>NC_052395.1:16966228-17566228 GCF_009389715.1 Phoenix dactylifera | reverse complement strand
ATATAAAATATATAAATAAATTTACCTCATTCTATCAGCTTAAGCTTTTAGGACAAGTGGTGATTCCAACAGATGGTGTATCCATCCTTGATGAGCACCTAACGATTCAACATGGGATGCATTTGCACTAGAAAACAGAACAAATAATATTCAAAACATATACTCTGATTCGGTATTAAGTACACAGGCATAACCCATTTCATGGAAAAAGGAAAAGAGTATACGGGCATAGCCGGCATCAAACAGATGAACAGTGTGATCAAAATTTGGCTCCAACTCCTAGATAGCCGAACCCATTGGAAAGAAACAGGTTAGTTTTCCTTACCACACTGCCTATAGTTCCGAACTCCCAACATGGTGTCGTTGTATCAGTATCCTTGGTTTCCAATTTGTAATCTCAAATGAAATTAGAGTAGTTATTTGATTTAGCAGATCTACCTATCGAATCTTTCTATCTTCAAAAATGCATATACTTTGCTTTTGCTAAATAGATCTTATGACAATTATTTGGTTCATACAAAGTTTAATAGGTGATTTTTAAGTGTGCTCCGAGCTAAAACTTTAAAGCATCATGATGTATGGATGCCTGGTTTACTTTGTAAAGCAACCAAAGAGTCGTAATTGAAATTTTGTGGATAGAAATCTAGTATTTTGCAATGAAAACAACATAAGAAACTCTGAAATTTTTTTGAACGGGGACGAGCATTTTAACACTATAGATACATATAAATTCATTAAATGCAAACTATTTCTTTGGCCATGTTCACTTAATCAGTCAATCATTAGATTAAAATTTCATCCAAGTTTGTTATTTACAACAGACTCCATACCGAGCATGGTTGTCTTCTTCTTATTCGTTCAGTTAATGGGTTAATCATGGAAGGTACTTATGAGTGTTCTAAGTGCTTGATCGATAGCAAGATAAGAAATTCATTTTTTCAGTCCGTACGAATGTTCTAAAAAGGTCATTGATCGTTTGTGAGTATATCTACATCTTTATTCGTCGCGTTCATCCATCAATCTATCAGTCATATGCGGAAGAGTGTAGCCTAGTCCACTTACATGCAAGTGCTCCTCCCCAACAGCAGGCTTGCGAATCCAAAGATTTCAACCATAGAACAATTTTTGACCTATACATTTCACCATCAAACATTTTTTCTTTTAATTTAAACCCTCGAAGGGTCATCTAGCAGCATAACGCCCACAAATTGGACCCAAAATAAAGATGTCATTTAAGCACGTAGTAATCTCTCTCTGGATCATCGTCCTCGGTCGTGGACGGGCCACAAAGCATTCCTCCCCACTACGGGAAGTATATTAAGGTGAGTGGAAGAGTGCACACGAGGATCATGATGCCCATGAGAGAGAAGCCTGTTTCCACATGAGGATCTCGAGAAGAATGTGATGGATCCTGCTATTTGGTAGCTATCGACCGTGTGGTTCGCAGAAGGAAGAATCGTTCCGATGATGGTTTCCTTGCGAAGACAAGGGAAGCAAAGCACGTTCGAGATTGAGAGCGGATGCCATCACTCAGCTCCCACGCAAGGACGTGGAGAATGAGTTGAGCGGATGCCATCACTCAGCTCCCACCCAAGGACGTGGGGAATGAGTTGAGCGAATGCCATGCACCCAGATCCCTTGCGAAGATGTGGGAAACGGGTTGATGAAGTAACGACCCAGCCTTTCACAAGTCACCTTTCACAAGTCAGTTATCAAGGAGCTATGGTGGGAGGATAAATGGGAGGTTCAGTGAGTGAACATGAAGGGGAGTTATTTTCTTTATATTTATTTCCAATGTACAGTGGATGTGAGGGGGTTTTTCTTTACGTGGGTTTGTGAGTGTGTGGACGGATTCCTCTCACCCGAAGTAGAGGACACATGTGAGAGTTTTCCTCTCACCCGAAGAGAGACTTCGAAACAACTATCTCCATTCTAACTTCTTCTTCTCCTTCCCACAGGCTGGGACCTATCAACTAGTATCAGAGCCAGACTATGTCGAACAAGAAGAGAATAGAGCACCTTGAAGCTGAAGTGTGCATGATGCAAGAGGAGCTGCGCAACTGGGAGGCTCGAGTAGAGGGGCGCTTCACGGAGGTCTTGAGCAGGCCGCATCACTTCCACCATCGCCTCGAGAAGCAGGCTTCGAGCGAAGGGGGAAATTGTAGAGGTCCAACGCCGTCCAAGAATAGACTTCCCATGGCTCACCAGGGATGACCCCATCGTATGGCTTGATCGAGCTGAACAATACTTCGATGGCCAGAGCATCCCAGCCAACAGACGGGTGTCTACGGCTTCATACTACTTAGACGAGGAGACCAATCACTGGTGGCAGTGGTTGCGTCGAACATATCAGGATGAGGGAGTCGTGATCACCTGGAGGGCGTTCGAGCATGAACTGTTGGCTCGGTTTGGGCCCAACGAGTATGTACATTTTAACGAGAAGCTACTACGCATCCAGCAGCATGGAACAATGAGAGAATACTAGCAAGAGTTTGAGAAATTGGCTAACCGCGTCAGAGGATGGCCACCAGATGCGCTCATTGGCACTCTTGTCGGAGGACTCAAGGAGGAGATTGCGAAGGAGGTACTCATGAGACGACCTCATTCCCTGTGAGAAGCAATTACGATTGCTCGAATGCAGGAAGAGAGGCTGTAGCAAAGCAAAAAGCAGCCCATAGCGGTGGACTTCTGAACCCGTCTACCCCTGCATCGCGATTTTTTGCTCTAGCACCGATCTGACACATATCATGGGAGAAGATGTAGCAACAGCGGAAAAGAGGACTCTGCTTCAAATGCAACAAGAAGTTCACTCCGAGGCATCGGTGCAAGACTCCATAGGCCTATCTGATAGAAGCAGATTGCGTGGAGGATGTGGAAGGACTCAGCGGGGGTGAAGTCGACTATCACGGCGATGAAGCCAGCAGCCATCAAAGATTATCATTGGAAAGCAAACCTTGTGGATAAGATTTTGGCCGAAGGGGAGAGGGATGATGGATTCCGCTATTTGGTAACCATCAACCACGTGGTCGACATGTGGAACGCAGCACCGGGTTCGCAAAAGGAAGAATCGTTCCGGTGATGGTTTCGTTGCGAAGATAAGGAAAGCGGAGCACGTTTGGGACTGGGAGTGGACGCCATGCACTTAGCTCCCATGCAAGGACGTGGGGAATGAGTTGAGCGGACACCATGCACCCAGATCCCATGCAAAGACGAGGGAAATGAGTTGAGGAAGTGACGGCCCAGCCTTTCACAAGTCACCTTTAACAAGTCAATTATCAAGGAGTTTATGGTGAGAGGATAAATGGGAGGTTGGGTGAGTGAATGTGGAGGAGAGTTATTTTCTTTATATTTATTTTTAATGCACAGTGGATGTGAGAGGCTTCAAAGCCTCTTTTTGGGTGAGAGGAAAATCCTTACATGTGTCCTCTACTTTAGGTAAGAGGCCCCACCAGCACCCGACGACTCCTTTCAGCCCAGTCTAGCGTGGGCGGTGCCGGGCGCTGGGTCTTTGGTCATAGTTGGCCTAGGGGGGCCATTTGCGGCGGCCCAGGAAGCATCCTAATCGAAACCCCTCGATCCAGAAAAAAAGAGTCGCCCAGAGCTTGTTTCCATAGGCCAATCATCGTGTCCCAAGTACCAAGTGGAACCCAAAATGGTAACATTCGTTGGACCCTCCGTCACTATCAAACAATACGAAGTTGCCGCTCTTTACTTGAGCCTCTAAAATTGGATCCATGGAAAATTAAGGGCATTCGTTTTTCTTTTATGTCACAATTTTCAATCCAAACCCAATCTATTGATTGATCTGATTAGGTCACATTGGATTCATGGAAAATAATATTAGACCCACCGGGCCATTCGGACTGGGTCTAGCTAAGTACAATCTAAACCAACCTATGATAATCTTCAGCTCAAAAATGGGCTAGCCACAATCTTCTTCTATTTCTCCTTATTCTCTTCTAGAAGAAAATTGATGACAACTTATGCGTCGTCATCGGCATGCATAAACTGGCGGCACCTTTGTGAGCCTCCATGCAGACAACCACTATCGGACTATACTTCTATGAGGTCTTGTGTACTAAGTTTGGATGTTTTCCGGTTTGTTTGTACCTAAGCGGAAGAAGACATGCCGTCGGATGGTATTAATCTACAGCGTTCCTCCTGTCAGCATTATTGTGACAATCACTCAGTGGTTCACCATATCAGGCTAAGGCATTTGGCCCCACTAGAGATATCACCATATCTCCCTGACTAGTAGACTGGGGCCCACCGGGCCCGAGGTCTAAACGGGCCGTGCCCGGCCCGGCCCGCTTATGAAGCGGGCCGTGCCGGGCACGGCCCGTTCAGCACAGAACGGAAGCCCGCCCCGGCCCCAGGCCCGTCTATTGGCGGGCCGGGCCGGGCACAGCACGAGACGGGCCGTGCCTGGCACGGCCCGTCTCGGGCGCAAACGGGCCGTGCCAGGCACGGCCCGTCTGGAGAGGGGGGGAGAAAAATAGCCGTTTCCAACGGCTATTTTGGGAAATTTCCAAAATTGCCCCTCCCAACAGTCCAAAAACGGCTAAATTGAGGGGTATTTTGGGAAAAAAAATTTTGGGCTTCTATAAATAGCCCTTTCCTCCCTCATTCTCACCACACCAAACCAACTATTCTCTCCTTCTCTACTACTATTATTTCTCTCTTCTAAAGTGCTCTTCTAGCAATTTAATTTTTAGTTTGCATTTAGCAAGTGTTCAAGTGCTACACAAGAGGAGGTTTCTGTTGAGAAGAGAAGGTCACTCTTGTTGAGAGCACAAGAGGAAGCTCAGAATCTCGGCTCTGCCTCTGCCCTCCGACCCTCTACTCAATTCCTCCTTGTGGTTAGTTTTTATTTTTTGAATTCATCAATTTAGATATGTCATCTTTTGAGGGAAGTCATTTTGGCATTCCTCCTGTTTCTGAGGGAGAAGAAACTAATCCCCAACCCCATGTTCCTAGTTTCTCTAGAACTAGTGAACCGAGTGAAGAACAAACCTCTTCTCGTAAGAGGACTAGTGCTGTATGGAATGAATTTGATAGAGTTATGGTTGATGGAGTCTGGAAAGCTAAATGTAAAAAATGTGCCAAACTTTATAGTTGTAGTAGTAGTGGGGGAACAGGGCATTTAAAAAGACATCAAGAGAGTCATAGGATGCATGATTCTCATGCTCAAACTCAAAGTACCCTTAATATACAAGGGGGATTACTTGTAGGTAATTTTGCATATAATCATGAAAATCAAAGAAAAGCACTTGTAAAATGGATAGTTAAGGATGAATTACCTTTTAGTTTATGTGAATCTTTTAATTTTGAAGAATATGTTCAATTAAACCTACAACATGCTTACAAAAGAACTAGTAGGCGTACATTTAGAAGAGTAGCTATGACTAACTTTTTAACAATGAGACAAAGTTTAATTGAAACACTTTCTACTTTAAATGTAAAAATTTCATTAACTTCTGATATTTGGTCAGCATCTGTAGGTAGTAATTGTTTTATTGCCATTACTGCTCATTATAATAATGATTGGCAATTAAATAAACGTATTCTTGCTTTTCGTGCTTTTGATTTTCCACATTCTGGGCAACAAATTTCAAATGTCATTTATCAAACTGCATGTTCATATAATATTAATGATAAAATTATGTCTATTACTTTTGATAATGCATCTAATAATAATTCTGCTGTTGCATTATTAAAAGACTCATTGCATCCCATGTTAGATGGAAATTTATTGCATATTAGATGTGCATGTCATATCTTAAATCTTTCTGTTCAAGCTGGCATGGGCATGATTCAAGATGTGATTTCAAAAATTAGAAATGCAGTTTCTTTTATTCATGCTTCAAGATCAAGACTTCAAGAATTTAAGAAACTATGTATAAATCATGGTAAACGTTTTAAAAAATTTAAACTTGATGTAATTACTCGTTGGAACTCAACATATAGCATGATACATGATGTATACCCATATAAAAACTTATTAAGTGCATATATTAATGATCATGGATTAGGCTTTACATTGACTGAAACTGATTGGAATAAAGGAAAAATTTTGGAAGATTTTTTGCTTAGTTTTTATAATGCTACCAATGTTCTTTCTGGTATTTATTATCCAACTTCATGTTCATTTTTACAACAAGCATATATAATTAGTCAAAAATTTGCAGAACATAGATATGATGATATTTTAATGCCTATTGACCTAATAGAATCTAAATGGAATGAGTATTGGGACAAGATATGTCCTATGCATAACTTAGCTGCTGTATTTGATCCTAGAGTTAAATTGAATGGCGTGCTAATTTTACTTGATGCATACTGTGAAAATATGATTAAAGATCCTGAACCTGCTAAAAATGAGGTAAAACAACTTCTTTATGATATTTATGCTATATATGATGAAAAAATTCGTGGATATAGATATTCCGTACAAACCTCTATTTCTTCTTCTAGTAGTTCTCGTTCGTCATCTATTTTTTCATTCATTGCACAGAGAAAACACACACATGCTTCAAGTTTATCTTCATCTTCTTCATCTTTAAGTAGTGAACTAGAATTTTATTTACGAAATGATCTTCAGTCTGCATATGATGAAAATCAAATAGAGAATCTAGATGTATTATCTTGGTGGAAGAGTGTTAAAAATTAATATCCTGTTATGTCTGCAATTGCACGTGATATTTTAGCTGTGCCGATGTCCACAATAGCATCGGAATCCGCTTTTAGTGCAGGTCGGCGTGTTCTTGACGAAAAGAGAAGTAAGATGACGGGCGAAACGGTGGAGATGCTTCTCTGCTTCAAAGATTGGTTGGATGCTGAGGCAAGACTTTAAGATAAAGGTGGACATAATACAACATCCTCTGATGATGATGATACAAAAACTACTGAAGAGTGAATACTGATTCACTGAATTACTGATGATTAGTAAGATTTCTTAATTTTTTATAATTGTACATTTTTATTGTATTCTGGAGGTCAGACCAAGGTCCAAACCTCGGCCCTTTCTTATTCTATTTTGGAGGTCAGACCAAGGTCCAAACCTTCCTTCATGTACCATTTTGATTTAAATTAATAAACTGGTAGGGGTCTATGCCAAACCTCCCATCATTAAGGTGGCTTTATATTAATAAATCCTTAGTTTTCAATATTTATTAATTTATTAAAAAAATTTATGAAGCATTAATTTTTATGGAGACGGGTCCGGGCCAGGCCCTTATGGGCCGTGCCGGCCCAGGCCCGAAGCGGGCCGTGCCGGGCTCGGCCTGCGGGCCAGAAACCCGTGACCCAGCACGGCCCCCTTAAATGGGCCGTGCCAGGCACGGCCCGGTACTGTAGCTAGCGGGCCGTGCCAGGCACGGCCCGCTTCATGCCGGGCCGTGGGCGGCCCGGCCCAGTGCCCAACTCTACTGACTAGTGATTATATATATAGGGAGAGAGAAGAGAGAATTAAGCTAGGATTACTCGAGCATATTTGACTTCAGATACTTACAATAAAAAATGACGTGATTGAACATAGTGGTGTCTAGAAACAAAAAAATTATGCACTTCGAGATCTTTTGCCCATTCATTGGATCGTTGAAAAATAAACAGTTTTTATGGTATAATATTATATCTTTATTTGATCTGTAGCTTAGAAGCATCCAAATCAACTTAAATTTGATATGTATGAATTTTAAAATAATTTGATCAAGATTAGTGGTTTATATTAGGAAATTATATAGTGTACAATAAAATTTAACTCTCCAGCAATATTGGTATTGTTTATTTTTACTTGTTCGATATATAGGCAGAAGACTTTTAAAATAAATATTTTTTAGTCTCGAGGTCTTCTATATGCCATAAATCATGATCTATGCCGATTTTTATTTTGAGAGATGCATCATTGATTTCCACCGAGAAGCATTAAGAGCTTAATGTATTCGAATCCATCATCGTAGCCTGAATCTCTCTCTATATAAAGATATCATTATGTCTACTACAGAATTATATGATCTAAATTGTTACGTATATCTATAGACATCCTATTGCCATCATAAGAAGTCTAACCAATTACTTTTTACATAAGGTGTTAAAAATAATATATAGAATTTGAATTTCCTATCTAATTCATAAGATTACGGCTTCACCCAGACTTTATGTTTTTTCATCCTCCCTCCCTCCACCCCTTTAAAACAAAAAAAACCGGGTAGAAAAAAGAGATGACATAATGCATTGGATGCAAAATCCAAACAGAAGGGCGCTCCAACCGAGCCTCCGCGTTCCAATGGAGGAGTTGGAAGGGGCTTCTGATCGAATCCCCGCGTTGCTTTCACCTTGAAGGGTCGTCCGAATCTCGGCCTGGAAGGCCAACCCTGGAATTCAACGCCCTTTTGCACATTTGGCGAAACCACGACATGACATCTGGTCGACGACTACGGAACTTAGCGACAGATTCTTGCGTGACTTTGTACTATAAAAAATAGATTCTTGTGGGGCCCAATTCGAGACGGTTCTCCGCGTGCATTCTTTCAAGCTAGCCCTTTTGTTATGGGGTTGACTAATGGTAGATTACCAGCAAATCTCCGCGCCGGCCTTCAGGGCGCATGAATTGGCCAAAATAGCCAGAACTAATATCACATGGACCACCAAGGCTCTGACAACTCTAATTACCACCCATAGTTTAGGTAGTGCTCATCGAAATCCAATGTTCGTTCCTCAAACAATATGGTATTTTATGGCGTTAGTGATTCAAAAATTACATGAATTGATGAAAAAAATACTTGACAATATGATGTGGTTCAATATCAGCTCGCATAAGCTGAAGAAGAAACCTTGGCCATTTAATCTAAAACCAATACTCTAGACCGACCAGAGCTCGCTCATTTAATCGGCGTAACATTAGGGCTATGAATTAGCTACATGTCACATGAATTGAAGAAGAAACCTTGGCCATCTCACATGAATGACGAATCAACACCAAGCTGCCTATCATGCGCAGGTTTCATAGCCACCCATGATGTAATTACTGCACATCAAAATCAATGTCCACGAGCCATTCTCAAATGCCGGATCGCTCAAGCCTTACATGGTACAAGGAAGGGCATTTTAGTCGCAAGGAAACATCTCTTTCGTACAACTACAGTATACATTAAATAACCAGGTTCAATAAGCTCAATATACGTCTTTCCTGGCTGTCATTCATTCGGCAAAAGGGAGAAGGGGATATTCTATTTTCTTGGTCAAACGCTAAGACAAGCCAATTGATAAGCAACCCCACCTCTTTTCCAACTACTGATACACTTTTCAGAAAACATTTTTTTTTTTTTTTTGAGAATACTTCTCAGAAAACCGACTGCTTTTTGTTTGGTATTCTTTCATGGCTTAAAGTCTATCCTAACCAATTTTATTTGGTTATCACTATAGAATTTTCTTACACAAGAATTTAGTGGAATTCATATTGTTATTGTATTGTGGTGTACGGTAACTCCTCCATATCCCCATAATATCTGGTCTTTTTATTTCATGCCACCGTCCTCACCTAATCTTTTATTTCATTGCCCGTTCCCCTTGCCCTGGAGCTGCTGAGGATTCGAAGCCCAGAGACTCTCGCCCCCTCTCTGTATTTAATGATACGTGATACGAACGCCTTCCCTTCCTCCATGGCCTTTCACAAGGGCCAGGAGAGATCCAAAAGGTCAATACCCCCTCTCTGTCTCTCTGCTCACAGCATCGGAGGAAAAAAGAAAAAAACTCTCCCTTCGCTGCTCAACTTGGTCTTTGTTTTCTACCTTCCTCTCATCACGCACAAGGAATTCTCTAATGGACGCGACACTTCATAATTCTCCCAACAACTCCCCTCTAAAACCCTCATCCTATGCAGCAATATATAAAGATGGTAGAGGAGAGGGGCTCCCACTCATATCTTCCTTTCTATCTTTCCAAAAGATCCTCTTCCATGGAACTTGTACTCTCTTAATTTCTCAGGTTTCTTCCCTTCTTTTCACTACCTGACTCAAATTCGCACGACTTCATTTCTTAATCTTTGCCTGGTCTGTCTCCCTCGCCACTGTAAACAAAACTGGAGAATTAGAAGGAAAGGAAAGAAGACATGGAGGAACAAAAGAAACCATCATCCCTTCAAATCGAA
Organism: Phoenix dactylifera; assembly: GCF_009389715.1. Classification (NCBI taxonomy): domain Eukaryota; kingdom Viridiplantae; phylum Streptophyta; class Magnoliopsida; order Arecales; family Arecaceae; genus Phoenix; species Phoenix dactylifera. The sequence continues at coordinate 17,556,081 of NC_052395.1, read as the reverse complement.
TCGGTGGCGGCTTCCGACACCAAGCGCTTTAAGGTGCCGGTCGACTCGGAGCACAAGGCCACGGTATTCTGGATATTCTCCTTTGCAGCCCCACATATGCGTGCCTTCCACCTCTCTTGGTTCTCCTTCTTCTGCTGCTTTGTGTCGACGTTCGCGGCGCCGCCGCTCCTTCCGGTGATCCGCGACAACCTCGGCCTCACCCGGAACGACATCGGCAATGCCGGAATCGCCTCCGTGTCCGGCGCCGTCTTCGCTCGGCTCGCCATGGGCACCGCCTGCGACCTCGTCGGTCCCCGTCTCGCCTCCGCCTCCCTCATCCTCGTCACCACCCCCGCCGTCTATTGCACCTCCATAATCAACTCTGCCTCCATGTTCTTGCTTGCTCGCTTCTTTACAGGCTTCTCCCTCGCCTCCTTCGTCTCCTGCCAATTCTGGATGAGCTCTATGTTCTCAGCTCCCAAGGTCGGAAGTGCCAACGGCGTCGCCGCCGGCTGGGGGAACCTCGGCGGAGGTGCCACCCAGCTTATCATGCCCCTCGTCTACGAGCTCATCCATATTGCAATTGGCAGCACCAAGTTCACCGCGTGGCGCATCGCCTTCTTCATCCCGGGGGTCATGCAGACTGCCGCCGGGATCGCGGTCGTGGCCTTGGGCCAGGACTTGCCCGACGGCAATTACCAGAAGCTCCAAAAAGCCGGGGACAAGCACAAGGACAGCTTCTCCAAGGTTTTCCACCATGCGGTCACCAATTACAGGGCGTGGATCCTGGCACTGACATATGGGTATTGCTTCGGGGTGGAATTGACCATCGACAACATCATTGCCGAGTACTTCTACGACAGGTTTGATGTCAATCTCCGCAGCGCAGGCATGATCGCCGCGAGCTTCGGGCTGGCGAACATTTTTTCGAGGCCGGGCGGGGGATGGTTCTCCGACCTCCTGTCCGAGAGGTTTGGAATGAGAGGGAGGCTGTGGGGCCTGTGGGCGGTGCAGAGCTTTGGGGGAGTTCTCTGCATCATACTGGGGCTCATGGACAACCTTGCTGCAGCCATCGCCGTCATGCTCCTCTTCTCGGTGTTCGTCCAGGCTGCGTGCGGACTCAGCTTCGGCATCGTCCCTTTCGTCTCCCGAAGGTATGCCACACCTTTCCCATCTCGATCTTCCGGTCTCGAACTACTTCTCTGTTCATCACCTCGCGTGAGCTGTTCCCTATGAGAACTGGAGGACATGCATCAAACTTCAACTAGATTTCTTAAACACGGACTTCTTATAGATCGATACTCTAGAATTTAAGCAAAACGAAGCACATAAAATCGCTTGCAAGTATTAGATATTGATGGAATTCTCTGATCAAAAGATTACTCTTAATATTGTCCCCTTGGAGAAGAAACACTTCACGGGGCTGCTCAAAATTCTGCTCATATGATCATTCTCTGAAGCGGCGACCCTTATCTCACCAGATTCCTACTTGTTTTGCAGGTCATTGGGATTGATTTCCGGGATGACAGGAGGTGGTGGAAATGTTGGTGCTGTCTTAACTCAGCTTATATTCTTCACAGGCTCCAGATACTCGACCCAAAAAGGGATCGCTCTCATGGGTGTCATGATCCTGGCCTGCACCCTTCCGACCATGCTCATCTATTTCCCACAGTGGGGTGGAATGCTCCTTGGCCCGAGACCAGATGCCACAGAGGAAGATTACTACACAGCTGAATGGAGTCAAAAAGAGAGAGACAGCAGCTACCACTCAGCAAGCTTGAAATTCGCAGAGAACAGCGTGAGCGAAAGAGGAAAAGGAAGGGACTCCTCAACTACAGTCCCTGTGGATACAACACCTTCCCATGTTTGAACTCTTCCTCCTGGCTCGGGAAATCTCTGGAGTTTGACATTGGCAGCCAGCTCAATAGCCATAAAAAAGACCTGTTGCGTGAGCTCCTATCCCTGTTATGCTGTCCATATTTTAAATTTCAGTTAGTAGGTCTGAATTAGTCGAGATAGTCAGTTGTATCAAGAGAAAGTACCTGTTCCTAAGAAGCATTTAATAGCCCATAGTCGCTGCTTTAGCATGCTTCACGTATTTGCCCAGGCAATACCATGCTTTCTCCTTCCGTGCTTGTGCTTTTGTAAGTTCCTTAAGTTGGTGCAAAATAGAAAGCAGAATATATTTGAGGCCTACTGTTTCTTTCATCTCTTACCATGATCCTGTTTCTCGAGCTTTCTGGTCTTGATGAGTTTTCTGCATCACATGAGGATAGATAAGCACCTGGATGACCTCCTTAGAAGATTAAACAGCACATTGAAAGTGACATACATTCAGCTGTATCGATTACAAGGAAGACTATAACAAACCTACTGAAGTATAACTTTGATCAGCAAACAGTTCAGGAAGCATCGTGATTAAGTCAGAGATGATGAAGCCCTTCCTACGGGAAAATAACAGTGCAAAGGTAATAACCATACAGCAACAATTATGGCCAAGTTCTCCTTTTGCATTTCCGATCAACATTTGATTTAACAGATTGAGAAAAAAAAAAGTTTATAAAACAGATGCTTTGTGGTCATTTCTGGCTGAAAATTGATGTTTCCAATGTTTCGATAAACAAAAGGTAACATTCTGTAAATTACAATGGCATAATTTAATGCACAAATAATAAATTCACAATCTTTTCAATCTTTTTGACAAGATCAATGTTTTCTGCTTCTACTTTTAGGTTTTTATGTGGTTCAATTTATATACATAGTAGCAGTAGAACGGAGAGAAAATGGCCCTCAAATTCAGTTTCTAGACTGAAAAAGGAGAAAATGATGATTTTTCTAAATGAAGCAAATTTAATTTCCTTTGCTTGAAAATTAAAATAAAAATCCATTAAAATTTCTCACAGAGAGAGTGTGTCAGATTACATCCAGGCTAACTTACATGTTTTATTCACCAGAACTGAATGATGTAACTGCAAGTGTAAACAGATTTATAATTCAGAACAGCCTATTAAGAGTTAAAGCAGAGACAACATGAAACATAGCAATGGATGATATAAACATTCAGCTGCAGCATCTAGATATTTTAAGGACTGCATCTTTTTTGAATCACTATGAACGTGATGATGTCCACAGGAACCAGACAGGTAAAGTTAGATCTTCCAAAACTTTAGGTAGGTTCAAAAGTATCGCATTGACTATAGAGCTCTGTAAAAGAATTAGAAGATTTAGAAGGATGTTACATATTACTTAAAGAAGAGAAAAACATCAAAATATGAACATTTTGGTCTTCTCTTTGCTCCAAGATATACTTAACAGAGTGCATTCATAATCGTATTTATCTTGACCTCACATATTATTCCTGCTTTCTAGTCCTTAGAAGCTCATAGTCTTCTTAATAATGCAATTAAAATTTTACTGCTTACGAAGATCCGATTGAAATCTTTGAGAATATCATATTTCTTCTAGCCACTTGGAGTATCCCTAACCAGCAAAGTTATACTGACCAACATAGGGATCATGTTTCTCAATAGTCAATTGTTGATGGAGTGATTGGAGAGCATGGATAAACCATGAATTATGATATTTTTAGAGGGAAAATCCTAATATCTGAATCTTTCAAGATACCAAATCCTGTGAAACTATGCAAGAGGATCACATAACTAATTGAGAGAATTCCAGACACCTAACCATGTTGAAGATTTGCAAGATAGAATAAGCCTTCTTGATGATTGTGTTCTAAAGCATAATTGTGTTTTGGTGATCTTTTGGAGGGAAGCAAGCTTACAAAGTTTATTGTAGTGCCAACTAGCCTAAAGAGACAAAATGACCACTGAAAGATATGACTTTACCATTTGACATAGTCCTACGATATTTATAGTCCACTCTTGGTGTGGAGAAGCTGTGACTAATGGAGATTCCATATATAGATAATAGCACTTATAGTTCCATTATGGATCAAACACTTGGCTCTTGAATACTATTGGAATATTTTCAAGATGGATTTCCAGTTTATTCAAGCTAGCAATGGATTGAGTTATTTGATATGTTCTAGCAAAACTTGATCAATGAACTGATGGTATGTCCTAACTAGAACTTTCCCATGCTCCAAATCTTAACAAAACTACAAAACTAGTACTTCAAAAGGCAAAAGGATTTGGTATTTTGTTTAAAAAATGTTGATACAACAAGAAATAGTCCTAGTATCCTCTCATAGCCACCTTGGCATTAATATTAGAGTTGCTCTATAGAGATTCTATCTCCTACTTAACTATGAGCATTTCTTTATTTCTTAAGGCTTGCTTGGAAATGAACCTTATGCTGTCTACCATTTTGGACATTCTCAGGGAGGAAATATACAGTAGTTCTACCTAACATTTACTGCACTGACCTATACTACGCGGTACCGGGTGTATCGTACCATACTAGTAAGTATTAGTACGGTACTGAGGCTTGATATGGTACTGCATCGACACATGATACAGTTGCTTTCTCACCTCCCGTAGCGTACCATGTGTCACTATGGGAGTGTACCATATGACTAAGGTGCCAGTATGGTGCTGGGTACCGCTACCATTTGAATGGATCATTCTCTTTTCCTTTTTCTTTCTAAGAGAACGATGTGGAATCTCAGATCATGAAACGAACGGTGCAGCTACCAATTTAAGCATCAAAAGAAAATTTTCAGAAAAGTTGCTGCTCACCATGCAATCCCTTTGGTGACGCAGAGGCACAAAGATGATAATTGTTTTCTTTTGTACTTTAGTCTTAAGCTGGGGAGGAGCAGGATCCACTGAAAGTCAACAACTTTTTATGAAATTTGCTGTTCATCCAACTCTCAGATTAGCTAAAATAGTTATTACTGCTTTTTTACCTCTCAAAAAGAAATGCCATGGGTAATAGCTGATGGAATTCATGATACATTAAACAGAATCTTGCTTTGGCATTATGCTATGGATCTAAGCCTATAACAGCAACAAGAAATCCCAAGGTTTGGTGGGGACCTGATGGCACAAACATGAAAGAGGAAAATAGAAGCAAGACAAATAAGTATTAATAAAAAAGGGAAGAAGTGAAGGAAATAGTAGAGAAAAACAAAGAGCAAAGAAAGACACACATTAGTGTACAAGGTTGTGCAAACCCTTTCCCTCACTGCAACATTAGGGTCTCCACATTAAGCGTAAAAAATGGCAAAATGCCCACAAGGAAGAGGGCAGCCATTTATATGGCTGTTACAACTATATCGACTCTAGAATTGGCTCAAAAGAATAAAATTGAAAAGATAAGCCCAATAATTTGTTAACTCAGAGTTACATGTTTTTTCTTATTAGTTCTTCAACACTGTTAAAAAACAGGTTTGCATGTAAGTTGAAATAGAAAAGAGAGAATCTATTGATAAGTAGACTTGGATTTCATATTGCACTTCACATATCTTCTGTTCTTTCATCTGCAGAGTACTTACGGAGAATATTTGTAATACTAAGCTGAAGTGAGAAATAGAAGCAACGGAGGCAAAGTAGGTACACGAAGATGCAGCATCAGAAACAATGTGCAAGTTCAAATAAACCTAACTAAAGAATTTTGGTTTGGTCATTAATTTGTCTCTCTTGAGTCTATTAATAAGGTTCATAATCAAGCTAAGATTACACAAATCAAGATTTGTGATGTTCCCGTGAAAAACAAAGTGCCCCCAGTGCAATTCAAATAGCAGTGGCAGACTGCTAGAGTAGACGGAGCTTTGAGGAGATTTTTAAGAATAGTATTGATTGGCAGGGAGGATGATGGACCATGTAGGAATATAGAGCAATCAAAGCTATTCACGGTTAAGTCTCTCTATAGATTCCTCAATCATGGTGAAGTGCCCATATTACAATACCCTGTGGAAGACAACTATTCCAGGAGAAGTATAAAATTTTCTTATGGTTGGCCATTAGAAACAAGACTCAAATAAAGGAGGTACTGGCAAAGAAAGGCCGGATGGTGTCTTTTTTTTTTTTTTTTTGATAAGAAGGGTTCAAGTGGTTCTCTTGTGCAATCATCATGAAGAAACTGGGGACTATCTTCTGCTGAACTGTAGCTAGTTTTGTGAAGAAAGTATGGCAAAGATTCGAAGCAAAGTTGGGTTTAAAAAGGTCGGCTGGCATCTTTGCTATCCCTGTGGACTGAATGGAGTAGCAGAAGAATACCAAGAGAACTCAGAGAGCGATAGGAAAGAAAACCTCATTTTTCTTAAGATGGCGGCTTAGTACACTTTTGTTAAAGACTAAGCATTTCATGATATGTGATTTAATCAATAAATAAGAAATAATTTCATAATGTAAAAACTATCATTGGAGTAAATTAATCCTGGTAAGATTATTTTTGTAATGCTGTTCCTTATTGGATATCTGCAACTCTAAAGAAAACAAATTTAACGAATGCTACAAATCAAAAGAACCATCGAAGGAAAAAGTTGCTGGAAATCTTTAGAAAAAAACTGCATCAAACAGAATAAGGAATAAATCCTAAGAGAATAAATAAAATGTCTACAGCCACACTTAGTTCGATTTTCTTGTTGTGAACCATGAGAATCGGCCTGCCCATCCAGAATCCACTCCAGGCAAATAGAGAGTTCCATATAGAAATATCCATCCATTTAGTATATATAGTCTAATGTGGCATGGGAGGGTTAATTTGTATTACTAGATTTAGACTTAGGCACACAAAAATTCTCCCTCAATTTGTGCTGCAGTAAAATTAAGCAATTGCAAGAGCTATCTCAAGTGTTTTTTCAAGTTATTTTTGTGTGGCAGTAAATGGCTTTTTGACATTAGAGCATGCTTACAAAGAGTGCATAGATAAATTAAGTCCAGGGGAAGCATCAAAATCCATTGTAACAGCTTTTATGACGTCACACCAGTTGTTAATTATTAATTACTATTTCTATTATTTTAATCAAATATATTTTTACGGTGCGTCGATGGTATCGTTGCCTATATATAGCGCCCCAACGCTCTCACCATCGGCCCCTTCGTTTTTTCGTCCTCGCTCCCACTCTCGACCCCTTCTCTCCCGGCGATCAATCAGAATCCGGCGATCGAGCCGAGCACACGGTGTTTTTCGTCCTCCCTCCCACTCTCGACCCCCTCTTTCCTGGCGATCAATCAGAATGCGGCGATCGAGCCGAGCGCCAGAGGACAAGAACGACCCCAAGGGGCAAGCAATCTGCCATCGACCTCCGCCACCCGCGGAAGACGAGAACGACAGTAAGAGGCAAGCAACCCGGTCCGCCTTTCGAATCCTTTTCTGTCGATTCTTGATGTGGTTCTTTCTTGTTTTCTTGCTTTTCCTTTGAATTTTAGTCACGCTTCTTGATTTCTAGTTTTGTCTTGTTGTTATTTGGACTCTAGAGATGGTTCTTGTTTTCTAATTGGTTTTGATTTTTGTCTGGATTCTTGATATGGATTATTCATTTCTTAGTTTCTTGCCTTTTCCTTGGATTCTACCGGCGGTTCTTGATTTAGTCTGAGATGGTTCTTGATTTCTTGTTTGATTTCGGTCTCTCTAGAGATGGTTCTTGATTGCTAGTTCGCTTTCGGTTGGTTCTTATCTGTAGTTTGGTTTTTGGGTTGTTTAGTTTATTAGAAATTTTCAAGATTTTGGTCATTTATTTTCGTTTTTTGAAACCATAATATGTTGACTTCAGCAGACGTAGGTAAACATGGTTTTTGATTCCTGCTCCCATGGCAATAATATCTAAAGTTGACAGGGATAACCGTTCATAGAATTTTTATTACATTTATTTGGTTTATTTTGATTCTACATGTCAATTGGTGACTGAGATCTTACAGAGATTGTAACTTCTCAGCTGGTAGTGAACTGCCTTGCAAGGATTAGAGTTGGAAAGAGATTGTAACTTCTCTGCTGGTAGTGAACTGTCTTGCAAGGATTAGAGTATTGGAAGAATAAATTGATTGTATTCTCTCTATATTGAAAATGTTTACAGCAGTCCCTGATATTTATATTAGATTTGTACAGTGTGAATGATAGTAACAAGAATGTAACAATAACACCAGAAGAATAGGGTCATGCGATTCTACAATCATGGAGGGAGGTTTAACTTGTTTGAGATTCTATTCATGTGGGATTCCCTTTGGTAGAACCGGTCAAGGATGTTTGAGCCATCACTTGACCGGTGTGTTTCGGTGACCCTTCAATACGCCCCCGCAAACTCAACGGGACCTTGTCGACGTGAGTTTGAGCCGTAATTGATTGAAGCGAGCCATCGAGAGTGGTTTGCTAAGAGCATCCGCAATTTGATCACGAGTAAAGATGAGGTGAACTCGTAATAGGTTTTTGTTGACTCGCTCCCTAACAAAATGATAATCAATCTCTACGTGCTTGGTGCAGGCGTGAAACACCGGGTTGGAGGAGAGATACGTGGCTCCAATATTGTCACACCATAGCAAAGGAGTAGGCAACCGAACGAAGCCCAGTTCGGCCACGAGAGAGCAGAGCTAGTGAACTTCGGCTGCCCCATTTGCTAATGACTTGTGCTCGGCCTCAGTTGAGCTGCGTGCAACTGTGGGTTGCTCTTTGCAATTCCAGAAGATAAGTGTATTACCAAGATAAATGCAATAAGCACTCACAGATCGCCGGTCATCACGGTCCCCGGCCCAATCGGCATCGGTGAATATCTGTAAATATAGAGAGGGTGATCTGCGGATAACAAGACCGAAAGAAAAACACCTTTGAGATATCGCAGTATCCTCTTAACAGCTTGCCAATAGGATTGAAGCGGGCAGTGCATGTCGCGGCACACCAAATTGACGGAGAAGGCGATGTCGGGCCGAGTAAAAGACAAGTACTGTAGGCCACCAACGATGTTGCGGTACAAAGAGGGGTCTAAAAATAAATCGCTGCCGTGGGCAGACAAAGAACATGAAGTCGCCATAGGAGAAGAACATGGCTTGGCTCCGTCCATCTTGCATCGACGAAGCAAATCTCCAATGTACTTCCGTTGGGATAGGTACATGCCAGTTGGGAGTCGTAACACCTCAATGCCCAAGAAGAAACTCAAGTCCCCAAGGTCTTTGACAGCAAAGACACGTTGTAAAGAAGAGATAAGGGAAGTAATCATGGACGAACGTGAACCAGTAATAATAATGTCATCCACGTAAATAAGAACATAAAGAAATCCACACTTTCTTTTGAGAATGAATAGAGAAGTGTCGGCTTTAGAACCGCGAAAGCCAAGCCGAAGTAAATAATCACTTAGGCGAGAGAACCATGCTCGCGGTGCTTGTTTGAGCCCATAAAGCGACTTATGTAGCCGGCAAATGTGATTTGGGAATTGAGGATGGTGGAATTCCGGAGGTTGTTGCATGTAGACTTCCTCTGATAGATGACCATGTAAAAAAGTATTTTGAATGTCAATTTGGCGAATATGCCAATTAAGGGATACGGCAAGAGATAGAACCATCCGTATAGTGGCCGGCTTGATGATTGGACTAAAAGTTTCTGAAAAATCCACACTCTCTTGTTGATGAAATTCCTTAGCAACAAGGCGCGCTTTGTAACAATCGATGAACCCATCGGCCTTGCGCTTGATTTTGAATACCCATTTGCAACCAACTACATTGCGGGAGGCATTAGACGGAACCAAAGACCAAGTTCCATTTTTCAACAGAGCATTAAATTTAGAGTTCATGGCAGCCCTCCAATTAGGATCTTTGACAGCCTCAGTATAGCATGTAGGTTCAGAATAATCCGCGGAGGTAGAGGCAAGTAAAGCCCGAGGAAGGGGGTACCGAATGGTACCATCAGTAGGCACCTTAGGCTTGTGGATGTCTTTTTTGGCCCTTGTGATCATAGGACGATAAGAAAATGCTACTAGATTGGAGGGAGCTGGCGGTGCAGTAGAGACAGCAGCATCAGTAGTAGGTGGGCTAGGTACATGCGACATGTTGGGCTCGGCTGAATGGAGGCCCATGTCGGTTGCTGCAGTAGTGACAGGTGGGCTCGACATGCTATGCTCGGTTGTATTAGTAGCTGGAACAAAAGCTGAAACACTTGGAGGTAGAGTATTAGTTGAATCATAGCCATGTGTTGGTATAGAAGAGGGTTACACATTTGAATCAGCATGAGGTGTAGGTTGTGCTGACAAAGACAGAGAGGGTAGAATAGTAGAACAAAGATTTGTGTGTGTACACGAGGAAGGATTCTGAGTACACTAAGGAAATAAATGTTCATTGAATATTACATGCCGTGAAATGTACATACGACTGGATTGGAGATCAAGGCATTTGTAACCATGATGTTGGGTGTTGTATCCAAGAAATAAACAGGTTTTAGATTGACATTCAAGTTTATGTTTATTATAGGGATGACGATACGGCCAACATGCACACCCAAAAACACGTAAAAAGGAATAATTCGGTCGTTTATGAAAAAGAAGTTCGTAGGGAGATTTGTGATTTAAAATAGGAGTCGGTAGACGATTGATAACATAGATGACAGTTAAGAAGGCGTCCTCTCAGTATTTCAGGGGCAGAAAAGCCTGGGCTAGGAGAGCAAGGCCCATCTCGACTATGTGACGGTGTCTGCGTTCGACAGATCCCATTTGTTGATGGGTATGCGGACAAGCAAGGCGGTGATTGATACCGCACGACTTAAAATATGTATTTAGGCGACGATATTCACCACCCAAGTCAGATTGTATAGCTTTAATTTTTGTAGAGAATTGACGTTCAACAAAATTCTAAAAGTTATAAAAAATAGATTCAACATCATATTTCAATTTTAAAGGAAAGAACCAAATAAACTTAGAATAATCATCAACAAATCTGACATAATATCTAGAGCCATATACAGAGAGTTCTGAGGAGGGTCCCTAAACATCAGTGTATATTAGATCTAATGGAGCAACAGAATTATTATGAGAACTTAAAAGGGAAAGACAATGACTCTTCGCTAGTTGACAATCTGAGCAGACGAGGGGTCGCTTATTGTTAGAGACGGGAAGGCCGGAGGTAGAGAGAAGACGACTGACCACAAGAAAACAAGCGTGCCCAAGGCAACGATGCTAATCAGATAGGCTGACACGGATGCCGACACAAGCCGATGCATTAGAGGACCTTGGCGGAAGAGACATAGAGTAGAGACCGTCACGCAGAGGGCCACGGTGCAGGATATTCCCCAAGTAGTCCTTTATGACAAAGTAAGAGCCATGAAATTCAAAAAAACGATTATTGTCAGTGGCAAAACGTTGGACAGATAATAAATTCTTTCAAATTTTAGGGACAAGAAGGACATTATTAAGGCGAAATAAATTTTTTGAATTTGAAACAGTGGAATTGCCGACTTGAGAAATACGCAAACATGTTCCGTTGCCCACTTGGATTTGATCCGATCCGGAGTACTCATCGCTCCTAATGTTTAGATTGTTCATGTCAGCAATAGGATAGTGGGTAGCACCAGTGTCGGGATGCCAGTCGCCGTCAAAAGATTGTGGTTGTGCAGCTAGAAAAGCCTGTCAATTGGGATGATATGCAACAGTTTGTGGTACATTGTTGGAGTCCTGTAGGGATGGATCAAACCTTCTATAGCAGATCGGTGCACTATGTCCAGATTTGTTACAAATCTGACATGTGGCCCGAGGAGTTTGTTGCTGGTAACGTCCCCCATTAGAGCGACGTGAGCCTCTACCACGTCCACGGTTTTGGAACGAGTTCCCTCGAGTGCCATCGTTTCGTCCCGGGGACTGTTGATTGTTGTGAGTCGCAATATTTGCCGATGCCGAAAAAATAGTAGATGCCGCAGTAGGGGAGTTATTTGCGGCTCATCTAGATTCATGGGTCAGAAGATGACGATATATTTCTTCAAGAGACAAAGGGTCCAGATGAGTAGTGATCGATGTAACAAACGGATCATAATTGGATCTGAGTCCCGCCAATAAATAACTTTGGATATCATCATCCGTCATAGAATGCCCGACAGAGGCGAGTTCATCAGTCAGTTTCTTAAGAGATTGAAAATATTCGGTAACAGTGGTGTTACCTTTCTTGAGACTCGCCAATTGCGTACGAAGTTGTACGACTCGTGCGCGGGAGTGAGCAGCGAAGCTCTGCTCGAGAGCGCTCCAAACAGCATGTGAAGTGCCATAGCCTACCACTTGGGCAAAGACACCTTCGGAAAGTGTCGCCATCAGCGTACTAAGGATCATTTGATCTTGCTTACGCCATTGATGGTATGCTGGATTAGGAATGGTAGCGCTTTCATTTGATGGAGGAGTGCCCGGTAGGTATGGTGGTGGGGCAACGATTGTGCCGTCGAGAAAGCCAAAAACATCTTGTCCATAGAAGTAATGGACAAGCTGCGCTTTCCATAGGAGGTAGTTCTCACAGGTTAGCTTGACCGTGATAAGGTGCTGCATGGCGGAGGAGGGGACAGAGAAGGATGCGGTTGAGGTCATGAAGGTGGCAGCGATAGTAGATGGGTTAGCTTCAGTAGTCGATGCACTGGTGGACATTTTGATGTGAGTCACTTTAGTGCTCTGATACTATATTGGAAGAATAAATTGAATGGATTCTCTCTATATTGGAAATGTTTATAGCAGTCCCTGATATTTATATCAGATTTGTACAGTGTGAATGATAGTAACAAGAATGTAACAATAACACCAGAAGAATAGGGTCATGTGGTTCTACAATCATGGAGGGAGGTTTAACTTATTTGAGATCCTATTCATGTGGGATTCCCTTCAGTAGAATCGGTCAAGGATGTTTGAGCCATCACTTGACCGGTGTGTTTCGGTGACCCTTGAATATAGAGTTGGAAATGTGTGTAGTCTCTTTCAGATATTCTTTTGGGGATTAAGGTGGGCTTATTTTCTTCATTGATCTGCCTATTGTATTATTTGTTTTGATGTTCTTGAAAAGATGTTTGTTTCTTGTAAGACTTTTGGGTTTTGATCATCTTTTCTTCCCTATTCATTGATGATTGGGATGAGTTTTGAACATGACTCTGTTTGTTATTTCAGTTTGAGTCGGATTTAGAGTTCAAAATGTGTTTCTGGATTAGGTTATTTATTTGCTGTGTTGTTCTGCAATGACATAGTTGTAAGTAATGTTGTGGACGGTAGAGCTATTATTTGTTACTATTACTGTGTAAACATTTTGAATATTTTATTGTTTTCTTTGTGTTGTTTGCTGATACTTATTTGAAGTATTTATTTGTTTGAGTTTGATTTCATATTTCTGGTGGTAATTGAAGTAATGATTTGTGATTCACATTCAAATGGCTATCTCCTTATAATTATTGTTGTCTAGTTATGTTGCAATCCCTCCACAAACCTCACTATGCCTGTATGTGAATAAAGTTATTTATTGGGATTTCTTTTGTCTTTATTTGTTGTCTGATGTACACATTAGTCTTTTAGGATCATGGTCTGCCGAACCGGCCGGTTACCGGTCCAAACCGGCCGGTTCGGCCTGAAACCGGTACCTGGACAGTATGGATACCGGTTCCAGCTGTCCGGATACCGGTTCCAGCTATTTTCGGGCTAGTACCGATTGGTATACATGCGTATCGGCTGCGTACCGATTTCGTATCGGCCCGTACTAGTGCGAACCAGCCGGTTCGCACATGGCCCGAAACCTTTCGGGCCATGCGCTCCCTCAGGCAGAGCGCGCGGGGGCGGGGCCGCGCACCCATGCGCTCCGGACATTTCTGCACGCGGTTTTCCCCAACACGCTGCACGGGAGCGATTCTCCGCACTGGGAATCGCCTGCTTGCTGCCCCGCACGGGTCGGCATTTAAGCTCTGGCGCGGAAGCGAAGCAAAAAAAAAAATTCCATACGCGTCCGCGAACCAAAAAAAAAAAGACCGATTCGTACCGGACCGGTTCCGGTACGAACCGGTTCGTACCGGACCGGTTCCGGTACGAACCGGTTCGGTAGGCGACTGGTACACCTACTGGTACCGGTTCAGCGTACCTTGTTTAGGATAGTTTGAATTTTGAAACTTTGAATGTGGTTTTGTCTAATTACTAGACTGTGGATGAGCAGTGTTCTTATTGGGTCGGGTGCTTTATTATATTCTGGTTATTTTTCTCTAAGAAGCTGGTAGTCCATGTTTAAATATATATTATTTGATTTATCCATGATTTTTTAATGCTTGTCTTTGATATGCATATCTCGCTGCAGATGGCAAGTCAGGGCTTCAGTAGAGAATTTTGATGATTTGCTGCTGTAGGAATCTCTTATTGCCTTTCTCTTGAATTAGTAACAGTTTGATTTAATGAAACTGAAGGATGTTAAACTGCCTTTTCATTTGCTCCAATAGATCTCGATGTTGCAGAATCTATGTACATCTTTGTCGCATATTGTAAGTGTGCTTCTAATATCTTATACATTGATTGATTATGTGGTTGTCCATCATACTTTTGGTACCTATGAGTATCTATGTGCTTTACGTTATTATAAATGCTGTCTTGATATGTAATATTTTGATTGAGGATGTCTAGTGCACTATATTTTTTTAATGTCGAAAAGGAGAAAGATATTATAAATCTTGAAAGGAAATATTTTTTTTTTCCTAAAAGCAACCTTACGTTTTAGTAAGGAGACTTTATCTAAAAACTATTCCAGCAAGGTTAATTTTTACATGAACGCAGTTTATGATTCATGTGATTGATTAAGAAGAAATGGTGTGGTTAATGGATGTTATCTCATAATCTTATGGCATGTTACCCAGCTCATGGAATCCACATAATTTGTGTAAGGAGTAACTCCTTGGGTTTGTTGATGAATCTTTTATAGCTCTCTACACTTTAAAAAAAGGGTAAACAGGAGCATTTTAATAGGCACTCTTCTACCAACTACCTGACTCAGAATCAAGATCTCCCATTTATTTTGTTTAATACATTCATTGATGCTTGATTACCATTTTGTATTTTTGTTTCATCTCGATTTATGTCTTGGGTTTTGTTTTTTTCCCTAAATATGTCTGATGGTTTCTTCTTCTTATCATTTATTTTGTAGGTTTTTGTTGCTCCTTTGTAAATTCACCTTTACATATTTGGTTTTCTTTTTTCTTCTGCTTTTTATTTTTTAATTTTAGTAACTGTTAGTCATCTGTTTGTCCATTATCCAATTTTCAGTTTATTTTATTTTGGTTTTGATATCTCATTTGTTTTGATATCTCATATACTTTGGTTTTAGATATATGTTTGAAATTTCATTTTATTTTTCTGTTACAAATCATTGGTGTATCAAGTTTGTGATTATATATTTCTTGCTTTGCTTATACTGAATCCATCTTTCGAGCATTTCATAGTCATGCTATTCTGTCTCTTGCTTTCCTGACACTTTGCTATTTTATGGTATATCAAGTTTGTGATTATATATTTCTTGCTTTGCTTGTACTGAATCCATCTTGCACAATCGAGCATTTCATAGTCATGCTATTCTGTCTCTTGCTTTCCTGGCACTTTGCTATTTTACGGTATATCAAGTTTGTGATTATATATATCTTGCTTTGCTTATACTGAATCTTCTTCTTGAACATTACATAGTCATGCTATTCTGCTTTCTTCTTCTTCTTCTTCTTTCGGTTGGTGGGGAGGGGAGGGGGGGTTGTGTAGAAAAATTGAGGTTCAATGTTTTGGTAAAGTTTTCTGATATCTGAACTTTTTAATAGTTAATTATGATCGTATCATAGATGTTTTATTTTTTAAAAAAAGGAGACTTTTTACCTCTAAAGTGCACTTTCCACTTGCTAGTTTACCAGTAAAATGGATAAAGCAATCATTATATCATGGAGGTTTACATTGTTGTGGTGTTATTGTACTATTTGTTGCTCATTAATTGTTTGATTATTTTATGCCACATCAAAGATGAACACCGAAACTGAATGCTAGATTGATGGCACTAACCACAACGATATTTGTTTTTATTTGAATTCATTACCTGTTATGTAGTGTTGACTCGTCTTATATGGATTTCTCTGATGGATGGAAAGAACCTAATCTATGATTCAAAATTGCCTTGTTCGTTTCCTTTTTATTAATTTCTGTCTGTCTGTCTGATCTCCTCCTGTAGAAATTTCTGACGTGGACCAAGTTTGGATCTACTGTAAGTAAAATCATCTGGATTTTCTCTAGTCCATTATATTGATTACGTTACTTGATATTAGATTCAGCCTGCACACCCCCTCCTGGGGTTTTGAGATGGATGGTAGGGATCAACATTCATATATGCAAGAGTTCTACCATAATGATTCCTCAAGATGGATTGTAAGTGCAGGTCATCCTGGTCCTTCTCTATTAAATTTATATGGTGTGTGGGCCTTTCTCCATGGATGTTTCGTATTGAACTTTGTGCTTATTTTTTACTGGAAAGTTTGCGTACCATTATCTCCACTGAGCCTTCTGACATTTCCTTTTTTTCTGCCGGGAAAAAAGGTCTTCTTGGATTGAATTGGAATTTCTATTATACTATTTTTACGCTTTGCATGTACCAAGGTGCTGGCCACCCATAACAAATTTAGTTAGTCCCTTCCAATCTAATTCCAAAACAAGCTTACCAATCTCTTGCTTTTCATCTTTAAACAATTAGATTCCATGACACGTACGGGCCATGCAATAAGAAATTAATCATCCCACATTATGTGAATGGTTAACATATAAATAATTGTAAGAGGTTATCATCATGTCAATTTTAAGAATCATATCATGCAAATACATTTATTAAAGAAAAATAGTTTTTTTTTCATTGAAAAAAGCTTCTAGCTGATGGGGAAAAAGAAATTATCCTTAAAAATAGCAATTTATGATAAGCAAGTCCCTTCACAATATATTAAAATCAATAAATGATATCAGACTAAAACCTATCTAATAAATCCTACACCTAATATAATTTGCTTAAAGTCATATATGTTACAATGCAATTAATTCAAAATAACATAATATATCATTTGATATATTAAGCAGAGTGTTAAAATTAGCCATGACATGGTAAGCCATGTACGGATGGTTGGCAATGTTAGTTTGACACCCCTACTAATCATTGGTTTCCACAACTGTGGTGTGAACTAAGTGGTGATGAGTAAATGGGTGATTTTTAGCATTTTTTATTAAATATAGTCTCGACAAATTTATATGTAATTTTAAACACATGTAACTTTCACTGAAAAACAATTTATCATATTTAAATCTCATGAAAAATAGTAAACTAATAAAAAATTATGTTAAATGCATCCAATAAATTAATATCTCATTTGTAATCTGCTTTTAGATGTGTGCTTGGAATTTTGCAACAATAAGTATATTTTTCATTGATATGCTTTAATATTTTTATTTTCTATTTACTTTCCTTGTTGAATTTAGTTTTGTAATTTTTATGTTTATATTATCTCTTTCTATTATCTATTCTATTCTCTTTTTTTACTTTTTCATCCTTCAATTTATTTTGGTTCATATTTAATATTTATTTTGTTTGAGTTTACTCTATTTGTTTGGACTTTTTGTTTATTTTATCTTTTCAAAATGATATTTTATTTTTTAATTCTTTTTTATTAATTTGCTATTTTATTTAGCACAAATCACAATAAGAGAACTTATTGGGGATATAGCAACATTCAGATTAGCCTAAGAATCAAGAATTTTCTGCTTTCCATATTAATAAAAATTTCTTTAATTGGGAAAACCAAATCAAGCTTTCCATCGTAACATCTTTTAAATTAAAGGTAGTGTGTCTATCCGGCTTCCAAATAACTCAAAAGTACTGCATTTTTCACGGGACTCTGATCCATGCCTACAAAAATTCTGAGGATTTACTAAATTATTTGTAACTAAAATACTACTCCATACTAGATAATGAAAAGATGCAGAAATTTCAAAATTTGCAATAGAACCCGAATAAAGTTTTGGATCTCCTTGTTGTTCATTTGCCTCGAGCATATCATATGATAATTAACCCTAAAGTTGTTGCCATATTCAAAACCATTATATGATCTAGTTACCATACTCTAGATCATTCTAAATTGAGTTAATCCTGGACTCCATTGCCAATTCAAGTAGACAGCTCCAAATCCATTTATTTTTTGAAAAATTAACTTTATGCTCCAATAAATTAAAAGGATCCCAAATCAACTTGCCTCTGATTATCTTCTTCGAAGTAGAAGTCTTCTCTTTACTCTGTTAAACTCATGTAAGCCACTCAAATCAATCTCTACTTGGTATCAGATTTCACTGGTGGTTTCATTAATGATAGAAAGAGATCCTTAATCGACTCATAGACCTAAAGTTTGGTTTTTAATTTGACATACCCATCAGTCTTCAATAATATAAGAGGTATCCAAAAATCCGACTCAAAATATGGTTGCTTAAATTTATTAGAAGCTTTAGTATGTTGCATGATTTGCATACTCACAATATAGTCATCTCTACCAACTGGGAAAATACCTGTATCTACAGTGTTCCAAATTCTTTTCTTTTTCTTAAAATTCTTCTTCGAAAGGTTTATCTACTTATAAATACACTAAATAATTAGGAAATAAAAAGATCAGTCTACTTCTACGTAGAAGATCCAGAATCATCAATCAAGAAGTTTTTTTCCTTATTTAGAAATCTTCAAGTGAAACATCTCAACTCTTCCAACTCATCCAAATTTCAAATCTAATTCATCATTTTTTATTGGATTTTCTGGTGCAATGGAACTCGTTCTTAGTCCCCAGATTAAAAATTTTCTTCTTAATGAACATGAATTTGCAATAGTCTACACCGATTATCATGTCTAGGTGTCAAATTACTCGAAAAACTAATGGATACATAAATATTGCATAATATAATTTACTTATTAACACAACATGCATTCTCATATATATTAATTATGTAACTCTGATAAGACTCAGCCTAAGGCTAGACTTCGTTATCCTAATCAAAAAGTTTAATATTGTATAGGCCTTATAAACACATCCTAAGTCAAACCCTAGGAATTATAAACTTAATAAACTTAAGCTCGCTATAACTTATTAGGTTATGCTCACTTTACTCTTGACATATACTAAAATATCATCAATGATCACCACCACAATTTGATTAAAAGGTTGGAACACCCTATTCATCGGATCCATAAAAGTTGCTGGTATATACCCAAATGGTATCATCAACAATTGATAAGGCCCGTAACGCATTCAAAACGTAATCTTAGGTATGTCCTCTACTGTAAATATTCAAATTGTGATTACAGGATCGAAGATCAATCTTAGAGAAGACTGGTGCTCTTTGCAGCTGATCAAATAAACCATCTATTCGAGGTAAAAAATGCTGGTCTATCCTAAAGTACTTAATGTCCGTCCCATCTACGCTCATCCTATATTGAGCTCAATACATTAAAATCTTTGCTTTGATACCACTTTATGTCATGCCCCAAGTCTAGAGCATAACACATCCATGCTAGAGCTTCTAAATCTTTAAAATACAAATGTCCTCATTCCAAAATCTCAAAATCTATAAATCATCAACTACAAGTCTAAAATATTTTAATCAATTAATTATTATAAATCTACTACTAAAAGTCTCCAAGCTTGATAACACGGGCCCCCAAGATTGGATCATTCCCTACTTCTAGCTTCCTTACTTGTCTAAAAGAAAAAAAAAGAAGAGTGAGCTACACAGCTCAGTAAGCAAGCATCACTACCTTACAGGATCAAGCAAAAATCATTTTAAAGATAATTTCATTGAAAATAGAATATTTCATAGTAATAATATAATAAACCAAGTCATAAAACAATCATGTTTTTACATAAGTATAAATCATGTGAAGTTTATAAATATGGTTCCAAGTTTAAAATACAATTAAAGTCCTAAAACAATTGCCATTCAGCCAAACATAGTATAAATTAATGATCTTGAAATTAATGCTTTACTTTATACCTATAACAAATTCATAATTGACTAATATCACAAATCGTAGTTTGTAATTTGTATGCTAGATTTATACTTGTTGGCAGGATCATATGTCAGCTTTATACCATTAGCAGGGCCATATATCAACTTTTATACCTATTGGCAGAGCTATATGTCAACTTATACCTACTAGCGAGTTGATATGTCAACTTTATACCCATTGGTGGGTCATACAGAAACTAGCTCTAGGTATCGATCTACATCTTTTTTTAGGAGTCGTATATATCTATTTAAGAGCCTTTGAAATAGTCATATATTCTTAAAATATACACAAACTAATAGGTTGAAAAATACTAAATGTCACTATAAAGTTCATAATTCATAAACAATTTTGGAACCATTCTGTTTTCACAAAACATAATTTTCATAATATCATATGCTCGATCCATAATTCTAATAAAAATATATAATCATCAATGTCAGACATTATTTATAAATTTTTTAAGATCGTAAGCATTGAAAATGACCAATAATTCAAAAGCTAGTAAGGAATGTAAGATTTTACCTCTTTTCACCATGAAATCTCAAAAAATTGAACTAAGCAAGCTAACCAAATATATTCAAAGTCATTCAAAGCCCAATGTATCCATATTCAACAAATTTGAAATCCAAATACATAATAGGAATCCAAAAAAAAATAAAAAAAAAAGGTCAAAATTGGGCAAAAGACACAATTTGGTATGTTGCAGCAGAGTGGTGTCATGCTCGGACTGGAGCAGCAAAAGGTCAAGCTAGCTAGTTAGCAACACCAGGCGACATGGTTCATTCCCATCACAGTAATCTAACTGGTCAAATTATGAAACAAAAGTCAGATTATGGTACATATAGTTTAATAGAAATTGATGGTGGTGGAGTCCATCGGTGCACTGTAAGGGTCGGGTGGGTGCCGACACATAGGCAATTGTCAAATGAAGATAGATCAACCCAAAGGATCCAAAGAGGAAGAGAGAGAAAGGCAAGAACCTTTAACTGGGCCCACCGATACACAAGGGAGAGAGAAAGGCAGGGAACGACGATCGACGTCCACTTAAATCACATGAAGAGAGAGAAATAGAGAAAAAAGAAGAGAGGGAAATGAGGGAAAATAGGGCCGGTGATGAACTAGTCCCTTATCGGGAGCAAAGGAGCTACTGTCAGCTCTGGCAAGCATCTATGGTGTGGCGAGGAGCCGACGATCGTCAATGGCAGTAGATGACGGCAAACGACCAGCAATATAAGTAAGACATGAGAAAAGAAAAACAAGATAGGGCTTAACGTCAAATCGAGCATCATTTTACTTATTGTCAGCTGGAGCTTCAGCGTCAGCTGGAGGCCATTGAGAAGGGAGGGATGGCCGGAGAAGACAACGACGCTAATTGACTTCAAAACAAGGGAGAAAAGGCTCGTGGGAACCAAAACAAGGGAGGTGGGAGTCCTGGTAACATCCCGACAATTCTCAAAGAAATCTAGCTGGCAGCAACTTCATATGGAAGGGGGTAAGCTAGATGACCGATTTGGCTTACCGGTCATTCTGAGCCCCTCGCCCCTCGCCCCAACATCAGGCTCAGCCAAATAGGTCGATTTGGCTTGGTAGGCTAGTTGATGGATCCGGCTAGGCCACGTCCAACATATTAGGGCTCAACTGCCACTCGCCGCTTTCGAGCGATCATAATGTCGTGGCTCGGAGAAAAGTCGCCGGGAGGACCGGTGAGGAAGAAACCGAAGAAAAAGAGGGAAATAGAACCAGGAAAATGCAGAGTCCCTGCAAGGAGTCGGGCGCCTTCCTCTCACCACAATTCTCCAGAGTTTCCTCTGTCATCCCATCAGAAGAAAAAGCAGCAGATACATCTCCTGTCTCAACCTCTGGACTCCGTATAGATCTCTGCCATCAAGAGAGCGTCGTCATAACTTGTTCTCGATCTATATCTCCGCTTGACGTAATTCCCAAGAGTTGGTTTAGCTGACGGGGGCTCTCTGCGCTCCACATATATTTTTCTCAATGGGTTTTCTTGTGAGTTTCGTGGAATATTTTTCATTCAAGTATCAACTCCCCTCTCTTGTGCTGCCTGCTTAGATCAGTGTCGGGAAAGATGCTGTGATAGTTTCACTTTTGTTCCCCAGAGCAGCAGGATCGGATCAGGTCTTGATCCTCAAAACTTTTGGTTTCCTGGGAGCTGCTGTTCATGAATGAAATATACGAAGAGAAATGGATTCTTCATGCTCCCTGGGGACGCTTATCGCCGTGCTGATACCTATAATTATCTGGAAGGCTTCGCTGGCAGATCCTCGGACGACGGTTGCGGGTCAATTTTGCAACAACATTTCTTCTGTTTCTGGTCCTGCTCTCGCTGACAACTTTGTTCCTGCGATGGATAACTTGAGCAGCCTGGTTGATCGGAATGGATTTGGTACGACAGTCGCGGGGACGGGCCCGAATTCTGTTTACGCACTCGGCCAGTGCTTTGGAGACCTTGGTTCAGTCGATTGTCAGTTGTGCTTCTCCGAGATTAGATCTCTGCTTCCGAAATGCTATCCGGAGCCCGGCGGCAGGATCTTTCTTGATGGCTGCTTTGGGAGGTACGAGAATTACTCATTCTTTAATGAGGTCGTCGATTCCAACGACACACATGTGTGTTCTTACAGTAAAAATAGTTCGAATCCGAGAAGTTTTAGCAAAGTCGTCCAAGTGGTTGTCAGTAACGTGACTTCGGAAGCTCTAAAGAAGCAGGGGTTTGCTGTTGGATCCGCTTCAGATTCCAATTCACAAGTTTATGCTCTTGCTCAGTGTTGGGAGAACTTGGACGAAACGCTTTGTGGCTCTTGTCTGGATGCTGCAGCGTCTTCGATCGTTTTATGCTCACCAGCAACAGAAGGTCGCGCACTGTATGCTGGTTGTTACCTGAGATATTCTACCGTACTTTTCTGGAATTTAAACCAGACAGCTTCAAATTCTTCAGGTATGCTTCAGACTCTTGATGCCAGTTATCCGTTAAGTTGAATTACCCTTTAATTCCTATTTGTTCTATGAAAACTTTCCGGCCACCACTTTGTGAACAATATCACACTTTTGCTGGCTTCACTTTTTGTTCTCTTTCATTCTCTTATTTGATGAGAGCTTGGTGATTGGTATGACCCCTTCAATCATGTGGTAATATAACTTCCATCGAAGAAGACATAACTTTCCAAATCCGAGGCTGACAGCAACACCTTTATTGGCTTCACCAGCATCCTTGACAAGGGTGCTTGATTCTAATGGTGGAGAACTGGAGATGTTTGATGAGAAGCTGGCAAGGTTGGACTACCTTGCTAAAAGTTGCATTGACCAAAAAGATCATTTATCATGATGACTTTGAAGCCCCTTTCTCTTATTTTGGCTTAGCTTGAGCAAATTTAGTGCATCTTTCTATGTAGACAAGAGATAATATCAAAGTTTGCCGTCTCGGTACTAGATTTCGTGCCGGCGCTACACTAGCACTATATCGGTGTGGTACGGTACGAAATCTTTTTGACGTATCAAATGTCGGTACACCATCCGTACCGGATACCAGTACCGAACTGGTATGGTACGGTACGTCCTATACCGTCTGATTTGGGCCGGTACGGCAAACCATGGATAATATTCTTTTAGAAGATGGCTTCATTTGAGTATTGGGGCATGGTGTTTTCATTTCCAAGAATTAGGAGAATTCAAATTCCAAAATTAGTGCCTTCTGTTGAGACAATTATGAAGTCAGGAATCAGAAGATAGGATTTTAAGTGCAGATTTTGTAAAGGAAGGCTAATGATAGTAGACAGTAAGTTGGCCTATATAATGGGGAAACATATTGGCAGTGTCAAACCACTTCAAGGTAGCACTGAAGTCCAGTACAGGAAGGACAGAGAATCAGAATTAGCTAGGAAGGTGGTTTTGAGCGCTATCTTTTTCACGGTCACTGTTATTTCTGATTTTGTCACATATTACAATCCTTCAATATGGGACAGGAGCTATTGATGTGAGGTGAGGGGTGTTAGGCTGTTGTAAAATAGAGCTTGGCGAAATGGAGACAGCTTGTTTTTAACATATTAGTACAGGAGTTCTTCATCTAAATTCTATTTCATTCTATTTGATTTTTATAAATTGTAATATTTTTTATTTGTTATGTCTAAATTTCATTAGAAAATAAATATCACTTCTTTCTATTGCTTGAGTTAATCCTATCGAATGCCAAACAGGCTTTTAGCTTCTATATATTGATTTTCCTTTTTTCTTTATAAACTTTTAAACATTTTTGACCAAAACTGCTGTAAGTTGTCAAAACTGCTGAAATCAAAACCCATGCAGCTTCTGAAATTGAAACCAAGACAGTGTTTTCAAACACTGCCTGCACCCTGTGCCTCTTTATAGCTCCTTGATGGTGTAAGCATGGGTAGCTACAGTGCTATTAAGGCTGCAAACAAATTGTAGTCAAGGAGATTAGTTCTGAGGTGGCCATGCTTTGTTGAGCACAAGATTTGACACCCATCCTCCACCCTTCTTGTTTCCCTGCATACAAATAGATATAACATAAAGATGTCATCGCCTATCAAATTTTGCTCATGTTATGTTTGACTAATTCACAGGTAAAAGAATATTGGTATGTCATACCCTTTCGTAAGCTCGCGTATTTGTCATCTACTTTCCTTCTGTCATAATCTGTTGAATCTTCAAGATCTTATAGTCACTTATTAATTGTGGTTCCACTTACCGGTGAGTTCTTTTATTTGAAATATTAGGAAATCATACAAATAAGGTTATATGGATCATCCTGGGCGTTTTGCTTGGTGGTTTTCTCTTTATAGTCGGGATTGTTGCCTGGAGAAAGAGAGGCTACTGGAGCAAATCAAATGTAATCTCTATGAGAGGTAAGCAGCAATAAAATTAAGCAATGAAGGAAAACCTCACTAAAACCTAAGACATTTTCAATGCTGATGGTCTTTTAATCTTCTTTCAAACTATTGCAGATATGTATAAGCCAGAACTCTCTGCAGCTTTTTCTCAATCAAATATGAATTTCAGATACGAAGACTTGAGAAAAGCTACTAATAATTTTAATTTATCAAACAAACTTGGTCAAGGCAGTTATGGGACTGTGTATAAGGTAGAAAAATGGCATAGAAAATAGATTTTGGAAAATAACATAGAAGATAGATTTTGTGTTGCTCATGGTGTTAAAAACTGCACTGTCTTAATTTGCAGGCTGTTCTTTCCGATGGAAAAGGAGTTGCTGTCAAGAGATTGTTTATGAACACAAGACAGTGGGTTGATCAGTTTTTCAATGAAGTAGAGCTGATAAACCGAGTTCGGCACAAAAATTTGGTGAAGTTGCTGGGTTGTAGTGTAGATGGCCCTGAAAGCTTACTTGTGTATGAGTATTACTCCAACAGGAGCCTGGATCTGTTCATATTTGGTATTTCCTCATTTGCTATTGCATCCATTAGTTCATATATTTATAATCAATCATTTTCTTTCATCAGATTAGTCAATTCATTGCTTCAATGGAATAGTAGGACAGAGTTTAATTACCATCTTTTTTAAAGAGAACAATTTTTTCGGCCCTTCAAGTGCACCTAAGCATCACTTGATCCCTAGCCAAACATCTGTTAAGCCTTTAATTATGCTGCACAAATCTGCTTCTTCGGTTCATCTTTTCACACATCTTCAACAATTGGTCCTAAAACCTTGGGCTACATATTGTACAACAAAGTCCTATGTCTACAGGCATTTCAGCTTGTCAGTTCATTTGTTATGAAAAAGTAGGCTTGAACCTGAATGGAAATCTACTCCTCAGGACCTATACACCCTTTCATTCCCTGACCAATTTTTTTTGAATATTACTTAGGTTAAACCTCACTTCCATTATCTGTGTTGTATTAGAATTCCAAACCCGCAACCTGTAAGCCTGAGTCTGTCCTAAACCTGGCTAAGGCCCATTCATAAAGCAGGTCTTTCATTCTGTGATGAACCTTAATTGTTCATTTACAACTTTTTGGGCTTTGGGGTTGTCCTCTTGAGGTTGCTTGTTATAGTTGAAGTGTATATCCATGTGCAGCAAGTAGCAAAATAATTTTCTTGATGTATTCTTACACCGTATTACATTGGTGGTACTTGATTTAAATCCTTGTGTTGCTTCTTGACGCGACATGTTATTACTGACTTGTAAGTGATCTATATTATATGGCAACTGCTAGACATTGGAGTTGTTTTGTGTATGAACTATTTTGTTAATTTAACTTGTCAGTTCCACCATGCAGTCATCATGTGCATTTGTTGATTCCTTCATGCAACCATGACTTGCTTACAGTTATTTTCTGCTTCTACACCAGTTTAAAATTTTTCTATAATGTTAGTTGTATCAAAAATTTTCTGGGTCAACATTCTATGACTAGTCTTTTCTGTGCTTATGATATCCCTTCATTTATTGGAAGTCGAAAAAAAATCAGGACATCAATTCTCTCTCCAGTACAATGACCGAGTATCATACTGCAATTGTGGTCATATTGGCCTCACCATCTTTTCTCCAGATACCACATTCACAAGCTACTTTTGATTGGTGTACTATTCAGATAGCAAAAAAGAAGTTTCTTAGCAAGAGAAAACCATATCCAGATTGATTGCCACTTAATTCAGCACTATATATAACTGCTCTGATGCTTTTCGTAACAAATACACCTTGCAACTCATGGAGGGTTCATCAAAAGTTGTGATTGATATATTACTTACATGTGGCATACCTACTGTCCTACATATTACAGCAATAGCTTATTCTGACTGATTCTGCCATTAGTGCATTCAATGGATAATAGCTACACATCTGGCCTTTTTGAACTTTCAGATGAGCAAACATGGGGCTTGATGAAATGAAGGTAGGATCTACAAGTTGTAAGGAACTAGATTTTTTATATCAAGCTTTAGCTCCTAGGGATTAGTCAATATTTTGTTTAATCATGTTCTTTTCTGTTTTCTCTTTTGCTAGCATGATACTGTTCTCAAGACCCAAATGGCATGATTTGATAGCAATATAGTAGTATTTTTCCTTTTTAACCCTTTTGTCATCTGTGTGCTATGCCTTTTGACTGGAAAATGGAACCTTTATGAAGAATACCATCAACAAGGAGATTAATTCCCTTGCAATATTGTCACAGATGAAAACCATGATAAGCATCTAGTTTGGCAACAAAGGTTGGATATCATTCAAGGAGTTGCAGAAGGGCTTTCTTATCTCCATGAGGAATCAGAAACTCGAATAATCCACCGCGACATTAAGGCGAGTAATATTCTCTTGGATGAGAAGTTCATGCCCAAGATAACGGATTTTGGCCTGGCAAGATCATTTGCAGCGGACAAAACACATCTTAGCACTGGAATAGCTGGAACTCTGTAAGAACTCTATTCCTATATTAGTTCAAACAAGATGAAGGCTAAATGTTGGATGGAATTAATCTAGTTATCAAGCCAACCTTTTTTTCCTTTTCTCTTTCAAAACTCACATTAATGCTGCAGAGTTCAGTCTCACCATCTCCTTTTATTTGATGAAAATTTGATTATGTAATTTCACTTAAGCTCAAATAGTTATGTGAAAACTATCTTCCAATCCTGATAGCAGTTCTTAAAGTTTTGATATGCTGAATATGCATATGGATGCAGTGGTTATATGGCTCCTGAATATGTTGTGTATGGGCATCTTACTGAGAAGGCAGATGTTTACAGCTATGGTGTACTGATTCTTGAAATTGTGACTGGAAAACGATGCAGCAGTGGAATTGGAACTCATGGAGGGAATTTACCCTTAGCGAAGGTAATATTTTTTATCATGTCTACTATATGAATGTTATGTTGGTTCTTTTGTTTTGATGAACAGCCAAAAAATGATGGTATTTGCATGGATTAGTGAGAGTTGGATGGACTTTTCTGAACTTACCAAAATGTTGTAAAAGATGTAGGACTTTGGGCTTAGGCACATAGCTAGAGTAATTTAAATGAATACCTGTATGTTTGGAATAATGCAATTAAAACATATGCTTAATTGACAGATGATTAAACATTTCAGTGAAAGATAAAAAAATTTGTTAACGTTAGAAGTTTCATATGTGCTATATTCACACTTAGTCCAATATTTTGTGACATAGCCATTTTTGAATTTTTACGAATTTACTCTTTTTTGGGGTTTAGATTTTCAGGGTTCAACCCAAACCCTTTCAACTTTAGTCATGCTCTAATGCTTGAATTTGATGATTGAACAATATCTAATGATCATTTGCCAATTTTCTCATGATTTTTTAATTAAAGACAAAAATCCACTCAGATTATTGGAAAATAAGGAAAAAGAGGGATCGGACGGAAAGATATATCTAGTCAAACAAATTTCTAGCTCTAAAAATTGAAAACCAAGCTTTGATCCTGCAAGCAAACTTCTTAGGCAGTCTTCCATTATCCCTCACAACATTCCCTCCTTCAAATGGTGTAAATGATTGCAAAGGCGCTATTCTAATTATCCGGAATGCTCGCTTGGGGACAAATCGACCTCAATCCACTCTGAACCACTTGATCTAGGGTCACTAAAGCTGTTCAAGTGCTATTTGGCCAAACAGATGCACCTTATGCCAACAAGGGGTCAGCATGATACGTATTGATTTGTCTGTCTTGTAACCGACCGATATTTTCAAACATTTGATGAAAATTACCTAGCTCTGGCTGACTTGCAGCATGCAGTTAGGCAAGCAAAGTCAAAGTGTTTGTTGCAATTTGTTGGTATATGTTGAAGAATAGTAACTGCTTCCTGTCAGCTTCCTGAAACCTGACTTAGGCTTCCCTTGGCCAAAGTAGAAGAGGTGCTTTTGTGGAAGCTTCAACTTAAGTTTTGGAATTTTCGAAAAATCTGAAAAAAATTGCTAGAACTTTAGAAAGAATCCAGATAACAAATATTTTGGAAATTGATCAAAAATAAAGAATGCATTTTCTTGATTATTTATAAATTTATTCATTTTCTAGTATGAGAGAGGCAAGACTGACGTAAATATGAAAAACACTGCTACCACCAACAACAAGGAACATCATGAATTTATAATGTGAAACTGTTTCTTGGATAATTTGTGAACATACAGTATAATTAATGAATATATGGGAAAATTCTTGATTAATCTGATGAGAATAATTTGGAGAGCTATTTCATCCAGGAAAAGATGGAAACTAGAATTTGACAACTTCCGGAGGTGGAGGGTGACTACATCTTAACTCCAACTATCTTTAGGAAGTGACAGAAAGAGTTGATTGTGAACTTATGATGGGATATCCAGTACCATAAGCACGAGTCTGTGCTGGTTGTGAGGAACATTTTATGCATATATGGATATGATTCATATTAGATTAATGTCTGCATTAATCTAGAACAAATATAGATACAATTTGTATATCCATTTAGCATCTATTCATCTGATCTATTTTCTTCCCTAATCATCATCTATATATTAACAAAATTTCATGAATTATGTGCATTCACTGATTCCTTTTTAAGGTCTGAAAATTGCCAAAGTGAGCTCCCATAGACTTTTCTTACAACATCCAAAATATCTTTCATATTAACATCTCCTTTGCAGACCCTTTGAACCAAATTGATATTGCCCTAAATAGTGGAAGCTTTTGACTTTTACAACTATAAGTTTCATTCTATAAGTTTGACTTTTACAACTTTCAACTAGGATATGTTTCAGGAAATGATGGTAATTTTATATTTGGCAGTAAAGGCGGGAGCATTTTTTTCTTTATTGATAAAGATTGAGATGAATACTCCAAAATTTTGTGGGATCTGCTTTTCCATATCACAAAATTCACATATGCCATGTATGTTGCAAATCTGATCAAACTTCCTAATGTGACCTATGGCAAGATGTTCGGGAACATCAGTTAGAACAACACATTGATTGGATATTTGAGATAGGGAGTGTGTACAAGCAATAAATTTCAAAGATGTTCAAATCTGTCACTGCAATACATCATATTTTTCTGTTGTTTTCAAAGGTTTCCTCCTTAATGAGCTAGGAAATTTGCAAGATTTGTCACAAACCAGTTGTGCAGGTAGTAAACCTGCGTGTAAGTTATTTGGAAAGCTTGGTCAGAGAAGATAGGCATCCAAACATAACCATTTGGTCAGTTGAGTTTTTTAGTGGGTGTCATTATAGTATCTGAAACATTAGTACTGGAGTAGTTACATATTATGTCAAGCAAGAAATCGATTCCTTTTTCAGACAGCATTGAAGAAAGTGAATGCTCTGGCTTTAAGAGAAGAAATAGTTCCTGCACAGAATGATAACTCTTGTAAAAGGAGATAACTTAAATCATTGAGCACATGGTGAATATATACGTCGTTAACTTTTGCCTGGAACATTTGAAATTTAGGATGTCAAATCTCACCTTTGATCATTTTGGTAATCATACCTACACTTCTAATGTCGAAGACTTGTGAAGGATCATTTGTTGCATTATTTACCTTTGAGTTGAATCTCATAACTTCATTTTTAGATAGAAGTATTTTATATTGCTTGTTTTGGAATTAGGCTCTTGACTCAGCTGTCAAAAGAGAATATTTTTCTTTTTCTAAAAAAGTAAAAAGGTTACCCCCTTCCCTTTTGTTTTCTTGATTCTAATATTTAGCACTATCCATTATGAGGATAGTAACGATGAAGCAAATAGTTCAGCTTTCAAGGAAAAAAATTAATTCTCTTTAGGATGGTCCCACAATTATCTGTTTGGAGGTGGCACCTTCAGGCGGGCAACGACTAACTGTTTATGCAGTTCAGGGTGTTGTAAAGAGTATCTATTGGAAGCTATCAATGCCTGAGTCTTTGAAATGGGGAAAAGTCCAGGTCTTAAAGTGCAAAGAACTTTATCCTAATGCATCTTACAGCATGAAGTATGAATTAGTTATTTGTTCAATCACTCTGTTTTTTAGGCATCTTATTTTATTTCTGTTTGCAGATTTGGGACCATTATAAGACTGGTACAGCAGAAAAACTCATAGAGGAATGCATTTACAAGGAGAGTGTGAAGGCTGATATTCTGCACATTGTGTGGATTGGACTGTTTTGTGTTCAAGCCAATCCACACTCCAGGCCAACAATGGCAAAGGTGCTGGAGTTGCTCAGGAGCAGCAGGAATGAAGAGGAGGTTGTCTTGACTGATCCTCCATTTTCAGATGTTGCTATGGAGGACATTGAAGAAGGTGAAACTTCATTCTTGCTACCCAGCATCTCTGCCCCGGCTCTGTCAACATCATCTGAATGTCAGATAAATGCAAGATGAATTTCAGCTCAGATTCAAATAAGTCACTTGTGTGTCGAACACGGCAACGGCACGCTTGACATATTAACTGGCATGTTTGCTATGTCCATTGGTAGGCATGCCTTTATTTGATATACAAGCAGGTGATATTTGAATTTTCTTCTACTTATAACTGCAATAAAAGTTTGGCATTTTTGGACTCGTATTTCATGAGAAAATTATAGAAGGAAAGCAGAAATCATACAGCAGGTAGGTGCACCTTCGCCGATGGAGAAACTCCAAAGGTATAGCCTAAAGAGTATATGATGGTGGATGGATTTAAACCAAATATAGCCCTGAACTTTGAAAGGTCTAAAAGAATTGGAAAGTGAAACTGGTTTCATAAATTTCTCGAAATAGATGGAAATGTGGTCAAGTTTTTCAGTCATAATAATGGAACTGAGAACTGCTGAGAACTACCAAGGGTTCCAATATGTGGTGCACTCTGAGTGGGCGGCGAAGAAGTATCATGGATGATGGGGTTACATAGCATAGTCCTGCTACAATGTCCATAATGGAGCGAGAATGTTGCGGAATGCAAGGTGAACTCTTCTTTGCCGATCCCATGAAGAGGGTTGTTGTGGACGAAGTTGGCCAGGATTATCAATGTCAAAACTCGATGGGCATCCATGCAAAGCAAAATCGTTTCTAGCGAGCTAGATATGCATGCATGACAGAAGTGGATAAACAAGTGAAAAGCCAGCTTTTTTATGGACTAGTTGAAAACAAGTAATTCTTTGAAGCACAAGTTGATATAAAAATTTTATTCAGGAAAAGCAAAATTACATTCGTGCAAAACTATTTCGAGGTTATTCCGGGTCTTTGGAAGATATTCCAAAGGATTGTCAACATAGATAAGTTGTTCTTCCTCCGAAAATTTAGGCAACGGTTTCTTTTATAATCAAAGGATTCTCAACATAGAGCAATGATTTATGCTCGCAGATATTTCCACTCGAAGAGTAAGCTCTCAAGTATAAAAATTCTAAAATAAGAGCGAGCAAAGGGTCTTGAAGCCAAAATCCAGAGATCCAAAGCGTGCTGTGCTCCTTGACATCAATATTTGAGATTAAGGAGGAAGAAAAAGATGATTGAAAGTGGTCCAGATTTACCACTGAGGTGGTAGCCTAATGGGAACATGGCTTTACTTCCAACCAAGTGGTTCCGAGTTCGAAACGCACAGACGTCGATTAAATTGTGAAGACCGGATGCTTCCTGCTCGGACAGAGGGTATGAAAAGACGTATCACTCTGCTGGTAGCCTCGGTGGTGCCAGGTATGACGCACTCACACCTGGTATTCGTGCCGGAGCCCAGAGGAGTAACCGAGCCGAACCCACGGATGGGGAGGGTATGAGTAAAACCGGTCGGGGTGCCCAACACACGGTCATTTCTACTTGCATTGAACATTCTCCTGGCGGAATGAAAGCTCAGTGGGGACTGCTATGCGGGGGTGGGCTTGTCCCTTCTTCCCCCCTTCCCCTATTTGTCTAGCAAAAACAAAAACAAAAAAAAGATGGTCCAAATTTTTCTAGAGATTTTTCTTTGATGGTTCTCATAATTTCTGAGCACTCGTTTGATTCGCGGGAAAAAAAGGAGGAAAAATATGATCAATGAAAAAATAATGAGATGCCTCTTGTTTGATTGAAGTTTTTAAAGGAAAGAGACGAAAAAGTTATATTCTCATAGAAATATGATTCCCACATTTCATGGAAAAGTCTTTCCCATGAGAAATATGGAAAAGTTACTTTTCCGTGAGCCAACCAGACATAAGCACTCTGAAAATCTGTTACTTTTCCATTGCCAACCAAACATACCAAAAATACTTTTCCCGACATCGCCTTTTCAGAAATCTACTTTTCAGGAATCATATTTCTAATTTTCCATTGCCAACCAAACATACCAAAAATACTTTTTCCGACATCGCCTTTTCAGAAATCTACTTTTCAGGAATCATATTTCTAAAAGAAAAAATATTTTCCACGAACCAAACGAGCCCTAAGTGGCGCAGCTCTACAGTTTGCAGAGAAAGCCTTCCATACAGCAAGGCAGCATTTGAAAAACGACCAAGACTCGATCTGAATCTCGTCCTGAATCCAACTTGAACCGCCCCCAATCCGAACAATCCAATTCCAGACCCCAAAAAAATTTAAAATTGGCTTCATTTTGACAAAATTCTTACACGGGGAAAGAATTCCATCATTTATGCTTCCAAACAAGCTTCTTAAGCAAATTTTGTAAAATCAATATAACAGAAGGTTTTAAACCTCTATTTTGAGAACACTATTTTTATTTACAATGAAAAACACTAAATCTTGTACAAACAAATATTAAAACCAGCACAATATATATAATCAAACAAATAAGGATTAGCCATCAGTGGTAATACATCTTCACCTAGTAATGCAATATACAGTTTATCATTTGTACTGGAAGCTCCAACAGAGGATGCTCGTCCAAAATACTCTGCATATAATCCAGCCTGTAAACTAGATAGGTCTCTTTTCAGCAAAAAAAAAAAAAACTAGATAGGTCTCATACTTCTGCAACATTGAAATGCATATAGAATGTTCCACTCAATCTCTGCTAACAAACATCACTATAATGGACAAAAGTTGATCCTCCTGCTCCGTGAGTACCAAAACTAACATATGGAAACAATACGAACATTATATTTGCACCTTTAAAAATTAAAATAAGGCTAACAATAAATCTGCGGACAAAAATGATGTCCAAGTACGAAAAACTAAACAAGTCATAAAGGCTATCATAAATATTCAGGGCATGGCGTGAAGCTTATGAATGACTATGTTGTTGCTACAAGGAAAGATGTCATTTGGATTCACTTAGAACGTAGCATCCTGGCAGAAAAGTTCATTTACTGTTTAGTAGTTACAGGAACAAATGAAATGAACTGACTCTTTATATCACACTACTTTGTTACATGCATCCATACAACAATGCCACATTGATGACCTCTCCAATATCCCCAATCACCAACATCTAACAGAAATGAGTCCCAATAGATCATGTTGCTTTCATCTCACCATCCAATGGAATATCTTCTCTACACCTAACCCAAGCCCAGGGTAAACTTCATCTTCACAAATAAACATCATCTCAAAATGCCAGGTCAATATACAAAATGCCCTTTCAGAAGGATGACCGATTCATCTCCTTCTCACCTTGCTGATACATGGCTTCGATCAAGAGTGTCGATATTTGGCAAAGCTCCAGGTGCTGCATGAAAGTGGATACATATCTGAAACAAAGGTCAGTCCTCTGGATTACTATTTCTCCACCTTGACTTCATCTAATGATCTGAGTTGCACCAAGAGTTTCTTGTATAATTCTTGAACCTCTTGAAGCTCACTTCTGAACTTTTGTTCCTGCCATCATTATGATCAAATCTTCAACAATTGTATACAAAAGAAAATTATCATGTGGTAGGCCATGACTAGCAGCAGGCATGTCTGAGGATGGATGAACGTGGTTTTCCTGTCGGATTACAAATATGTCTATTATTTAACTTGATAGATAACTTAGTTACAAAAAGCTGCAGCAGGTGCACGAGCGGTTTTGGGCAGAGCTACAGGTTTGTGGTTCTTTCAGAAAAATTTATAAAAAGGAAACGCTTATGATCTGGGACAAGTTTCTGGCTAGATTCCAAAGCAGGTACAGCATTGTAAGTAGAAGTTTCTTGCTGCTGATATCAATACACACAGACTTTTGGAAGGTATACCTCTTCCTTGGAATATATTGAACCAAATTTTTAAGGATGGGACTAGCTATAAAGGTGAGGAGGGTGGTGGAGATATGTGCTCAGTCCCTCAGATTTATGGGGAAAAAAGAACAGGATGCTACACAAAGCCAGAGCTAGAGGCCTTTGTACTGTCCTTTTTTTCTTTTCTTTTTCTTCATGTGCATTTTATAGTCTTCTTTAACAAGGAAACTTGTGAAGCTTGCAAGTAACAAATTTATGCACATAAATGATTCACAAGTGCTCAAATGGCATAGCTTAGGCAATGAAGTTAACATGGATCTGTGAAGATATTACCTTGAGCTTAAGCTGTTTCTCCATCAGCTCGTATTCCAAGCATCTAAACAAACAAACGAACAAAGCAATGAACACATGCAAAATCTAGAAAAGTTTTATATGGTTAAGCATAGGCAACCATCAGACACAACTATAACTTGTCAATAGTATTTCACAGTTTGAATATTTTGTACTTGCGAATATATGACAAATGATTAAAAAGAGATTCTAATGACTTTTACAAGTAAACACTACAGCAACTCTTCATGCCATAAGTGATAGCTAGTAAACTGGCACCAAAATCAGTCCAGGCTGTTCACTCCCAGATAAACCAAGTTATGAGAAGATTTTTCTGAGAAACCTTCTAAAAGGGAATTATGAGTTGCATGATGATGAGATAAATGAAAAGATATAACTTCTAATTTACTCACTGCTTGCGTAGCTTCTTATTTTCCAGTATCATGGTCTTGATCTCGTGCATTCGCTTCTGTCCGATTCCACGGTCATGCTGCATAAATGACAAACATGTTAGGAAGAAAGTGCTACAAGTTTCTTTACAACTCCTACCTCCATGCATAGTGTCTATACCTCAACAGTATATCTCATTGTCCCCAAAAGCATATTATTGAATCTCCATTTTACATCTACCTCACTGATGCATTTATCTTGCCCCCACATAGGGCACATAAGGTGTGCATCTATGTTGTGTGTCTGCTTTCAACATGCACATTGTACATGTGATTTTGTGTGACAAGCATGTCCAAGCACACATGCATGCATTTGTGTTGCATATATTTATGCTTTAGTAACTAGGGTCGGAGGAACTGGTACCGGGTACCATACCGGTTTTCCGGCGGAATGAGTTAGCACGGGCCGTGCCGGGCCTGTACCAAGAGAGAAAACCTGCCAGAGCCAGAGAAGAAAAGAAAGAGAGAGGGAGCGGAGGAGGGAGGGAGGGAGGAGCAGCGGCGGACGCCGGCGGAGGGCCGCAGGGAGCCGGTACAGGCCTCGAGGGGGCGGCCTCGGCCTTCGCCCCCCCCCCCCCCCCCGGCCCTCCGCCGGTGTCTGCCGCCCCTCCTCCCTCCGTCCCATGCTCGCTCTCTTTTTCTCTTCTTTTCCGGATCGAGCAGCGAGCCATTTTTAACGCCAGAACCGTACTGATGCTCACTGGTACAGCTCGGAACAAGCAGAACCATCCCGAACGGTTCAGGACGGTTCTGCATTCCATGTTGTCCCAATAATTATACGAACAAATGCATACATGTTTATCCATGCATGGGGAGGATGCTTTGTTCGTATTAAGTTTGCAATTTTACGTGCATGTTCCTTCAATAATAACCAAGTAGCATCCTTTTTTTTGGAAAGGTGCTTACATGGCATTGCTCCCCAGGGCTTCAAGTCAGATTGACAACAACTTCACTAATATGGCAACTCTATGTTACCTTTCTATATGAATAGAAGCATAACCTACTTATTTAAATCCCTGTTATATATTCTCAATTACTTGGCCAGGTAAAGGATATTCAGCAGTTCAGTGTTTTAAATCAAGACCCAAGCAGGTCACACCATCACTAATTCAAAATGCAGGTTCCATTGGAAAAGAAAGAGTGGCTTAGGAAACATCTAAGAAAATTTAAGTTACTTTGTTCCTATTTGGTTCTTTGGCTTATCTTCTTCCCCCAAAATATAAGAAGATCGCTAAATACCATCTTTCCTCTTTGTGTGGACTGTTTGAAAGTCTAGGGGCAGCTCAATATTTGTTGTTTGTTACACAGATAGCTTAATTGTGTCATCAATGAAGATGATCACTCAACTCAACAGTCAAGCCTTCTGGGTTTCATGGCTGGTCCTTATCCAGAACAAGCTATTGATTTCAATTGGAATTTGATGCCAACTGAAGGTAGAAATCAAGTTGACAACCAAATGTAGAATACTTTGAAATTTTGACAGATCATACCCTGCTCCATAAGTTGATATCATACAGATGCAGCAAGGCCCACATTACTCGGACTCTTCAACTTAGCCCTAAAGTAACAGCATGTAGCATTTAAACTTGGACATTGAGATGACACTAGGACACAGATCCATTAAAAAGTTTTAAATACTGAAAGGATCTGAAACTTAGACACACCCGTACCCAAGCACAAACCAGAATCCATGTAACGTAGGGGTAAGAGAAATGCAGATAACCTTCATCTGTTGTTAGTCTAAATAATTGGCATTGTACCAGCAACATGATCCATAATAATTAAAATCTTTCTGCTTAAAGTGCAACAAGGTTTCAAACCTGTACCTTTTGAGTACTTCCAAGCCCAGCTGCATTAGACTTGGCTTGCCTTTTTGATGCATCTGCTGCAGCATTATGGCTTTCATGTTTTCTTTTTAGTGGTAACCCTGTTTTATGCATTATAGCAGGTAACAGGTCAGCATAGATAATCAATGGCTTTCACTATTTCATTAGGTGATTTCATAACCTACAGGTTTGTGCACCTGCATCACAGTTGGAGAATTGTCCTGCTGTTGACTTCATTTGGACTGTCAAAGCAGTTACTACTCTGTTGCTTGCTGAAACATTAGGATTGGGCAACAGTTGAGAGGAAGCTAGTGCACCAGAGTTCATCTTGACCTGTTGTAGGCTGCTAGATGTTCTCAACTGATGCATGTGGTGACCAGGAGCAGCTGGACCTGATGTCGTAGGTTTTTTCTTGTTATCATATCCGACCAAATGACAATGAAGGTCCCTGACAAAAATTAGAAGCACCAGCATTGATTTAACAGTCATCAATCTCTGCTGAAGATGAATAAACAAAAACTCTTACACTAGTCAATCTTCATGAGCAAAGAGTAATGATATGCGCATATGAATGTACACAGAATGAAGACAGTTTGATATATAGTAAGTGTATCCAGAGTCTTGTAGGACATTGAAAGAATAAGTAACAAGGAAGCACAAAAATTAATGCAGTTTGCAAATTCAACTTTCCAAAAATTGTGCTTGATTTGATTGATGGTATTTTTGGGAAATGCAATTTCTTGAAAAACATTGTCTTATGTGTGTTAAGAACCACCTATTCTTGTTATCGTCTGTAGGAATGAAAGTTAAAATTGTCCTTTGTCCTATGGTATATATGGATTCAAGGATGGCTTCACTAATTATTAGATAAAATTTCAAGGATGGCCTCACCAATTATTAGATAGAACTGTCTGCTAGAAAACCCTCAATGTCTATGATTATTTAGGTTTTAAAGCCTATGTCTGAAGACTTCAGGGAAGGAAACATAGAGCACCATCACATCCAGTTGTAGATAAAAGGACTTGTGGAGGCGTGTGTGAGCTTAAGCATGCACGTGTGTGTATCAGCAGCTTTCAAGCAGGTCCGAGTCAGTTTTTCATGTCATAATATATCATTAACTCATATTTATTAAACATAATATCAAAATATGGAGTCACAAAGATGATAAATAGAATGGCTCGAAACAATGCTAGTAATATATGAAATTACTATATGTCCTTGTATATGTATCGATGATGTTAATATCAAATGTGAAAGCCTAGATAGACTAGTGACTGCATTGTCCATATTGCATATGAACTAATGGATGATGCTCAGGCTCATGCATCTGACGGTACACGTCAGAACCAAAGTAGCAGGTTGCTGAATTCTGCAACCAGCAAGCCTGAAAAATACATAAATTGAAGCAGTCATCTAAAAGCACACAAAGTGGGAAAAGAAAATCTCCTCTTTCAATTGTGAAAATGAAAACTTAAAGACCTCTTTTGAGTTTTCTGTGATACGAATATTCACAAGCAGAAGTTTAATTGCACATCTGTTGCTAACATTAAGAAATGAAAGACAAGAACAAAGAACAATTTGACTAACAGGTAGGTAATTGTGCCAGACCACAACTGATGCTTATTGACATAAGAGAAGATGATATCTTAAGGAAAAAAAAAATTGAACTACACAAATTCATAAAGTAATTTCTCTCCATAATGTTCATACCCAAGGTCTATCGTCTCAGTACCGGACCCTGTACTAGTGCCACACTAGCACAGTGTCGGTACGGTACGAAATTTTTTTGGCATACCGAGTGTCGGTATGCCACCTGTACCAAATACCGGTATGGTACGGTATGCCATGTTCCGTCCGATTCAGGCCGATAGGCATATCTTGTTCATACCTGTGCGATCAATATACAATTTCATCTTGAATCTTGGTAATCTTACTATTGTTCGTTAATTCAATGATTTCTAGTAATTTAATTGCATTTCAATTGTTAAATTTGACACATATGTTCTCAATATATTTCTACATAAGTAAGTTATATTATGTTATATAATAAACAAGCAATGCCAAAACTTCAGTTCACATAGAAACCACGACCAGGATAGTTAAAGCTCATATTCCTGCAATTTTTCTTAAAAAACACATTGCATAAAACAATAAAATATAAGGAAAATGGGGAAAAACAATTTTGGAGGCCAAAATAAGTCATACAAGGGGCATACCAATCATGTCAAAGCATGTCAATCAATTACGTTTGTCAATACGCCAATACGGCATGCAATCCATCATGTACCATACCCACACGGTCAATATGGGTTCGATACAGTATTTCAAACCTTTATGAAAAATTAATTGGTCATGCATGATCCGAATGTTTTAAAAGACTGTAGGTTTCATTGCCCTAGCCACTAGGTGGGCATGACGAGGTCAAAGTAGACCGAAAATAATATTACAGACGCTAAAAACAAGAATCCAAAGAAAGAAGTTTGGAATCCAAAAATGAAACATATTAATTAACTAGGTTCTAAATACTGTGGGACGGAGGCATCCCTAATTTTTTAATGGAATAGGACAACCCGCATACCGACACTTGGGATGGTGGGACGCCCCATTGTCCCACCGGTGTTTAAAAGTTTTGTCAAGTAACATGCAATAGCCAATAAGTAACATGCAATAGACAATAGGAAACACCAATATAACAACATTCAGTACTAGCGCATAAATCAATCTCACCATACTCAAACATGCATTAACACTGGCCTTGAAAAAATTCATGATCTGAAAAAAAATATAGCTTTCTATATTTTTTTCTTATTCTATAATTTTCTGCGAATCAGTCAAAAATTTTAATATAGGAAAAATTGTTGCGCTCCAACTGCCTCATCAACTGAAAAGGCATGCAAGAGACTCACAGCAGATGTATCCTAAGTTGTTTTACATTTAACAGATTCCAAAACATTATTATGCTTGGATGCAAATGAAAAATATCCATTCATGGACAAATTAGCCACCTGGCTTCCAAAGTCCACAGAATTTAATCTACAATATTTGTTAACATCACAGGTTATTGAGGAGAGCTCAAGAAGATAATTATTATAGTCTTAGCTTATTTCAAGTTTCAACTATGACAAGTTCCAAGGCATGGATTTGTCTAGCCAAAAATTGGAAATGTTCGACATCTTGCATCTAGTTTAAGGAACCAGTTTAGGTCGCAGCATGTTACAACCGCAATCTTCTTCTCGATGTTAAACACATGGATAAGAGGGAAATCCAATGTCTGAAAGAATTATAACTCTAGTATGCCTAAAGGATTAGTGCTAAACAAGGGGTAGTTGTGATTGAGAGAGTCTTAGAATTTTAATTCACATCTTCATCTCACCATATGCCATATATTGTGATTGCAATATAAGGCGACCTAAATCGTTTCCCT
The DNA here is from genome assembly GCF_009389715.1 of Phoenix dactylifera. Classification (NCBI taxonomy): domain Eukaryota; kingdom Viridiplantae; phylum Streptophyta; class Magnoliopsida; order Arecales; family Arecaceae; genus Phoenix; species Phoenix dactylifera. The sequence continues at coordinate 17,515,098 of NC_052395.1, read as the reverse complement.
AGTTTAATTACAAAGTGTTGAGTCAAAGGAAGTGAGAACTAATTCAAGATTCATTATCGTCTTGATTTTTAAATTAATTGATGATGATCTCTTCATTGTTGTTGCTCTCTCATTTGCTTTAATTGCTAACTCCTGCTCTGTCCTTGACATCTTCAGTGATCTTCATTGGCAATTCTCTAACAAGATATGCAACCCCACATATCTAAACAAAGCAAATGAAAGAAAAAAATCTCTTCTCTTAACCTCTTTGTTCTAGTACACACTAATCTTCAAGAATCTCAGCCACTACTTTCCATGTAAGCCAAGCTCATTTTAACCTGTACATTCAAACAGCACCCATAATTTCAATCCTTGAATTTAACAAATGATATACTTCCAGGCAGAGGTCTTAATGAAAACAATGCACCTAACCTTGCCAATTCATCTACATAACCTCGTCAATTTTTACACAGGGGCATGATGTATATATCAGCTAATTTCTGGCACTGGTTAATTCAATTATGGGATGGTATGTCAAGGAAATAAAAGAATAGACCATCCGATGTTTTCTCAGAATAATTACAGTTAATGAATTAAACATAACTGAAGTTTTCCCAGTTTCATAAGACCAGAACTTACCAATACTCATATGTCATCTCTTTCAAGCGGGTCTCAAGTTTCTGATAAAGGTTTGATTTCTCAAAATCCTGCTTATCATGTGTCGGTTTAATAAAATTTGCCTCCAGCACACCTGAAAAATGAGTGGGTGTGAGACCATGAGAAACAATTTAACTGTTTAAACAAGCATGTTAAATTTAACTCTAATACAAAGAACGGACAAAAATACACTTTGATGGAAGAAAAGTGGCTAGTAGCATCTTACCAACAACACCTCTGCCTTTTCCATATGAATTATTAGCAACTCCCTTGAAGGGCTGCAGAAAATTTGGAAGTTATTACTCCTAGTATTGCATGAAAATGACCTCAAAGAAAATCAAAGAACATGGGTTTAAAACAACAAAGAGGAATATGCAATGATATGTGATGCATAAAGCAAGCTTTTAGAGTAAATAGCCCGATCATTTATGCCTTGTGAAGATTAAGTGGTCAATAACAAACACTTCTTTCCATCACAAACAGAACACAAAAGCGTAGCCATCTCTAGCACAGATCAGCATATATACACAGATATATGTCTTGTGAAGATGCCTAAAGAGATATTTCATCTCAAGTCCTTCGGTCAAACAATTATGAAAGGCAAGTAGAGAAGATAACATCTTAATACAGAAAGGAAATAAAACATCTTGAGAAATAACTCTAACAACAAATATCAAGATCATGAGCAAACAAGAATGTGGTGGAATCTGCAGCAACAGCTAGATCTAGTACTATGGTTAGGGTTATGGTGGAGCTTATATGGAAAAAGAGACGAAGACAAAGACAGATAATAGGAGATCAATATCAAGGACAAGGAAGAGAGCGATGATCACGAATCTTCTTCCAGTTAACTACCTCAATGCAGTATCAGAGCAGGAGGCCAAGTAGTTGTATCAAGTTCCATTTGAATAAGCTTTAGGGCTCCCTATAGTTAGAAAAATCTTTGTAGGTTAAAAACATTGAAATGATGGGTTCCCCAAAGAACCAAAACCAACCAATTTACACAAAACACCATTTTGTACCTTAAAATAGTTTTATGTAAATTTTCTATCGTAGAGGGTGAGCTTTGGCACAATAGTAAGGTTGCTCCATTATGACCTAGGTGACACAAGTTCGAAACATAGAAATAGCCTATCCGTATATAGGATTAGGGCTGCGTACATCTGACCCTCCCTAGACCCTGCAATGGTAAGAGCCTCATGCACTGGGCCACCCTATATATATTTCCTACGGTAATCTACTTGTTCAGGTTAGGTATAAACCGGAATACCACCTTTTCCCATAACATAACCATGACACCTTAAGAACAAGGAAATGAAAAAAAAAAAACTGCAAGATATTAAGGCAATATTAATTCAGTTGATTCTTGAAGGTTCTTGACAGGTTGACAAGCAGTCACAGAAATCTACTCAATCCTTCAATGGAGCCTTTTAAACATTAAGTTCTGCTCCATGACCAACCCAAATATAATGAAAAGTTTGGAGGATGATAATGATGACGATTTATCACATGGAACAAGAATAATAATGGCACACTATCATTATAAAATAATAATGCTATTCCTATACACTAAACAAAAATAACTCATTTTAGTTGAACAAATGAATTTTTAACAAAATAAAGAAATGCAGACCAAATACTTGTACAAAAGCAGAATTACAGCGAGAATTAAAGAATTGGCTGAATCATATCATTGAATGTCATCTTTAATTGGATTTAACTTTTCAACGTCAACGAAGGGATGAGAAAGTATAAATAGCTAGCAAATACAATAAAAGTGTGGAAAATTATTGGCAGCAATGTGAAATCCTGTGAGTATCATTTTAAGCAATCTTACCAGCCAAGAATCACTTTATAACTGTGTCAAAAATAATTACCCTGATAGCAGTAATATCTCTAAATGCATGTCAGAATCCTTAACTCTAGCCCATCAAATAATGCTGTGAAGGTCAACTATCATTAACAGCAAAATTATGGAGAAACTAGTTTGAAGAAAGTCAAGAGTACCAATGCTCCACCTACTTCAGAGCTCTCACTAGAATTTTGCAGGATAATTACGATCAATATAACTATAAAGTAAGTGCAACATCAACAAGATAGTATGAGCACAATATATACACAGGCATAAAATAATAAAAATAAGCAGGAAAGACATTCGGATGCTACTCAATTGGTTGACCTCAGAAAGCAATAAGCATTATACCTAAAAAAGCAATTTGTGGAGCAACCAGCTAAAAATAGTGTGAAGAAAGTTGCTTCATATATATGTGCATCTGGTCTCATTTCTACAGAAACCATTTTAATGAAACATCAAACCAGTGTACAATTAGATATTGGTCTCAGGAAAGTTGCCATGTACAGTTTGTGTATTAGAGTTATTTCTAGAAACAAAATTATAGCCTGTTTAAACCAAATGGCATGAAAACACTCCATAAAACTAATGCATTAAAACATAACTTCTTGTTCAAATGACATAGTGCAATCCAAACATTAAAAAAAAACGTCAAGTTGCACACCAAAGCCCAACCATTTTTTTGAATTAGACTTGAGCAAAACTGGCCCAAACCATCCTGCCTGAATTTGCGCAGGCTCAGGTGGAGCAGTCCAGCCTTACAGGGTGGGCTGGGTCGAGATTTTTAGGCCCAACAAGAAGTCGAGACAGGCTCAGGCTAGCAAAAATTTTAGCCTGCCCTGGACCAACCCAAACTGAAATTTGTATAAAATATTTGTACCTTCTGTATATTATGATATAGTTATCCTACATCCACCAAGTAATTAAGGGTCTTTGTTCCCCTGTTCTTCCCTCCAATCATTCCCTTTCTCCTTCAACTCTCTCTCCACCCCTCCCTTCCTCTAATCCCCCATCCTTTCTTTTGAAAGCCATCAGATTCTGGCCAACCATTACTGCGTATACACCCAACCCTCTCTCATTCCCTCTTGCTATGGTGGCATTATCACCCACCACAGTCCAGAAACCAATTCCTCCGCAACACAACCATCAAATCCCTTAATACCACAGCCCAAGCATCTCTCCTCTCTCTCCCATTCTCTTTGATTCTACTTCTACCCTTCCATCTCTGTTGCATAGTTGCAGTTGCAGCAGCAGCAGCAGCCGCCGCCAAGGAACCAAATGGAGATCAAGATCCCCCACATGACTAAGAAAAAACAGGCTGGTCTGCATTCGGGCTAAGAAAATTAGACCTGAGGTCAAGCCAGGCTAAGCTGGGTCCAACAAATGGGCTCTTAATCCTATGCTACAACTCAACCAAACTAATGCTCGGAATTATTTTAGAAGTGTTGATATCACAAAGATTGCTGATCACATAGTGGATATCCAATAGAAAAAGGCAACAGTTTCAACATTTCATTATTTATAAGGTTAAGAAATGTAATGTCTCACTCTCACCAATATTAGACGATTCTTGTGGTAGATATTGAATCCATGAACATTGATATCTGGAGCACCTTCCAAAAATCCAATCGTGGTGATCACAGCAGCCTGAATTGAGAAACAAATCCATTGTCAACTATCTAAATGATGGCCAAAAAAATCAAATAATACTACTATAAGATCATGAGGGGGACATTGGAACAACTAATTGTACCATCAAATAAAGCCTGATATGATATCAAATTTGAGTTAATTATAATGGTTTGATACAAATTGTTTTAAGGAAAAATTTCTGAAATTTGAGCAGAAAGATGATGCTTGGACTCAGACTTCTCATTCTATGTTTCCGTTTATGTTCATCAGCACATCAATAGTTCAGTATACAACAAAAAATAAAGGAGTATAATCAAGGATGTCGGTATATATGTTGAAACCTTTACTCTTAATCCCATTATAATTTCTCGATATCTTAAACAAAAATAAAAAGTTCCATATACTTGGGCCCATTTCCCCTCCCCTAAAACTCAACACTATTAGAAAGGAAGGCCAGTAGTAATTACATCATAGACCAGAAATACACACACATATGCACTTGAAGCATCTGATGATCTCTTATTGAAATGCTAATTGAATATGCTTATCAAAATACATTTCATCTTATTGTTCCATAATTTTGTTTCACATTTAACACTTAATACATGTTTTATCTGTTTATGTCCTTTTATTGTTTTGAAATACAAAGTAATAGTCTAAACCTTGTCACTTTCAATCATCATCCAACTCTTTTCAAGTCTAGATTTCATGGTATATTACGCTCGCCCTCACATGGCCTTGGTTAGGAATTTGGTACCTACATTCAAAGAAGCGACATCAAGCGACCGGTCATACTGTATGCTCAATTCCTCAATAGGGCATTTAAAGTTTAATGCAACAGTACACAACTAACCCATACACATTTTGAAAAAGCTAGAATTATAATGTGAAACATGGGTCATCCAGACAGTGGAAGAAATGAAGAATGAGAAAGCAAGTCACTTGAGGATTACTCAATTAGAGTTAATCATGTTAAAGAAAGAGAAAATCAGGAACACCAAAACTATTATAGCCAAGACCGCCTATTCAGATTAGAGATCTAGATAATATCAATATTTTTATTCAATACCTTTTTGGAACTTCAATATATCCAACAAAGATAAGATTTTATTGAACATGCTATACATTTAAGCAAAGATCACACCAATAAGAGATCAGCATATTTGCATGCAATAAGTTCAAAACAAACCTCCATGACTCCTCCAACTTGTGGTTTATACAAGACGCATTCACGATATATCAAATCATTAGCAATATGGTGAGGCTCAACCACTTGCCCACGCAAGATTATTCTGAAGTGTTCCGGTGAATGTAGATACAAGATGGATATGTATGCCTGTACAGTTTACAAAGGGAACATTAATATAAAAGAACATTGTTTTAAAGCGTATTACAGCTCAATTAATCAAAACTTACTCGAAGAGAATAATGAAGCCGATTTGCAATATATTTTTGTGTAAGTACACTTCCTTTGCCATTTTTTTGCACTGATCGGTGTGCTCCACAGATAGTAATATCCTGCAAAAGCGGACATCAAATATTCCCTTAACACAGCTCCAACAGACTTAGTAGGACAGAACCAGCTTACTCATCCAAACATATCACTGAAAAAACTGACAATGCAAAGTTCTACATGAAACTTATTGATGAGCATGATATAACGATTAGAAACTATGATGATAGAAAATTATTACCAAGGCAAAAAGTTTGGAAATAAGCAAGTCTTTAGCGAACAATGCTGATTTTAAAAAAAAAACTAGGAATTGAAATGAATTGTTTACAAAGAAAAAGAAATATTTGCAGTCAGACTTCTTTAATAAGTTGCAAGAAGATGAAAGAATTCCAAATAGATATTGATGGGGGGCAAAATGGATCGTCCTACTCAGGGCATGGGAACGTTCCATCCCGGCCGGGCAGACCACAACACCAACCAGGCAGGACCTCGGTCCTGCTCAGAACCAGCCTAATCTCGGACTCCACCGAAGGCCCAGTCGACCTCGGCCGGATCTCTCCGCTGCTACGACCTACAGCAATCTCTTCCGATGCTTATAATGACATCCCGAGCCTGAGCTCGGAACGCCCTGCTATGTTAGTTGCGAGCCAAAAAACTTCTTCAACCACAGGACTATGCGACGACGCGCCCCGACCGAGGTCGAGGCGTCCTTATATTCGCCGACGCACCCCGACCAAGCTCAGGGCGCCTTTTATATTCGACGACACGCCCGGCCAAGTTCGAGGTGCCCCATCCAACAACACGCCCCAACCCTTGAGCTCGGAGCGCCCTACCGAGCAAACCTCGAAATCAGGAAAGTTAGGCCGACCTCAACACCCACCAAGCTGACCTCAAAATCAGTATGTGCGTGCCTATGCCCGCCTACATGGCCGTACATTACAACTTCACTGCGCCATGCTTTGCTTGCTGGCCAACGACAACCAAGGACAATGCCATGCTGCTCCAGCCATACTCTGTTACGCCTATCAACAGCTTACTGTTCGTAGGAATGGCTCACGCCATGCGCCCCAAGCAAGCACTAGTCGCGCGCCTTCTGTCTAAAACTCATCTCTTTTCATGATGAGGACGGATCATACCTCCGCCACCTAAGCACCTCTACGGGAACTACAAATAGCCCCATCATGTAACATTATAGGGAGGAACTTTTGGATCAAATAAGATCCACTCTAACTGGAGCATCGGACTCCCTCAACTCTCCCGGTGTGGTTACCCTCGGGCCGAATTTCAACCACAACATTTGGCGCTAGAGAAAATGGCCTGAGTCGTTATCATGAGGTTAAGGAGTCACGGAGCTCCAAATGCATCGAGCAGCCGGGTACCAATATCCGGCAACTCGTTTCAAAGTCCACCCCCTGCAGCACCTATGCCGGCGGACCAAACCCTTCAGGTCCAGCCAGAGCAGTTTTACCTGCTCGCCCAACAAGTCTTAATACTTACCGCGGCTGTTCAAAGCCTCCAGCAAGTCGAAACTTCATCCGTCACCGAGCTCAAGTCCAGACACTCTAGGATCAAGTCGTAGAACGCTATAAGGAGCGCAGTCGATCAAAGAGCAAATCCCCCCGGTGCAAGAGAGATCCTCCTCGACCTGGGAGCACGGTTCGTCTGATGTCTCCCCTCCAGAAGCTCAAAAAATATACTCTCCTTCAAAGGTTTAGGAAGTACGCTCCCCTCACATCCACCCGGGCAAAGATCCTCGTGGAGATCGAGGGTCGCAGCTACCTCCTCCCATCAAAGATGCGACCATCAAGGCCGCAGAAGCGCTCGGACGAGTACTGCCGCTTCCATAGAGATCACAGTCATGACACGGAGGACTGCTACCAGCTCCGTGATGAGATCGAGGCACTTATCTGCCGAGGTCAGTTGGGTCGATTTGTCCGTAGTCAAGCCGACAGAAAGGAGTCCGAGGGACATAGCCCAGAGCCGCGCGAGGGGCAGAACGACAATCATCCAATCGCAGGCACCATCAACGTCGTAGCCATGTATCCCATATGCTAGCGGCTCCTTGACCTCGAGGGGCAGTGAAGAGGCCTCATCCCCATCAACCCAAGTCAAACGACCTGGGACTCAAGCTACAACCCTCGGACGGGATTTTAGCCCCTCCAGGTTAGGATTTTAAATCCCAGAATATGTTATCAATAAAACTATCCTCTAAGACTTCTTTGAAGCGTCTCTAAAATGCCTTAATGGACTCGACATGCCCCGATTGTCTCTGCAACACGAGCTATATGTATGACGACGAATCTACAAAGTCGCCCCTCGAGCTCGGCTCGGAACGCCCTGCAGTGTTGACCGCGAGCCAAAATGCTTCGCAACTGCAGGATCCGAATCTACAAAGTCGCCCCTCGAGCTCGGCTCGGGACGTCCTGTAGTGTCGACTGAGCCAAAGTGCTCCGCGACTGCAGGATCCGAATCTACAAAGTCACCTCTCGAGCTCGGCTCGGGACACCCTACAGTGTCAACTGCAAGCCAAAGTGCTCCGCGACTGCAAGATCCGAATCTACAAAGTCGCCTCTTGAGCTCAACTCGTGACGCCCTGCAGTGTCGACCGTGAGCCAAAATGCTCCACGACTGCAAGACACGAATCTACAAAGTCGCCCCTCGAGCTCGACTCGGGGCGCCCTGCAGTGTCGCAGCCAAATGCTCCGCGACTGCAGGATCCAAATCTACAAAGTCGCCCCTCGAGCTCGGTTCGAGGCGCCCTACAGTGTCGACCGCGAGCCAAAATGCTCCGCAACTGCAAAATCCGAATCTACAAAGTCGCCCTTCGAGCTCAGTTCGGATGCCCTGCATTGTCGACTACAAGCCAAAGTGCTTCATGACTGCAGGATCTGAATCTACAAAGTCGCCCCTCGAGCTCGGCTCGAGACGCCCTGCATTGTCGACCGCGAGCCAAAGTGCTTCGCGACTGTAGGATCCAAATCTACAAAGTCGCCTCTCGCGCTCAACTCGGGGCGCCCTGTGTTATCGATCGTGAGCCAAAGGGCTCCCGTGATTGCAGGAATATAAGGCGATGTGCCCCGACCAAGCTCGGAGCGCCCTCTGAGAGTCGCTCATCAACCGCAGGCACCCTGATCTGAGTGGGGGCATCCTGAAGAGCCAAAAAGAGCCGAAGAGGCTCATCGACCTCAAGCGCCCTGATCTGAGTGAGGGCATCCTGTAGAGTCAGTTAAAAGCCGAAGAGGCGCCCTGATCTGAGTGAGGGCGTCTCTATCCTCGAGCTGCTTCCAACCCTCGAGCTCGGTTCTATCCTCGAGCTGATTCCTACCCTCGAGCTCGCTTCTATCCTCGAGCTGGTTCCTACCCTCGAGCTGGTTTTTCCTATTCTCCAATGACACCCCTCAAGTCGGACTCGGAGTGCCCTGCAGTATCGAATGAAGAGCTACGAGCTCGTTCAACTACAGGTACCCTTATTCTCCAAAGTCATCCTGCAAAATCGACCACGAGCCGAAAAGGCTCTCCCGACCTCGGCCTCGGGAAGAATCTGAGGGCGACCCGAGCTAAAATCAAGTGCCCCAGCTGAGGTCCACAGAGATCTACAAGACAGAAAAGTGCTAAAGCTTACGACAATCTTCTGCCTAAAAAGCTTCCTGGCACACTATGGTGCAAAAAGGAGACCTCGAGCTCAGTTCTCCCAAAAAATCCGAAGCAGACCTGATGCTCGACCTGGATGCTTAAAGCGCACCAGTGGACGGGTTCCGGAATAAATGAGCTCTTCGCCGGCTTTGCAAGGTTATCGCTAAGTTGGAAGTAAATGCCGAGCACAGAGACTTGGCAAAAACTTCACACAAGGGTCCTACTATGTGAAGGCTAAGCCAGCACTTAAACTATACAGCTTGGACCCTATTTAACCAAACACAAAAGCCTAACGCAAAGTACCAAGTGAGACGAGTTCAAATACTTCGTCGGACTTCAAAATGCAAAGCATTAAAAGAAATGTATTTCATTGATATTAAAAGGGCCAAGGGCCGAGTACAAGAGGAGCCGACCTTGAGGTCGGGCTGAATATAAAAGGCCTAGGCGGCCGACTTTACAAAAAGAAAAACAAAAGCTAGCTCAGTCGACTTAGGCAACCTCGGCACCGACCTCAAGAGCAGCTTCAGTTTCGACAACAAGAGTTGTTTCGACGCTGGCCTCAGTAATGGCTTCCGACTCAGTCCCAGCGGCAACTTCGGGGATGATCTCCGGCCCAACTTTAATAATGGCCTCTGTAGCATCCCCATCCTCCACTCTGGCAGCTTCGCCTAGGTTCGGTTGAAGGCCGCTGGGGTCGACTCCAGGGAAGAGCCGTTGGGCTTGATCACGACAGTTCTCAAAGCCTTGGATCATAACACTAGTAGCCCCTCCGCCAGCTCATCAAGGGATTCCTTGGATTGATGAAAATTCTCGACAGCGTCTCGGGTAGACTCCCCCGCAAGCCTCTCGAATCGCTCGGCCCTCAGCCTCAGGGCCTTGGCTTCGTCCCGTTGGCCGTTCAGTGCAGCTTTTAGCTCGGAGATACGGCCTTCAACATCCGAACAAGCTCGAGCGTGCTCGACCTCCATATCTCGGATCCAGACGAGTCCGTCCTTAATCGGAGCTTCGGTCGCCCGTGCTTTCTTCTTGGCCTTTTGATGCTGCTGCTCGGCGACCGCCGTCCTCTCCTCAACCTCATGCAGTCGCTGCCCTCTGCTCGGCCTTGCGCAGCCATTGATCAACAACCGCCGCCCGTTCTTCGGCCTCCCGTCTCCGAAGCACGGCGTGTTCCATCCTCGGCTGGAGTACCCTCATCCGCCCCCAATAGCTAACCATGCCAGACACTAACATGTCGACTATGTGGAGGAACTGGCACAAAAGATAAAATGTCAGTCAAGGTCGAGCACTTACAAAGAAAATGAATGAGAAGTGGGAGGGTTACGTTACTCACAATGATGCTGGCTGAATAAGCCTGACCGGCGAAGTCGTCAAGGTCCTGCTCCTTCATTCGAGCTCAATCGCGTGGAAGTATGGCACAGCTCACGAGCAACGTCGTTGGACTCGAGAGCCATGTCGTCCTCGAACACGCGACACTCAGGTCGGAACCGCCTCCTCCTAGGCTCGAAGGGAGCAGAGTCGACCCCAGCTGAGGTTGGGACCTCAGGAGGAGCCGAAGCCCCAGCTAAGGTCGAGACCTCGGGAGGAGTCGTGGCCCCAGCGAGGGTTAGGACCTCGAAAGAAGTTGGGATCTCGAGCCCGCTCCCCAGTTCGAGACTCGATCCGCGTAGTCGGGTGGCCTCACAAGCCTCCCAAGTTTGGCCGACAGACACGCCGGCCACTTGTTCAGTGGTGCCCCCCGTCGTCGATGGGGGCACCTTGGCCTCCACTGAAGGGACCTGCTCGGACCCAGCCCGAGCAAGGTCAGCAGCATCAATCTGTGCGAGCTTGCCCCGCTCAATCCCAGAGCTAGAGGCAGCTCTAGTCCTCTTCGGCTCTCTCAGACTGAGCTCCGTCCGAGGCGGCCACCCTATTCCTGTACCTGGCCATCAAAGTCTCGGTGTCGAAAATCATCCCTACGATTTCTGGCAATAGAAGACTTAGTTAAAATCCAACATGAGAAAAAAAAAAGTAGATGTGTCGTCCTTACCCTCGGGACGAGCCGAGCTCAGGGCGACATTCAATAAGGCCTCTTCTCTGAGCAGGTCGGAAAACCATAGAGTTCCTTCCAGCTCGAGCAACCTGTCTAGAACGCCCTGCTCGGACTGTGACAACTTGAGGAGCTTGTTATTCACCGCAGCCCACAGAAAGCTCTAGGTCGGGTTAAACCCCCACGATCGCTCGGAGAAAACAAAAAAGAATTTATCCTTCCACCCATGAATGAAGGAAGGAATGCTCTGGAAGAGCTTGTGGCCTCCCCGAAAAGAGAAGTACCACCATCCTTTATCTGCGGGGTTGCTTTTTAATATAAAGCAACTTCGAAAGACGCTCATCAAAGGGGGTAGACCATGTGCAAGGCAAAGTGCGAGAAAGCCGATTATCATTCTCTACGAGTTCGGAGCGAGATGTGTGGGGACGAGATGGTAAGCCATCAGGAGCTCGTTCACAAACTCATGCAGAGAAAACCTCAACTCTGCTCGGAGTGTTTCTATATATACCCCAATCCGACCTTTAGGTGGGTCAGCGGCTCGAGCCCCGGGCTCCGGAAGCTCGAGGACAAACTCAAGAGGAAAGAAGAATCGAGCCCGAACCAGGCCCAGCTCCTCTACACTGATGCTCGAGCTGGTCCCGTACGGACCTTGGTTCACCTCGAGCTCAGCCTCCACATCTGAAGAAGCCTCGGCTCGGGATGAACCTGTGTCGAGCATCAGGGCCCTCGTTGGCGACCTCATTGCCTTAGTCACAGAATCAGGAAAAAAGGAAAAAGACAAGTTCTCCGAGCGACCGAAAAGGGATAGAACACCTACCTAAGAGTTCGCTGAAGAAGATGACTAAGAGGAGGATCGTCGGGAATCGAGAGCAGGACTCGTCGCGAAGGTCGTCGGGAAGCTCTAAAAACACCCAAGGAGAAGCTTGAACACCACACAATGGCGGCCAAGGAGAAGAAGAGTGGGGGCAAGAGAGATCAAATAAGGACCCTAGGATCTCTCCTAGGCTTTATATAGCCCACTACAACGGCTCTGATCGGCTAACCTAAGCGATCAAGAAGCCAAATCTCGCCACGTGGCAGGCTCGGAAGCCCCCTTGGCAAATCTTCCCAGATCGCAACACTAAAAGCCAATCGTTATGGGGGTGCTTCAGAGAACGAGATATTAATGATCGGCCCCTCGTGTTCCATCAGGCAAGGTGCTTCGAAGAGTGGGGCATTAATGATTGACCCCCTTTGCATTCCATCCAGCAGCGCCTCGAAAAGAAGCACGCATGTGGCACATTAAAGGGCTCCCACAGCTGTTTCCACCTAGAGCTACGTGGCAGTTTAAGCCACCTAAGTTCGGCTTAAGAAGCCCAGCTTGAAGCCGTCAGCCCCAATAATACACCAAGTGTACCCTGCTCGGTGTACGCATCTTCATGAGCACTTAGCCATGACGCAGGACAACCAACAATCCAACTACTTCCTTCGCCCGAGCCAAAGAATGACGCGACCTCAGAAGTCGGAGGGCAAATGATGAAGGACAAAATGGATCGTCCTGCTCAGGATAAGGGATCGTCCCATCCCGGCCGGGCAGACCACAACACCGACCAAGCAGGACCTCGGTCCTGCTCAGAACCAGCCTAATCTCAGACTCCGCTGAAAGCCCAGTCGACCTCGGCCGGATCTCTCCGCTGCTACGACCTGCAGCAATCTCTTCCGATGCTTATAACGACATTCCGGGCCCGAGCTCGGAATGCCCCGCTATGTCAGCTGCGACAAAGAACTTCAACCACAGAACTATGCGACGACGCGCCCCGACCGAGCCCGGGGCGTCCTTATATTCGCCGACGCACCTCGACCAAGCTCGGGGTGCCTTTTATATTCGACGACACGCCCGGCCAAGTTCGAGGCGCCCCATCCAACAATATGCCCCGACCCTCGAGCTCGGAGCGCCCTACCAAGCAAACCTTGAAATCAGAAAAGCTAAGCTGACCTCAGCACCCGCCAAGCCCACCTCGCCAGATACATGATGCGACCTTTCATCGAGCTCAGCCTTGCCCACGACCGCATCCACGCCCGCCTACGCCCGCCTACATGGCCGTACATTACAACTTTACCACTCCATGCTTTATTCATAGGAACGGCCCACGCCGTGCACCCCAAGCAAGCACTAGCCGCGCGCCATCTGTCTAAAACTCATCTCTTTCCATGATGACGGGCCATACCTCCGCCACCTAGGCACCTCTACAGGGACTATAAATAGCCCCATCGGGTAACATTATAGAGAGAAACTTTTGGACCAACTAAGATCCACTCTAACTGGAGCGTCGGAGGGCCCTCGTCGGAACCACCGATGAGGCTTTGTGCAGATACACCATCACGCGGGAAGTGGCTCCCCTTTCTCCGCCCCAGCCGACAGCTCCCTCGACTCCTTCGGCGTGGTTACCCTCGGGCCAAATTTGAACCACAACAGATATATTACATAATAATTGATGAATCATGGAGTTTTAGCATTAGCATATACTTTCTGAAAAAGAAAAAGATGCTATGAAAGAAAAGGTTCAACAAAAAAAAAACACAAACCTTTGGATCAGATTCAAAATCAAGCTCCATATGCCCATCATCATTAAACCATAAATTGTACACGATAATTTTCGTACCATGGGGTCCTACCTCATCAAACTGCTCAGTACATCCACAACAAATACAAATAAGTTCTAAAAATAACAATAAACAAGAAATATAAGTGCAAAAAACTAAGCAAAAAATACATCTTGTACTGAGCTTCCATGAAACACGACCCACAAAACCATGCCCACGTCTTGCAAGGATGCACCAACAAATAGAAAATAGAAGGGCCGTAGAAAGTGCTCAAAGGCTATGGAACTAGTTGGTTGCAAGGAGGAAAAACCTAAATAGTAGTTATATCCACGAAAACTTTTAATTGACTGTCTGCTCTCCAGAATAGTTTAAAAATATGGAAAAATGGTTTTCCATATTTGTTGGAAATTTTTGACTTTCCATTTTCCAGTGGAACCAAAAAGAAAAGATCAACTTCTCTTCAGCTAGTCGCAACCCTTGTCTTCCTGAAGTCATGAACTTATCTAGCAAACAAGGAAATGGGAAATAAAGAATTATCTTTTTCACAGTAAGAAAATTATTTACTATTCTTTTTCCATTTTTTTTCTATTGGTTTCATTTGCAACTAAATAGACCCTAACAGAATAACAAAGATCAAGAATGACCGTAAGTTTCAGTTTATGATTAAGGTAAACCTCCTATCCGAAGTGTAGCGAAGGTACTCATTAGAGAACTCAACAATCACATATCACCAGAATTGTCTCAAAATAAAGAATTTAATAAAAAAAGGCTCAAAAAATGGATGCCCAAAAGCCACAAAATACAAATACCACATTACAAGTGAGAAAAGACTGTTGAATCAATTAAAAAAAATGGAAGAAAATGTTGAGCGTTTATGAGCAAACAGCATGTGATGTATGAACAATTGATTCCCAAGTACCTGTCATTTACTGTCAGGTGTCAGGCACCAATTCTCATGCTTACTTTCCCATACTTCCATGTGGCACACATTGTAACTGCATTAGCATGAGGATGTCCTAATCTACCCTACTAAGCAAAAATAAACATAAAGCTAAATAAAATATTGATAACTATTAAGAGAATATTAATAGTCATACTCTTCTAAAATGTCTACCACAGATGGTTTTTATGGCTAACCAGATCCTAGCTAAAACATAGTTGGCAAGGTTAGGTTTAAACATCTTACATAGGAATTTTAGTTACAAGAGGAGCAGAGAAGTTGCACCTCCTTCAGTTTTAATGGTAGTTTCAGTCATTTTAGTTAAATAAATTAATAAGTAAATTTCCATTGAAATAAAAATAAAGAAATATCAAGCCATTCAGAATTTATCCCAAAAATATTGTATTGTCATCATTTTTGTGATTCATGCTGAAACAATCAAAAAACTATTTCTCAAGTGTAAAATGTTCAAATTCAGCTCTAGAAAACATCAAAAATACATCAATTTGGTCCCATTAATTAGCTTCAGGTGAAATTCAGAAACCAACCCTGGTTTGGGTCTATTCTGAAGGCAGCCTTGCTTTTTGGTTGCAAGTTTTGGATGAAACTTCAAATCATGTTGAAGGAAGCTTCTTTGCTGCTCATAGACAGGACTTAGTTTAGTCAAATTTGAGTGTAACAGACCTTAGTCTCCGATTTCGAAACCAAAATAATCAGAACAGCAAAATAGATAGTTTGTCCTCATTGCTTAACTTCTTGTGTCCCATCCTATTCCAGAAGATGTTGGTTGTCCTGATTTTATCATGACCAAATCCCTAGTTCATTACTTTATGATAATCTTAAGGGCACTGCCACATTCTTTTCTTACCTCCTTTGCCACTCCCATCCCCCCAGCGCGCCCCCCCCCCCCCCAAAAAAAAAAAAAAAAACTCCCACAACCAAACCCCACCACCACAGCAAATCAAGTGAAAAAAACAGTGACCGTAACTAATTAACAAAGTCCAACCACCTATGTGCTTCCGAAAGAAAAAAATAAAAAGCGAATATGCAGGCATAAGCAAATATAAGATTGTTTGGGGCTTACCTGTTTCAACAATTCAGCTTCTGTTGAAAATGGAGACCATTTTAACAGCATCAACAAATTATCAGAAAATTGCTTGGTGTTATGGCGACATAGCCTCTCAAATAAAGTAGTATGTGGATCAAATTCATAATCCACCTGCAGCAAGCAGAAAATTGAAAACTGTGATGTCAACAAGATCCTTTTATGGAAGGAAACAAGCACCAATATGGTACACAAATAATTATCCGCGGGAATGAATGCAAAAATGATAGGATAACAGAAATAAGCATCTCAGTGCTAAACTTACAGCTGGTACTACTATATCATCGCAACCTGTTTGCCTCAGAAAGGTATAAGAAAGGAGCCCAATGCTTTGGGTCAAGATCCTGTTGAATCAGAAAATCATCAATGGAAAGAAATAAGTAGCATACCAAGGCAATGATCTGTGACTTTTCATAATGAATGAATTGAAAAGAATACATTGATAATTGTTGTCTATGCATGACTTCTCACTGCCGCAAAGTAAACAGCAGACTTCTATTTTGTTTGAATAAGTTTCCTAATTGTAGCAGCTTTTTTCCATTTAATAACAATTACATTATTCACTTTCACATCTCAAGCCAAATTAAACAACATACAAATTAATCTTTTAAAATAAAAATGTAGACTATGACTTCATCCTATAAATAAGGTTTTGGAAAAACCTTTACTTCATAAACATGACGAAATTTAATTTTCTGCCCATCAACTATATTTATGGTGACGGAAGTTGTGAATGCGGTTTGAAATGAGGTAAGAAAGCAAGAGTAGAGACACCACGTATCCAATTTTGTCATGCAAGCTATTATGCAATCTGTATACATCAAGGTTAGAAAAGTTGGTCTTGGTTTCCATTTCAGCCAAATCTCTGGAGTTTCAATTTTCTATTTTTCACAGTTTTCGGAAATTTGGAAGTTTCACTCCAAGTTTGAAGTTTTGGTCGGAAAAATTAAAATAAAAAAAAACCCACAAAAAGTTAATATAGAACTATAGAGAATATTTTTGTGTTATATATGGTCCTTCATTTTTGTAATTTCAACAAGTTTAGGCTGAACTTGATGTTGCGTATAATTAAAATTAATTATACTAGTTTCTTTTTTTTTAACTGAAAGTTTGTGCATATAATATGTTATTTACTTCTAAAGTTTATTTAAGTAAATTTCCCAATTATATTGTATTTGGACATTACTTCTCTATTTTTGAGGTTAAGTCACTATTTAATTAAATATATGCATTTGTAGACAGTTTTACTTTATATAAGATGCTATTTTTGTGAACTGCCTCGTACATAGTTATTCACATTAGTTTTTAGAAAGTACATTAGTGCAGGTTTGTTTGGATGCCTCATTTTATATAAGGACTGCATTTATTATCTATCTCAGCTTTTAACTCAGGAAAAAAAAGGAAAAAAATTGAACACTGATACAAATATATATACAATATATACTTAGATAACCTTAACATGATTGTGGACAATGCTTAAGCCTCTGTACAAGGCCACATACTGATATCTTACAGGCATGCACAGTCTGCCATAATGCTGTATAACAAACCCCCACATCAACACATTCCACACTGTTGCAGCTAGAAGAACAGAGAATACCTTGTGTTGGTACAGGGGACATACAGACCACTGAAACTAGACCAAAACTAGCACGTTTCAACCAAAACTGACCAAAAAGAAACTTTAGGGGTCAGATTCTACTGGTCTTGGGTGAAATAAATCAGTTTTAGTGAAGTCAGTTCTACCACTTGGCATCAACTAATTGAACCATTTTGGGTCATTTCATGCTAGTAAAAACTAGTTTGAACTGATCTGAATAATTGGATGAAGAATCCAAATAATATAACATAATGCAGTTCAAGTATTTGCATTAAAAAGAGAACGCCTCTTATCTCAAAAATTCTGCATGAAGAAACTGGTACTATGAGAAAGGGGGTAATCATGAAGACATCTTAACAAGAATATGCAACCTTTTCTTAGTGCAGCGGCTGAAAACAATAACATCTGCCCCAAGCCGCATGGTGCTGGTCTTGAAACCATTTCCATCTGGTAGACAACTTAAGCAATCAGTGCAAAAGCAACAGAGTAAATAAAAACATGCAGAATAAAACGAGAAGAATCCATACACTGTCCAATAGAAGAATCTGAATGTTTATCTGAAAATCCAAAGCTCATGCAACGGCGCAATGATTCTGGATCCATTCCTCCTCCATCATCTTATTCATACACCCAAATTTTCAAGCAAATTATAAAATTGAAAAATCCAATTCTCACGAGAAGTCATGGATGTGTTAGCAAATAGAAGAAGGTTTAAACTACCTCGAATCAGTAAAGCAGGGTTTCCATTCCGTGGATTTATAAATTTATCTATGACGACAAATGTAGCTCCATTTTGTAGCTATTGTATCAAACACCATGGTGGAAAAATCAAAGAAATAGTTGCATGGTCAATAACACAGCCAACAAACCTCCAATGAGCATAAAATTAGTAAAGGCAAAATAGTAATACAGCTCATACACCATCAGGTGAAAAAGTTGATTTTGATTTGGCAATAATGTAAAATAATGTATCATTCAACACTATCGCATCGAGTTCAGCACAAAAGGTTAAACCATCAATTAGAAATAAAGAAGACAGTTGAGGACTACCTCATCAACTGCATTATCAAGCAGTTCTGCTATGGCTGCAATTGAAAATAAAGAAAAGAAAAGAAAGAAAGAAAACAATCAGTACGATTAAATTTGTATGTGTCTCAGGAGTAACAATAAAGGATCATATATGCTGGTGGACAACATCCAACACATACCACCAAAAGCCCACTTATGCGAAGTTGCATTTGAATGCAGAAACTTGGGATGGATCCGCAAACGATCTGTGCCACCTGGGCAACCAAAGAATGGAAACAAACCACTGATGACGCAACCACAAGTCAACATACAAACCCAAGAAGACACAATGTGCATTGAGCAAGAAAGAAGAGCGAGGCAGTTTCCATCAAACATGCGAAATCACAATCAAGAATTAACAGAATGCAAGTCAGATACTTTGAGATACTTGTGCAAAAGCTTGTCTGGGTTCGTAATCCCCGGATTTCCAGAACTGCCGGCAGAGAGGAACAGGAGAACCAGGCGAACCAGGCGGAGAGGCAAATCCATTAGCAGATGAACTCCCTTGTTCTGATATGCAGGAGCAACTATTCGAACTTCTCCTCTCCTCGACTTCTTGTTTTATGGCATATTCTTCGCATTTTGATAGACTATTCGCAGACAACAAAGGTTTAACATCGTTCGCATGCGCTTCTTCGATTTCTTCATCACTGGACAAATCGATAACGTCTGGAAAGCTCATCCCCGAGCCTGAAACGCGAAAATAATACATCAAGAAATTAAAGCAAATAGAAGTAAATCGATCGCACTGCATTGGTAATCTTCGTAAGTACTAAGACACAAGCAAGCATTCGTGTATGCTTTCATAATCCGCAAGCATTTATAACAAAATTATATACTACATAAATGACAACAGCCCCATTTAGGGTTCCAGTCCTTAAAGGAGGGCAGCCATCTTTAAAAATCAAGAAGGCAGTGTTAACCGGACACGAAGAAATTCAGGAGTAAGCCTCTGTTTTCTTCCTCTCCTCTCCCCTCTCTGGCAATCGGCGACTTCTCCTCTGCTCTTGTCAGCCCGGACCAAAGAAGGGCCGGAGTCGGAGGCCGGAAGAACTGCAGGTGGACGGAAATAGGGTCCAAGTCCGGGGGGAGAGGCACCGTCTAATTCTGACCCTGGATCGGATTTAATAACGGGTGGGATCCGACTCGTGGAGCAACGGCGTGTCGCACAAGTTTCCAATTTTGCCCCCACAAAACAAAGATCTGTTTGGGTTGAAAGATGCATTCTCATTTGGTTTGGGGAAAGCTTTTTTTTTTTCTTAAAAATATAATTTTTGAGAAGTAAATTTTAAAAAAAATATATCTGAAAAAATATTTTTAGCATATTTGGTTAACAATAAAAAAGTCATAAATTTACAGAGTACTTATGTTTGGTTGACTATCCATTTTTCTGAAAAAGTTATATGTACTTCTTATTCTATCCTTAATAAAAATTAAATTTTTAATGCCTCTTTAATACTAGAGGGTTTTTTTTGAAAAAAATAAAAATAGAGTGATTTCCGGCTCACAGAAAGTAACTTTTCCATGTTTTTCATGGGAAAGACATTCCTATGAAACGTGGGAATCATATTTTCATTGGAATACAACTTTTTCGTCTCTTTCTTTTGAAAACTCTGACCAAATAAGAAACATCTCATTACTTTCCTGTTGACCACACTTTCCCCCTTTCCTTTCCGCAAATCAAACGATCCCTAAGACTCGTTTGGTTCGCCAGAAATGAAGAGAAATTAATAGAAAAATTAAAATATATATTTTTATTTAATTAAAGTTTTATTAAAAATAAAAAATAATATTGCTTTAAAAATAAAAATATTATGTTTTATGAGAAAAAAAATTAATGGGAGACCTAAAAAAAAAGCTACTCCATTAGTTGAAAATTAGAAATTTTTTCAAAAATATTTTTAAGCCATCAAAATTTATGAATAACATTTTTTATTAAAGGTATAATAGATATTTTATATAATTTTTTAAAAAAAATAGATGCTCATCCAAATATAAGTTATTTTGGGATGTGCCACCTTTTTATAATCAACCAAATATGCTAAAATTATTTTTCCAAGTATCATTAAGAGTCATCTTTTCAGAAAAAATATTTCAATAACGAAAATATTTTTCTACAAATCAAACAAGTCCATATTATTTTCTGAAAAATATTCTAGGCACGAGTAATCTGCACGAAAATACTAAAGAAATAAAAACGATAGATAGTATTGTCATATGTAGCTCATTGCATACCGTCGAATCATTTTTGTTGTTATTTACCCATCTAATATGGGAGTGGTGTGTGTACGTTCGTACATGTATAGCAATGGTTTAGCTAGGGTTTTGATCACAATTTTGAATTGGCATCTCAGCGGTCCCTTTCCAATTATGTGTAAAAAGGATCGGGACGCACATCGATCTTTGAAATGCATTCACATCGGAAAGCAGAGAAAAGAAAAAGGAAGTGAACAAAAAAAAGGTACGAAAGTAGATAAAGGAAATAAAGAAGATAAGCTAGGAGAAAAAGATGGGAAGGAAATAAGCGGGAAAAAAAGAAAAAGAGGAAGGATGGAAAGATGTGCCAAAAAAACAAGAAGAATAAAAAAAGAAAAAAGAAAGAAGGTATAAAAAGTAAAGAAAGAGAGGAAGGAAGGATAAAGAAAAAAAAAAAAAAAAAGAGGAGAAAGAATGAGGGTATCTACTAGGATGGTGCCATAGTTGACTAAGAGAGAGTATTCTATCAAGAATTTAAAATCTTGATTTCACTACATATTTTACTTCTATCAAAAAAGTATCTATGTTACTAATGATCTAGCACAAACCAAGTCTAAGTGCTTACTGGAAATGATAATTGAAGATTTATATCTATAATAACAAATCCCTTGATTTACACCATTTCTTTCTATATTTTTTTTAAAGGTTTCTAGAATCCTTAAATAATCATTTATAAGAAAAGAGTGGAAAATAATAGGGGGAGGCATGGAGCATGCATGTTTTTTCTTTTTCTATTTTGATAAATATTCACACAAAGGAATATAGAGTGTTGGAGAGATTTTTAAATAAAAATTGTGAAGGGATAAAAATCAATTCTCACACATATATTGTATGTATCTAAAATGGAAACGTAACTTGTGCATAGTCTTCCATTCACCATATGGACATAATAGTGGATGCTAATTACTGTAATTGACTTAGAATTTTATTATAGAACATCCTCCAAGCATATCTGAAGGAATAAAATAGCTAACATATATTGCTTTTCATCATTAACGCCTATATTACTTTTTATGCGGATGAAGAAAAATAGATATTAAGATTTATTGGGGTTGCATAGAAAATGATCTAATAGTGGATCATATGATTGGCGTGGAAATTTTTATGAGATGGGAGTGGGTTGTTAAGTGTTTTAATTGCTAGCGAAACATCCGACTTATTGTATAGGGATTGGGTCACAAGGGAGCAATACAAGAGCATACATGAAACATTAGTTAGCAAGCCATGAATTTGGAATTTTATAACATATAATGCCTTTTGCCAATAATATCACGTAATATCTACCATATATTGCCTTTTGCCATTAATATCTACATTACTTTTTATAAGGATAAGAAAAAATAGACAACGTGTTTTCTTAGGGTTATATAGAAAATCATCTAATAATGGATCATAGTTGGCATTGGAATTTTTACAGGAGCTTTAGGAATGGGAAGTCAAATGAAGAGGGTGATCCGAGCATTTTAATTCTATGGCGAAACAACTGACATATTGTATGAGATTTGGATCGCAAGAGAGCAATCTGAAAATGTATAAGGAAGTCAAATAGCAAGTCCGGCAAATTTTTCGTCCAGACTAGATAAGGGATTATGAATAGGACAATAGGAATAAGAAGATAGTATGATTAAGCATAACACATCTTTTCGAGCATACTTGATCATATGATCTGGACCTTAAGATTTGATGGGAGAAATGCTGGACGCCTTGAGCTCGGACCGAACTAACCTTTTTGAACTCAGTATAAACCGAGGTAAACAACTTCGACCACAGCCGAGGAACCATTCAGCTGAGAAGCCAATCGATACGTGTCGATAAGAGTTGGCAGTTTTGGTAATCAGCGAAATTGGCAGTGCTGCAATCGGCGCACGATCAACGTCGTATGTTGCCCATGCAGAATGGTATCTGTTGGGGGAATAAGATTTTTCCCCCCAAGTGACACGAATGCCCCCAAGAAGCCGCACAATCGCCGACCCTGAACAGCCGAAGTCGGCGTCCGACCTCGGAACGCCCGACCTCAAGACATCCGACCTAGGAAAATCTTGATGCTCAAGGTCTACCCTTGTCAGCCACCTACTACGGCCGTACTCCTCTGAGGTCCAACTGAGGACCATACCCTGCCACTGCTTCAGCATTTATTGCGCATGGCCGCTGTAACCCTCCGGTTCACTCTACAATTAATGTGGATCTCCGGCTTACTCCACCATTAATGCGGATCTCCGGCTTACTCCACCATTAATGCGAATCTCCGGCTTACTCGACAATTAATGCGCATGGCTCCTGACATCTACGGATCCTCGGCTCTCCACGGCAAGTTAGCCCAGCAGAGTCTAGTCAACCATGATAAGTCTCTGATCTCGGCCATACCTCCGACACCAATGCAATGATTCGCCTGGTAGCGTACTGGTTCGGGTCGTACGATGCCCTCACCGCCGACATCAGCACAATGATTCGCCTGACCGTGCGCCGACCTGAGCCACATGCCGAGCCGTACTATGGCCTCGCCCTGTTACATCACAGGTAAACCGACCCCCACCTATAAAAGGGAGCCTTGGCTTCTCAGGAGGGGGTTGGGAAATTCCGTGCCTTACAAGCACTGTTCATCTCCTCCTTACACTATCTGCCCCCTCCCTGACTTGAGCGTCGGAGGGCCGGCGCCGGAAAACCCGGCCACCGGTTTGTCTGCAGGCACCCAGACGGAGGACGCCGCCCGCTGACGGATCGCTGCCCCGCTGTGAGGACCTCCTGCTCCCTCTCTCCAGCCACCCCAGACGGACGACGCCGCCCGTCGACTGGTCACCGCCCCGCCGTGGTGACCCGCAGCTCCCTCTCCCTCGACCGAAGATTGCCCCCGGGTCCAATTTCCAGCAACAGTTGGCGCTAGAGGAAGGGCCCGAGTAGCAGTCATGAAGTTGAGAAGTAAGGGAGCCTCCAACGTCTCCCGGCGTCCCCCGCAAAGTCCTGGACGCTCCGTCCAGAATTCTCCAACTCCGGCTGACCCAATTCCTCAGGTCCAGCCGGAACAGTTCAACGCCTTAGTACAGCAAGTCCAGGCCCTGGCCGCCGCCGTTCAGGGCCTGCGACGCGAGGAAGCTTTACCAATGCTTCCCCCGCGGGCCCAGTTCCCGCCGGAATTTCCTCCCAACGGCCCGGTTCTCCCCGGCCAGAATTTACATGGCTCCTCCAGAGCCAATAACGAGGAGCGGACTTCCCCCCAGAGAGAGCTGCCGGGGGAAGATCTCGACAGAAGACTCCAGCCTTCTGAGGCTGAGTCAGCTCCGGACCGCCGTGAGCCGGTGCAAACCACGGCAACAATTCCGCAGGCAGGGGAGCTCGACCGAAAAATTGAGCATCTGGAGCGCCAGATCGCGGCACTCCACAGCAAGAAGGCGAGGCAAGAGGGAGACTTTGAGTTCACTACCAAGTCCCCCTTCTCCAGCCGGATCGAGGATGAGCCGGTTCCCGCGAGGTTTAAAATGCCTCAGATGGAGCCCTACAGCGGAATCACCGACCCTCTCGACCACTTGGAGAGCTATCGGGCCCTCATGGCCCTACAAGGGTCCTCGGAGGCCATACTTTGCAAGGCCTTCCCAGCAACCCTCCGAGGGACCGCTCGGCTTTGGTTTTCTGGACTGAAGCCGAACACGGTGTCCTCTTTTGAGCAACTCGGCAGGCAGTTCGCCACCAACTTTGCTGCCAGCCGGCGCCAGCGACGGACGTCAGACTCCCTCCTCGACATCAAACAGAGAGGGGGAGTCCCTCAAGGAATACCTGGACCGCTTCACCGCCGCCACATGGGAGGTTCGCGAGCTAGACCAGTCGATAGACATGTCGGCTCTGAAGACTGGGGTTCGCTCCTACCGATTCCTCTTCTCCATCGAGAAGAGCTTCCCGGCCGACTTCACCGAAATGTTGGCCTGGGCCCGGAAGCATGCCAAGGCCGAGGAGGCAGTTGCCTCTAGGCGGGGAGCAATTGAACCCGCCTCTAAGAAGCAGAAGAAGCGCCGCGAGGAGCGCGACCGACAAAGGAGCCGATCCCCCCGTCGAAAGAAGAATCTCCCCAGACTGAGGAGCCCGCCCCGTCAGCAGGGGCGACCTCAGCAGAGGACCCCTCCTCGACCGAGGTCCCCACCACGGCCTCGGATGTACCCGGGGAGGTACGAGAACTATACACCCGTCAACGCCCCCCGGGCCGAGATCCTGATGGAAATCGAGGGTCGGGACTTCTTCCGACCCCCGCCGCCTATGCGAGACACGGGATTTTCCCGTAATCCCAGGAAGTACTGTCGCTTCCACCGAGACCATGGGCACGACACGGAGGACTGCCTCTAGCTCCGGGACGAGATAGAAGCACTCATCCATCGAGGAGTACTCAACCGGTTCGTGAGAAACCGGCGCGAGGAAAGGAGGCCGGCAGAGGATGTCGTACCAACCAAAAATCCGGACGACAACAGGCCCATTGCCGGCACCATCAACATGATTGGAAGGGCCTCAGCAGGAGCAGCCGCCCCGGGAGCACCCCCGAAACGCCCACGCACTGATGAAGTCATCTCGTTCTCGGACGAGGACTTAGAAGGGGTCGAGACCCCTCACGATGACGCTGTGGTCATCTCAATGATTGTAAATAAGTTTGATGTAAAGCGTGTCCTAGTTGACAATGGGAGCTCAGCCAACATTTTGTATTATCATGTCTACCAAAAAATGGGGTTGACAGAAGGACATCTCCGGAGGATCAACGCCCCACTGGTCGGGTTCACCGGAGATTCGGTCCCGGTCGAAGGTGAGACCAGCTTCCTTGTCACAGTTGGCCTCGCCCCCCAGGAGAGCACTGTGAGGACGGACTTCCTGGTGGTCCGACTGCCCTCGGTCTACAACGCCATCCTTGGGCGGCCAGGGCTGAATGCCCTTCGAGCCGTAGTTTCAACCCACCATCTGCTCATGCGGTTCCCCACCGGCCAAGGAGTAGGCGAGGTCCGAGGAGACCAGCTGGTCGCCAAGCAATGCTACACGGCGGCCCACGGAGTAAAGCAACCGACCGAGGCGACAATTCAGCCAACGGACCCTTCATTGCCCATAGAAACCCTCGATGCGAGGGACACCCTCTGGAAGAAGCAAGTAGAGCCCGGTGAGCTTCTTGTTCAAGTTCCACTAAAAGAAAATTTTTCTGAGCTAACCGTGCAGGTCGGCTCCGGCCTCGGCGCCCGCGAAAGGGATCGCCTCGTCAGCTTCCTGCGAGACAATGCTGACGTCTTCGCCTGGTCGCCTGCGGACGTGCCGGGAATTGACCCTGAGGTCATGGTTCACCGACTCCAGGTGAGGCCAACCAGCAGGCCTGTAAAGCAGAAGAAAAGGGGCTCCGCCCCGGAATGGCAACGTGCTGCGGCCAAGGAGGTGGACAAACTCCTCGGAGCCGGCTTCATCCGGGAGGTCTCCTACCCGGACTGGCTCGCCAACGTAGTCCTCGTAAAGAAAGCCAACGGGAAATGGCGTATGTGCGTGGACCACACCGACCTGAACAAGGCCTACCCGAAAGACAGCTTTCCCCTTCCAAGCATCGACCAGCTCGTCGACTCTACTTCAGGGCACCAACTGCTAACTTTTATGGACGCCTTTTCAGGGTACAATCAAATCCGAATGGCGCCAGAAGACGAGGAGAAGACGGCCTTCATCACCGACAAGGGCACCTACTGCTACAAGGTGATGCCCTTTGGCCTGAAAAATGCTGGGGCCACCTATCAGAGACTGGTCAGCCAAATTTTCAAAGACCAGATCGGCCGAAATATGGAAGTCTACGTGGACGACATGCTGGTGAAAAGCCGAGTGGCGGAACACCACATAGCCGATCTCGACGAGACATTCGCCAAGATCAGAAGATACAAAATGAAGCTCAACCCGGCGAAATGTGCGTTCGGGGTCACCTCGGGCAAGTTCCTGGGTTTCATAGTGACCCAGCGCGGAATTGAAGCCAACCCGGAAAAAATCCGGGCACTGCAAGAGATGTCGCCTCCGAAGACAGTTAAGGAGGTGCAGCGGCTCGCAGGGCGAGTTGCCGCCTTGGGAAGGTTCGTCTCTCGATCAGCCGAGCGCTGCCTTTCTTTCTTCAAGAGCCTCAAACGGCCGAAAGACTTCCGGTGGTCAGAAGAATGCCAGCGAGCCTTTGAAGAGCTCCGGAGCCTTCTGGCCTCTCCCCCGCTGCTCACCAAGCCCCAGAAGGGCGAGGTCCTTTATTTATACTTGTCCGTCTCCCCAGCTGCAGTGAGCTCAGTCCTCGTCCGGGAAGAGGACAAGCTCCAAAAGCCGGTCTATTACACCAGCCGGGTTCTCAGGGATGTTGAGACCCGATATTCTAAACTTGAGAAGACCATCTTCGCTCTCATCATCTCGGCTCGGAGACTCAGGCCTTACTTCCAAGCCCACACAATAGCTCTATTGACCGACCAGCCTATGAAGCAAATATTGCAAAGGTCGGATCGTGCGGGGAGGATCGCCAAATGGGCGGTTGAGCTCGGAGAATTTGACCTCGAGTATCGGCCCAGGCCGGCTATCAAGGCCCAAATACTCGCCGACTTCATCGTGGAGTGTACTCTGCCGGACGACCCTGAGTTGCCACCCGTATCCGCGGAGGAAGCCCCGAGGCAGCCATGGGTCTTGCACTCGGACGGATCTTCAACCTCGGGGGGTAGCGGAGCCGGACTCATCCTCACCAGTCCAGACGGAGTAGTGGCCGAGCAAGCCTTGCGCCTCAAATTTCCGGCCTCGAACAATGAGGCCGAGTATGAGGCTCTCATCGCCGGGCTCAAGCTGGCGAAAGAACTGAAAGTGGAAGACCTGACGGCCTTCAGCGACTCCCAGCTGGTAGTGAACCAGATCCAAGGAGACTTTGAAGCTAAAGAACCATCCATGCAAAAGTATCTCCAAAAGGTGTGGGAACTTACGTCTGCCCTGAATTCTTTCAATATTCAGTACATTCCCAGGGCGGAAAACTTCAGGGCAGACCAGCTGTCCAAATTGGCAACCTCCCGCATGAGCGAGCTTCCCAAGGAAACAACGCTCGAGTATCTTCAGATCCCCAGCACGGAGGAACCCGAGCCCACCATGTGCATCGACTCCGAGCCAAGCTGGATCGATGGGCTCGTCTGCTACCTCCAAGACGGGACCCTACCTCATGACGAGACGGAGGCTCGCCGAATCAAGCGCCAAGCCCCCCGATGCCTCCGCCCCTCCGAGGCGGACTATGCCCTCCGAGAGGTCCATGAAGGGATCTGCGGAAATCACATGGGGAGTCGGGCACTGGCCCACAAGATCCTGCGGCAAGGATATTACTGGCCCACACTCCAGAAGGATGCGACGGATTTCGTCCGGAAATGCGATCGGTGCCAGCGAAACGCCAATATCCAGCGCCGACCTTCGGCCCTGCTGACTTCTATCATCGCCCCCTGGCCATTTGCCCAATGGGGGATCGACATCCTGGGGCCCTTTCCCCAAGCCTCCGGACAAAGAAAGTTCCTGGTCGGCTCCATCGACTACTTCACCAAATGGGTCGAGGCCGAACCTGTCGCCCGGATCACCGAGCAAAAGATGCGGGACTTCGTGTGGAAGTCCATAATCTGCAGATTCGGACTCCCCCGTATCCTTATATCCGACAATGGTCGACAATTTGACAATGTTCATCTCAGGGAATTTTGCTCCGAGCTCGGCATTGATCACCGCTTCACCTCGGTTGCTCACCTCCAGACAAACGGAGAAACTGAGGTAACTAACCGCACTATTTTGCAAGGACTCAAGGCTAGGCTTGATCGGTCCAAAGGACAGTGGGTCGAGGACTTGTACAATGTCCTTTGGGCGTACCGGACCACGTTCCGACTGCCCACGGGAGAGACCCCCTTCAACCTAGCATACGGCACTGAGGCCGTCATCCCGTTGGAGATCGGCCTGCCTTCTCCAAGGGTGGAGCATTATGACCCCGACACCAATTCCTCCCAGCTCAGGAGCAACTTGGACCTCGTCGAAGAGACACGAGAGGTCGCCCGGGTCCGCATGGCAAGATACCAACAGCGAACGGCCCAATACTACAACTCCAGAGTCAAGCCCAAGCTCTTCAAAGTAGGGGACCTCGTCCTCAGGAGAGCCGAGGCTTCTCAACCGACCGAGCAAGGAAAGCTCGCCCCGAATTGGGAAGGGCCGTATAGAATCGCCCGGGTACAACGACCAGGGGCGTACAAATTGAAGTCCCTGGAGGGGACTCTGATCCCGCGAAGCTGGAACTCCGAGAATCTACGAATGTACCACCAATGAAACCCCTAGGGGTTCAAGACAATTAGGACAATGGATTCAGCTTCCTTTTTGCAAATAATTCTCTCATTTTGATGACTGTAATTCTCTTCTAATGTTGGGTCGTCTGTGATCCTCAGATTCTCCGGCCAAAATCGGGATGCCCCGAGGCTCGACCGTAGAGTCCCAAACTCCCTCGACCTCGAGAAGTATCGCAGGACGGCGAAACGTCGACCGGCGCAAGATTCCCTCGACTAAGGTCGGGATGCCCCGAGGGTCGACCGTAGAGTCCCAAACTCCCTCGACCTCGGGACGAAGCCGTGAGGGGTGGAAAGGGTGGTTCCACCCGGGGCGCCACAAAGTGGACCCCCGGGAGCGGTCGACGATCCCCGATCCCCTGACAAACGATTCCTCAACTAAGGTCGGAATTCCCCGAGTGTCGACCGTAGAGAACCAGACTCCCTCGACCTCGGGAAGCGTCGCAGGTCGGTAGAGCATGCCCAGACCCACCGACCTGACGAACGATCCCTCGACTAAGGTCGGGATGCCCCGAGGGTCGACCGTAGAGTCTCAAACTCCCTCGACCTCGGGACGAAGCCGTGAGGGGTGGAAAGGATGGTTCCACCCGGGGCGCCACAAAGTGGACCTCCGGGAGCGGTCGACGATCCCCGATCCCCTGACGAACGGTTCCTCGACTAAGGTCGGGATGCCCCGAGTGTCGACCGTAGAGAACCAGACTCCCTCGACCTCGGAAAGCGTCGCAGGTCGGTAGAGCGTGCCCAGACCCACCGACCTGACGAACGATCCCTCGACTAAGGTCGGAATGCCCCGAGGGTCGACCGTAGAGTCTCAAACTCCCTCGACCTCGGGACGAAGCTGTGAGGGGTGGAAAGGGTGGTTCCACCCGGGGCGCCACAAAGTGGACCCCCGGGAGCGGTCGACGATCCCCGATCCCCTGACGAACGGTTCCTCGACTAAGGTCGGGATGCCCCGAGTGTCGACCGTAGAGAACCAGACTCCCTCGACCTCGGAAAGCGTCGCAGGTTGGTAGAGCGTGCCCAGACCCACCGACCTGACGAACGATCCCTCGACTAAGGTCGGGATGCCCCGAGGGTCGATCGTAGAGTCTCAAACTCCCTCGACCTCGGGACGAAGCCGTGAGGGGTGGAAAGGGTGGTTCCACCCGGGGCGCCACAAAGTGGACCCCCGGGAGCGGTCGACGATCCCCGATCCCCTGACAAACGATTCCTCGACTAAGGTCGGGATGCCCCGAGTGTCGACCGTAGAGAACCAGACTCCCTCGACCTCGAGAAGCGTCGCAGGTCGGTAGAGCGTGCCCAGACCCACCGACCTGACGAACGATCCCTCGACTAAGGTCGGGATGCCCCGAGGGTTGACCGCTGAGTTCCAAACTCCCTCGACCTCGGGACGAAGCCGTGAGGGGTGGAAAGGGCGGTTCCACCCGGGGCGCCACAAAGTGGACCCCCGGGAGCGGTCGACGATCCCCGATCCCCGAAGCGGACAATACTTTCTGAAGCAGAGCTCTGCCATTGAACTAGCACGCACCCTACTTCGGTAGAGCGCCCACAGGCCCGCCGACCTGACACAAGACTCCTCAACTAAGGTTGGGGCGCCCCGGGGTCCGACCAGAGGGTCTCAAGCTCCCTCGACCTCGAAAAGAACTGTAGATCAATAAAGCCTCCCCAGATCCTCTCAACTTCGGTGGGTGTCGTCGGGTCCGTGAGAAGCCCGAGCCCCCTTACAAGTCAAAAATGACTCCGGAGGACGACGAGGAAGGGAAGCAACCTACTCCGCCATGTGAAACACAACTCCGAGAATGCAAGAGGTACATCTAATTCGATGCCCTCCTTGTCAAATTTTATCTACATACCGCTAATCATCTAACGTTGGAGTCCTATCTCGCCCCAAAGTCGGGCTACTCCAATGGGTCGGCTTAAGACCGATCTCCTAATTACATTATGCATGCTCCGTTCGACAAGTCTCCACTCGTCAAGTCTCAACTTGAACAAAGTCTTCATAAGTTAGGGCCCAACTCGGCCCCCATACATAGACTCCGATGTCTAGCTGAGAAAGCGGTCCCGGCCGCAAGTGCACCAGCCGAACACAGATACTAAGGCGATCTTCAGAGATTCCAGCCTTACTCACTGAAATCTCGGTAGAGTCCGAGAACAATAACTATGAAAACCTTCGGCGATAATTCGACTATTAGCCCGCGCTCCCTACAAAGGACCCGGAAGTCAAGTTTGGAAACCCGACTAGACTCCCCCGAATAGCGGCATGAACAGACCTAGCCCGGTCCTACTCGAAGGGCTAAGGCCCGACCTCAATGCCTTGGGATTTCCCTAAAGGCCGAACGTGACGACTTTCGCGATTCTAAGATCCGAGTTATAGGACTTAGAAAATTTTCTGGAAACCTAAGCTCGGAGCTCCCTTTGCTCGGAATGACTAAGATCCGAGAAGGCTAAGATATAACTCAGGAAAAGGGCAACTTCGTTAAGTAGCCCGAGAACTAAAATACAGAGTTAGAGGTCGTCGAGGCGGTTAGCTAAAACTCTAGCCTCATTCACAACAAGGAAGGGAAAGACGAGCACAAAATGACAAAAGTATTTTTTCATTGACAAAGGGCCGGAAGGCCAATTACAAAATTGGAGGTCGGCCATTCAAGAGCCGACCCCGGATACAATGAAAAAGGAAAAATGCGCCAAGCCTTAAGCGGCGGCAGCTATATCCGGGGGATCGTCTGGCACTGTGATGACCTCGGGATCTTCAGCCGGCACAGGCTCGGCATCGGGGGCAGGGGCCTCGGGTGCCGCCTCCGGGACGTCGTCCGTCTCGGCCGCCGGTGCTGCCTCCGGGACGCCGTCCGTCTCGGCCGCCCTCGTCGAAGGCTCGGCGGGGTCTTGTTCGTACAATCCTGCCTCGGATGTCAAAATGGCAGGAAGGTCTTCCGTGTCGGACCCGTAGCCCAAGTTCATCTTCGGACGGATCGTCGAAAAGTCGTACTGGGGGCAGTACCGGATCACCTGCAGCCGGAAGTTCTCGAAACCCCGGAGAAACCCGTCGACCGTCTCCTCCTCTAACATGTCGCGGAACTCCTGCGACCCCTTGAAGAGCTCCACGGCATGATCAGCTCGCTCGAGTGCCCTCCTCTCTCGGGCCTCGAGTTGCTCGATTCGGAGGCGGGAAACCCCGTCCTCATACTTGAGGCCCGCAACCTCGGATTGGACCTCCCCCAAGCGCGCCTCCGAGGCGCGCAAGGCCGACCTGGTTAGGGCATGAGCAGCCTTCTCCTCCTTGAGCCCCTCCGCCATAGCGAGGCGCTCGGCCTCGGTGGCCGCCCTCCGAGCCTCGGCCTCGGCCAACGCCGCCTCCAGCTCGGCGATCCTTTTCTTAGCCGGCTCCAATTGCCGGCTGACCCGCCGGGTCTCTTCCTGACATCCCCGGGCGATGAACACCAGGGAATCGAGCTCGTGAATATGCTGTAAAGAAAGAGACAAAATGATCGTGAGTTAAAAACATCTGGACTCGCTAATAACTTTAAGGAAATCAAGAAAAGGACTTACCCGGGCAGTGTTGCAGTAGGCACTGTCAACAATGTCCTCCAACGGAATGTTCCGGAACTCGGCCCGGTCCGCCGGAAGCATCACACGCCGAAACACGACGCGTGCGACCTCAGCATCATGAATAGCCGAACTCCCCACAGGGATAGGGGAGTCCGGCTCATCCGACTCCTCTTCGAAGTACCTTGAGGAGCTCGGCGCGTCCGGCCTCGGGACCCTGGGGCCGCTTGCCTCAGGGCCCCTGGTCGGCTCGGGCCCCGGGCGCTGTGAGGAACCCGAAGCCGGGCCCTCCCGCTGGGAAACGGGGGCAGGGCAAGGAGGGGCCGACGGGCCCGCGTCGTCGACGACCCGCGCCCGCCTCGGGTCGGCTGAGGAGGCCTCCGCCTCGGGGCCGCTCGTCTCGGCCGACGTAGAAGCGCCGGCCAGCCTCGCCTTCTTCCGAGGCTGGGGCATAGCTCCCCCGGCCTCGGCCTCCCGCCTCCTCAGGCGAGAAAAAAGCGACGTGTTGCTGGTCGGCATATGGAAAATATCTGAAATCAAAAATATCAAGTGTTAGACCATTAGCAGTAAAAACAAAGGACAAAAAAAAAGTAATGTAACTACCCTTACCCTCGGGGCGCGCCGAGCTCAGACCCACGCTCGCCGGGGCGTCCTCCCGTAGGAGCTCGGTCAGGTCGTAGCCCTTCCCGAGGGCTCGGAGAGAATCCAGGGTCCTCTGCTCCCTCCCCGAGGGCTCGGAGAGCTTGTTAAGGGCCTTCAACCGAGGGTGTCCCCACCTCGGATTAAACCCCCACGGCGCCTCAGACGCCAGAAAGAAAAATTTCCCCCCAAGTGACACGAATGCCCCCAAGAAGCCGCACAATCGCCGACCCTGAACAGCCGAAGTCGGCGTCCGACCTCGGAACGCCCGACCTCAAGACATCCGACCTAGAAAAATCTTGATGCTCAAGGTCTACCCTTGTCAGCCACCTACTACGGCCGTACTCCTCCGAGGTCCAACTGAGGACCATACCCTGCCACTGTTTCAGCATTTATTACGCATGGCCGCTGTAACCCTCCGGTTCACTCTACAATTAATGTGGATCTCCGGCTTACTCCACCATTAATGCGGATCTCCGGCTTACTCCACCATTAATGCGGATCTCCGGCTTACTCGACAATTAATGCGCATGGCTCCTGACATCTACGGATCCTCGGCTCTCCACGGCAAGTTAGCCCAGCAGAGTCTAGTCAACCATGATAAGTCTCTGATCTCGGCCATACCTCCGACACCAATGCAATGATTCGCCTGGTAGCGTACTGGTTCGGGTCGTACGACGCCCTCACCGCTGACATCAGCACAATGATTCGCCTGACCGTGCGCCGACCTGAGCCACATGCCGAGCCGTACTATGGCCTCGCCCTGTTACATCACAGGTAAACCGACCCCCACCTATAAAAGGGAGCCTTGGCTTCTCAGGAGGGGGTTGGGAAATTCCACGCCTTACAAGCACTGTTCATCTCCTCCTTACACTATCTGCCCCCTCCCTGACTTGAGCGTCGGAGGGCCGGCGCCGAAAAACCCGGCCACCGGTTTGTCTGCAGGCACCCAGACGGAGGACGCCGCCCGCTGACGGATCGCTGCCCCACTGTGAGGACCTCCTGCTCCCTCTCTCCAGCCACCCCACCCAGACGGAGGACGCCGCCCGCCGACTGGTCGCCGCCCCGCCGTGGTGACCCGCAGCTCCCTCTCCCTCGACCGAAGATTGCCCCCGGGTCCAATTTCCAGCAACAGTATCGATGGGAGAAATGTTGGACACGTCGAGCTTTAGGAATAGGAAATCAAATGAAGAGAGTGATCCAAACATTTTAATTCCATAGCGAAACAACTGACATATTGTATGAGATTTGGATCACAAGAAAGCAATCTGGAAACACATAAGAAAGTCAGATAGCGAGCCTGGCTAATTTTTCATTCAGACTAGATAAGGGATTATGAATAGGACAATAGGATTAAGAAGATAGTATGATTAAGCACAACGCATCTCTTTCTAGCATACTTGATCAGATGATCTGGACCTTAGGATTTGACAGAGAAAATATTGGATACCCCGACCTTGGACCGAACTTACCTCCTTAAACTCGGTATAACCTATGGTGAACAATTTCGACCACAGCCGAGGAGCCATTCAGCTAAAGAGCCAATCGACACATATCGACAAGAGCTGACAGTTTTGGCAATCAACATATTTGGCAGTGCTGCAATCGATGCACAATCAATGCCATATGCTGCCTTCGCAGAATGATGCCCATGCTGTAGATGTACGATTGACCAATAATGCACGTCATATCAACTTAGGTAATGACAAAATGAACTACCCTATATAAAGAAATAGCCTGGGGTCCTTAGGTATGTGATGTTTACTCAAAAGATACTATTCTGCTAAAATTTTTCCCTACCATACTATTATCTTTCTATCCAAACATGGGTGTTAGAGGATCTCCCACCGGAAACTCTCTAACAAGCGGATTTCTTGCAAGCCATCCCAGAGGAGATCGACTTCCCACATCTTGGCCGCCTCATTCAACTTAGTTCTTTCTGACCTTTGGGTTAGCCGAGCTACGCTCCAACCTCGGTTCGGGATTCAGCGGCAATAGGATTAAAAATGGCACTCCACATATCACGACATTATATGCAAGTAAAATTTATATATTGCAGGATGCATGCGATAAGAAAATTATTCAATAAATCACAAACGATTAGCTTTTTGTTCCTAAGTAATTCAAAACTACAGCAAAGTTATTCGCAGAATCAAGATTTTAACTATTTAATCAGTGTTTTGAAGTAGAGTACCACCAATATGCCACTTGCATCATTTTTCTTGGCTACAAGTTGTTGGGCTAAAACAGAGATATTATGGAATAAACTAAGTCAAAACCAAAACCAACTAAAAGCAACATTCACACAGGCAATATATCAAACACCTTCAGAGCAAAAAGAAAACACACCAAATTTACGTGGAAAAACCTTTCAGTGTAGAGGAAAAAAACCATGGGACAAATCCGATCAATCCACTATAATAAATACAAAGTTTAGAATACTCAAATTTAGACCCAAAACTTGAGTTTTCAACAAATTGGAAAAACTCCAATGTCACCTTCCTAAGAGTAACAATGATCTCACCCAAACCACCACAATATAATGAATCCAAAAATATAATAAGATCCCTAACAATGAATACTATAACTTTGTACAGCATCCAACACAACTCTTAGATAGAAACCCAATTTGTTAAATCTCTATATGAATAACTACACCAAAAAAAGATAAGAAAAAGGACATGTTTTTTCTTTCTTATGTTGCAGGACGTGCTCTCTTCCTCTCTGTGTCACCGCACCTCTTAGCTTTCTCTCTCTCCTTTTTGTATTTTTTTTGCTTTCCCTCGTGCGCTGCTCTCTCTCTCTGTTTTCCTTTTTCTTTTTTTTTTTTGTTATGTGCCGCCGCCCCTCTGGATGTTCACGCGTCTCCCTTTGTATCGCACCCACGAAAAACCAAAGAGGCAAATCCCCAGTGGGCTATTGGGCCTCCCCAAGTGGGCTGGACCCACATACACAAGTAATGCTTCTATGCGACTAAGCGCACTACCGCATCCTTATGCTGGTTATGGTGCACAAGAGGAACATCTGGCTGGCAGTAGCGGATTTTCCTTCCATAAATAGTTCAAAAGAGACTATCGATTATCTCCTCCTCCACAGCAACTTTTCAAGAGAAATTTTTTGAAAAAAAAAAAAAACTCGACATAAGTTTTTAACCTTATAGAAGAGATGCCAACCAACCAAGCTAATAGTTATTAGCTACACTTAGTCTTCTACTTTATCCCTCTTCAAACTATAGAAAAAAGATACAACCCTCATTCATGGCTAAGACCGGCGTCAATGCTTGAACCTTTGACAAGGCTATGGAGAGGTTTAAGGCCTTGCCCCCAATTCATTAGGAGCTCGTTTGGTTCGCGGGAAAAGAAGTAGGGAAAAGTGTGGTCAACGAAAAAATAATGAGATGCCTCTTATTTGATTGGAGTTTTCAAAGGGGAGAAACAGAAAAGTTGTATTCCCATAAGAATATGATTCCCACATTTCATGAGAAAGTCTTTTCCATGAGAAACATAGAAAAGTTACTTTTCCATGAGGCGGAAATCACTCCAATTTTATTTTTTCCGAAAAAGATCTTTCGGCATTAAAGAAGCATTAAATACCTAATTTTTATTAAGGGCATAATAAAAATTATACATAACTTTTTTGGAAAAGTGGATGGTCAACCAAACATAAGTACTTTGAAAATTTATCACTTTTTCATTATCAACCAAACATGCCAAATGTATTTTTCTAAACATTCTCTTCTTAGGAATCTATTTTTCAAAAATTATATTCTTAGAAGAAAAAATGTTTTTCGCGAACCAAACAAGCCTAGGGTAATTGGCAAAGCCTTGCCCAGATCAAGACACTCACAGCTTATACCGCTGCTCCTAGGAGATGATGGGACTGTTCCACCCACTGCTTTGTCATAGCTCATACACGTGATGCTAGTATCGTGTCGTATACTCGTATGGTCCTGCTCCTCCAAGGAGATCACGGGATTGTTCCACACACTGCTTCGTCATAGCGCATACACGTGATGCTATACGTGTGGTATGGTCCTAGTGATGTCTACAAGGAGGAATGTTTTATTATGAAGAAGATATATATTAGGTTCAATTCCACTGCCTGGTATTTTTTGAGATAAACCGTTATATGTTTCTGAGGTTCCGGAGTTGAAAACCAAAAGCCGCAGTCAGCACCGTGGTCTCCACCCTCCTTTTGTCCATATAAAGTAGCAAACCTTTGTCATGGGGGCAGTAATCAATCCTCCTTTTGTCCTCGTCCAAGATACTCTTTTTATTTATTATTTATTTATCCCCCTTCACAGATCCTTTCTGCTCGATTTGGAATCCTGACCTCTTTTCTTTCCTCTGGTATATGAGCATCAAGAGCATGACATGAGAATATGGTCTCCACTATGAAAGAATAGGGAACATCAATCATCTAGCATCACCATAGGATTTGCCCGGAATTATTATCTTTTTTTTTTTTTAGAAAGAAGAAGCTGACAAAGAGAAGGCGCACATGCTTGGTTCTTCCAAAAAAAATTTCTCCAGCATAATGAGCTGCAAAGAAGGCAATTTGGTCGACATTTGTCGGGAATTATAATAGTCCGGTAAATAAAGGAAAAAAAAAGGGCTATAACGTGCCTGCTAGATTGACTAACAATCATGGACTCCTTTGGTTCGCGAGAAAAAAAGGGAGGAAAGTGTGGTCAATGGAAAAGTAATGAGATGCCTCTTGTTTGGTTGGAATTTTGAAAGGAGAAAGACGGAAAAGTTGTACTCCCATAGGAATATGATTCCCATATTTCATGAAAAAGTCTTTCCCATGAGAAACATGGGAAAGTTACTTTCTAATGAGACGGGAATCACTCCATTTTTACTTTTTTTTTTCCAAAAAGCCCTTCAGCATTAAAGAAGCATTAAAGAGGTATTAAAAACCTAATTTTTATTAAAGATATAATAGGAATTATAAATAACCAAACATAAGCACTTTAAAATTTTGTCATTTTTTCATGGTCAATCAAACATGCCAAAAGTACTTTCTTAGGCATCATCTTTCTAGAAATTTGTTTCCCACAAATTATATTTTTAGGAGAAAAAATGCTTTCCGCGAACCAAACGAGCCTCATATGTCTCCAATGTGATGCTCCCAATTTCTAATGAATAAAATCACCCCTTGCGAATTACACCAGTTGTTGCGCCGCTAGATGACGGTTGGTCAGCGCCATTTGTCGCCGTGCAACTCCCGTTACCCGTGCACAAAAAATTCCTCCCGCGCCTTCTGGGAGGAAATTGGTAGCGCTAAAGCTAGCGGTAGATCTAGAGAGCATAAAAAAAAGAGAGAAAACCACTTCACGGTGCAAGGAAGTTAACAAATAGCGACTACTAAATTACTTCGCGTGCTCCTTGCTTTACTTCCGCAAGCCAACGGTAATAAAGTCAAGGATAGAAACACCAATGGCCATGGGTCGATGCCATGTGCTAGCTCCTCACAGCCAACCAACCCCCATCTCATTACTCCCCCACGGGATCTTATTAGCCAACAGTGTTAGCTCCAGTCACTGCGCCCCTCTTTTGCCTCGCCGGGCAAAAAGCCATGCATTCATTGCCCTGAGGGTGCCTCTCCCCACGCAGAGAGACCCACAGCCTAGCTGTCATTGTCTTTCCCATTCTCGTACCTCTTCCCTTCACGATTCCAGGAAGGGTCCGGCAGTTCATTCAGCCTTTGCCTGGATACCGCAGAGGAGCTCCTCGGTGGGGCACTCGAGCTTCCTCTGTGAGATGGGGTGGAGCGGGAGAGGCCTGTGGGTTGCTGGAATCGTCATCATCATACTCGTGGTGCCTCTGGAAGCCCGTGCTGGTGCGGGTTCAGAGGCTGCTGGCGTGAAGTTCCTCAAGGCGCCTCCACCATTCTCGGCGTTATCCTCGGCCACATTTGGCTTCGAGGTTTTGGAGGGGAGGAATGGGGATTCCTGCGCCGAATGTCGTATCGACTGCAAGGTTTGTTTGCCGAACTCCACTTCCTCACGCTGAAGTCAAAGAACTTGGTTTCTTCTCCTTTTTGTTCGATTGGAAGTTGGATGCTCTACTTCAACTATCCTTCCAAGTTCTGTATCAAAAACTATGTTTCAAAGTTCGAGAGTTAGCATTGCTTGTCTC
Source organism: Phoenix dactylifera (assembly GCF_009389715.1). Taxonomy (NCBI): domain Eukaryota; kingdom Viridiplantae; phylum Streptophyta; class Magnoliopsida; order Arecales; family Arecaceae; genus Phoenix; species Phoenix dactylifera. The sequence continues at coordinate 17,475,686 of NC_052395.1, read as the reverse complement.
TGTTATTTCTTGCTCCTTTTGTTCATAAGGCTCAAATTTTATGATATTGAGATGACGAATTAATTATTGAAGCGTTAGCTTATTGATTCGGAGTCGGGTTATTTCTGAACCTGGCCAACCAGTAAACTTGAAATTTAAGTAAAATGAGTTGACTACGGTGGTCTATCTCAAAGGCGCCGTCATTTCTGTTGAGGAGACTTCACCAAATTTCTCATGAAAATTCTCTGAGGTCTTACATTGAGGTTATGCTATTATAAATTCATGCTAGACATCCATTTTACACATTCGGGCACTGGATGGAACCCAATGCACTGTAAGGAAGAATCCAAAAGCTAGCTGTTTGGGGCATTGACTTTGTCCTTGGAAGTTGATTGTTTTCTTAAGAATTTTATTTTCTAATGCTCGTGCTAGGAATTTTGATAATGATCCCAAGTGTGCAACTGCATACTGTTTGAGGATGGGTAAGCGCATACAGAAACAGATTATGCTTGCCCGCTCATGTCGGCGGAACTAGACGATCAAGTACTTTCTTTATGTCGATTGAGTAATATTTTTGGATGCAAAGACATAGACAATGGTAGTCATTTTCGGGTTTTACAGACATCAACCTACCTGCATTATTGTATTTCAGTTTCCATACATCGGCAGTCAGAATGCCTAGTCCTTTAAAGCACACAGTTATTGTTGGCAAAATTTAGTTTCAGTTCTACAACTTTCCTGTTCTGTGAATATGTTCATGTTTGTATGAAGCTTCCTTTAGTTACATTTGATTGCTATCGTTTTCCCTCCTTGCTCTTGTCTCTCAAGTTGGTCCAGCTCCTGGAAATATGGAATCCTAAAGGGTAATGCAATCACTCTTCTCCTAGAAGCAAGAATTTGATGTTTTTCCTTTCCTGGAGTGGTTTCTTTTAGTTATTATTTGTTACAACTTTTTCAACTGAAATAAAATGCACTGTCCAAAAGTCTGCTATCTATGACTAATTTGGAACATCATACAAATTACAATTTTTAATATTGGTAAAATGTCAGAGGTCAACAAGTAAAAGAGAAAAGGAATGCGGAATAAGAATTAAATAGATGAAAGGAATATTATGCAGTACTGTAAATAATTTTTCCAGAAATGAAATTATGCTGCAAATTTATAATGAAGCTTCTGCTGTAAAACATTAGAAACAAAACCAGAAAGGAAAGATGTGACTATTCAGAATAATCAATAGTTGATCATGATATTATCTTCATTCATGAAAATTACAGTCATTTGCTGAAGTATTACCTCAAGCTTTATACATCTCTTTCTGTTTCTCACATGGTATATCTACAGTAACCATTTTCCTGATTGAGGCCTGGTCAACATGCTCTCAAAGGATGTATGAAGAACATTTGATTTATAGAGTTATGTTCATTATGAGTGGGACTAGAAATCACGATATTAAGGTATTTGGATACAAAAGTTTGTTCAATGGCAAGTTTTCAAGATGTCATTTTAGTCTCTACTTAATGATTTTGCTTGTGAGCTTACGATGCAAATGAATACATTTTCTGAAAGAAAGATACTACATACTCATATTATCTACTGCTCTTGCTTATTCGGCTCGTAGTATTAAGATCTTGGACCCATTAATGGCTATCATACCTTTCTCCAGATGTCCAAAACTCTGGTATAGCTGTCAATCACACACACTTGCATTGATGATCAATTCTTGGAGCATTTAAGAAAAGACATTAGGTAAAAGTAGCTGTACATATAAATTGAACAAAATGTCTAGGCAGGTATCTAACTTTCTTGATTTCAAGATTCGGTCATGTAAATTTTGAAACATTGAATAAGCTATGATTGGCACATCTCCAACACCACAAAATGGGTCAGGGAATCCGGAAGATGCATCATCTTCCATATCTTTCAAGCATGCCTAGTTTCGAATTAGAATTTCATTTCCAGATATTATTCCTCCCAAATCCTAGCTAAGAACTCCCATCAACAAATTCACTAACTAATACTCTTGCGCAATGATGTTCTACAAGTTCAATTCTTTTATCTAACTTTGATCACATGCACGTGAATGCAGTTAGACAACTACAGTTCCTCAAGTTGTGAATCAAGAGAAGTTACATACACGGGCTTACATGATGGAAACCATACCCTCGAAGTCTGCATCAATGAATCTCAAGGAGTTCGCTGTGCTAGTTATAACTGGACTATTGGTTAAGAAACTGCCCTTTTATCCTTTCTGAATTTTGTATAGTTGGTTATTACTGACATGCAAAATACCAAAATATGCACTTGCTAGAAATTTCTAGTTCTTTTATTTTTTTCCTTTGGAATGAAATATATCAAATTTAAAGTGTTACACCCTCTGTCATGCTGATTATACAGTATAAAATATTCTTTCTTCAATATCAAAATTTGTTGAATAAAGCTTTGTTTGCATGTTCTACACATTTGAAAAAAATGTTTTTTTCTAACTGCCTTCAGTTCATGCTTCGGCGAGATGTTGTAGTTTTGTGGATAATTTGCTCACTAAATTATGTCTTGGCTTGTAAACTAAGAACTTTTAAGTTGTTATTGTTACCATAACCTGAATCCTCTTCACATCAACTTCAGGTACTGTAAATTTCTGACTTTTCTTTTGCCTCCATTCCACAGATACAGTTTCCCCTACTGCATATGTTTCAGCTGCATCATCTTTCACAAATGCATCAAATGTGTCTGTACGTGTTTCTTTTACTGAACCTTGCACTGGGGGAGGAGGATTTAGGTGTTCTGTGGATCACTGCAATGTGAGTATGCATACAACATAAAATCTGGACAAGCTAAATATTGGGTTATTTTTTTGACTTTTTCCTTTCTCTAAAAAAGAAAATTAAAATAAGGGCGTGAGCTCCACCATCAATCATTTCAAGAAATGTTGTAAGCAAGGAATGCAGAACTGTCCTGAACCGCCCATTTTGAGGCTTACCAAGCCGTGCCGACGGTGGACCGGAATAATTCCGGCATTCAAAATGGTAGACTGGCAGGAGGGAGAGAGGAAGAAAGAAGAGAGGAAAAGAGAGAGAGATGGAGGGAGGATCGTCGGAGACCTCCGGAGGCACCAATTTTACTTAAAATTTTCAAAATAAAAAAAGGGGCCTCGATGGACCCCTGTTTCGAACGAAACAGGGGTTCGGAGGGCGGAGCTCTTTCTCCGGCCCTCTAATGCCCCTTCGGCGTCCCTCCCTCCCCCTCTCTCTCTCCTCCCCCCTCTCTCTCTTTTCCTCTCTCCCATTCTCTCTTTCCCTCTCCCTCTTCCTCGCCCTCTTTGTTGTGTTGATTGGGGCCCGGCACGGGGGCGTACCAAACCGTGCCGCCGGCCGATTGGTACGGGCTCTAGTGCCAGCACGACGAACCTTGGATGTAAGAATTATCCATGTCAAGCATTTAGGAACAACCCCTGATGGTTCCAATGTTGGACCTCCTCTCAACAGTAGGGAGGTGCAGCTGCTGGCTATAGCTCAGTTTGCTTTAATATTTTGAGTTCATTCTAATGAATTATTATATTAGAACACAGCTACCCCCATGTTCTATGAGGTTTCTAATTTTTTAGGAAGTATACATGTATAAGAAGCACTAAAGTCTATGCTGTTGGCTTGTTTTTGCTCAAATTTTGATGCTTGAGTTTGGTTTGACTGAATGAAACATATCTGATCTTCCCTAATATCTACATGTTTATTTTTTATATAGCTTCTTGTTTATGGAGCTGCTCATGTTATACCATCTACTCTCAAGGTGCTTCAGCCCGACTTGGAATTTTCCCTTATTGTTAATATATCTGCTGATATCCAGTACGGACGGTTGGTATTGGTAATGGATAAGAGCTTTTGTAGAGACACTGCTGGAAACGGGTTTACAAGAACATCAAATTCAAGTTTTGTTATACATTTTGGTACGCCACATGCTTCATTTAATTGAACTAAATTTGAGAATCAGCAATTTTCCTTAGTGAAATCTGAATAAAGTTCAAACAGTGTCATATAATTTGTGCCTGTATGGGCCTTTATACCTGCATTCTATATCTTTTATTCTGGACTTTCAAGAGATTATGCCTGGTGTACTTGATTTTTCTCATTTTTGTTTAATAACTTTATGAACCATATTTAGGATGCTGGATTTGTAGAAAAGGAATGTATTCCCGTAGATTTGTTTACTGTCTAAAGTTATTTGGCAAAAAATGGTAATACAACAACTTTTCTAATCAGACAGGAATTCTTCTTGTCCTTGCCAAGAATTGAAGTGTAGGTTGGCACCATACTATATCATGTCGTATGAATCATACTATGTGTACCAATATATATATATATATATATATCATGCCGCGTCAATAGGTTATATATGAACATGATACATAGAATGTTATCTCCATACTGTTAAATGTCAAGGAGCATTGCATAGCTTGTGTAGGAGCTTGTCCTTTCAATGTCCAAGAGACAGACTAATATGTAATGGTACATTATACGTTGTTTTCTTCTTTCAATGGAACCCTCTTGAATAGCCTCATTTTGTTTGAGACTGGCCCAAGCTTTTTTTTGGTCTTCATTGGGGATCTGAAGGCCTGATCTATGGATTAGTTATGCAATCATCATTTAAGCAGAGACAAGAAATTACTGTAATTCATAACTTCTTCAATATTAGCAGTATATCAGCTTCCTACAATGTTGTAGTGCATGTATGACACCGACAATGTAATGTAGTTGTGCATCGCCTTATAATTTTTATCATGGAATTTTAGCTTATTATGCTATTAATGTGTAAACACTGTTAAGTTATACCAGTTCATATCGTAAACTACTAGTTACAAAATACTAGTTTATAAAATAAATAAATAGTTTATATGCTTATGTTAAACAACATCAACATTGATATGTGATATGCTTTATAATGCTATAATTTCTACGATCAGTTAAAATACTGAACTTTTTAAAACATATCCATACACTAGTATAAAATAGTATCGTACAAAGCACATATTGATTATCCCTGGCTGCAGATCTTTTTACAAAATTCGTAAATCTTTGTGTTGGTGCATGCTGAGAGTCAGCACTTAGCACAGCATTCAAAGTTCTGAATAGTGGCCCATAGGTGGCATGGGCAAAATGTCCAATATTTAATTGTTTGGTTTTAGCATGATTGATTGATATCGCGAATGTGTTAAGTATATGCTTCCAGTTTTGCATTCTCATGGCAGTGCTTTTTGACAACTTTTCTGTTGTTATTTTGGACTCAACAGATAGAAGAAATGTCTTTATAAACTTGACAACCCACATACCAAAAAAGTTACTTCAACTAGATGGCAAGATAAGGACAGTTGAAGCAACCAACAATGATAAGAATCTACGGATCTATTTGTCTTTCTCAGAGCCAGTCCTCAATTCATCTGAAGAAATATTAAGTGTCCTTCACTCAAGTAGGGGTTTACTTTCTCCCACTAATAGAAATACCCTTGGCAACCGCCGGTTTGGTTATGTAGTAAGTTATTCCATTTTCACATCACCCAAGAGCATTTTTAAATAAAATACCTGAATATCTTCAGAATGTATATCTGATTTGCACATTTTCTTCTTTCAGGTGCATAACATATCAAGCATGGCTGTTGTCACTATAACTTGTCAAAGTAGCTCTATAATCAGCAGACAGGGGACTCCAGTTTCTCCATCAGAGCCAGCCACCTTTCTTTATGGTAAATTCTGTTCTTATTATTATGACAACTGGAATTTATTTATAAATCTAAGAGGCTAGATATTAACTAAATGTTTCTGCAGTAGGATTTATTTTGTTTAGACTTTAGATTGCTAGTCTAGATATCAAAAAATTTTATATAGTTTTCATCAGATGAATCTTTATTTTTGCTGGCCTATCAGATAAATTAAATTAAATATTCATTTTGTTTACTGGACTAGGAGAATACCAAATTAATTCCTTCCATTTATTTTTTAAAATAAATTTCTCTCCTTAATTTGACTTGGTATTTATTAAATATTTGTAAAGAAAATTTCTAAATTTTTCGTGTTTGATTGTCTTGTTATGACAATCAAGATTCAGTATTATCGCAGAAAGGAAACAAGTTTTGATGGAAACTTTGTGAAAAAGTCATGATTTTAGACTATACTTTTTTAATAGATAAGGATGGGAGAAATAAGTTGCAAACACAAAGAAGCATTCTTTATATTTCACAATATAATCGCAAAACTAAACTACTGAAGGAAAAATTGGGTGGATATTTCGAAAATTTATCAATACTTTATAGAATGTATAACTAAAAATGCCAGAAAGAATTTTTGGTTTAGCTCATTGATGCTCTGTTTTGGTTCGATGCACTCAAGAATTCATAAGAAATGGTGAGGATCACTTGTTAAATTGTTATTTATCTGGCACTCTATCTTTCAATCTTTTCAACTTTGCATTAGTCATTTCCTGAACAAATAGGTGGTTTTACTTTTTTCATTTGTCAATTTCTGTAATTGTTTACCCATACTAGATGATTTAGTCATCATGTTCTGACACATGGATGGGTATTTTTATAGATTCTCTAAGGCCTTCTGTTAGGCTGAGTACTACTTCTGACATGCGGACCAGAAAACACAATATACCAATATTCATAAAGTTTGTGAAACCTGTGTTTGACTTCAATTCTTCAGCTATATTGGTTGATGGAGGACATATACAGAGGCAAGCTATTATATTATTCAGATATTCCTAATGTTAGATGTGCAGCATTTTTATGTTTAGCACAACCATGAAATGCTGATCATCTTTACATATTTACCAGCTTCCATGAGATAAGCAAGAGCATATACACCATAGAAGTTCATGCCAATGATGGTATTATATCTGTAGAAGTTCCTGAAAATACAACAGGAGACGTTGCTGGAAACAAGAACCTAGCATCAAACCGTCTTCAAGTGAGGCATTGTAAGGATGTATATTTGTCCTGTATTTTTAAGTTCTCTTATTATGATTAGCCATGGTCGGATTTTAGTTACCAACTGCAATTTTTGTGTTACTTCTCAAGTGTCTGCTGGTATAACTAAAATGTTTGCTCATAAAGTGACAAACTTCCAATAGTGGATTGAAATTATTAAATGTGATGAGTCAGTTAGAAAGTTTGGAAATGTTAATGTTTAATTGAATGTTACTAATATACTCTCAATTTTCATCGTTATGACATCATATTGGGAGTCCTTATAATTTCTGGTGCCATCTGAGCATTAGTCTCCAATACTTACAACCACTTGTAAGGGCATTTTGATCATTTGACCATCTTAGATTTGGTCAAATAAAGGCAGAGAGCTTCCTTTGGTAGATTTTGTGTGATACCTTTCTCTTTACTATTTCTGCTTTTATTTATTTTATTTTCACCTTTTACTCCTTTTGCTACCACCATTTTTAGTTCCTCTTAAGGCATAATATCTTGCATGATGATTATATTCAATATCACCTGTGGAATCATCCATATTGATTGGGTGGTTGCTAAAACCACCCCAAACAAAACTTATGCATAAAAATAGAAGTTTCAAATGCTATGAAAGCAACCACCCCAAACAAAACTTATGCATAAAAATAGAAGTTTCAAATGCTATGAAAGGCTATATCATAGAATGGTGGGTGAACTATTCTTCTTCAGCCATTACAGTAGCCGTCATTGTGTTTGTTGTGAACTTATGCTAATTTATGTTACGCGTAGGAAATATCACCATGATGTTCTGGTACAGATTGAGAGATCACATAACTGTTCTTGGAAATGAATTTTAGATAAAATGCATGGTCACTTGCAGATTGAAGCATAATTAAGCACAAATTAGGTTAGAACTTCAGTGATAGAAGCCAACCACACATATGTTTATAGAAATTTGGTGGCAGGGAAAGGTAAAGGCAGAAAATATTTGCTTATTTAGTCTTGAGTAGGATATAAATCTCTAATATGGGGTACCTATAAAACATTGTAGCTAAAAACAATGTTAACTGAGATGTTATCTTCAATGCAATAATTAAGATATCTACCCATCAAACATATTTCTAAGTATGATCAGAGGACTAGAAACATATACGAAGGTTATCTTTTTTTTCAGTAGAAATATTACAAACAAATGACTTCTTTTGTCATCTGTTAGTTTCCCAATCAAAACATTGACATGTCCACCACAGCTCTTCGATGGGCTAATTCATTGGACTTTATGTCATAGCTTTGATACATCTTTCTTTGATATCTTTGCACCAGCTTGATATAGAGTTCTGTAATTTGCTAGAAGTTGAATTTTAAAAATTGATAACTAATTCTTAGGCCTTAGTTTAGTGGTCTTCCATTATTTCTTGCATACAATTGACAGGTAAAATCTGTGGCTATTTGGTTCATTCAACCAACCTAGATGTTGTGGTGTTATTATATTAGTAAGAGACAGGGATGCATGCCTTTGTTAGAAACAAAATGTTTGTTTATCTTTCATCCCCCCTCCCCCCCCCCCCCCCCCCCCCAAAAAAAAAAAAAAAAAAAACTCCTCCAAAAAAACTGCTCTCCACCTCTTTTCACTGTATTTTCTTCATTCATCATTTCTACTCTTTTCCTTTCCAAATTGCTTATCCTTATATCATTTCTCCTAGTTCCTCAAAAAGGCTACTAGCCGATTGGCAAAGATTGCCAAATTCAAGCAACGGTGTAGAGAATAGTAATTTACCTCTCTCGAGGGGCCGTGAGGTCCGATTTTAGCAACAAACATGGGGATTTTGGATTCCAACAGAAACATTGAAGTTTTTTTCGTTGGATTGGTTAGAACATATAATACCCATTTCAAGTCCTCGAATTTGTTGGCTTCTAGCATTAAAAAATATACTCGGAAAAACTATTTTGAAGACAATAAAAGTATTTTTGGCTCAGCGTTGCATATTTTACCTTCACTTATTTCATTTTGTTTTGAGACCAAGCACATCATTTCATCTACTTCTCCCACATTCTTTAGCTAGGTTGGTTAGTATCACTGATATCTTCAGTTTAGGTAATCTGTGCAGCAAGTTCATGAGCCCATATAACTCTGAGTCTCTGACTGTTAATATTGTTGAAGATTGATGTTCATAATACAAGTGTGCTGGCATGTTTTGCTTTTCTTTTCTTCTCCCCCGTCATGTAATTCTTTCTTAGTGCAAGCATACCTGAACAATCATATAATTTTGCGTGATATGTAGACTTAATCATCAAGATTGCCGTGATTATGTTTGTAGTAACAAAAACAGTATCCTGTTAGAACTTTTACTGTAATCACTATGTTTATATTCACTGATGAAAGGTTGATATTCATCGATTTCTAGGAACTCTCAAAACCATGTCTTTCTTAATCCAAATGATAGGTCTTTACATTATGTGATTTCTTCTTAACATGCAGATTTCAAAATTTGAAACATGATGGCATATAATTAGTAGAGTGACAGTGGCTAGTATATTCTGTTTATGCTTCTCTTTTTGAGGCTGTCAGTTAAAATCTTGTGTTTGTATGTCACAGATTCTGTACCCATAATATCTTCACTGGTTTCTATCATTGCTACTGCTACATATGCTGCAGCATCAATAGCTGCAGCACTCCTCACTGTTTCAACTGCAAGTCTTCTATCATCTGGAGCATTTTCAAGACCAACTGCTTATTTTATATCTGAACCATCAAGAAATCTCTTCGTAAGATACTGAATTTGTTTAACATTAACAGGACTCCTGAGTTATTTTCAACTATATGGTCTTCAGATAAAAGTACTTATGATAGCTGGCACTTTGTTTTTAGCTTAATTAGCAGTGCATTGATTGTTTTGTCTGCGACTCCCTTTGGTTTCCAACTATTTACAACATGAATCCAATTAATTTGTTGGAATGCTTATTGCAGTAGGAAATACGTTTAGTTACAACTATTTACTAGATTGGACTTTGCTGTGTCATGGTCCATGCTAAGCATTATCCAAACGCATGTCAACAGGCTGCAATCTTCCAGTATACTAGAAAATTGGGAGTGATTTTGTAACAACCCAGGATCTCACCCAAAATGGCTAACCGGAAGGTATTATTTGAGTTCCTTGATCCTGTATAAGTACCCAAGATCTACCCAGCGAATAACCGATGTGGGACTAAACACACGCCCGCACGGGTCCTCACATACTCCCCCCGTTCAAGCCCTGACGTCCTCGTCAGGCTAAGGGTTCATATCTATTCAAATCTAATCACAAACACCACGATTGGCCCGTGGTCAGTCCCAATAGATCCGTGCTGCAGTGTCCCCTAGTCCACATAGGTTATGAGCCGGGTCCGCTCTGATACCATTTGTAACAACCCAGGATCTCACCCAAAATGGCTAGCCGGAAGGTATTATTTGGGTTCCTTGATCCTGTATAAGTACCCAAGATCTACCCAGCGAATAACCGATGTGGGACTAAACACACGCCCGCACGGGTCCTCACATATTTGTAACAACCCAGGATCTCACCCAAAATGGCTAGCCGGAAGGTATTATTTGGGTTCCTTGATCCTGTATAAGTACCCAAGATCTACCCAGCGAATAACCGATGTGGGACTAAACACACGCCCGCACGGGTCCTCACAGATTTATTATCCAAAAGCATTATTCTCTCAAGAAAAGATTGATTGTCACAAACTACAGGTTGAATGGCTATTGGAGTTGTTGGAGATTACAATTGCATGCATCAGAGATGGGCCTATAATGATTTTTTGCACAACAGGAAAAATTAGTTAGAAACTTCATTATTTCCTCTCTCTCTAGAGAGTGGGATATTTGTGAGAGAGGAATGTGTTTTATGATTTCTGATTTTCTGCGTTATTACTAGCACTTGATGTTCTTAGTATTGAATTAAACTGATCTAGTGTGACTTATAGTTGTAATTAGGAACATAGCAGAGAAAAGTTGTTTCAAGTTGTGATGTTGTGATTAAGGGCCAAGATTAGATATAATGCTAAAAGTTGAGCTTGCCGCGCCTCAGAAATGCTAGATGTTGTTTTTCTTTTTTTGGGGGAAAAGAATGTTAAAATTTGGTATTTTAAAAGTAAAAAGTAATGATTTTTATCAAACTTAATTCTATGATCAATTACGATGCTGATCTCCTTTTTTCCTGTCAAACTCTGGGTATCTGAGAAGCACACTGTCATTCTTATTTTGTCTTTCTTAAAGATTTCTGGAAATATATCATCTTAATTGAACATATAAGAAAAAGGTAGCGTTAAGCTATGTTAAGTATTCCAAAGAGATCCAAGAATTTTGTCCATGTAACAATATTTGTTCATGCATAAATCAGAAACATCATCTGTATTTATGTGTCCCACTGTCCCCATTCCTAGTTTGCTCTAATCACCATATATGATAATGGAAATACTTTCTTGGTTTTTCACTGCAGTTGGTTCACTTTTCCTTAAGGGAGTCTAACAATGATTAACCTAGCGAATGGTGTTGTACACATTGTTAAGCTTGATATACATTATTGACCCTTTCTCTATCAGCTTAAGCTTTTGGATTCAATTGGTTTGCTAACATGGTATGAGAGCTCAAGTTTGCTGGATTCGAATGCGTCCAGTTCAATTATTATTTTACTTATCCCCAGTTTATTTGTTTTTCTGGTTCTTGATTGTTTCTAACTCATTTATCCCCACATGGGGTCCGGGCCGCACGTGAGTGGCAGTTTGAGCTTGATATACATTGTTGACCCTTTCCCTATTAGTTTAAGCTATTGATTTGTTAACACATATTTAACCAACATAAGGTGAATAATAATAAAAGTATGTTATTGTAGTTTCATAATATTCTTCTCGTAATGAGAAAAGTTTAGTGTATTTTTATTGAAGTAATGATTACCGATTGTGCTCTTGGAGGCATGTCCAGTCATTTTTTCTGGAGAAGAAAAACTCACTTCTTAATATAATGATATTTGAAGAGATTGTCAGCTTTTTGAAGAAACTAACTATATTTACTTGAACTGTTCTGTATTTTTTACAGAGAATTGCATGCCACATTCAGGTCTTTGCACTAGCTAGATGGTTAGCAGTGACCATGCCAATTGAATATTATGAATTTGCTAGGGGTATAGAGTGGAGTATCCCATACCTTTGTCTTCCATGGGAAACTGGTGCCACCAATTCATTTATGGAGGACTCAAGCTTTCCAGATAACACATACTCTAGACTACTGGGAAGAAGCAAACTGAGTAATTACAAACCCTCATTGGGGATAAAAGGAAAATCGGAAGTTGATAACTCATTATATGGAATTCCACTGACTCCAGCAGAGTACAGATCATTTCTTGGGGTAGGAAATTCCATTCCTCTTTCTTATTCATGTCTATCAGTCCATACAACTGAGTATATATGGTAACACTGAATTTTGTGGAACTATTCGGGTCATTGTACTTGCAGAATCAAAATATGAAGCCTATGGCTGAATTTATTACGGATTCACATAACTCAAATGGGTAAGTTGATGTGATATCAAGCATTGTCTGCCCTTTTTTCTATCTCATATCTGTGATTTGTTTTGTAACAAAAACTACTAGAAGGGAAACAAAAGAAACAAAGCAAGGGCATTTCATGAAACTAACCAAATGTGCTTCATTTCTACATGTTTATATGCTTCCATGTGGAGAGAAGAAACACCAAATCATCAACTGGTCCTTGATAGCACATACTAGCCAATATTGGACGAGATATTTTAATAAATTCAAATTGATTTCATTGTCTAGGTGGAAGTATTTCGGTCGAAACATGTTCTGGTTAGCTGTATTTGGTGGTGGTTTAGTCCTGCTTCATGCTGCAGTTCTTTGGACTTTGAAATTTAGAAGGAAGAATTCAGAGAAGCAGAAAGAGCGTGGAGCACTTGTATTTCCGAGATTTGAAATATTTTTGATATTTCTTGCATTGCCATGTACATGCCAGGCATCTGCGGCTATAATTAGAGGTAAATTCCAAATAATGTAGAAACACAACTGATATCTGCACATCTTAAAAAGACATTAAGTTAGATAGTTTCATTTCCTAAAGAAAATTTAATATTAGGATATGTATGTCTATACATAGATGTATAAAGCCAGTCATTCTAGCCCTCATAAAGAAAGCCGAATGATGTATTCCCGTTTTGAACTATCTAAAATAGCTTCTTATTCTTCACATTTTATCACGATGATTCTGATGCATTGGTTTCTTCTTCTTCTTCTCGATTCAAGGGAAAACTACTGGAGGTGTCATCGTTGGAATTGTAATCCTGGGCATCTCAACTTCTCTTCTTATGTCCTTGCTTTTGTTCCTTTCACTTGGCATCACAATGGGTAAGCTTCTTCAGTACAGAGAGGTTCATCAAGAAGGGCAGAAATTTCATTGGTACCAAGAAATTGTCCGGGTAACTCTAGGACCTGGTAAAAGAGGCCAATGGACTTGGAAGGGCCAACCAAACTCAGTCTATCTAACAAAACTAGGTCCATTGTTTGAGGACCTCAGAGGCCCACCCAAGTACATGCTGTCACAGATCTCTGGTGGGGGAAGCCAAGGGAAACGCGACGACCGAATTATTGCTTCTGAAGATGAAACTGAAGATGCAGAAGCTCCCTTTATCCAGAAGCTCTTCGGCATGCTCAGAATCTATTACACCTTTCTGGAATCCATTAAACGTGTCTCTCTTGGAATCGTAGCAGGAGCCTACTCGTCAAACAGGTCTTCTAGGATCCCAACAGTCATTGTTCTATCCATCGCCTCATTCCAGGTGTTCTTCCTTGCATTGAAAAAGCCCTTTATAAAGAAGAAAGTGCAGCTTGTGGAGATCATCTCGGTAGCCAGTGAAGTGGGCATCTTTGGAGCATGTCTTATTCTCCGAGAAAGGCATTTCTCGGATACCGGTGAAAGGAGAGTCGGGTTCTTCATGTTGGCTGTATTCATAGTCAGCTTTACTGCTCAAATGATCAATGAATGGTACGCATTGTACAGACAGGTCCTTCGACTGAGCCCAGCTAAGAACTCATTCTCTTCGGGTCTAAAGATAGCTCTCAGTGGACTTGTGCTAATTGTGCTCCCTGCAATGCCGCTAACAGATCTGAACGAGCAGTTATCCTCCATGCATGCAGAAGGAGATACAGGACTTACAATTTCACCTAGCGGTCAGACCCCAAGGAGTCTGGGGACAAGCGAGAGGTCATGGCTGAGGCAGCTGAGAGAACTGGCAAAGGCGAGCTTCAGTAGAGAAGACGCAGGAGCCCCCACTGACCCATCGAGCAGCACTCATCAGAGAAGTGGGTTTTGGACAGGTAAGAAGAGTAGAAGCTCTTCTGTGGCATCATCAGCAGACTCCAAGGCAAAGGGAGAGTCCCAGGCAAAATCAAGAGGATTGTACAAAGACCTGGAGGCCATTTTCTCTTCCAAGTGATCTATTGATCCTTTGCTATCCGTGATAGTTAAGATTGGCATGTTTGAGCAGGTGAGCTTGGTACCTCGAAGTAGAACCTTGTGATGTAAATATTGAAGGTTGACAGTTTTCTTTTGCTTTTTTCTTGTGTGTGTGTGTGTCTGTGTGTGTGAGAGAGAGAGGGATTTTGAAGGTTGACAGTTATCTCGCAGGGGCTTCATTATCTGGGGTAAATGTCGAAATTTAGTAGCTCAAGGGAAAGAAGCATGCTTACCAAATTTCCATTATATCAAAGCCTTCCTGTTTTGCAGATCATTATACCATGTAATTTTCATTTTCCTAAGGATCCTTGGTTTAACTGGATTTTTTTTTTTTTTTACAAATTTCTTTAACAGTTTTTAAGGCCTATAGTTTTTTCTTTGAAAAGTGGTGTGGTGGTTAATGATGCTTCAACCACAGACTTTGTGCAAGTTGTGCTAATGCTTGGCTTACTGAATTCCTTTGGGAGGATGGAGAACCATGACACCCTGGCACTTTATGAAGAAATCAAATTAGTAGAGCTTGTAGTAATTGGGACAGATCTAAAAGGTCCTGTACGGAGATCAGTAGATTTCTAGTTTGTTACCATGAACTTTTTACCGTATCTATTTGCAAAGACTGAGGTGTTATATTTAACCACTAAATTTGAAATGTTTTGTTTTTCACGTTCCATAAACATTCAACTGGTGGTGTTCGCTGCTTGATGACATCCGGCGGATGGGGAGACTGTATTGACTTTCAAGCAGTGTATGTATATAGGGAGGTGAATAGGGTTGCCGATTGGGTTACATCATTTGCAGCACAGCACTTCGGAGAAATTCTATAGACCGATTAGGATATCCTTTCCTTGCAGTTTTGTCAGATTGTTGTTCTTGATTTTGCTGGTTGTACTCATACTTAGAGCTCATCAAAATCCGGGCCGGGCTCTACAGCAGAAATTAGGCCCGATGGCTATGCCCAGACCTGGCCCAGCCCGACTGTCGGGCTTAAAATTTTGTCCAGGCCCGACCCTACTTGATAAATCTGGTTCTAGGCCCGTCTAGCCCGACCCGATAGGTCCGATTTTTTTTTTTTTTGTTTGGAATCTGGAAATGGGCCAGAATGGCCCAACCAGGCCCGGCCCGATTTTTTTGGTTGGGCCGCTTTTCTTGCCCAGGCCCGACCCATGGGCCTTTTTTTAATGCCCAAGCCCAAAAAATTTCGGGGCGGGCTGGGTGGGCCGAAGGCCCGTGATTAGCTCTACTCATACTATAACAGGATGAACAACTGTTGCAAAAAAAAAAATCAACTGGTGGTGTTCACTGTGCTGGACAGGTCAAATGCAGGTCAGGTCAGGCATAAATGGATCGAGTCAGATGCAGGTCAGATCAGAAAATCATAAATCTGAATCCGACCTGTTTATTAAACATGTCAAAAATTACAACCTTAACTCGACCTGTTTATTAAACAGATAACCCGATCCGATTCGTTTAACTTGTTTAATAAACTGCCCAACCCGATCCCATCTACCTGACCCGACCCGATCCGTTTAACCATTGTCCTCACGGACCTCGGCAGCTTGAAAGATTCCAACAGATCGGAGCTTGACGAGCGCCCGTCGTCGATCCCCTAGCAGGCATAGAGGACATCCCTCACAAGAGCCGACTCTGAGACCTCGGTCTTCTCCATGACCAGATTGGCGTACCCCTGAAGTGTCATCTCGCAGATGTTCTCCGGATATTTGAAGGAGATCTAGAGTTAGGGTTTCATATCTCTCAGTCTTCGGATCCGAACCGAAGAGGGGGGGGGGGGGGGGAGGAGAGCTAGGTTCAAGCCTTTGAAGAAGGGGTGGGCCTTGACGTCGGCCGGGTGTTGCGGAGGGTGGCCTCGTTGTTGGGCCCGGCGAAGGGGGTCCGGCCGTAGAGAAGCTCGTAGAGGAGGACGCGGCGTTGCCATGGGACTATGGGAGCGGCCGGTGGCGACCTCATGGGTGCCGATGAAGGAGCAGGACCGGGCGGCGACCGGCTCGGCGACGAATCGGTAGAAGGGGAGGGAGAGGGCCGGCTTGCGGGGGCGGAAGAGGCGGTCGGGGAGGCAGGAGGGGTCGGCGGCGCTGTCGGAGGGGTCGGAGGCGGCGGGCCCGAGGGGGGGGAGGAGGTGAACTCGAGGTCGAACTTCGAAAATAAGGGCACCAGTGCCGTTATGACTCGAGGTGAACTTTGGAAGTTAAACAGGTGACGGGTCCTTGTGGGCCGTGGCTCTTATCCAACCCGACATATATTAAACGGGTTATTAAATGGGTTATACGGATTAAAAGGGTTAGACATCTTAAAGTCGTATTCGATCCAATTAATAAACAGGTTAAACGAGTCAACCTGTTTATGATCCGAACCTATTTAGGCCAAATCCAAATTTATTTATGGTGGGTCGAACACGGATCAGGTTGGCGATTCGAGTCATATTTTGCTATCCTTAGCTGGACCCAGTTGATGCATGACAAAATTCCATCAATCATATCTATTGGACTGAATCGGGTCCGAATGCCGCAAGACAAAGTAGCTCCGTGTTGGTCGATGACGGCGTGGTTAGCAGCAGCAACCGAATCCCACCATGATTTAGGAAAAGCCAAGTGGAAACGAGGTCCTGTTTGCAATGTTTGGTCGACATCATGGTGGTTGCTTCGTTTGCTTCTTTCCATCATCTTCGGACCATCGATGCTACGTGGCACCACAGAGTGATGGCTGCTGCTATCAAGAAATAAACAGTCATTAAAGTTTAAGATACCAATTAAGCACTAATATACCCATAGCTATATTTATTTTCTTTGGCCAATGCAGAAATAGACACAAATATTAATCAGATATAAAAATTTATTTCCATATATATTTTAAATAAATTCAAATATAAATTGGATAAAAAAATATGAATATAAATAAAATAATTAAATTTTGGAACCACATAATCAAAAAAATATTAAGCGGACGACAAATCAAATCAATAATTATTTTTTAAAAAAATTACGAATGTTATATAACATTAAATAGAATTACAAATGAAATCGGATATTCCGATACGGATCGGATAGTTATCTATCCATATCCATATCTATTTCTTTTTTTTACAGGTATAGTTACAGATACAGATATTAGTTGAATGTCAACATTCTATCCATATTTAAATAGATTTAGATAAATTCTAATAAATATTATCTAATTTATTTTTATTTTTAAGTGCCATCAAATAAAACAATACCATGTTTGGTCGCTCATTTTTTGATCATGGTCACTTAAAAGTATACAGAAGCGTTCTGCGGTAGTTGTTGTCTTGGAGACTACCAGTGGAAGGGCATTAAAAAATTAAAACCCAAATTGACTGGGACAACGTGAACGACGTTTTCAGATGGAAGTCGTTGTCCCGTTCAATAAACACTTCATACGGTGAAGTACTCAGTCAATTAAATGGTGCAATAATTATACCATTGCTTCTTCTCTTACCAATTGGTAAATAGGGGAGCTTTCGATCATTTAAAGAAGTGGAGTGGAGTGGTTAAATGCTAAGAGTAAACTCCTGGACGTCCTATTCTCAGGAGGCTAATAGAATTGTAGTCCTGGGGTTCATTACTTCATTGTTGACTGCTATAAATTCTTTCTGAAAAAATAGATAAATAGATTTTTTGCAAAATTTAATTATATATTGTAAGTATTAAATATTTTAAACACTAAGATAGCATTTGATTGGAGAACAAGGAACATGAGAATAACTTATAAATATTAATATTAACTTGTTACAGTATACTTTGTGCAATATATTAATACTTCTAAATATAATATCAATATTAAATAATAACTTATAAACCATGTGTTAGTGCTATGCATTTTTATATGATCGATAGCAATATTTCAATAGAATATCAACACCATGGAAACCATATGTTCTAATAGTATAGTGTTATGGTATATTATACTATTTGACAAACATAGGTTAGATAAAATATACTATATATTTTGTGTTATAATATTAGTATCTAAATTACTAAATTAATATTAAATGATATTATTATGATGTTATTGTATCATAATATTTTGCTTTCCTATATAAATAGGTAGGCCGATGATATTAAAATGTTCTGATATTTTTTTTATCTTAATATAATAACTTATATATATATATATGTTATAATATACAGAATACTTATTTTAACACTTTTATATAATAATAATAATAATAATAATAATTAATAATTATTATAATATACTAAAATATATTTTGATATTATAGTAGTTATATAGTATAATAGATAATGTTGCAATTAATTTTACAAGTACTATCTAAAAGGCTGATTTGGGTACATGGAATAATTAAAAAAATAGACATAAAATGATTTGATCAGGCATGTTGTAAATGGTGTTTGGGTGGTATAACTAAACATCCTTTTGTTTTTGTTTTTTTTTTTAATAAAGGCATGCATGCAAACATCATCTAATGGTTTTAGTGCATTGGTGGAGACAAGATAAACATTTCCAAGATTTTATAGGACATTCGACGTCGGAAAACTCTCCGGTCGTCAATAACAGTTCTCAAAGTAAATTAATTACATAGAAAGGAAAGGGCGAAAAAAAGGGGGAAAATACAAGAAAAGGACAGGAAAGACAGGAAAGACTGCAGTGCTTCTTTTTCGCCAAGACGAAAAAGAAAACACTGCCTAATGGCTGCAGGCCCCAAAGGGCGCCTGCTCTCTGACAGAGGCATGAATGTTCCAAAACCCCTTCACCTCATCTTCTCGGCGGCCGCAGAAGCTTTTTAAGTTCGTCCATCCCAACTGTGGAGCACCTGAACACCATCCTATGCGTCGGATTGGCTTCCACCACCGCCGGCGGACTCGGAATTCTTTCCCACCTGCACCCTCCGTCACTCCCCGTGTCCGTCGCCGCAAACTCGCACGAGAATATATCCTTCCTCGGATTTGCCGGATTATAAACGTACCCGAAACCCGCTGTGCTCGCGAATCCGATCGACGACATTCCCCACGAATACGACCCTTCCTCCTCCTTGCCCACCAATCCCTCCACCATCTCCTTCCCCATTCTCCCCACCTCGCTTCCCACCTCCAGCGTCTCGCTGTCCACTTCCCACAGTTTCAGGCTCTCCGGCCTCAAACCCGAATCCGAATCCGACCCGCAAAGCCCAACCAGGACCAGACGCTCGTGGTCGATGAAGCTGATGGCTGAGAGGCAGACGCTCGGATCCGGGCGCAGCTGCCGAGTCGGGCCCCACAGCCCGGTCTCCGGATCCAACCGGCTGGCCCACCCGGACTGCTTCTCCAGCACGTAGACCGCCCGGTCCGACGACGCCGCCGACAGCCACGTGGCGGCCGCCGACCCCTTGAAGACCTCCGGCAGGGCCTCGGCCTCCTCCCACCCGCCACCGCGGTGCACCTCGACGGCGCACGGGTCGTCCTCGAACTCGCACGCGCCGCCGGCCACCACGACGACGGCGGCGGGCCCCACGGCGGCGACCACCGGATCGCGCCGCCACACGCGCGGGGGGTCCAGCTCGCGCCACGCGGTGCCGAAGGGGTCGGCGGAGAGGGCGAGGCGGGAGATGGAGAGGGCGTGGAGGAGGGGCGAGGAACGGAGGGGGACGGGGACGCGAGGTGGGACGCGCGGCACGTGCGGGAGGGGAGTCCACGCGCGGGAGTGTGGGTCGTAGGCGTGCGTCGATGCCTTGGAGGGGTCGCGGCTGCTCTGGAGGTGGAGGAACAGCCAGGGGGCGCGGCGCGGGGAGCGCCGGAGAGAGGAAAGGACGGCGCTGCGCCACGTCTTGGATACGTGCGAGGCAGGCACGAGATCCATGGTGGACACGTGCGAGACGATAGCCTCCAGCACATCTCCATGGAGAGGAGCTTCCCTTTCCTCTCCTTCCACCTTTCCTTCTCTCTTTCCCATGTTATCGGCTCTCTCTCTCTTTCTCTCTCTCTAAATTTGTGGAGGACGATAGGCAGCCAATAATGCAAACATTCAGGTACTATAAATATCCAAATAAGCAACTTTTAAAAATCAAGTATTAGTGAGCCATCAATGCATGGTAATAAACAACTCATCACCTACCGTTAAAGATAATAATAATACTAACACTACTTCTTCGCACCAACACTTCCACCAACAGTTGACTTTCAAATAAGCATGTTAGTAGGCGAACAAAACTACTGACCATGTCGCTTTTTATGCATAATATTTCAAAAAAATCTTATGGATGTATTAGAAAATTTCTTGTTCATAGTTGTGCCAAATTATTGCTCTTAATTCTACTCGCTGGAATTATACCAGAATAGGTGAGCAGTGGTTATACTCCGGCTTTATTGAGATTATTGATATCATGGCCTATACTCCTTTTTGTTTTATCTATTTTATGTGATATGATAACTAAAAGCCTTAATTAGTGTTGTAGACCAATGGCAATAAATGCTGGGTCTCAACCACCGAGGTGGTAGCATGGTTGGAATGGAGGTAAGATTCTACCGGAGTGGTCCAGGTTCGAAACGCGCGGGCGTCGATTAAATACGGGAACCGGATGCCCCCCGCCTGATTTGTCTAATGGAGTTGCCATCTAGTATGCCGGTACTTACGTGGTGCTGGTGTGACATACACGTACTCACATGTGGAAGGAGCTGGAGGGACTTAATACGAGTTGCTACGCGGGTGGGGTTTTCCTCAACAACCCCCCCCCCCCCCCCCCCCCCCCCCCCCCCCCCCCCCCCCCCTTTTTCTTTAAGCAAAAAAATAAATAAATAAGTGGTGGGTCCCAGGGATGCGTATTTCTTAAGATTGGGATGCTGGGGTCAACCGAGATGAGAGGTAGCGTGGGCGAGACAGGGTGGAAACAGTTGGAGCTACATTTTGAACCTCCGAGTGCGCTAATTACGCGTTTGGTGCAGCTCTGTGTCCAGCCTGGTCTCGTGAGATGTATTCAATCATCCAATGGGATCATGATTCATGATGGGCATTTATACATTACAATGGGTTGCCGTCCAAGGAAAAATAATTTGAAAACTCTTTTGATAACATATACCTATTAATTTAATTTTAGTTAATACACTTAATAGATTGGATTGACCTCCTTTTTGATTTGAAAATGCGAATCCAACTTTATTTGGTTGCTTGTTTATCCATTGCATAGAGGATTTTTTTTTCCTCAAAAAAAAGAGAATAAAATTAATTTGAAAATTCTAGAAGAAAACGATATAAGAGCTCGTTTTGTTCGGGAGGCATTTTCATATTCCTAGGAAGCATATTCCTAAAAAGAGAATGCCTGAAAAAGTACTTTTGGTATTTTTGGTTGACCATGGGAAAGTGACAGATTTCCAAAGGACTTATGCTTGGTTGACCATCCACTTTCATAGAAAAATTATGTGTAATTCCTATTATACCATTAATAAAAAATTAGGTCTTTAATGCCTCTTTAATGCTGAAGGTTCTTTTTAGAAAAAATAAAAATAGAGTGATTTCCGGCTCATGGAAAAGTTATTTTTCAATTTTCTTATAGAAAAGACTTTCTCATGAAATATGTGAATCATATTCCTATGGAAATTGATGCAGGACAACTGCAAGAATGACACTGATGTCCACACCAGGAATACAACTTTTCCGTCTCTTTTCTTTGAAAACTCCAACCAAACAAGATGCATCTCATTACTTTTCCGTTGACTACACTTTTTTTTCTTCTTTTTCCGCGATCCAAACAAGCCCTAAATGATATATAGAAGCAAGATAGACAATTTAGATATTTTCAAGAAAAAAGAAAAAAAAAGTAAAATTCTGATCATAAAAATTAATAAAAAAATTAAATAAAGAGGAAGCAGGAGATACGCACGCTCAAAAATTTTCCGCCTCAAAAATTAGTAAAAATCGTGGCCTACACTACGCGCATCTGGGTTCACCATCACAGAAACCAGCGGCCTGATTGGCTGCGTGCACCAGCAGTACAGGCACTAATGCCTCCCTCGAAAGGGATATCACAACGGCTGACAGCGATGGCATCGGCATCATAGGTATGACCCATGAGCACGTGAGAGATCGCGTGCCGCGGTGAGATCTCTGCCATCTCGATGTCCTCTTGCCTGTCTTCCGCCACCGTTTAGGGTGAGGGAGGGGGACTCTTCTTTGGACTCCAAGGAAGGCTTCTCGTGCCCTCATTTGTCTCCCACATCAGTTTGTCCCCAGTCCCTTGGAGAAGAAGAAGAATGGGGGTTTAGATAAAGATATCCACTTAGAGACCGATTATTTCTAGTTAATCCATGGGGGTGCACTTGGGTCCCAAGATCCAGGTCCTTTTTTGTTTCCTTCGATTGGGGGTGGTCCTTTTGTGGTTTTGGGGAGTTTAGATCCTCTGCTTTTTTTTTTTTTTTTTTTTTTTTTTTTTTTTTTTTTTTTTTTTTTTTTTTTTAATGACGCCCGGCTTTGCTCCTTCGAGGTCATGGTAATCTGGATTCCTTCCTTTGCTTCTTAAATAATTGGCTGTCCATTTCCTAAGGTCTGACTTTTGGCCAATTTTTTTTGTTCTCGAAGGTCCCTAATCTTCCTTTCTTTCATTTTCTCAATAAAACAAGGATTGATGAGAATCATGAGATCAGTCTTTTGGGGTTTTTTTTTTTTTTTATGAGTTATCAATCATAAGAACTTCTGCAGTTGAAAGTTAGGCATGTTTCTTTCTAGAATCCAACATTGTAAAACTTAAAAGAGAGGAAAAAAGGAGAGACGTGCCTAATGGAATCTCCTCTCCCCCGATGTTGGGTTTTTCCCGTGAAGTGGTCCCGAATCTGCGCAAGATAGTTCAACAATTTTCAACAGGAGTTTGAATATGGAGTAGGAGCGGCTTTTAAGACTGTAACTGGATCGAATAATATCCTATCTCAATCTATTTTTATACTCCAATTTTTTTAAATATAGATATAAATTTGAGCATTACTAATATCTATACCGTATTTATATCCGTAAAAAAAAATAGATATAGATAGATAACTATACGATTCGTATCCGAATATTTGATTCTACCTGTAATTTTATTTAACTTTTATAAATTTTATTAACTTTTTTTAAAAAATATATAACCACATTAACATGCTATTTATTTGATTTATCATTTATTTAATAATATTTTTAATTTTATGGTCATAAAGTTTAATTATTTAACTTATATCTGTATGTATATCTATACTTTTAATATCTGATTTGTAACAAACATGAATATCAATTTTTGTATCCGATTAATATCCGTATTCATTTTTATAGTTGTCAAAAAGAACCAGTACAGACATGGATATACTGATATCCAATTCAGTTTTAGCCATTTTTTATCCTTTTGATATTATCCTTTTCTCTCTTATTTAAGATCTCTAGTAAAATAAATTTGTTAGAATTTGTAGATTGCAACGCCCTCTATCAACCAAATATCATCCAATCCAAATCGTGTGGGAAGAAATTTTTTTGTCTTTCTACAGTTCAAAGTTTAGAATTTGAGTTGGATTTGGATAGATTTTTCTAAAATGCAAGATGGATCAATCTATTTTTTATACAATTTTCAGTTTCATTTTATAAAGATATTCAAACAGGCTCTAACTCATAAATATTTAAGGTTGGCACGTCACTTGTTTTCATGTATCCGTCTCTTTGTTTGCTTTGGTTCCGCTGGCAGCGCTCCACATCACATCGTCAGAGGTACGAATATCCACGCAGCAGGTAGGCGAATGGACGTCGAGCTGCGCTTGTATCTATCTTGCCCACGATCAAATCAAGACTTTTTGATTTTTAAAGACACCCTTCTTGTCTCTTTATCAGAATTCTCGCGCTGGTGCTCTGCGTGTAAAGCACGCTACTCGTACTATATAATATAGTTTTTTTTCATAAATATCCTTTTACAAATTTAAATTTGTATAAATTTTTTTCTAAAATCTATATATATTTTTATATTCTCATAAAACACTATTTTTTAAAAATTATATTTATTTTAATTAAAAATAAAATAAAATTTTGAAATTATTTTTTTATCCTTTATTACAATCGTCTTATAAATGTTTCTTTTTGCATGTCTACCGTTAATAGTCGTGGGTATATATAAAAAAATAATAATAAAAAAAACAGCCAAATGAGTGTTTTATAAGGTATACCAGCAAATATTAATTTTAAAAAAATATTTATATAAAATTTGATATTTAGAAAAATATTTATAAAAAATAATATTATACTACGTTATTTTATTGAAGCGGGACCCGGATCGTTGGATGGGCTTTCATTCATCTTGTCTCATGAGCATGGGCATGACCAAGTCCTTTCGAAAGGGACGCGTTCCTGTACCCAAACCAACCAAAGACTAATAGCCGGGTCGCTGAAACAGGGCGCCAACCAGGGGCGTTGAAATAATTGAAAAAATTATTTTTATACCATCAACTTTTAGGCTAGCGATCGAGTTTCTAGATTTTAGAATCTAGCAGTTTAATCAACGATTTTGACAAACCTAGCAATTTAGTTTACAATCTTAACAAATCATATGAAACTAGAAAATTATATTGACGAAGGTCGATACCACTTGTGTTTTAGTGCCACATGAGCAAACGTGTTTTTTAAATTTGTTGACATTGGCATCGAATGGACTACAAGTCTATAACACTGCTAGCTGGAAGCGGAAAAAAATTATAACTAAAACATATGCGCGCGGCGACGCAAGCTTGAGTTCCTTGAATATCCTCAGTAGGTCTCCCTCTTTGTTGCCTGCACTGCGTCTTGCGGCGTGACATACCCTGTAGATCCCTCCCTGAACAGCCGTTTCAGCAGCCTCACCGCCTCGTCCAGCATCCTTTGGTATTCCAACTATGAGTGTTTCTGTCCCCCGGGTTTGGAATATCGAAGTCGGAGGACATGAACAGGGCGGCTCAATGCTTTTGGAGGCCTAAGACGAACTCACTAAAAAAAGCTTTTTTTTTTTTTGAAAAATGATGAAAAAATTTTAACAAACAGATGGTAGACAGCTCAGTCATGATACTTAAAATAAAAGTAAAAACTAAATCTACTGGGCATTACGACAAACATAAATCTACTGAGCATTACAACAAACATAAATCTACTGAGCATTATAACAAACAGATGGTAGACAACTTAGTCATGGTACTTAAAATAAAAGTAAAAACTAAATCTACCGGGCATTACAACAAACGGAAATCTACTGGGCGTTATAACAAATAGATGGTAAACAACTCATTCATGGTACTTTAAATGAAAGTAAAAACTAAATCTATCGAGCATTACAATAAATATAAATTTATCGGGCATTATAACAAACATATGGTAAACAACTCAGTCATGGTACTTAAAATGAAAGTAAAAAACTAAATCTACTGGGCATTATAACAAATGGTAGACAACTCAGTCGTGGTACTTAAAATGAAAGTAAAAAGACGTTAAAAGGACTTTTATTGGTAGAGCTAGGGGAATGCTATTAATGGTGGAGGTGGTGATGGGCTGAATGGTTGATGGCAAGGTGGTGGTGTTGATAGGGGAGAAGATGTTATTATTTCTTGCCACTGGATGGATAGAAGGATGGACGTTCCATTTCAAATGACTATTTCCAGTTAATAAAGATCTGGTTCTAGCTACTACTTCATATCTTGGAAAGATATTTTCACCCATATCCACTCAGAGGTGTCAGCAAGTAGCGCCAGCGCCACCAACTATGAACTGCTGCAAAGCGTAATCGATGCTGTTTCCATGATGCTAGCAAACATCTTCTTCAACGCAGTCCCACCACCAACCTCTCCATTCTTTCACTCCAAATCCACAGCCTTGTCATCATGTTTAGATGCCAATGTTGGCCACCACAAGTACACCACAAGGCTCGGTCTATTATGGAGAACAAGCAGAAGAAGGTTTTCTCCTCCTTCAAGTGGTGCCGCAGAGAAAGAAGAAAGCCAGTTTGAAATCGACCAGGAGAGGTCCCGAGAAGCGCTCCAGAAGCTTGACCAGCAGCACCAGACCCTCTCTCAGCGAGAATCCCTTTCGAAGAAGCGGCCCTCCTCTCCTTCCTCTCCGGTATTCATTTTATTTCAACTTCTTTTTCTCTTTGTGGTGGGCCTTCTTTTGGGCCGGAGCGTTAGGCAACTGCCACAGTCGCCTAAGGGTTGGGTTGGCCCTAGAGATGATGTACTGCGGGAGAGAGTTTCTTTCTTTGCCATGGTGCTGCAGACTATCATGTGAGGTAATGAGGTAGGTCATCCTCGGGTACATGAGAGTTGACGGCATCTTGCTCCTTTGGGTATCGAAGACGGTGATCTTGGTGTACTCGGAGGTGGCAGCACAATCGAATCTAGGGGGAGAGGAGTCGCAGCGATGGGAAGGGCGATCGAGGGCGGCACCGTTCTAGCTATTAAGGGGGCAGAAGACGAGTAGGAGGAGGGATTGAGGAGGAGGCAGTGGAGAGAGGGAGAGAGGACCATTGTCAGCAACAACAGAGAGGGAAAATGATATGGCACTCGCTGCATGCAGTAATCAGAGGGAGCATTAAAGAGGACGATGCTCTCCATCTTCCCCAGAGATGGTGATTCGGGTCCTCTGGATCCATCATCTTAGTCGAAATGATATCAAACAATTATTTGGTTGCAGAACATTTGAGTTTCAGATAGAAGGACCAGAGGAGAAGAGCGGTGGAGACCTAACGTAGAAGCGCTGCTAAAAGTATAATTACCAATTGTCATGATCACTGGGAACCTCTATTAAAAGTTTTAATTATTGATCAAATGAGATGACCATTACAATATTTTGGTAGCAGATGGGACTGTTGGATGAAGTTTCTTCAATGGTTGGAAAGCGCTGCTAAATTCTCATTTAAACTGTTGTTGAAAATATACTTTCTCCAACGGTTATGTAATTCATTAGGGTTAACATAGCGATGACACGCTCAGGCCTTAGCTGCCGCTTGGTAGCGATTGGTACAATCGCTCGAAAAAGCTTCCCCATCGAATTTCTATACTTTTACCAGCAGTTTTGACTGCCGCTAAATTCCCTTTTTCTTGTAGTGTCCCTAAATTTGGACATCCATAAAAGAGAATTCCATCCATAACTTCCATCCACAATGACCTTGAAAAATGAGCAAGTACTAGAATGCTGCAACGGATTGATGGCGTAATACGAATAGTTATGATGGGCCTAAATCATCACAAATATGCTATTCACAAACTACAATAGATGGAATTTGGAATCCAACACACGAAAAGAAGACCATAAACAATTCACTGAACACAACAATGATACTCCGCCACTCTTAACACCCATTTCCAACTTTCCACTAGTCAGAGATCAAAAGTCAGTGGGAAAAAAAGTTAGGTACGTGACAAAATGAGTTATTCGGAAGTGTACCATCACAGACAGGTAGGGAACTAGTACTCAGTATATCGACACTCAGTACAGCATCCCAGCCAAGTGCTAATACGGTAACAGTACCAGTAATTTAAACTTTGACCTTACATTAAGTTGTCTGGATATCATAACTTGTCTGGATATCAAATTCATAACCAAATTTGTCGGCTGCCCACCCAGAACTTTCAAATCATCAAGTCAGGAGATACTCATGGTGGTTTAAAATTTATATCACATCTTATATGTCCCTCCTTATAATCAGCTTGATGTGTTAGCTGAATATGATGATGACTGGAGTAATATAACCAGTAGTTATCATTTTATATTTACGGCTGTCAAGCTTATGGCAGTAATCTCGCTACTTCTATAATTTCATGTGCTTCACAAACGCTTCGTCCTCAAGCCAATTATTGAAGTGTGCTTATTGTCGGCACTTGTAACTTGTTCAATTTCTCCATAAATTGTAATCTAGCCTTGGTGTCCTAAATTCTTTATGAGTCATATATGAAAATGCTACTATCATTAATTGAACACAAACTTTCATGCCTATCTCAGAAGTAGGTGACTACTACCTCATGCAGGCGAGGTAGAAGATGATCTGATAGTTCTCCCTCAGTTTGTCTCCTGCAGAGAGCAAGTCTCAGATATCTAAAACTATTATAATTAAGCCACAACTTTCTATAACAAAATTTCAATTTGTTCCCCTCGTAGATTAAGTGAATCATTCACCATGAAGGGCACATCTGCCAAGATTTGGTATAAGAACAAAATTGTTCATTTGTGAGTAAATAATGCAATAATCATAATCCAGGTGAATGTGGTGTTTTAACAGATCCATATAGAGCACTCTTCCATACACATCTTATGATTCAAGAGGAAGGAAATGAAAGGAAGTACCTCACAAAAATGGCAGAACCTTTATCAGTTTCCACTAGTAGAATTAAAATTTTACTCAAGGATCCTTTCTTCCCTCAGTTACATCAAAAGAATAGTAGTAATAATAAACACCAAGAGTTTCCCGGTTATGATGGCAAACAACAGCAGAACATGTCCTCCCTCCCACATTATATGTAGCAGAGATGGTGCACGCTATCAACTTGTTTAACCCCATGGATGACTAATAACACATTCATTTGTTGCAATGAGAATAGAAATATCAGAATAAATTTTGTTTTTCAAGGTTGAGTAATTATTAGCCATAGCGGACCATACCACCACATATCTGGCAATAGTGTACTGTACCAACAATAAACCAGTACTCAGTATGAGGGGGCATATAGAGTGTTAGTGCAAATAACCAACCTATACCAACAATATACCAGCATGGTACCAATATTGGTACCAAAACCAACATTATGAAGCTGAATGTTCCCGCTTTCTATCAATGCAAATACTCAAGTCATCCAATTCAATGGCTCACCCATAAGACTGTCAAAAGGAAACAAAATCAGCATGAATCACACTACAAGTTGGGAAATAAGAATTTACAGGCATTAGGAAGAGTTATCTTCAGGAACTGATCAAACTCAACCCCTCAATTTCTCAACTGTGCTCTGTGGTCTCAGTAAGTTTGAGATTCCAAGCACAGCTAAACTACTTCAAACACTGAACTTTAAGAAAATGAAAAAATGGAAAGGATAAAACAAAAGCCAGTCAAATAATTCTGATGATTCGTTCTTCAAAGCTTGAGTTTCAGCGGATATTTTTTGCAGTAAAGCAACTACACGATATTTTGACAAAAGCATTAACAGTAAATTGAGAAAGATAGTATCCTCCAATAATTGACTCAATGTCAACCAGCTTCCTTACCTTTAATGACTATATCTGTTTTATTCGGAACCACAATATCCTTCTCAAGCTGCATAAGATATTCCAGAGATGAAAAGCCTCCCAAATCAAATCAGAGTTAGCAGGGAACTAATCCCAGGCAAATAAGATTTTTAATGGAAATTCATTTAGTATCCATCTGTAAATATCATTAAAGAAAATAGTCAAACATGCTAGTATAGTTTCCATAGAAACTGACTTCCTACTTGAGTAAATGATTTCCTTATAACTTGAAAGGCTCCTGACTTTTTTTTTATATAGTCTTACCCGTACATAATAAGAAAGGTTTTGCAGCTATCCTACAGATTGTAATTTTTTCGGTGTTTCTCTTGGTCATGGGTAAAGTCCAGTTCGCTTTCCTTGTCTAGTTACACCCTTCTGTAAATGCAGCTCTCTCCATATTCACTATCTAATCAATGACTAAGAAGAAGGAAGGAGAGTGATACAAAAACTAAGTTACAGAGTACATTTATCAAATCAGATCTGTTCATCAAATGCTCCTCCTGAATACACCACATCCATATCCACTCCAAAATATCCTAATTAAGATGATCACGACTATCCATTAAATACTTCTTCCTCTTTGATAAAGCATGCATTCATAACTAGCTCGAAGTGGGAAAAAAAGAAAAGCTAATGTACTAAGTGAACTTCAAATAATGATAAATTGTGAACTTTATATCCATACATATCATATTAATGTCAACTAACATAGTTCACATATCAGAAGTATCTAAGCAGCAGCCATTCTACAAAATCATTTTGCTTGTCTTCTATTTGGTCTTCCATACCTCAGCAACTGCATGTCATATATTTTATTAGCAAATTAGCTACCAAACAGAAACTTTAGAAGTTGCCGATAATGGTTGAAGAATCAATATGGCTAGATTAAATATCACCATTTTTGTAAAGCCATTGCTATGCATACCTTCTTCAAGCATTATGGAGACAAGTAATATAAAGTCGTCTGTCAAAAATCTACTAGATAGGCAATCAAATTAATCATTTCAAGATCTTTAAAAGACCTACAAAGTAGCAAAAGGTCCAAAGCATGGTACATAAAAGCATGAAATCCTATTTGATGGATCTGGTTGCAGTTAAACACCTTATCTTATCAAGAAAATGATTTTTCAGGAAATAATATCATAAAAACTACCAGTAAATAGTAAAACCAGACATTTATATTGACAATAGCAGAATGATACCTTTATAGCTGCAGTAAACATTCCCAAGCATTGGTATGCAAGATCAAGTTCCTGTAATAATACAATTTGTAATTTTAGGAATATATTGAACCCAAAGAATCAACAATAAAACAACTAGTAACACCAATCCAACATGTACTTCCCACAAATTGGCACATGCTGGATAGCCTTGTATTGCATGATGAAGGCTTTGTCCTGCCTCTGACCATTTCTTTTAGTGGACCTGAAAAAAAATTACATGACCATAATGCATTAGACCAACAAAATTTCTTTATATGGTAAATGAGAAATTTAGTAAAATAAAATGTAAAAAATCACAGGAAGGGTGTTTTACATTGCACTCCAGTGGGAGCTGGAATACTTCTATGGGTCTCCTTTCTAGGTGCATATAGCTTTTTTTCCCCTTGATTATAATATGGAAATGCAAGCAGGAAAAAAAAGGATAGTAACACCACTAACAAACCAATGATACGAATTGAATCGATCACACAATAAAATGAAAGGAAGATGAAACCAATGATCAATATATATAAGGACATGCAGGTGTATCTCCTTTCCGCCCAAAAAGCTCTCGGGGACTTCACAGATGCCTCCTTACACAAAGCACTCTCCAAAATTTCCTTTCCTTCTTCATCCAACAAATCACACAGCCCTTACTGAAGGCAAAAAAAAAAAACAGCGATTTAAAAGGCGCTAATTAACTCAATTTCTTGAAAGGAAAACTCTTAACATCGGGATTCAGGGACACAGTCCTCAGCTAGAACTTGGAAGCCCTCTGTGCTGTCCACCGAGATTTGGCTGCGGTAGTGCCCTAGGAAATGAAAGGCGGCACCTTCGCTAGGGTTCAGCTTCGCACAGGCCAAGAAATGCTCGGCTGCCTTTTCCTTGTATTGCCTCGATTCCTCTCCATCTATTCCTTCCCCTCTTTCCCACAAGAAGAGACCCTGAAGAAAAACAAACAAAAAATCCATAAAATTCACCAAAAAGAAATAAACTCGAGAGAGAGAGAGAGAGAGAGAGAGAGGGATTGAAGGCTACGAGATTGGAGTGGTGGGTGGGGTTGTTCGGATCGGCGTTTAGGGTTTGCTGCAGTTGCCGAAAAAGATGCTCTTCCATCTGCGAGAGAAGACAGGAAACGAGGGTTAGAGAAGGGAAACGAATCGGAGATAGAAGAGAGAGGGATTGGAAAAGACTGGGTTGCGATTCGAAGAGAACCGGCTGGGGCATCTGGGCGACGTCGCCAAGAAGGAAGAGGAAACCACAAGATGCGAAAGCGAGAAGTGGAGTTAAAAAAAAAAAGAAAAAAAATTATGAACAGGGGAAAGGATCGCCGAATATGGAGCAGTAACGAAGGTTTGCGTTAAGTAGATGTTTTTGTCTCCAGTCCAATAGAAATGACATCAAGACTCGCCGACTGTAAAAAGCTCCAAGGAAGACATTATTCAGTTCCAGAGGCTAAATTCAGAGTGATAACACCAAACTGGAACATTAAACCCATGTATCCAGCTAACATTATTCAGTTCCATAGAGGCTTAATTCAGAGCGATAACATTAAACCTGAACATTAAACCTATGTATCCAGCCAACATTTGAAGCTGAACATTATTCTGTTGTGTGCACTTAAATCTGAACAAATTCGATTCTAACACAATCAGATCAACACACATTGTTATATTATGTAATGAAAACACATTGTTTTGTTATTCACTAAGATTCACATTTCAGTGCACAGCTAACATAGAATGTTCTCAATAAATGGAGATCATATTTATTGTGACAAAACAAAGTCAAGCCTATTATGTTTTTGTTTTGATTGAACAAACTCAGATCCATACATGAACAAGCTTATTTAATCTTTTATTGAACCAATATGCACTGAATTGTTCGACAGACATAGAAAGTACATTAATTGTTCAAGGCATTTACATTATAAGACATTAGCAGGAATAACATTATATTCGGATCCAATACATGAAAATGATAACGTTCGCATTCAGAAGGCGTTTACATTATGTTCAGAACTTTCACAATCTCTTAACAGTCCAAAACCTAGCAACCTCTCAACAGTAACAGTCACTTCTTTCATAAGCATTTGCGGTAAAGCATTGAGCTGGTGTAGTGCTACCTTGGCTTGATAGAATGCCTGTGCGATTCTCTAATGTGCTTTGACTTGATGCAGTACTGCCTCTTATACGACCACCTCTTCCGGCACTAAACTTGAGTCTCCATGCTCTCCCAAGTGTCACTTAGAAAACCACTTTCAATCACTGTGGACACCATGTTTGTTGACTAAGAAACACCTAAGTACCATATATGACTAAGAACCGCAGTCACATTGTCTGGTTTTGATATGCTGAGATGCTCTCGTGCTTCCTCAATATCTTATAAATGGGGAAAAATGGCTCTTTTTCTTGTTCTACTCTCACTAGATGAGTTCGTTTCCTCTTAGATTTTATGGTTTCAAAAGTTGTCTGAGTTGGTACGATATTTTTTTTACAGCTCAACTAAATCTTAATCCCAAACTAGTTGGGTCAGCTAAGGTGATATTTTTTTTCCTCTCACTTTCTTTAAATATCACCAATAAGGATAATTTAAATAGTTAGTGTTGCTTCTAAGTTTAGGAAAGCACATTCTATCACTCCAGCTCCTCTTCAAGCAATGGCAAGGCGTTTCAAAGTTATTCCTGCTATATAAAATTATGGATATCTTTGCCCAATATAAGTTATTCCTGCTCCTCTTTAAATGCCAGTATTTTCTATATAAAATTATGGATATCTTTGCCCAATATAGGTTATATATCAAAGTTCTAATACCCCCCCCCATGGCTCCACGAGTATCAAATGCAAATTGATAAAGTAAATTAAATGATCTCCACAAGTTTGTATGATTGATGATTCTTCTGAAGTAAAGAGTAGCTAGTACAAGACGTGATCCTCGTTCACTGGAACTATACGGTCAAAAAAGTCGTATTTCGAAATAGTGGTTGATGAACATAATATGGATGTGACCTTTTCCATGTTGTCATCTTCCCAACTTGAGCTACGTTTCTGGCATGACTACCATTCTGTCATGCGTTTCTCTTCCAAATATCAAATGGTAGAATACCGCCACCATTTGCCATCTTCCAAGCTACCAAGTTGGCAAAATATTGTATTTTTCCTGATAATTTGAATATGTGATCATAACTTGATTGCCTCAGCTGGCTAAACGAACATGTAAAATAATCCATCATCCGAGCCTTCATTTATACCTTTTTAACAAGAAGAATCAAGAATTAGAGTAGGTTGAATGAGTGTCGTGTGACTGCTGCTTGTTGGTACGACTTTTGGAAAAGATCTTATGATGGTTAATATACTTGGCAATATTCTATTGATTTCAATTATATGAAGCAAGGGCTTCCCGTGCATCAGAGAAGTCTTGCCAAAATGAGAATACAAAGTTGGGAATTGGTTCAAATGTGAGGAAGCAAAGAGGATCCTGTACACCAGAAGTTTTGCCCAGACGAGGATATAAAAGTTGGCCATGTTGGTATATATAACTAGGAAAACTGCAGGTTGTTTATGAACCATAGGAGAATGATATGATGGAAAAGCTGTTGTAAATATCTTATCATACGCAACAATGACTTGATAAGGCCTGAGAGAGTAGCTGAATTTGGATTTGTGTAGATGGATCGGAATAAAGGGAAGACATAGGAATACGTACACGGAAAATGAACTAATTTCGCAAGGATTAATTTGACCAAGTATTCAATGATGACTAAGAGCCTAACGAGTTCAGTGAATCCAACTTGGGTTGGATAAGGTTTCGTAGTAATCTACCTCTCTACTTTTTTTCCCCATCTTTGTCAAATTTAACTGATTATTCTGATTGAGTCTGGATTCTCTGTTACCATTATCCCTTCAGGTGTTTTAATGTTGAGTTGTCAATGCAATAGAAGCAGCGTCTCTGTGTGTATGTGTTTGTGCGTGAACGAGGAAGGGTTGGAAATTAAAAGTCTACAAATCTATTACCGTCAAGAAAGAGAAAAAAAAACTACAAATCTATACTTTAGTTCTATTCCCTTTGCCTCTTGTCCTCAAGTTTCACGGCCTCCGACATTCGTGTAGAGGAAACTGATCTTTTGATCAGTCTCTAGATCTCCATGAAAAGCAACAGCTGTTGCAGCTTCATTGAAAGATTTGATATTGCTGCTTCATGCTGTTGGAAAAAGCTGCATCGTTCACTCAGGTGTTCGGTCAAGTGAAGGGACTGACAAGAACCATGAAAGAAATTATCATGCAATGTTTTCATTTGATTCAGCTGTTTCTGAGGTTGATTATTTATTACCAGGTTGCTTCAGCTTGAGTTCCCTGAAAGACTTCGCATTCCATGAAGCGAAGAATTTTGCTATTGAAACTCTTAGGATCTTTGTAAGATCCTCGCATGTCTGGCAGTGGTGACATCTAAAATGCAGGCAGGCCACTGCGATTATTCATGGCTCCTGCTATCACTTTGGCAAGTTAGCATTGGCCGAAATAACAAAGAAAAAAGTGAAAAAGGTAATCAAGTATATTTTAAAGGATGAATGGAAATGCTTGTAACTCCTCAGAAAGCATAACAATGCATGTCCGCTTCCTATCTTCCATCTCTTTTCTTCAATCCTTTCTTCATACCTTTTCTGTTCATTGTTTTCTGTATTTCCTGTCTGTAATCCTTCATTGTCTTAATGAATTTGGGTGGTTATGCTTCCATTCACTCAAAAACTAAATTAGTAATTAATGCTAATGGAGCTTTATCAATGGGAGCTTTCCATTGTTCCGGTCCTTTTAAAAGGTTTATATATGTCGCCAAACAAAGTGTGCCAACCTGCAGAATTTTACAGGTAAAAATGAGTAATGCGAACAGACCAGAGAGAGAGGGATTGTTTAGAGTTAGTTATGATCGTTCATTCACCTCATTTTAATCAACTTTCATGAAGAAATGGAATCTTCTCTTCACACTCGCTGCAGTCATAAATTATTGGTACATACCAAATATTTGAAAGGGAAAAAAAATAAATAAGCAAAGCTGGGGTGCTTAAGCTGAAGAAGAAAGCCTACTGCCTTCTTCTCAGAGCTAGAGTAAGAAAGGCATGAAATAAGAAGTTAAAAAAGGGTGGGAAAGCAAATGCCGCTATATTCTCATTTTGTAACATCGAAACCAGAGGAACACAAAACAGAGGATCCTGTACCCACATATGAAACCCAGCATCACGCCCAGATTGCTCCACCTCTGAGACTCCTCGATCCCCTGCTGCCTCAAGAACATTCCTCCATCAAGAACACATCCGTCTTCCTCTCTATTTAAGCATTGCTGCATTCCTCTTGGGCCGCCATACTCGCTTACGACGAAAGCCTCGAATGGATACTTGAACAAGCTCAAGTAGTGCATGAAGATCCAATACCTGGGTATGTTCTGCTTCGCTATGAAATAGCCTGAGAAAAGGAAGAACGAGCCCATAAGCCCGGAAATTATCGAGTTCCCCATAATGAAATTGGGCACAAGCGCACTGAAGCATGCCACGAAGGAGTTGGCCATCAGCATCACCAGCCAGACCACCAGAGAAAAGTAGAGAAACCCATCCATTTCCCTCCTGAGTCCCACCAGCCAATACACTGGAGCGGAGTAGAGAAGAGCAGCAGCCAGAAGGAAAGGCAGGAAGACGAGGGCATTGGCTATCACGTAGGAAGAAACCCTGTATGCCCCTCTTGAGGTCTCTCTTTGAAGGGTCCTCCTCTCCTGCAAGAAGATGGGCAGGCCTTCTGTCGTCGAGGACAGAAGGAAGGTGAGGCTGAAGGCGAAGAACCCGACCCTGGCTTGCAGGTTAGCTACATTCATGAATATCGTTCCAAGCCCGAAGCCGGCCACCACTGATTGGATCATCCTCGCTGCGAAGATCTGCCTGGTTCTTGCGACGATCTTAATGAACCTCTCGGCGAGAATGATGACCTCCCCGCACCACGAATTGGCGTAGAAGATGTGGTCTTCTTTGGCACCGGAGTTGGGAATTCTGATCACCTCTTCCGCTGAAGCTGTGGACTCTAAGACCAGAGTAGCAATGGCATCCATGGCAAACTCCAGCACGTTGACGTGGGGTGGAATGCAATGGCCGGAATCCTTCAGCCGGCTCTCCAGAAGGCGGATCGTCCCCTGGTGCCGGACGGTCCCATCGGAGATGAGCACGACCTGGTCGAAGAGCTCAAGGATCCGAAACCCCGGCTGATGTATGGTGAGAACGATCGTCTTGCCCTGGAGCGCGGCCATGGACTTGAGCAAGGTGATGATGTGGAGAGCTGAGACGGAGTCCAGCCCCGACGTCGGCTCGTCGAGCAGGAGCACGGCCGGGTTGTGCACCAAGTCGACGCCGATGGACACCCGCCGCCTCTCGCCGCCCGATATGCCACCAGCCCTCGAGCGGGCTACATGGGCCAGTCCCAGCTCTCCGATGAGCTCCCTCACTCGGACGGATGACTCGCCGCCGGTGGCTTGGAGCCTCAGCCGGGCGCTGTAGGTGAGGCACTCCTCGACGGTCAGCAGCGGGAAGAGCGCGTCGTCCTGGGTGACGTACCCGGAGACTCTCCGGAAGCGGGAGACGTCCATCTGGCGACCGTTGACGAGGATTTCACCGGAGACTCTGCTCGGGTGGATCATCCCAGCCAGGATGGACAGCAGCGTGGTCTTCCCGGCGCCGCTGGGGCCGACGATGGCGACGAGCTCGCCCGGCGGGGCCTCGCAACTCACATTCTTCAGAATGACTCTGGAAGTGCTGCTGCTGTCCAGGCCATAGCATTGCCGGTGGAGATTCGGCGGGCTTCCCGGCAAATTGTAGGACACCGACTTGGTCTCGACCCGGTATCGGGGTCGCCGGCCTCCATGTTTCGGCGACTTCACCGGCAACTCCATGGAAGACAAGGAGGAGAGGATGACAAGAGTAGATGATGAGAATGGAATTCAGGAAGGAAGGAAGGAAGGATGTGAGAGGGGAGGTGAGATGTAATTGTGTGTGACGGCGGGAAGCTGGAGGAGATGAGCAGACACACCAAACTTGCCCCTGCTGCTGCTCATCTCATGCAAAATAGTACTCGAGAATGCTTCGTGGCGTGTCCTTCCTTGTTAAACTTTCTGTGCGTCTCTGGTACAGGGAATTTTTCGTTGTATAATCACCAAATTTTTATTTGATTTCTATGCTATGGGTTCCACAGTGCTGATGCTATAAGGTTTGAGCATGTGGTGGACTTGCAGGACAAGGAGGGAGGAAGAAGTGGAGTAGGGTGCAACCTTTTTTTTGGTGAGCTGAAATGTTGACCAAGTTGTGCCATAGAGTTTGGTGGGGTTGGACCGGGGGCCGGTCTCGCCCTAAGCTCAATACTAGGCCGTTAGAAGGGCAGCTTTGGTCGTCTCGCCAATGGCAGGTGGCCGGTTTCACCGGCCGTTGGCATATGGAGATGGAGGGCCAATAGATGTTGCGTTGGAGAGATCTGAAGCATTCAAGGATAACCAATTTGACGTTTTTATCTTTCTTTTTTTTTTTTGAGCAAACCATGAGCTAGCTAGATTTTGTTAAGTTAGAGATCGACTCTCTCTTTTTCGAAGTAAGGTACTATAGCAGTTGGTGTTTACAAACTTTTTGATGTCTTATTTTATTTATAATTACATCAAAGATATATTTGATTGGAGAAAGTTAGGCTATGATATAGAAACAAAAATATCTCCAATTATTTGGTCGGACTATTTCGATTTTTATTTTAATTTATTTCAATTTTGATTCTAGACGGGAATCAAATTTGTCCTAAATTTTATTATTTTTTTTTTTTTTTTCTGCTGCCTACCAACCCACCCAAGTTTGCCTCTTTCTTCTTTTGTCTTTATAATTACTTGAAGCGGCCATGGGCATCTGTACGTACTAAAGAACTTTCCTATTGGGTGGGACTGGACCCGGACCAATAGCCGGCCATTTTGTTTTGGCCTCTTTATCTATTTTTTTATTTTGGCCACTTTATCTCTTTATAGGATGAGGGGAGTCGCCCCCACAGATATCCATGCAATTTTGGCCCTTCGCTGCGGATCTTTTGTGGATAACAGTACTTCTCTCCTCTTTTTTCCCTCTCCTATATACCCATCAACTCCACCCCAAAATATCTTTCTCCCCTCTTGTGCATTTTTTAATTTATTTTCTTCCTCTCCTTCTTCTCTTCTCCATCTTCTCCTCCCATAGAGCTCGTCTTCTTCTGACTAAAAAGGAAGACGGTGAAAAGAGACATGAAACTCGACCGCTGCTGCCATCACCACCACGTCCCTTGTTTGCATTGCCATCCGCATGGCTACATTAGAATGGTACGAACACTGTTTTCCAAGACACCAGTAGATACCACTACGTTTTGGCTCTACTTACTTCCTTTTGATGCACTCTTTTCTGCAACATCGCTTGTTCTCGAGCACATAGAAAGCTGAGGAATGATATCCTATAGGTCCAGCACTTGATTGAGAGGTGCCTACTCCTCCACATGACTCAAGATGATTGCGTCAAGGCTCTCGCAGAGCGTGCAGGCATCCTACCCATCGTCACCCTTACAGGTCTCTCTCTCTCTCTCTCGCTCGCTCGCTCGCTCGCTTGCTCGCTCGCTGTGTGTGTGTGTGTGTGATGTGTGCGCTTGCACCTGAGACGATCTGATGATGTTGATGTATTTGCAGTGTGGAAAGAGCTGCTGAAAGAGAACAGAGGTTTCTTCCAAGCCTACTCTCAGTACGCCACTCCAAGGCCTTTCACTTGTAAGCCCACAGACCATGCATCTCATCTTTCTTGTTTTCACGTTTCTCAGAACGAAAGTTTTACAGGGGGATTTGCAAGTTATGTACAGTCCGAAAGTTGACGATAAACAGTATATATATTATTCAATGGTTTGGAACGAAAAGAAGAAGAAGGAATGATAAATTTTGAGAACCAGGCAAATCTTGTCCTTCTGTGGGCAAAGAGAACCGTCCGTTGGAGCTTGTAAAGAAGAAAATGCTATACGGGCACTGCTCAGTTGTAGAAATCGTTCCTAGGGATAACACAGTCGTGGCGTGGCATGCTGATCGATCGCAGCAACACGTTTAATTATTTTTTTTAATTTTTTCTTAATTTTTGTGGTACTTCCTATCCAACTGCTCCAATGTTGTGACCCATGAGCGGGGCCACCACCCAATAACATGCTGTCACCGAAAGTACAATTCCAAATTTCTTTTAGAGAAACCTCTAATTGTTCCATAGCAATTAGAAAAAAGATTCTTTAACCAGAAAAAACTCCGTTCAGATGTAGGATACTTACCCAAAAATTTTCGCAACTCAGTCATGTGTAATAAAATCATCAAAGATTTGATCTTTTCTAACTCTGTCTGTAACTCACTAGAGGTTCGAAAACAAAGAGCGGGTTGACCTTGGGTCGGGATGACTTGTCTTTGGTTACTCACACAAAATCTGGTTGAATAAGATTTATTGATAGTGGAGGAGGTTTAGAACATTTGTACTGAGGTTTTAATGTAGATAAAAGGTGCAGGATGTCTCAAAGTTCTCAGCCCATCAATTTTGATGGATCAAAAGAAGCGGCATTAGTGGGGTATAAATACTTAATCAAATTTTTCTGCCAGACTGCTCTGGGGTGGGTTGGGTGGTGTTTGAGCTCAGCTGTAACCTAACCCAACCTGGGATTGGGTTAGAAATTTTCAGCCCAAGCCCATGTCAACTTTATAGAACCTCTGCCAACCTGACAAGGTTCTCTGATCAGGTACAAGTTGAAGGCAACCTAAATTGCACACAGTCCCTTCATCCCAATTGCCTACACATGTTCCCTGTGTTTCAAAAGAGAGAATCGATTGAGATTTAGGGGTCGCATGTTAACATTCTGATCTGGGTTATGGGTGTGATTCATAGGAGGTCACAGATTGCTACCCTAGCTGCATTAAAGATCTAATTTTTATATTTTATTTCTTATTTTTTTAATCGACTCTGTTATAAGATAGCTAGCAATGCAAAATTTACTGATACAAAACCTATTCTATCAACAGATTTTGAAGACGAGTTTGCTAATATGGGACTTCATTCTTTTCAGATAAATATCCGCAAAGCGTGTCAAAATTTGACAGAAGGAAAAACTGAAGGAGGGCAAGGAAAGAATGATCCAGCACTTGCTTCTCAAGGAGTCAAGAACATAGCAATCATGCTATAAAAAAGACAACGTTGGGAAATAGGGATCCATTTCATCCTACATGTGCTCGCATGTATACAGGTTTATATGTGCTTTCTGTTGGAAGTCGTGCTCGAAAAATATAAGCTGCCTTGATATATAAAAAGATAAGGTTAGAGAAGTATATTGTTAAGTGCACATCTGTGCACATTTTTAGCACTCTTTTGTATCTAATTTTCTGAAGTTCTCCTACATATAACTCTTAAAAAGATGTATTTCTTTATTTTGGTTCCTTGTTGTAATTGAAGGTCCTTCCGGACCAAACCCACCTAAAACCTGGGTCACTCCCTATCTTTCCACTGCATCATCACGATTCATCCCTATTGTTATAGATAGAAGTTCATCTCAACCAATTGCGATAACCCAATCAAATTGTTTTCATATTTATTTCGTCCATTATCAACAGCTATGAAATTAATTCTTAATAATGATATTTATCCCTGTTCATGGCTGAAAACACTATTCATATGAACAGTGTTTGAGATCGCATTGTTCATATGAACAGTATTACGTTAAAACACTATTTATATGAACAGTATTTTGAGATGAAACTGTTCATATAAATAGTGTTACATAAAAATACTGTTCATATGAACAGTGTTACGGAAATGTTTCTTGATGTTCACTGTTCTTCTTCCTCCCAGCAGCTCTTTCACCCGTTCCAGCCACGTCCAAGTTTCCCGGATCCCGCATCCGAGTATCCCGCAGCGCTCTTCAGCCTCCCACGTCCATTCCGAGTCATGATCCCAACCTTCAGTGTCCATCCCGTGATGCACTCCTGCCTCTCAGCATCCCGTGGCCCAAAGAAGGAAATCCACGAAGCATCCAGCGTCCCAGCTCCATTCCAGATCAGCTCCCCGCGTCATCCTCTTCCGTTTCTCGTCATCAAGGAGCCGTCCTAGCCGTCCACGATGCTTCCGGAGCTCGTGATCCAGCCATCTTTTTCTTCAACCCTCCAAGTTCCCAGCATCTTGCGACGCGTCCAAGCTTCCTGGATCCCGCGTCCGCTCCATGTCCCAGCAATCGGATCCCCCAGGCACTGCGCATGATCATCCGCACTGAATCTCTTCCGTGATCAACTTCCTCCCAGCGATCCCGCGGCCAGATTTCGGAGACCCAATCCCATCGATCCAGTCAATCACGCGTGCGTTCCTCCAATTGATCACGTGTCCGTTCCTCCTCCTCCCCATGTGCTCGCTGGCTGAGTTTTGTAGGGATCTATATAAGAGGGGCATCGGCAGAAGGAGGGGGAGGGAGCTCACATCCGAAAAAAGAAAACAGAGCCATGCTCTATTTTGAAAGAAGGAAACAAAAGAAATTGAAGAGAGAGAGAGAGAGTTCCACCGTGAGAAAAAAATGCAATTGTTTTCTTCTTTCCCCTTTTTTTTATTTTATTTGTAGAAGAAAAGAAGCATTAGACTTCCAATCTCCATTTTTACTTTTGTAATCATTTTTTTAT
The DNA here is from genome assembly GCF_009389715.1 of Phoenix dactylifera. Lineage (NCBI taxonomy): Eukaryota > Viridiplantae > Streptophyta > Magnoliopsida > Arecales > Arecaceae > Phoenix > Phoenix dactylifera. The sequence goes on along the minus strand of NC_052395.1, from coordinate 17,433,139 downwards.
GCAATCTATTAATTTTCATTTTTTTATACAATCTATCAATTTTTCTTTTATGCAATCCGTGTTATAGGTTTTGTTTAATTTCTGCATTTTATTTTATGCATTCTAGAATTCTTGTTTTAATTGCAAAAGTTTTCTTCCTTTTCTTTGTTTATTTTTGAATAGAAAACTAGTTCTGGTTGGTTAGAGATTAATCGAATATGCTCAAAAAATTCTGTCTTTGTTTTTAAAAGAAAAATATATATATATATTGCTATGAATCTTAATGGAGTTTCTATTCTTTATTTGCGTACTCCAATCGCCTTCCTGTGGATCGACCTTCTACAACCACTATTCATTGAATAGAGGATGGTAAGAGTAATAAAAAAAAAATATTTGTTTGTTGGTTAAGATCTTGACAACGACACCCTTTTTAAGTCATCCTCAGATCTACAAGAATGCCGACAATATATATCTCCGTTTATGCTTTATTTGTTGAGCCTGTCATCCTTTAATATCTTTGGGTCAAATGGTTAGTCAACGCTATTCATAGCAAAGTCCCCCTAGCATATCCTCTTGGAGAAGGACTCAGCGACGATGATTGACTGGATACAGAATGAGGGGCGGAGAAGGATAGAAACCTTTTGCTCCGAGATATTCATTGAATGGTGAAAAACTGTAGCACCTTTTAGACTGTGCATGTGTACCGAAAGACGAACATGACCGCTGACTGGATTGCCGCCTATATTACCTAGCACTCCAGAGAGGTCCTGTAGACACACCAGGAGGTCACCCCTCCATCGCTCTGTTATTTTCTCTCTCTTGATTTTACTGGCTGCACTTATACAAGAGTGTCATGAGCAGCCATTGTACCATAAGAAGAAAAAAAAATTCTATAACACAGAAGAGTCAAATAAGGCTGTACTCATTTAAGCATCACCAGTCTCCCGATATGCGCTTAAATATAATCCTTACTGAATCTCGTCAAGTCCAAAACCTTCACTGACTCAATAGCAAAATTGTACGTAAAAGTGAATTTACTGACATGGCTCTTAAGATCAAACGGATCAGCCTCAAACTATATATAAAATTCGAGCAGACCGAACCAAGAATGATCGACCAACTCAGAAGCCCGGCCCCGTCGTTCTGCAGCATCAAGCTGCACCAAGAGCAGGGGAAATCCTTCCACTAAGACACCACAAAACCAAAAATTTTGCATGACTTGTATGATTATGTAGTTAATCTGCTACAAAGAATAGCCAAAGATTAATTTTGCCCTTCAACTCACTGAAGCAATGTTGTACCGTTGATACACCCAATTGGCACGTTTGGAACAAATAAACTGAAATCTCCGTCCACTCGAAGCTGTAAATATACATTTCCACCACAGAAATTACAGAGAAGTGCTTGGTAAGGAACCCATGAGAATCACCGGGCTGCTACTCCTGGGCTTCCATATTTTGTCCGGCCTTGCCTTGGAAAGAATATCAGAGAGAAAACCTGACACTGAATTGGAACTAGAAGGCTGGAAAAATTGATTTATATCTCCCTCGAGCTCTTTGCCAGCTCCATGCGAGACATCTTCGGAAAGAAGCTCTTTCCCATGTGTACTGGTTGGCTTGCCACATGGGCAGCCCATGAGCTTTCGAAAGCAAGGTTCATGAAAAAGGGACCCACATGAACCACATCTTGCAGCATCAGCTTCCTGTTAACGAAAGTAAAATTCAACCACCTATACAGAGATATAAAGGTTGCATCATAAAAGATTACGAAGACTGACCTGAAAGGGAAAAATGAGGGATGAGGGGTCATCACAGGCTTGTCGGGCAGCACAAGGAACACCAGCATCATAACACATAAGGCACTGCTGCGAAATGTGCTCGAGGATTCCATTAGAAATGGTTTCGACCATGATGGGAAGTGCTGTCAATGACAAGGCCAATGAAATGATAACAAAGTAAGTAACAACCCAGACAAGGGCATGTGATGCAAGCTTATGAACTTTGAATTAGATTGCATGGGCAAGAAGACTGTCCATCTGCTGAATGTTATGCGTGAACATACAAGTTCAGCATGGACAAAGGTCTTTGGACATTGAAGTCTTGATATACTACAATAATAAACAACCGGCCGGAAGAAATAAAACATTAGCTCTTTTTTTTTTTGCTATTATTTTGGATTTACATTGAGGGAGAAGTCCAGATAGTCTCAGAAATGTCTGGTTTTGTTAGCTGTAGTCCAACCTGGCATCAGAGGTCATATCCACTTATGAAATTCAGTTATTCTTAATGTAGCTGGGTTTTGGGATTGTTTATTAGTCATCTTAAAATAGTCCAGGGTTATCACAGGCATATTGAGCTATCCTAGACTTGGAAAAAATCGTTTGTGCTTGTTATCGTGGAGAATGATTATTGTACAAATTTTCTCATACCAGGTTTACAGCTCTATGCTTCCTCTTTTTGTTTCCTTTCTTCTCTCTTTGATCCATCTCCTTCACCAGCTCTTGAAATTTAAGAGCTCATGCACCTTACCCTCCATGCCCATTCAACAGTGTATGTCAAGTTGACAGAGTAGGTACCCTCTCAATGACCAACGAACTGTGCTCTCTGTTCTATACTGCTGATTCATCTCTTTTCCATATTTACATCTCTATTATCTCTCCCATTTTTCTCCTCTGCCTACTGTCTCTCTCTAATCCAGAGGCCTTGCTATGATGTTTTCAAGGAGCTGGTGGTGTTAGGGAGATACCATCAGACAAGGATAATGTGAAATTCAGTTTTTGGAATCAAAGCGGAGCCTCCTTGGTACTGAAAAATTGGTTGCACCAGAACAGTGCATGTTTCATAATGATAGTATTAGGTGGTTGCTTCATAAGAGATTCAGCAATATTAACTTCCAAATCTTTTAAAAAAGGACTTGCTTGGTAGTCCTATTAGCAACTGGGCATATGGATTTCCAATCATACATCACTCAAGGAATCAAAGCTTTAGGGACATTAATATTTAGTAAGGCCTTGCTAGAGGAAAACAGTTTTAAACGGATTGAAAAACATATTTGATTCAGTTGACATGGCACATAACGTGTCCTTTGTAGCTAGTAACCTTACCTTATCATGAAAGGCGAGCTGATCACATTTTTCTTGCAATCCAGATAACAGAAATGGAGAAGAAAAATCATTTTCCTCTCCTTTTCCAAGAATCTCCAAATGAGTAAACAAAACCTAAAGGATACTAATCATGGTAATTTCTTTGTAACATATCAAAGTTTGAGATGTATGCTGATGCAAGTTAAGGAGGAATTCTTGGTCATGATCTTGCCAGGCATGTTTTGGTTACACTACATGCAGATAAAGTAAGTCCCAACTAACACACTGGTATATATGCTTATTCTCTTGTCTTTTTTTTAATTTAACATGGTTTACCCTTTTGCTTTATATCTCTGCAACTGTACTGGGAGCCCCTAGGTTTGGAGGTTGGCAATGCATTCTTGCTATGGTCTTCTTTTGTGCCATTCTCGTATCTAAAGGATAAAATGGAATCAGAGAATGTTCAAAAATCATCATCCTTACCTGCAAATGCCCCTTTTGAGAGATCAACAAGGTCTCGAAGTGCAAAAAAATCATTGCCTTCTAGAAGATGCCGACGACATCCAAGGCCTCTTTGAATGGACTTCCGAAATGGACAACGAACATATGGAAGCATAGCTCCTATTTTCTTTCTGATACTCATAATGTGAAGCAAAGCCGGCACCTTGGAGAAAAGAAAAGGATTGACTGCGCTCACACAGAGCATGGGCTGGAAGAGAAAAAAAATTTATCAAATAGAGCAGGAGCAATAAGCAAGAGGCTGAAATGTGTCAGGCTCATCTTACAGTGCTAATAAAGATGTGAAACACAAGAATCTTACAGGCAGAATTAATTGACATGAAAAGATATTCGAGACAACACAATGACATGTTACAAATTAAAAGCTTAGACTGCAAGTATTCTAGTACAAACTACAGAGGCTAGGTTGGAATCTAACAAGTTATACTAGAATATTTCTTGTAAAATTCAATTATTATGACAAAACATGGTTAGAACTCATTACCTGATCATAGATAGACTCCAAATATGCTTTAGCTAACTGAGAAACAGGATATAAGGAAAAATCCCAGAGATTTAAGACTCTTGCTGGCAGAACTGCAGTATCATTTGTATGGCATGAAGCACAAAACAACTGACCTGTATACTCACAAAACCGAGGTTTTTTCCATCCTAGTGTCTGCACAAGTTCACCTAACAAGGTTTTTCCAGCATCCAACCGTATGTGACATCCCGCACATGTATAATGTTGTGATTCCAGCAACTGTCTCGTAGATTTCCGAGGTTTTATCTCAACCACAAGTGATATAGTCTTACCTAACGTTAAAACATCTTCTAGACCAGTCTTCCCACAATTTGAAACTTTTAAATTCCAATCCTCCCTAAGCTTCTGCAGAGAACGAGGAACGAGAGCTTTTAACAAGCTAGGACTATGAACAGCTTTACCTGGCGAGAGAAAGCAAACCAGAGGGCTAGGAGTTCCAAAAGGGTATCTTGAGTTAAGAATGGAGCGCAGACAATCTTGAATAAGCATACTTCTCTCACTGACAACATTTGGAGATGCATTCCCAAAGATTTTTCTGGACTCTCGCTCAACACTGGACCATGAAGAAGGAAGAGCTAAACCACTTTCAATAAAAAGAATCCTCAGCTGCTGATAAAGAGCATCGAAATCACGGTACCGGCGCTCGACCTCCCATTGATCTTTACCACTCCACACTCTCAATATATATACAGTATATTCCTTGACTCCAACCAATCTTTCCCCAAAAGAAACATCTCCCTTCTTTTGTTTTGCCCCCACAACTTCCACCCAGTCAATTTTGGAAGGGTACTGGATAATTGGATATGTATCATCTGTTCCAGAAGTAGAAGCAGTTGAACTACCATCTCTGAAGTGATGAGACTGCTGCGCTATATGCCCACGGTTAGGCAATGTGAACTTGCTTCGATGAGAGCTCCCTGAATCTAGTAGAATCTCCTCCATGTCAAGAACCATTTCATCAAATGAATCATTTGTATCCGGGTTCTTGACCTACAAAGAATAACTAGAATATGAATATCATAGAAGTTGGGGAATCTGCAAAAAACATAGCATAGTTCTTGGATATATCATAACAAATCTGAAAATACTTGACAAACTAATTTTGAGCACTGGTAAGTGGTAATGGGTAAGCATTTGTTTACTAATATCCAGACTATAAAACAATTCATAAAACAAAGAAAAATAAGGAACAAGCTAAAACGGAATAATTAGGTCCATGGCAAACAAGAAAATGATGATCCATTTGCAGGACTATTGTCTCACTCGGCATAACCAAGAAACCACAACATGGACTAGACATTGCAAATGAAGCACTAGTGTGCAAAATATTGGTTGCGAAAGAATATCTGTAAAAGTTTGCACCAAGTGGTGTTTCAATCTGGGCTCAAAGCATATAATTCTGCCTCAAAGTTTAGCGCAGTTCCTATATCAAATATTGCCCAATTACCACATTATCTGTACTATTTTCAAGTCTTGGAAAACCTTGAAGGATTGCTCCCCAGTAGCATAATGAAGGGGCTCTGGTTAAGCGCAAAAGGGAAAAAAGGAGATCTTCTTAAAATATGAAGGGCTCTGGTTACTTATTTTCTAGTATTATAAAAATATGAAAATAGTATTAAATGTTGATGATATCATGTTTTCTTAAAATTAAGGATCAAGCATACAATATTATAAAAATCATGATTTATTGCGAAATAATGGTTCCATGATTGTTTTACCGTTAAGCACTATTGATAAACTATGAACTCCATATTTATGAAATTGTATTTATGTTATGAAAATAATAATTTCATGATTATTCTACCCTTAAATTCTTATTTAAGAGCTATGAACTCTATAAAGCCATTTAGTGTTTTATTCATGTATGATTTAAGAAAATATGATTCAAAAAATATGACTTTAGAAAAATTATTTTTAGAATCATGAAAAAAGGCTCTCAGATAGCTACGTATGACCCCTGAAAGTGAGGTAGATCGACATCTAGTTCTATACAACCCTGCTAGCGGGTAATAATAGTTGGCATACGACCTGCCAGCGGGTAATAGTAGTTAACATACGACCATGCCAGCGGGTAATAGTAGTTAACATACGACCATGCCAGCGGGTAATAATAGTTGCCATACGACCCTACCAACGGATAATAGTAGTTGGTGTTTGTCGATTATGGCCTTGTCACGGGTATAATAGTGATCTTAGCATTTAGCCTGAGAGTAATAATTTGATCAATGATATGATTAAATGGTAAATAATTTATGATTTTATTGATGCTATATACTTGGAACCATGTTTATGAAACATGAATAATTTATGAATGCATGATTGGCTTTATGACTTATTTTAATATATTGTATTATGAAATGCTTTATTTTTGTAATATTTGTTATTTTCTTTAAATGATGTATTGACATGCAATAACTTATGCTTGATCCGATAAGGTAGTGAAAGGTTTACTTACTGAGTTGTGTCGCTCATGTACCTTTATTTTTTATTTTTCTCTCTCCAGGCGAATAGAATCAGTAGGGACGAAAGTTGGTCCAGGCTTGGAGTTCATGCTAGCAAGCTTAACAATTTTGTAGAAGAATTTTAGTATTTTAAATTGACTATGAATTTGTAGTCAATAATTTTTTGAATATTGAGGATTATGGATTTGGTATTTAAGATGGAATTGAAAGCTAAATGTAATGTTGGTTTCGTGTAATCGTGGGTTGTACCCCTCGATAGCACGGCCATGTCATGCTTTGGATCTAGGGCATAACAATTATGGTCGGATATAAATTGCAAAATATCATAAGCAAGGTAAGAGGCCACGGCTTAAAAGAGAAGAAATGTCTCTCACAAAAATCATACTACCCATGTCCATAGCTTATTGTTTTTTTATTCAATTGGATTTGTACCAAAAGAAAATACTGGATATGTGTCAACAGTTAGGACCAGAAAATAGGTTAACACTTATAGCTTTGTTTCTTATTTTTTCCCCCCTTGCAAAGAGAAGAACCCCAGCATCATTTAAATGCTACAACATAAGCTAGTTCTTTTACAAGGAATTTTTTAGAGAACTATAACAGAATTTTCTTGTTGATTAGAAAGGGAATTCTTAAAACTTCTTTAGGAGATTAAGGATATGAATACAAATATTACTTTTCCTTTCTAACTCCAAACATGATAGAAAAGAAAAAAACTTGATCAAATCCTTTCCTATTTGGTTGACTTTGGTCATTCTATCATTTTAGTTAAATTGTTTTTAAATCAAATATATAAACTCATATCTTACAAAGGTCCAAAGTTTCACGAGCTTAAAATTATGTGACTATTGATGCTTTTGCCTTCCAAAGCATTAGCTGGCCTTCAGGTTTCATGGTAGGCCCCTCTCTTGCTCAATATTTCCTAGGTTGGGAAATTGGAAGCAATTCCATTGATGGCTGACATCAGGTCAGAAGTTGGTCCTAAAACTTTAATAAGAAACACCTAGATCCACAGAATCAACCTTACATCTATGGTGTAAGACCTATTGGTTAAGGTTAAAACTAAGATATAAGGCCTCAGTTGTGTTATTTATTTATTTTTTAAAGTAAGAGGTGGCCTTCAAGATCATTCAAGTTCTGTTATACTGGTTCATTTAAACCAAAAAAAGAGAAAAGAAAAGAAGGCATCCTTTAGAATCTGCTATAAAAAGACAAGAAAAATATAGCCAGATATCTTGCTTCTTAAACAGGGGGTTGGTCGTATTATCTTCCAGAGATTGCAAAATATAAATAGTATTTCTACTGTCTTTGAACATGATAAATTCCATTCTATTTAGTTCATTGCTTGGACATGGGCATGAGAATCGGATGTGAAAACATATCCAAATGTCTGACTATAAGCTGGAGATACTGGCATACGTAGGATAGAATATAATTCTAACTAAATAATATAGATTTATACCTTAAATATTGTGTAATAGAAAACATAAAAAGATTAATTCTTGAGACATGTTTCTCATGTTAGCTGCCCAATTAAGAAGTGAGAAATAATATTTCACCAGTTTATTTTAATATCTACATCCTTAGCCAATCTTTACAAAAAATAAATGCTCACTACTAAGAGGGTCAAACTAATTGTTGGTACAGTTCAGCTCTCTACCAATCTTTAAAAACTTTAGACAGAGAATTTCATAAGTCTCCAAGTGACTAACGTGTATCTGGTTCAGATATATATTTGACTTGGATATATGTATCCAATATTGATTTTTGGAGTTGGACATGAGCGTTTAGGTAATACTGATCAGAAGACTGCTTTCCAATACTTGACCCTATCCACTAATGGTAGTTCAGATTGCAGGATCGATATAATAGCAGGGTATTGTAGATACCAACGAGACCAAATAAAGCTTCTCAAGCACTTAATGGCCTCTCCCACCAACTTAGAAAAAAACATAAATAGCAAGAGTTTAGGTTCTGCAGAACTCAACTATCATAAAAAGAATCTATAAAACTTCAACTACTGAAGGAGTTCCTTGTAAAAAACTCTAAATAAAAATAATAAAATTTATAAATGTGTATATCCTACTAATACTTGCAGTATTGAAGTATCTCAAAGTCATCTGTAATAAATTTTATAGGCCTGCAGTGGAAGTTGATGTTTATTACAGCTAAATTAAGATATCTTTAAATAACATGAACTAATCATTTTCGTTGCCTCACTCAATGTAGTTTTTCGATTGAAGAGAATTAGTTTCAAAATCATCTCCTAAGGAATTGGTGTTATTTGCTGTTTCTGCAACCTTTGCAATCCCCAGTTTCCATTATCTCCATATATGTAAACTTTTTCAATATATACAGACCAATTCTAACTAAAAGACATAACTCCATCTACTTATAAATGGTTTATAATCAAGAATAATAGAAACATATAACTTTAGACTTCTTCAAGTGAAAAATTTTAATTACCATATGAGAAACAGAGAAAAAAAATAGGAGAAAAAGAACAAAAATGCATGTTCCTTTTGTCTCTAATGGCCAAAGCAATTTTATGATTAACTGACCTCATCCAGTATAAGATCCTCTTCAACCATGTCAACTGAATTTGATTTTCCATTTAAAGTTTCAAGGATGCCAGAGTCGTGACCGGCGATGACCGTCGGCAGGAAAGAAAATGCTTTATCTGCTGGGATCCTGCTCTCTTTGTCTTGAAATTCTCCACTCACAGTGCCAGAAAACTGTATGCCAGTACCATCACCAAGAGGAACTGATTCCCCAAATACCTGTTCTCCAGGAGTTCCATCAGAATCAACAACAGCAGCCACCTTACTATGTAAGGAATTGATTTCTCCTTTACCACCATCATAAATAAGATTGATCGCACCTTCTGTAAAGTATTCTTCTGAAAGAAGCTTCTCTGAATTTGACACTTTACAATCACTCGAAGGGTTACCTACCAAACAAGTCCCTTCATTCTTGTTAGACTTATCGGCAACCTGAACTTGAAAGCTGGCTGCTGGTAAATCACTCACACCCTCTTCTTGCTCTATGCCATCGCACAAGGGATCAATGACATGATTCTTAGCCAATAATGAAATGTTCCCTTCAGTTTCTGAAGGTTCCAGTTGCCGCCAAGTAGGTTGATCACCACAGAAAGACAGAGATGTTAAGCCATCATCCCCAGTTTCTTGCATAAATTCATCCCAATCATCGGAACCAAATGCCACCGATGAGTTCATGACAAGTGGGTTCTCATTATTATCCTTGGTTTCTTTAGCATGATACGAACTGTGCTTAGCATGAAGAAGAATCCTACCGCTACCCTCATCATCCGTGCCAGAGTCAAGCATCGAATCCTCACCGCCCGAATGCTCACATATTGACGAGGCATCCTCATCAGCTTCCCCCATCATCCCTCTTCGAATAGGATTATCAGAAGCTAATTGACCATAATTTCTACCATTGCCCTCCACAGCGAGAGATTCTTGAGCTGAACGATCCCCAGCAGAGCATGGCAAATCTTGCGCAGCAGCCGGCGATTGATTGGACCTACTCCCACTAGTTGAAGCTCCATCGTAATCCGCATGCATGCCCTCGGAAGACACCAACATTTTGGATGAAGATAAAAACAAATGAGGAGAGAAAGCCTTTTTATTCGATAAACAATCGTCTCCATCACCATCAGAGGTGGCTGGATCCCCGTTCCAACGACTGCTATGAAGTTTGTCTCTTGCGCCGCCGCAGCCATCGGAGAAGAGATCTTCTCCAAAGCTATTAAGGTTCTTGAAAGAATCTAACAAATCACTGTAATTCCCGACCGAACTGCAGAGGCTGGCGCTTCCCAAAGCCGAGTTCGCGCTGCAGTACCTCTCGAGATCGGATCCCTCGCAGGAGGAGTAATTGGACGGGGCACCGTCCTCGTCACCGGAATCATTTCCCCTCCCGGGAAAGAATTCATCGAACGGATCCTCTCCCCACCGATCCTTCTGCATCCCCTCTCCATTGATCATCGAGATCGCCCACGGAGAGGGATTTATTGAGGAAAATGAACTCAAATCGGGGATGAATTCTAGGATTCACCCGAAAGATTGCAACCTGCGACCGGATTCAACTGGGTGGCAAATGAGATTTCCCCACTCTGTCCCCTGTTCTCTAGGGCGGTTTATTATATGATGAATTGATCCAAGCGAACTACGAAATTGGCGAAATTTAGAGAGAAAAAACGGACACTGACCTTCGCGAACTGGGGATTTTGGGGCGAGCCGAGCGCGCACACAATTCTCGACGGCATCCACTTCCCCCTCTTTCTTTATATGCAAAGAGACCTCCATATTTGACGCGTCGGTAATGCACTGCCCTGCACCAGGGTTATGAACTTGGCGAACCGAACCGGAAAGGTTTGTCTCAAATTATAATATATTGCGCCACTTTTTTTGAACGTTTGGTAAGAAGTGTCATTCCCAGTCCATTTCAAGCTTTCTACCTAACGTAGGGATACGGATGGATTTCTTGTAATTGTATGGATAATAACACAAGAAAATGGTAATCTTTCTCTGATTTTGAAGTAATGACTTTATTTTTATTTTGCAGCCTAAATGGGTCATGGCATGTTTCTCCATATGATATGATAGGAGGGCTCATATAGTCAAATCATACTATCATGAAATAATATATTTGCCGAGTATTAGTGGGTGGCATGTGTATTGAAGGAAGACATGAGTTCTCTGATGCGGGGAAGCGTGGAGAAGATGATGACCCTCTGTTCCACTACTGGCTTGAATCACCCAAACAAAGAAAGAACAGGGGATTTGGGCTCTTAACAGAGCTTTGCAAGGGTTTTCTTTCTTTCACGGGAAAACAATTGATCAAAGAATGAGGACGGCGCCCCCTCTACAACTCCTATATACGGCACCCAAACTATGGCCATGACTCACCCTAATCCCTAATCAAACTCTAATCAAATGAACTCCTAATTAAGTCCAAATTTAAAACTGAAACAAACATAATTTAGGACCCAATTTAAACTAAACAAGGACTCTAAACAAGACTCAACCAAATCTAAAACAAAGTCTCCTACATGGCTTCAAATTGACTTCATTCTGGTTCTGCATCAGTCCCCTCCACTTGAACACAACTCGTCCTCGCGTTCGCATCTGGATATAACCGCTCTTCCGGGTTATGGTATTCATAGATATCAGCGACATTAAAAGTCTTTGAAATTCCCATATCATCTGGCAGGTCCACAACGTAAGCATTGTTATTGATCTTTTTCAAGATTCTGTATGGGCCATACTTTCTTGGCTTCCATTTGCTGTAAGTTCCCACGGAAAACCGTTCTTTGCGTAGGAAAACCATCACCATGTCACCTTCTTGAAATTCTTGTGCCTTCGATGTCTATCTGCTGTTGACTTGTACTTAGCATTTGTGTCCTCTAGGCGCTTCTTCACCTCCAACTGTATAGTTTGAACCTCCTCTGCCAAATGTTCCGCTGCCACGCTCTTCCCAAAGGTTTTTGGTAGGCGCGCCAGATCCACTGCATGCTTAGGTGCCTTTGAATAAACAACGGAGAAAGGTGATCTTCCAGTTCCGCTATGGACAGCATTGTTGTAAGCAAACTCTGCTTGAGCTAAGGCATAATTCCAATGTTTCGGGGTGCTCCCACAAATACAACGGATCAAATTACCCAGTGTCCTGTTAACCACTTCCGTCTGTCCATCAGTCTGAGGATGCGCAGTGCTGCTGAAATTTAATGAAGTGTCAAACATCCTCCATAGAGTAAGCCAGAAGTGACTCAAAAATTTGGAATCCCGATCTGACGTTATAGATTGTGGTACCCCATGCAAACGAACAATCTCCCGAAAGAACAGCCTTGTAATGTGGGATGCATCTGATGTCTTCTTGCAAGGAATGAAATGTGCCATCTTGGAGAACCTATCTACCACCACGAAGACTGAGTCGGCTCCTCTTTGTGTTCGGGGAAGTCCCAACACAAAATCCATCGATAGATCCTCCCAAATAGCATTTGGCACAGGTAGAGGCATATATAATCCAGTGTTTTGCGACTGCCCCTTCGCTGTTTGGCAAGTATAGCACCTTTGAATAAATTTCCCAACATCTCTTCTCAGCTGCGGCCAATGATACCTTATCGTGAGACTGGCAATGGTCTTGTCCCGACCCATATGTCCACAAAGACCGCCACTATGAAGGTCTCTAATCAGCTTCTCTCGCAATGAGGATCTGGGTATACATAAGGAATTGCCCCGAAATAGATAGCCATCTTGAATGTTGAAGTCTCCAGTTGCTTGATGACTTGTACACTTGGCCCATACATCCTTGAAATCCTCATCCCCTGCATACAACTCTTTCAAGTATTCAAACCCCACAACCTCTGCCTGCATGGTAGTCATTAAAGCACTGCGTCGACTCAGGGCATCTGCTACTCGATTCTGTTGCCCGGACCGATGCTTCAACACAAAGGAAAATTTTTGCAAGAAGCTTACCCACCGAATATGCATTCGGTTCAAATTGTTCTGATTATTGATGTACTTCAAGGCTTGATGGTCGCTGTACAGAACAAATTCTTTTTGAATAAGGTAATGCTCCCAATGCTTCAACACCCGGATGATGGCATAGAACTCTAGCTCGTAGGTTGTCCATTTTTGCCGTGCTTCACTAAGTTTTTCACTGAAGTACTCCACGGGCCGTCCTTCTTGGGTCAAAACAGCCCCTATGCCGACCACAGAAGCATCACACTCCACTTCAAATAGCTTCTCAAAACTCGGTAATGCGAGTACTGGTGCAGAAGTTAGCTTTTCTTTTATCAGTTCGAAACTTGCTTGTTGCTGCTCCTTCCATTGAAATTGGCCCTTCTTCATGCATTCGGTGATGGGAGCGACGATGGTACTGAAGTTCTGAATGAAACTCCGATAGAATGTCGCTAACCCATGAAAGCTGCGGACTTGGCTAACATTTGTAGGAATCGGCCACTCCCGTATTGCCTTTACCTTCTCTTCATCAACCTGTATGCCATCAGCCCCAACAACAAATCCCAGGAACACCAAGCGTTTTGTAACGAAAAGACACTTCTTAAGATTAACAGACAACTAATTCTCCCGCAAAGCAAGCAAAACTGCTCTCAAGTGCTTCTTATGCTCAATTTCATTGCGACTATAGATCAAAATATCATCAAAGTAGACGACGACGAACTTTCCAATAAATGATTTTAGTACCTGATTTATTATTCTCATGAAGGTGCTCGGTGCATTGGATAGGCCAAAAGGCATGACCATCCACTCATATAACCCATCCTTCGTCTTGAATGCCGTCTTCCACTCATCACCAGGGCGAATCCGGATTTGATGGTAGCCGCTTCGTAAGTCAATTTTGGAGAAGACCTTGGCTCCTTCTAACATGTCGAGCATATCATTCAAACGGGGTATGGGAAACCAGTATTTTACCGTTATCCTGTTGATCGCACGGCTGTCCACACACATACGCCAACTCCCATCCTTCTTCGGCGTCAAAAGTGCAGGCACCGCACATGGACTCATGCTTTCCCGGATCAGCCCCTTCTTGATCAAGTCTTCAACTTGTTGCTGCAGAATTTTGCTCTCCTTGGGACTCATGCGGTAATGAGGCAGATTGGGGAGACTTGCACCGGGCACCAAATCAATATGATGCTGAATATCTCGCATGGGAGGCCGTCCATTTGGTAATTCTGCAGGAGTGATGTCTTTGAACTCTGTCAACAATTCTTTGAACTCCTCGGGCACCTGCTGCAGGATAGGCATCTCCGTCCCCTTAACAATCAACACCATAACCTCTTCAGCCCCCTTGAGTTCCGCCATGAACTGCGCACCAGAAACTGCAAGGAAAGACTTCCCCTCCACTTGAGAAGTTTTGGGGGTAAGCTTCTCTTTCATAGGCACCAACAAAATTTTCCTACCCTGCCATCGGAACAAGTATGTGTTGTCTCGGCCCCTGAATGTGACATCTGTGTCATGCTGCCATGGACGCCCGAGTAGAACATGACATGCATCCATATCTACCACATCGCACACCACTTCATCCTTGTAGTACCTTCTGATGGACAATGGCACTCGGCATACATCCTCTACTCTCGTTTCAGCTCCCTTTTTAATCCATCCAATCTTATAAGGAGACGGGTGCTTTTCTGTCTTCAATCCCATCGCACGAACCAACGCGGAGGAAACAATGTTTTCGCTGCTGCCGCTGTCAATAATTACGTTGCACACAGTTCTGTTGATAGTGCAGCAAGTTTTGAGATGCTGTGGCGTTGCAATTCTTCTTCATTCTTCGGGGCAAATAAAATTCGGTGAACTACAATGGAGGCCGGAACTCCCTGATCCGGCGCCGTCACCTCGACGTCTTCATCGTCGGTCTGCCCCTCTTCATGATCCTCCTCATGCGGCATTTCTTCTTCATCCTCAGCTTCGACTACATGGACTGGCCGTCGCCTCGGACACTCGTTAGACCGATGCCCAACCTCCTGACATCTGTAACATTTTATAGGCATGGGTCTCTCGTAGGGGTTGCCACTACCTTTTGGAGCCGCCTGTTGCTTGCTGAAATTTCCGGCTCCTCTTGACGCGGACGTCGGTGGTGGTTGACTTGTGGTGGCCGCCCCTTCAACAGTCTTCTGCTTTGCTATGGTGGGGCGCAAGGACGATGCACGATTCATGGGCTGAAATTGGTGTGCCTTCCGTGTCGCCTGGGCCTCAAGTTTTAAGGCCAAACTTGTAGCTTCCGTCAGACTCCACACCGGATATAAATCCACCTGATCTCGGATGGCTGGCTTCAACCCACCAATGTACCTTGCCGCTTGCTGATTTTCTATTTCTGACAAGTTGTTGCGGGCATTGAGGCGGTTGAATTCATCAGTGTATTCGGTCACCGTCCGGGGGCCCTGTCGGCAGTTCTGGTACTGATGGTAGAGCGCCTGCTCGTAGTCAGGCGGGAGAAAACGACCACGCAGATGTTGCTTCATCTTGCGCCAGGTGGTGATCTTCATCTTCCCTTGCCGTAGACGGTTATGTTGCAGTTGATCCCACCATGCAGATGCTCCTCCCTTCAATTTATACGCGACCAGCTTCACCTTCTTCTGATCTGGGATCTCCATATAGTCGAAAAATTTTTCTACCTCGGCCAACCAATCCAAAAATCCTTCAATGTGAAGATTACCACTGAAGGCAGGAAGATCCACCTTCAATCTGAAATCAGGGGAGCCTCTGTCCCGAACACCCCAAGGGAGCCTGTTCCCCATGGGTTCTGCATTCCTTTCTCCTGCAGGGACCCTGTTCACTTGTGGTCGTGGCTCAGTGGCTTGGTCGACAACTACGCCTTCATCAGGGAGCCAGCCGTCAAAACCCAAGCCCCCAACACGAGGTCTTCGGTCGAGTTCATTGTGCCTTCGGCCCGCAGGATCTTGGTTTCTCCATGGCCGCTGCCCACCGACTTCTTCAGCTTCCACGTACACCCCGTCTCCCGCAGGGACTCGCCGACCAAAGGCTGTGCCTCCAACGTGCAACCCGCGGTCGAACACCCCAGGCCGGTTCCTCCGTGGACGTTGCCCCCTGCTGCCGTCGTCAGCCGCTCCTCCGTCGGGAAAGCGCCGCCCGAAGGCTCCTCCGGCCCGTTCGCCCCTATCAAAGTTGTAATCACCGGGGTGTAGTCGCGGTCCACCAAACGCCCCGTAGACCGCTTCCTCTTCTTCCTCGTCGGACGATTCTGGAAGAACTTGTCGCCGACGCCGGTGGGGTGGATCCCGTGCCGGCACCGGTGGACCGTGAGGGAGATCCTCACAATCTTGCAATCGCTCCCGGTTGATGTCGACGCGCATGCCTTGAAGGGCTTGTTGGATGTCACGGACGGCTCCTTCCAAGCCGCTGACGGCCGCCCACAACGCCGGCATCCCTTGATCATCATCACCGGGAGGGGCACCCGCCACACCGTCATCTGCCATCGAGCCAGGGAAATCCTCGCTCTGATACCAAATGATGCGGGGAAGCGTGGAGAAGATGATGACCCTCTGTTCCACTGCTGGCTTGAATCACCCAAACAAAGAAAGAATAAGGGATTTGGGCTCTTAACAGAGCTTTGCAAGGGTTTTCTTTCTTTCACGGGAAAACAATTGATCAAAGAATGAGGACGGCGCCCCCTCTACAACTCCTATATACGGCACCCAAACTATGGCCATGACTCACCCTAATCCCTAATCAAACTCTAATCAAATGAACTCCTAATTAAGTCCAAATTTAAAACTGAAACAAACATAATTTAGGACCCAATTTAAACTAAACAAGGACTCTAAACAAGACTCAACCAAATCTAAAACAAAGTCTCCTACATGGCTTCAAATTGACTTCATTCTGGTTCTGCATCATTCTCCCATAGGACCTCACCGAATGTTGGATGACAAAAGAGGTGACACAATCAGCAGCCTTATTCGCCCTCCGATAGATATGAATGGCCCGAAAAGTGCCACAACATTTTGATAATCTGTGTATATTTCGCAGCAGTAGCTATCCGTCGCCAATCCTATGCCGACTTTGGATCACTCGATCATCGTGGCGGAATCTCCTTTAAGATAGATGTTGTCCACACCCAAGACGAGCCTCGCATAAGGAGGCCTTTCTAGACAGCTCTCAGCTCTGCTCCAAAGATAGTCGTATCAAAGATGTGGCGACCCCCAACCGTGACTAGTCTAGAGTCATGACCCATAACCACAAAGCCTACACCCACTCTACCTTTGCCATCAGATACACTGCTGTCGAAGTTCACCTTAAGAAAGCTAAGAGGTAGGGGATCCCGGGAGACAAAAACAAATTGAGTCGCTATAAAAATGGAGTGAGAGTCCTAGATGTCCCTAGCCATCCTAGATGAAACCAGAGCAGTAGACTAAGTAATTTCAGAAGCATGCAGAATTGTTCTATCCACCACGATGCTTGAATGCATCCTTCTATTTTCAAAAATGCGGGCGTTTTTGTCAAACTAAATGTGGTAGGTCACATAAACATGTCTGACACCCTGATCTGCAATAATGGTTCTCTACAAGGACTCCTTCAAGCAGCTGAGGAAGTCCTCAATCGAGGATAAGAACTGCGGCATGCTCGAAATGGCCAGAGCCCTCCTCCAAATTTGAATCACCCGCGGGCATTCACATAGAACATGAGCGATGGACTCCTCCACCTCTAGGCATCCCTCACAAGCAGAATTGATCCTTAATCCCTTTCTAGCTAACACTCTCCTGATCGGTAAGCAACTTGATGCCACCTTCTAGATGAATAAGGTAACACGAGGGTGGATGCATAGCCTCCAAATTCAACCACCGTCAATCTGTCGAGTTGCCTCAATGCTAACCAAGCCTTGAAGGTCTTGAGCACTGATCTTCGACCTGCCAGTCGCTTCCCAAACCATCCTGTTAGTAGCCTCCTAGTGGCAATCGATAGCGCTAGGACTCTCTCAGCCAGCTGCACCCAAAGGCATGCCAAATGGTGTTCTCGTTCTATCTCCTCTCCTCTGGATAATCAAGTCACAAGCTCTGCAACCGGCTACGCTCTCTAGATCGATCATAATAGGCCACAACCCAGGTGGTTGCTCTTTCAGCATCTGTCATCCACCACATTGATAGATTGGCCACACGAACAGCCAACCCGATCAAGGGGAGCACCACTAGGGCGCGGCACAGATCTTCCTTCAAATGAAGAGACTATGTCGCCTAGTCTGGAAGTCGAGCGCTGAGGATCGTGCACCATATTTGGCCCTCATCAAAGTGCTCCAAAGACTCCCAGGCTTAAGGAGATATCTGACTACGTGTTTGGCAGCAAGGAGCTCTCGCCTCGTAAGCAAGGAATAAACACCTAGCCCTCCACTGCTGATTGGTGCAATTATAAAATAGCAGTCAATCCAAGTGAGGTGCAATGGTTTAAGAGATATAATGTGTTATCATTCTCTCGCTAAAAGAGATACATGATTCAGTGCTAGAAAAGCCTTGAGGCCACCCCCCATATGGGAGTTTGATGCCTTCCGCAAGAGATGTGGCGGGAGGTTGTTTATAGATACAACCATATATTTGTTATCATCATTAGGACTCTTAAAATATGATATTTGAGTGCTACCATTAAAGCCTCTGAGTCTATTATATTTATGTGACAGAAAAGAGATGAAGCATAAACAAAAGATTTTGAGACAAGCTAAACTGCATACACTCACGCCACGTACGAGATCTTCGCATAGAATATTTTTGTCTTTTGTTTCTGATGTATGTATATTTTAAAATACACAGAAGCGGGGAGGAGAAGAGTGTTAGTTCACCTGCTCCTACTGGCTAGTTCCCTCCAACAGTGCAGACAGCACAACTTCGAGTTCTTCCCAAAAGCCTCACGAGCCAAGGACACGGAGGAGGTTTGGACACGATGGAGTTTTTCCCACTAAACTCCCACGAGCTCATCTCTTCTCTATTATAGTAGTTATAACTAAAGATTGTTATAACTACAGTCTGTTGTAACAGCTACTTGTAACTCCCTCCCTTTCTTACTCTGAAACTCTAGGATTGTCTCTCTCTGAAACTCTATAAATACGTGAATGAAAAGTATGAGGTTTGGCAAGTTGGCCAAACCAGTTACCCATTTCACTTAGCTTCTTTACATGGTATCAGAGCATCAAGCTAACGCTTGATCCTTGGGTTAGCTTCCAAAATCTACATTAATGGCCACTTCCGAAACCACTTCCTTCACCTCAAATACTTCGCTACCATTTATCATACCCAACATTGCACAGCTCATCTCTGTGAAACTGGATGGTTCCAATTACCTTGTTTGGAGATCTTAGTTCCTGCCGGTACTCAGAAGTCATGATCTATCGGGAATAGTGGACGGCTCTGAGACATGTCCTCCCATAGCTCTTGCTAATGGCTCATCAAATTCGTTGTTTGTTGTTTGGCACAAGAAGGATCAGTGCTTGTTAAGCTGGTTCTTTTCTTCCCTTTCGGAGAAGTTGATCTGTACTGTCTATGGCTTAGACACATCCAAACAGGTATGGAGTGCTCTTGCAGCACATTTTTCCTCTTAATCTAGATCCCGTCTTGCTCATATTCGGCGACAACTTCAGACTCTTTCTCCAACCAACAAGACTTGTATAGAATATCTTGAGCATGCTAAATCCTTGGCTGATCAACTTGCTGCTGCAGGTATGTTCTTGGGGGACTGCATCCAACTTTTAACCCATTTGTTACCTCATTCAACTTTGCATCTCGAGATAAAGAGTTTCCATTGGAAGACTTTCAAGCCAAGTTGCTAAGTTATGAATCCATGCTTGAGATTCAGAACAACTCTCTTTATTCCAGTAATGTCTAGTTTGCTCTATCAGCTGTGAAACCAAAGGCCCCTATCTTCATAAGAAAGACAAAACCCCAGGCCACCATATCTCGATCTCAACAGCAACAAAGCACTCCACAACGCATGACTGGACTTCCTGCTAACAGGTCACCAAAAAGTTCTTCTCAATTAAATTCCAACCTGAATGTTGGAGTTCCTGTGTGCCAGATCTGTAACAAGCCACGGCACACAACTCTTGACTGTTATCACAGGTTCGATTATTCCTATCAAGGCCGTCTACCACCTTCTGACCTTACAGCAATGGTTGCTGAAGCAAATGCAGCATTTGATCATCAAGTCTGGCATGCCGATAGCGGAGCTAATGCACATATCACTTCCAAAGCAACCAATCTCGTGCACCAACAGCCATTCCAAGGGACTGATACTGTTACTGTTGGAAATGGCTCAGGTTTGCCAATTACAAGTGTTGGTTCCTCTTCTCTTCATGCTAGAAATTCCATTTTTAAACTCTCCAAAGTGCTACATTGTCCTAATGCCTCTGCAAATCTACTTTCAGTCAATAGGTTTTGCCTAGATAATAATTGTCAGTCTATCCAGTTATTGGTCAGCAGTACTCCCCAAACAAATTCAAATGCTTTACTGTCAGTCTAGATATTAAAACGTCACTTGATACTTGGCATTCGAGGTTAGGTCATCCATCGAAGATTGTTTTAGACCGACTACTACGTCTCAATCTTCTTCCTATTAGTAAGTCTTCAACTCAAATGGGATTTTACTCTTCCTGTCAACTTGGCAAAGCGAAACATCTCCCATTTATCGCTTCTACACGTCAGTCTACAGTTCCTTTAGCCCTTGTTCATTCAGACGTTTGGACATCCCCAATACCATCAGTCAGTGGTTGCAGATTCTATGTTCTTTTTGTTAATGATTTTTCTCATTTTTCATGGTTGTATCCACTTTGTCATAGGTCCGATGTATTTGCTATCTTTGTAAAGTTCAAATCTCTTGTTGAAAATTTCTTTGCCTGTTGTATCAAACAATTGCAAACTGACAACGAAGGTGAATTCCTATCTAACCAGTTCATTCAATTCTTGGCTCAACATGGCATTTACCATCAGCTTACATGTCCATATACCTCCCAACAAAACGGTATTGCTGAGAGAAAACATCGCCACATACAAGAAATGGGTCTTGCCTTATTAGCACAATCTCATCTGCCTCAAAAATACTGGGTTGATGCATTCCAAACATCAGTCTTCTTAAGTAATCGCTTACCTTCTTCAGTCCTATTCAACTCATCTCCTTATTTTTTACTTCACAAGAAGCACCCAAAATACTCTGAATTGAGAGTTTTTGGCTGCTCCTGTTTTCCTCTCTTACGACCTTATCATACCCACAAACTAACATTTCGTAGCAAATAATGTATCTTCTTGGGTTATTCTAATAATCAACGAGGATATCGGTGTTTAGATCTCTCCACTGGTAGAGTGTTTGTTTCTCACCATGTTGTGTTTGATGAGTATTGCTTTCCAGCATTGGATGGGAGTCTGCATTCAACTACCATACGGAGCACTTCTTCCGGCAACACTCCTTTACTCATTACCACTCTAGCAATCCCTCTTATTATCCCTCCTGCAGTCGCCGACTCTTCTACCTCTGAATCTCTTCCTCTTGACTCTGTTTCTTCTGATATCTTGCTTGTCACTACATCTCAGGTAGATCAGGTTGTTGCTCATCATGTTCCTCCAATTACTCCACATCTAAACACTATTGTAACTCGGTCACAACACAGGTCATTCTAAACCAAAACAATTCCCAAACTTTCAAGCCTTCTACTCCACTCGTCATCCTCTTCGGGCTCTTTCTAGCATTCTCAATGAATCTGAGCCTACTTGCTTCTCACAAGCAGTATCAGATCCTAATTAGCGTGCTGCTATGGGGCTAGAATTTGATGCTTTAATGGAAAATGGGACGTGGTCCTTATGTCCTCACCCTCAAGATCATTGCATTATCTACAACAAATAAGTTTACAAAATCAAACGACGACCTGATGGCAGTATTGAAAGGTTTAAGGCTCGGCTAGTCGCTAAGGGATTTGATCAGCAAAGTGGAGTGGATTACCATGAAACCTTCAGCCCAGTCATCAAACCTTCTATTATTCGTCTTGTCTTGGCTCTTGCGGTTTCATTTCACTGGCCAATCCGACAGTTGGATGTATCCAATGCTTTTCTTCATGGAGTCTTGGACGAGGAGGTCTACATGAAACAGCCGAGAGGATTTGTTGATTCCTCTCACCCACATTTCGTCTGTCGTCTTCACAAATCCTTCTATGGCCTTAAACAAGCCCCAAGGGCTTGGTTTCGGAGGCTGTTTCAGCAATTACTGGAGTTTGGATTTACTGAATCTTCGGTTGACTACTCCTTATTTACTTTCCACTCCAACAAGGTCTCTCTATTTGTGTTGGTCTATGTTGATGATATAATTGTCACTGGTTCAAACTCTATTGCTATTACAGACCTCATACATCACCTACAGTCCTGTTTTCGTATGAAAGATCTCGGCCCCTTAAGCTATTTTTTGGGCATTGAAGCTTTAAGAGATTCGATCATGCTGTATTTGAGACAGACTAAGTATATCACTGATCTGTTGATCAAGACAAAGATGGTTGGTGCCAAACCATTAGCTTCTCCCCTTGCTTCTGGTTCTAAGCTTTCTGCGGCTACTGGTGAATTGTTGCCAGGTCCTACTGCTTATCGGCAAGTTGTTGGTGCTCTCCAATACTGCACCATTTCTCGTCCAGACATTACCTATGCTGTTAATCAGCTTTGTCAATTCATGCACAGCCCTCGAGTTCCACATTGGGTTGCCACCAAGAGGGTTCTTCGTTATCTCAAGGGTACTGTTGATTTTGGTTTGCTTTACTCACCCTCTTCCCTTCAGTTACATGCCTTTAGTGATTCAGACTGGCCTAGCAACCCTGATGATCGTCGGTCTACTAGTGGCTATAGTGTATTCCTTGATCAGTTCTCTTGGAGTGTAAAGAAACAACCAGTGTGTCTCGTTCCAGTACGGAAGCCGAGTACAGATCCATGGACCTTGCAACTGCCGAACTATATTGGCTTCGGATGCTGCTTTGTGAATTTCACATTCCTTTATCTTCCTCTCCTATCTTATGGTGTGATAACATTGGTGCTCTTGCTCTTGCATCAAATCCCGTCTTCCATGCTCGAACCAAACATATTGAAGTTGATTATCATTTTATTCGGGAGAAGGTGGTGAATAAAGACATTACGGTTCGGTATGTTGCCACCCAAGATCAGGTAGCTGAGGTGTTCACAAAAGGTCTCTCTGCAGCTCATTTCAGTTTCTTGCGAGCCAAACTGATGGTGTGTCATCTCCCCATCAGTTTGCAGGGGGGTGTTAGTTCACCTGCTCCTACTGGCTAGTTCCCTCCAACAGTGCAGACAACACAACTCCGAGTTCTTCCCAAAAGCCTCACGAGCTAAGGACCCAGAGGAGATTTGGACATGATGAAGTTTTTCCCACTAAACTCCCACAAGCTCATCTCTTCTCTGTTATAGTAGTTATAACTAAAGATTGTTATAACTACAGTCTATTGTAACAGCTACTTGTAACTCCCTACCTTTCTCTCTCTGAAACTCTAGAATTGTCTCTCTCTGAAACTCTATTAGGTTTGGCAAGTTGGCCAAACGAGTTACCCATTTCACTTGGCTTCTTTACAAAGAGGAGGAGAGAGTTACAGAGGCAAGATGCAGAGCGCTGCATTTGGTCTCTCGTCGCCCTCAACAGCCCTCCTCAAGGCCCGAAGCCCTCTGAGCCCGAACTCTAGATCCTTCTTGAGTCTTCCCTCCCACCAACCCTCGCCGATCCGCAATGGCCTCTCTCGTCCTCTTTCCTCCCTCTCCTCTCGCCTCGGCACCGCCGGCTGAGCTTCTGGCCCCACTCTCTTGCCGGTTAGGAAGGGCCCGGAGGTTCTCGTGGCCAGGGCGAGCTCCTCCGTCCCGGACAGCGCCGGCGAGAGCAGCGCCGCCGCCGAGCCCAGCAGCGGCGGGCTGCTTGGAACCCTGCAGCTCGGAGCGCTCTTCGGCCTCTGGTATCTCTTCAACATCTATAACAAGCAGGTACGTCTTCTCCTCCTCAACATCCTCCTCTTTCCTATTTCTTCGTCTGTCCGATCCGATCTTAGTGAGGATTATTTATATGGTCGTGTTGGGGGATCTTGTGAATCGGTCTTCCTGGATTTTGTTCTGGGAATCTGTTTCTGAGAGTCCCACGGCTGAGCAAAGCTCCTTTTTTTTTTCCCGGAATGGAAGGCTGATTAAAGATTCTATCTACTGCAGCTTGTTTCTACAAGCCTAAATCTTCCCTGATTTAATCTTTTTTTTAGCTGAAGTTCTTGATGTGTATTTATAGATCGGGGTTTAGGTTTTGTTTTTCTAAACTTGTTTTACCATCGCCAGGCATCCCTTTCACTGTTTCATTCCCTCTTGCCGTTGATAGTTATGCATCTTAGTCTTTTAATTAAATTCGCCTTTGAGTTTGCATCCTTGTTGACCTGAAGAAAAGGGCCATTTGTAGAAATGCTGCAAGATGTGCATCTTCTATTATAACAAGCAACAGGCAACGTGCTTCACTGAAACCATTCTCGATGTTTGAAGCTGACCCCATTTATGACTCTGTCTGGCTCAAGCAAGTTTCAAAGAGACCCAATTCTGTGAAAACTGCTGAGTCAGGTAAAAGAGGATCACTCAGAATGATGAATTATCTCCTGAAGTGATAAGCAACAAGTTTAGAACTTCACTGTTCAGGATACAAAAGAGTCTTCATTTAACATAATTACTGCACCAGGTTTCTTCTTTGAATGTTCTTTATATTATTGTCCCTTTAAGAGAAACATTTTTGCCTTAGACATAATTACTGGGTTGTTTGGGATATGCTGTAATTTGATGTCAGATAGGAGGCAAAGTAAATTTACTACTTCATTATGTCACAGGTTCTGAAGGTCTTTCCATTCCCAACGACCATCACAACGTGTCAATTTGCGATCGGGGCTGCCCTTGTTTTATTTATGTGGATGACTAATTTTACAGGAGACCAAAGATTTCTGCTTCACAGGTATCATGATGTGATGTGTGAGGACCTGTGCGGGCGTGTGTTTAGTTCCACATCGGTTATTCGCTGGGTTGTTTGTGATTAGATTTGAATGGATTTGAACCCTTAGCCTGACGAGGACGTCAGGGCTTAAACGGGGGAAGTATGTGAGGACCCGTGCGAGCGTGTGTTTAGTCCCACATCGGTTATTTGCTGGGTAGATCTTGGGTACTTATACAGGATCAAGGAACCCAAACAGTACCTTCCGGCTAGCCATTTTGGGTGAGGTTCTGGGTTGTTACATGATGCTTATGTGAAAATTATGAGCGATTGATCAATTATATAATGCGGATATGATGTATCTAATTATGAGTTTCTACTTTTCAGCTTGTAGCGATTCTACCGCTGCCTATGGTCCACACTTTAGGCAATCTCTTCACTAATACGAGCCTGGGAAAGGTTGCCGTATCATTTTCACACACGGTCAAAGCTATGGAGCCCTTTTTCTCAGTCCTCCTTTCCTCCTTGTTCCTGGGAGAGGTGATTCTTTCCGTCTTACCCTTTTCTAGTTTCACTAGTGCACCAGAATCCTCAACACATTGTGCTGGCTGCATTTTAATATTATCCTCATAGTTGCTATATTTGATCATATTGTCCTATTTTTGAGTTGTTGTCTCATTAAACCATTGGATATCCTTCAATATGTAACTGGGCAAGTCATACTGTTTTACCATTGACTACATGTTGGTTTCTCATGCTCTTATGCCTTTTCTATTTGGATGCAATTTAAATGCCTCAATATGTAACATTGATCAAGACTTAAATGTGTTAGTGAAAAAATGAGACAAGAGGGAAGTTTACTCCTCTGGATGTTGATCGTGTAGTTTGTACAACCATAAAGCTGCATTTTGACTAAACTGGAATCTGCAGCTTGATATGTTGTGACTTCCTGCTCTCTAGACGAGTAATCTTTTACTAAATGTGAATGCAGTTGCCAACTGTTTGGATTCTCTTGTCTCTTGTGCCAATTGTTGGTGGTGTAGCATTGGCATCTATGACTGAAGCTTCTTTTAACTGGTGAGTTATTCTTATTCATGGTAGAATTGAAACTTAGATGATAAGTTGAGTGCAACCTAGGCACTTGTGGTTGCATAAAGTACTTGATTTATTATACTGGAGTATGAGTTATGGTTATAAACTATTTATAACAGGGTTGGATTTTGGAGTGCAATGGCTTCCAATCTGACCTTACAATCTCGCAATGTTCTTAGCAAAAAGCTCATGGTTAAGAAAGAGGTGATCTAGATTTCCAGGAACAAAAATCATTTCTAGCATATTTTTTCTAATATTAATATCTTAATAGTATCAGTTCGTTCTTTCACATTTTTTATTATTACTAAGCTGTAGAGATGATGAAGGCAGCTGTTTTTTAGCCAATTTTGCTGCTGGCTTTTCCTAGTATTTTTATTCTTGACCACTTTTCCATTCATAACAGGAATCTCTGGTCAACATAAATTCTTCTCGATGATTACAATTATGTCATTTTGCCTGTTAGCCCCTGTAACTCTGTTTGCGAAGGTGTCAAGTTCACTCCCTCATACATGCAGTCTGCTGTGAGTATGATGTTATGATGCTGGCAAAGACACTTTAATTTATGTGTGTGCATGCATGATGAGTGTGTATGTCAGTCTCTGTGTGCATGTAAGCATGTAATATGCATTCAATGTATGCACATATATAGGTAAATTCCCGTTTGAGTTGGAATTTTGTGAAATCTCTGGTTTCTGGAATTACTGTAAATGTGCATCAAAAGTGGTGCTTACATTGGCTTTTTGAGTAATGTATGTCCAATGCCTGCACTCTACAAAGATACTATCTTGCAGGCACCAATCTTGATGCACATGAGCAGCCATTAAGTTAATTTGACTACTGAAAGTTTAACAAGTGGTGACTGTCCCTCTCTCTCTCTTTCATATTAATTTGTTAATATTCGTGGTGCTTTAAAACATTTAACACTGTTAATGTTCTTTGGCCTTCCCCTCATGGGAATTGCAGGGTTTGAATCTTAAACAGATATACACGAGATCCCCTCTTGCTGGGCTATGTTTTCATGCATATCAACAGGTGAGACATTCTAAACTCTGTTTCTTTGCATCGTGTATAGGAAAATGTACTGTGCAAAACCATGTACTTCACCTGCTTTGGATTAATGTCTAATACTGGAAGCAATACATTGAGGTCTTGAACAGATTCCTGATGTTGAACTGTGACTGTTTTAGCAGTCATTCTGCCCGCCCAGCTTGTTACAGATCTAAAAGAACTAGATTTCCATTGTTTGTGCTGTCGTAGTTCTCGTCTCTGGAATATTTTGACTTTGCACATTGTGCTATCAATGTTTTATTTCTGAACTTTAGTGGATCTGCTTATGTAATCACATGAAGTGTTCCATTACTTGTCTTTTTGATTTCGCTGAGTGATTATTGCCAATGTTCAGGTGTTCTCTTTGTTCAGATTATGATTGATGAAAATTCACATCATCTATGCTTTCTTAATCCAAGTTATTTACTTATTTGTTTCTATAGTTTTCACTGTAGATTATCTTAATATTTTCACTTCTTAAAACTGTACCCAATTGTGACTTCTGCAATGCTTATAATGTTTTCAGCCTTCAGTACTGCTAGTTAAATTTTTTATATCTAAGAGAACTGTGCAAGTGCTAAGAGCATGCTATCTTTTCAGGCCAGAAACTCAAATCTAAGTGGCCTATTGGCTTTCCTCTCTTCAACTGCAAAAAGTCAGAAATCTGTGAACAATTAAAAGTTGTCTCATGCAAACTAACTTCTTTCTATCAAGAAAGTGTAAAGTATTGGTTTCCATGCACTGTATGATCAGCATTTTATTTCATGCTGAAAACATATTCTATTCTGGGAGAGACTTGAAATAAGACTTACAAATTAAAAAACATCTTAAAAGATTTTATAGGCCTAAATATTGGGAAACTATGAGGATAGTATAGAATATTTTATGCATTGTGGCGCTGCCTAAAACTATTTCAAAATAACAGTATTTAGAACATGTCATGCATCTTTAGCTAATTTAGTAGACATGAATGCCACCATTTAGAATAATTAAGAATGGTGATATGATAAAATGTTTTGAAATGCCATGATAAATCACTATGCGGCTAAGAAGATAATTGTCAAATTGGATTAAACTAATAGCACGTACCAAGAACTAATATAATCCATAACTTATGGTCCATATGGTAAATTTGAAAAAGGTTAAGAAAGTAATATACTTCTGGCAGTAAATTTTTGGTTTGGTAGACCAAAAATTTGAAACCATGCATTTTGGGCAAGTTCTCCGAGTTTAATTTCAACCAGCTTTCTCATCATAACACAGCTTGCTATATCATGATTTAGGCCCTGTTTGGGGGAGCTGTTGGTAGTAGAGCTTTTAGAAATAGAGCTGTTGGAAGTAGAGCTTTCTGAAGTAGAGCTTTTATAAAAAACTGTTTGCTGTTTGGTAACGATATTTCTAAAGTAATGTGGCACTTTAACATATATTTGATAAACAAACTGAGAAAGTACTTTTGTGTGACAAAATGACTATAAAAGACATTACTAGTATTATAGAACAGAGCATAATAAAATATAATATATATTAATACATTAATTTATGTAGTATAATATTAATGTAATGTAATATAATATTAATATAACATAGTACTATAATGTTGTATACTATAGGATAATTTAATATAATATTAAATTATTTAACATAACATATCAATGTATTATGATATAATGAAATATAATATTATATTTATAGTATAATATAATAATAAATATATAAAAAATTTTATAGTTATTAGTGTAAATTAATTTTTTACCCTTCTGATGACCATTTATCTCTCTAACAAATTTTTAGCTAGATGATAAAATTAGTTAAATAATTATTAATATTTATTTTTATTTACTTAGATCAGATTATTTGCCACTCACTCATTATTTTTTATTTATTTATTTATTTATTTAGTTATTTATTTATTATTTTATTTCATTAAAATATATTTATTTATTATCTTATTTATTTATTTATTTGTTTATTTATATACATATTTATTTATTTATTTATTTCGTTTTGTTTCTTTTCTTTTCTTTTCTTTTTCTTTCCTTTTCTTTTTTTCTTCTTTTTTTCTTTCATTTTCTTTTTTTTTCTCTTTTTTTTCTTTTCTTCTTTTCTTCTTTTCTTTTTCTTTTCTTTTGTGTTCTCTTCTTCTTCCTTCCTCCCTTCCCTTCTTCTCCTTTCTTATCCTCCCGCGAGGCCGGCGGCGCCGGAAGGGGGCCTGCCCGCGGCGGTCGTGGGAGGGGGCCCGGGAGGGGGCCAAGCCGTGGCCGCGGCTGGACATGGCCGGTGGCTGGCCGCGGCGCAACGAAGCCCCATGACCGGCCGCCATGGGGGCTTCGCTGCGGCTCGCCTTCCCGGTCCCGCGGCTGGCGGAGTCCTGGCCACCCCATGGCTGAGCCCGGCAGCTCCACGGGCCGGCCGCACGCCACGGGTGGTGGCCGGCGTGGTGGCTTCCACCGTGGGCAGCCACAGGCTGCCTTCCAAAACAAAAAAAGAGAGGAAGAAATAGGGGCAGCGGCGTTGAGAGGAAGAAAAAGATAGAGAGGGAGAGGGAGGGGGATGGATGAGACCCGTGGCCGGCGTGGTGGCTGCCACCATGGGCAGCCACGGGCTGCCTCCCAAAAAAAAAAAAGAAAAAAAGAAAGGAAGAAGAAACAGAGGCGGCAGCGTTGAGAGGAAGAAGAAGATAGAGAGGGAGATGGAGGGGGATTGGTGAGAGAGGAAGAGGCGGTAAGATTAGAGTTTTGGGAGGAAAAATGGTCTTTTAAATGGGGGGTGTTTTGGTCAAAAAAAAAAGCTTTCCGACAAAACTCAAAACAACTTTTTCAGAAAGCTCCAAATTGGAGCTTCTTCTACAGAACACGAAGACACAAGCACAAAAAGAAGAGTTTTTAGCACAAAAGCTGTTTCAGCTTTCTGAAAAAGCTGAAACAACTTTCCAAAATTTTTACCAGACATCCTTTTTCATTCAAAAGTATTTTTGGAGGGCCATAAAGTGCTTTTTGGCCATCCAAATGCTCCCCCAAACAGGGCCTTAGACTTAGCAAGCTTTGGATTTTGAAGTCAAGTTTGATAATACTTAGGGAAGTCATCTTCGGGACAAATGAATGTAGTTAGTAGAATTACATTCAACTTTGGCCAACAAAGTAACCAAATTATCAGGAGCAGAAAAACATGATCACACTATGTTATAACCTTAATGTCGGAAAACATGTCTTCAATTTTTGACATACATCTTTGTAATATCTTTTATTATCAAATAAATTTTTGGACTCATGAATGTCCTTGAAGGCTCAATTTTAATTTTACCCGAACTTTGCTAAAACCCAGAAGTTCTTTAAGAAAAATCTTATATTTTAGCCTCCAAAGCATCTCATCTAACATGAAACTAAATAGGACGTGGTATTTCAACAGAAGTATTCATGAACAAATGCGCACACATAATATGGCTTTTACATGTATATGAGCTTGCTAGGCACTTGATGTGCTATTTAGGTGAGGAACTACATTACAATGTCAAAAAGATGGTAATTGTTGTTCAATAATATGATGATGTATTCTTTCTCCAAGATATAGTATTGTATTCATTGTGTATTTGTCAAACAAATGCGAGTAGTAGAGTACTTATCTTTAATTTACTAGGGTCTTTGATATCATTCAATCATTCATTGATTTCCAGTTAATTGCATTTCAAATTTTCACACACCTATATAGTTTTTCAATATAATTTCAATTGCTCATTATGTGAAACCATGCACTAAAATAGGACGAGTAGGGTATTTATATCAATCGACTTAAACATATTTATGTAAAAATAAAGAATTAAAATAATAAAAGATAATAAGAGAAAAGACCAAAAAATAATTTAGAGGCCAAGTTTGACTGTACAAGTGCATACGGCTTGGTATCATTTGCTGATATGGTGCACAATATGACGTGCGTCATCGACCAGCTATTGATATGCTTTTGTAATTCAATATTTGAATCATGCTATAGTATATAAAAATTCATGGTTCCAAGATTTTGGTTGGCCAAGCAACCCCTTAAAGTTATCTTTTAGTTGTAAAGCCAACATGATTTAAGTACCAGTCGAAGTTGCATATTAGGGGAGTTGCTTGGTTTTAGTTGACCAGGGATACAGATCATTCTGCCCAAGTCCATGAGCATTTTGTTTTTCCGTTGTAAAAAGGTGGATTCATATATCAAACAACCAATATAATGCATGTTATGCCTTGATGTATGCAAGCAGTTATTAGATGCTTTAAAACAGTCAAATGTTGTAAAGATGTCCCCTAGTTCATAGTTCCTAAGTAGTTCTAATCCATTTTTCTGGCAATTTTTTTTTTTTGGCATCCTAATGTAAGCCAAGGGAGTCTCTATTTTGCTGTAACAGTGTGCTCTCAAGTTTTTTACCTGTGATTGATTCAAGGGTTACAGAAGTTGAGGATAATAGGAAAATAATTGTTCTAGGTTCTATGAATCTCACTCCATAAATAATAGGCTAGTTACATGTGCTTTGACTGAATGAATGTTTGAGACACTGGTGCACTGTCCCTGCATTCTTCTATGCTTCTGCCTACCAATGTCTTCTATGCTTCTGCCTACCAATGTTCGCACCCATCACACATGCTATACTATTTATGCTTACTGATACAGCAAACAGTAGTTATTGTTCTTGATAGGCTGCCTTCTTTTGCGAATTCTATGCATCACCTGTCTTCTCTTGTGAATTTCCCTTAACTAAGTTTCATCATTTGGTTTGATTTGAAAATGCTCTGTTAGGTTTCGTACGTGATACTAGTAAGGGTGTCACCTGTAACTCATTCAGTGGGCAACTGTGTGAAGCGGGTGGTGGTCATCGAGACCTCAGTTCTTTTCTTCAGGACTCCTGTTTCGTTTATCGACTCGCTCGGTAACTCGTCCTTCTACTGGTGGTACTGGATGTATTCGATACCTCTAAGTGCAATATCTTTGGATAATATGTGTACTGCAGGAACTGGTGTGGTGCTGGCTGGAGTTTTCCTGTATTCAAGGGTGAAGAAAATCAAGCCAAAGACTGCATGAGTAATCTTGTCTTTCGAATGTTCCATTTTTTGTATTAGTGTGCGGGTTCTTCTAGAGATGATGTTCGTATTTGTTTTGCTGCTTCGCTTCTTCCAGTTTTCCAGCAGCATGTATGTCGGATTTAGTTTTAGCCCCTCTTTGAGAGAACTGTAAGATTGCATTTTTCTTTTTCTTTTTTTGTTTTTTAACACTTTTTGTGTGTTGAGAGGAGTGGGGTTGGGGGTGGGGGGTTAAACCTTTTTAAAATTTACCTTCACAAGTTATGCATGCTTTTGTACACAATTATGCCTATTTTACAGGCAGTGAGGCAGATCGGGGAGGGGGAATAAAATGGCCATCGAAATGAAGGGTGATGAATGAAATACCCGATCACCAGAAGTTAGATGTAAATAGTCGTGAATCTAGGAGTGGAGTCTGGACCTCAAGTTCCTCTTTGGATGTCCCATTAAGGCACAAGCTGGTGAGGTAAAAGGAGAGAGATGCATTTCAGCCAAAAAAAAAAAGAGGAGAGAGATGCAAGGGATCATAGGCTATTACGAATCCACTAGCAGTAATAGTATCAAAAGTAGTAATACTATGTAGTAATAGCACCCATAGTAGTAATAGTACCAATAATAGTAATAGTACCAATAATAATAATAATACTAAAAATAATAATACTATTATTAATAATAATCGTACTAATAATAGTAATCATATTATAATATTAATAATAGTAATATACTAAAAAGAGTAATACTATTAAAAATAGTTTTAGTACTAAAAATAGTAATACGACTAATGATGGTAATAGTGCTAATAATAGTAATACGATTAATAATAGTAATAGTACTAATAATAGTAATAATGCTGAAAATAATAATAGTAATTCTATTAAAAGTAGTAATAGTATCAATAGTAGTAATACCAATAGCTGATTGAGAATGTAGAGTAAAAAACCTATTTTTGGTTTGATAAGTTCCGTGGCTGGATGCCATGGTCGGATTGAGCAAGCTTCAGCAGCAAAGTGGGTGGTTGGGTGATTACACATGACAGCCAATTGGGGTCCGAGTTAGTGCACCAATCCATACTAAAGTAGGCACGTGTTTAGTCGATGTTGACATTGTAATGCATTGGATGAGTTTAGCTGGTTTATTATTCGGCAGAGAAGATGCTTTTTGTGCTCTGGGCTTGCTTTTCTTTTGTTTCTTATGTTTCCCTAATCTTTTGGTCCTAATTTTAATTAAAACATTGCTACATAATAACTCAATGCCGTGCTTCTTGGGTAGTTTTCTTTGCATCTTTGCTTGATCCATTCAAACATCCAGCCTGTTTTTCTTTCCTCCTGATTGCCTCGGTGATAACCGACAATTTGGATGGAAACCCCTGGGTGTGGTACAATGACCATCTCTCTCTTACCCTGTGTTTTTTTATAGGTGGATTATGGATGACTGCCATTCATCAAATAATTCCCTCTTTCATGTTGCCACGTGCAATACGTGTGCTGATTTCCAGTTGCTTGTTTGATGAAAATATCTAATTCTTATTTTCTTATGCATCGGTTAATGTAT
Organism: Phoenix dactylifera; assembly: GCF_009389715.1. NCBI lineage: Eukaryota > Viridiplantae > Streptophyta > Magnoliopsida > Arecales > Arecaceae > Phoenix > Phoenix dactylifera. Next base: position 17,399,366 of record NC_052395.1, on the reverse strand, counting down.
GTTTGTTTGATGGTAGTCCATTAGAGTGGAATGTTTCAGAGTGTGGAGTTGCTAGGGATTTGGATGCCCCATTGTCTTCATTGTGGCTACAGTAATACGAAAAAAAACATAACTGTGGTTCTAGATGGTTGGAAGTGAACCAAAGCAAGCAACAAAAAAAGTCATCTGATATAATGAAACAAAGTAATGTGCTATTTAGCAGGAGTTTTTTTTCTTATATTCCTCGATTTTGGATTTCTTTAGCAACCTAAAATTCCATCTTTGAAGCTGATAACCGCCATCACTATTTCCACGGTTTCCTCCCTGGATACTACATTCTGCTGCTGATGCCATATTTCGTCTCTCTCTTTATATAATATCTGGTTGATAAATATTATTATACACAAGCTGGACGAAGTTTCTTTGGGTCAACTAATACCAAAACTTAAAAAAAAATATTGGTATGTTGGCTCGACCAAGATTCTATGGATACCAAAGTATCAGCTGATGCCATGAAATTATGAAAAGGAGATTGAATCATGTTTCTTTTTTTTTTTCTGCATATTGAGATATTGACACCAGATGGTAATATCTCAGGATATTATTTGCTTGTATTGATCAAAATAATAACTCAAAAACATCGACAGACAGAACATCAAGTTTTATGCTAGCCATCACAAAATGCAGATGAAGCACTTGCATTAATTTTCTTCCACGACGGTCCATGAAGCACCTGATGCTACTGTTCAAGCAGATGCAGCACGCACGAAAATCTAGTCAGGAATATAGGTATCCTGAAACCCCCTCCCATGCCAGGATCCCTCCTGGTTGGGAATAAGAATACCTATTTCCCGCCAAACAGATGTGTTCTCTCTAACTTGGGTCAAACAGTAGAAAATAGCCAAAAAAAAAAAAATTTAACGATAATCTATCCGGAGGTTACAAGCAACCAAATGTTTCAGTACCTCACAGAAAAACAAGCTTTGGTACCTGTTATTATTAATCCATATTATTCTTATCATAATGTTGCAAATTCACAACACATCGGCCACCAGAAATCAAAGTAGAAGAGGGTGCCCAGACGTGCCAACCCAGCAAGACAAGTGAGCTTAGGGGCCATTTTAATTTTCGATATTATCAATTGATGACTCAGGTTGCTCAGCTGCCGCCATTTTAGGCGATGTTGTACCCTCTTCAAAGGGCATCACACCATCCTCTCCATCAGCAGGAATCATTCCTTCCTCTTCTTCCTCCCCACTCCTATTGCATGGCACTAACGGTGATCGAACCGATCCCTCATTAGGCCCTTCAGCATCCCCATGGTCCCATGGAGATCCTCGATGCCACTGTGCTGGGTTAGCTGATATTCCTTGCTTTCCATTGTCAATATTACTATACAGGCATTCAGATGTCTCATTCTGAACGCTAGGTGAGCGATCTGGTTGAACCCTTTCCATGTCCTCACCGTTATATGGAGGTGATCCCCTCTGATCTTCGTAAGATGGCATTTTTGATGAATCGACAGGATTGCCAATCTGATCATTGATTGGTGAAGGCACTCTTCTCCTTGATACTGGTGATTCCCGAAGTGTTTGCCCAGCCTCCTCACCATGCCGGTCACCATATTGGTCGATGCCACGGCTAGGACTGCGACTACGGCTCCTGCTTCGACTGTGGCCATGGTTCCAGCTCCTGCTGCAGCTATTGCCCCACCCAACACGCCCCTTCACAGGGCTCGGGCTGTACCTCTGGCTGTTATTCCAGCTAAGGCTGCGACTGCGGCTACGGCATTTACCTCTGGATTTGCGGTCACGAATCTCTACCTCATGACCATCTTGATATCCATGACCATATCTGGCAAAATCATCATCAATAATAAGTTTTTCTTTTTCCTTTTACTCTGGAATGGTGATTCGGTATCCTAACACATCTAAAAAGCAATAATACAGCCACTTGCCTAGAGCCTGGACCAACAAGCTCTCACTGTCCTACAGGGACCAAGTGCGTGAGATGGTTTTTAGTTGAGGCCTTGGGTGTTTTGGAAAGTTGCACATCGTAAAGTTATTGTATATCTAAAATAAGCAAGTCTATTAACACATCTTCCCAACAAACCCTGTTTACTTCCAACTATCACCAGACAAATCATCAGTTATTCAGATTATTGGTAATGTAGATATAGCAGCCATGATTTACAAAAGAATTAGAAATATTAGTTCAGTTGGGGACTCCCTAGTAGATACTAGTAACAGATTCAAACTGTGCTAAAGATCACCAGATATGAAAGCTGTGCTGGCTCGTTCTCATGTCATGACCATGATAATATAGTCTACATTATAACATTAGAGTAATATGCTGAATAGATTGTCGATCAAATATACTAAACAAAATACCGTTAATTTCTTAGAAAAACATTTATCTCCAAAACGATGTTACTGGTGGATTTTTAGTAAAAAATTAGAAATTATGTTCTTAAAAAAATATGTTCTAATTTAAACAAATTATTCCCTTCACGTGACCTCAGTTTGACATGATTTAATTTTTAACCACACTTCCAACCAATCTTTCCTCTTTCTCCCTCCTATCCCCCATGCCTCTCCCTCTCTCTCTCTCTCTCTCTAACCACCCCAATCCCCCCCCCCCCCCCAAAAAAAAAAAGGAAAAACAACAAAAAAAGTCGCAGCCTCTCGGAACCCTGTCTCAGTTCCTCCCGCTCTTCCCCCACGTCACCCTCGCCTGCTGTCCCCATCAATCTCAGTATTATCCATCTCTTTCTATATAAAGCTCCAACATACCCTCTACGGCTCTACCTCAATTCCTCCCTCTCTTCCCCAACATCGCCCTCTCCTTGTATCGCCATCAAACTCAATATTATCCCTTTCTTCACAAAGCTCCAACATATTTTTATTTTATTTTTGTTATCATGCTTCTATTTTCTATTTTATTTTCAATACCTTTCATATATAATATATCTCAGTGACTTACAATGACGTATTTTATTTTTATATATTATTTTCTTCTAAAATGTGCATTTCACATCATGTTTTTTATTATTTAGTAATCATATATCTTTTATTTATTTTCCCTATTTTTATCATTTTTAGTTGATTTTCTTTTAATTTTTATATTGAATTTTCTTTAACCACAAATTTACAGTTTCTACTATCTATTATGTTTTATTTTTTGCAATTATTTTGTAAATTTTTTATTTTATTTTAATTTGTATCTAATATATTTTAATCACTTATAATGCTTATTGCTTCTTTCACAAACATGCGCTACGTGGGCCCAATTTTATATTTATTTATGTTTTTATTTCAATTTCACTTTAAAGCTGATTTACGTTTGTTTTGTGCTTCCATTTATCAATTTCTTATTTATATATAATATAACTAAATGATCATATTAATATTGTTGTCTATTTATTAATTTTCCTCGTATGTGCAATTCACAGCCTTTGTATGCTACTTTAGATTAGTAACTAAGTAGTACTGAAAAAATGTTTGACTCAAAAGGAGTAAAAGTAAATTTACAGTTATAAATACCTATCACGAGGAGGCTCGAGAACATCGCGTCCATGACTGCCACGGCCACTATCTGCTCTACCGGATGGTAGCAGGCCATGCACATCCCTTCCCCTATAACTAATATCACTACGTCCACGCGGGCAGCCACCATCACGAGCAACAGAGCGAGAACCCCAACGGCGGGACTTCCCACCATACCCACCACGTGAAACCATGTCCCATAACTCCTTGGGAACATGCTGGTCTGCCCCTTCCAGAACTTTGACAAGATCTGCTGCATACTTTGAGTCCTGATCGCAGAAGAACGTGTAAGACACACCAGTGGCACCTGCCCTACCAGTTCTGCCAATCCTGTGAACATAGTCTTCAACACCCGTGGGGAAATCATAGTTGACCACAACCCTGTGAATATTGGAATTATAACACATTTATATGCAAAAAAAAAAAACAAATATAAATTTTGCACAATAGTCACCAAAAATGCAGAAAAAGCAATTTGAAGCCATCACAAATCAACACAGAACAACTAGAACTGCATGAGAACTGAGGCATGCAACAAGATGTTCCTGCTGCAGATTAAAATGATGATGCCATTGGCTGGTCCTCCTTTATAACTAAATATCATTAAATCAATAAAGAAAGAAGCAGATGAAGCTTAACCTGATATCTTTGATGTCCAAGCCTCGAGCAGCAACATCAGTAGCTACTAGTATGGGGGACCTTCCAGTTCGAAATTGGTTTAAAACCCTGTTCCTCTCACCTTGAGACTTGTCACCATGAATAGCAGCTGCACCAAACTGACGAGTGAGGGTCCTAGCAAGCTGGTCACACATCCTCTTTGTTGAGCAAAATATTAAGATCTTAGACCCTGGATCTTGGGATCGCAATATCTGTTCCAACCGTCTGAGTTTTTCCATAGGTGTGATTACTTCCACATACTGCAACAGACACGGATAGAAGCAATGAAGATTTGAATACCATCAATTGAGAGGAAGACTGACTAGTACCAGGATAAATATCAGCAATTGCATCTCCCTATAATATTGCAGAGATGCCTAAACCAACAACAAATAGGATATATTTATCTTGCATAAATAAGTATTTTTGCATGATGAGCACAAAAACCTAACAATTCACATTTTTTTCAAAAAACCAATATAGTTTCTTGACAATATGGTAAAAAGAAATAAAATATACAGAATGTGAACTTCCTTGAATTCAGTGATAGTGAATACCTGCGTGATCGCATTGTTCGCAACAAGATCATCTATGCTCCCAATGTTAACCTGAACATGATGAACAAGTAGATCTGCAGCTATTTTCCTAACTTCCTTTGGCCAGGTAGCAGTAAACATAAGAGTCTGCCGACGATTTGGTATCTCTTTCACAATTTTCCTTATCTGTGGCTCAAAACCCATGTCCAGCATTCGGTCAGCCTCATCAAGAACCAGATATGACACCTGACAGAGGCTTACTCTTCTCATCTCTAAAATGTCATTCAGTCTTCCTGGAGTTGCAACCACAACATCTACACCTCGGTCTAAATCCCTCAACTGGGGACCTTTTGGGGCACCTCCATATAAACACTTGAACCACATAAACATAAGATGCGAGTCAACAATAAAACACGATGACTATTAGTTAAGTAGACTTCTACCAAGAAAAAGCACAGATTTATTGAGAATGAAACAGATATGGAATATCATCTGCTAGCATACACATAACATTACAACCAGCTATGTCAATTTCAGGAATATTAACTTTATATTTATGAGCAGATCAAGAGGTCTAGAGGGGAGAGATACATGAGACTCCAGGTTATCTTTAAAAATGAACAAAATTTTTGAGAACTTTAAGTTTTATAACAAGCTGTTTTTGTCAAAATCAAAACTAGCTGTAAAGCATATGCCATCATTGATCCCAAGGAACCATGAAAAACCAACCCACAACAGAACTAAAGTAACTACGGAAGGAACAAACCGTGCACGAAATTCTTGATGCTCTCCCAAACTTCACAGCTTCATCTTGTATCTGCGTTGCCAGCTCCCTAGTTGGTGATAGGACCAATACTGTTGGACCCATTTTAAAGTTGTTACAGAGGCGCTTAAGATGCATGAACCCTGGAATAAGATAACCAAGTGTTTTGCCTGATCCTGTCTTTGCAATGGCTACAATATCACGACTTTGTAATGCAATTGGCCAAGACTGAGCCTGAATAGGAGTGGGAACAGAGAAACCCGCATGGTGTACCTGGAAAAGCAAAAACCCACAAAATCCATGAGGACTAATAGTCTAAAGTACTAGCCTTTTTAAGGGGAAAAAAGTCTCCCTTTTCCCTCTCTCTCCCTCTCTCTCTCTGGAATTGAAGCAGAGGATTAGGCTAATGGCGGTACTAGTGCATTCCCAAATTGTATGTGGACACTTGCAGAAGCAAGCTCGAGCAGGAGAAGGGCCATCACTGCTTGGACCCAAGTGGCAGCTTGAAACAAATCTCTGGATGGAGCCCCAGCCATGAACTTGTTGTCAGAAAGCCTTTCCCATATTGGTGGCCACTTGCAAATGCAAGCTGAAGCAGGAGAAAGGGCCTTCTTTGTCAGGACTAAAGTGGCAGTCTGAACCAATCAGCGGAGGCAGCCGAGCGCCCCAGCCATGAACCAGTCCCTCAAAAAGCCCTCACTAAAATTGGCAGCTGCTTGCAGATGCAAGCTGGAGCGCGCAAAAAGGGCCTTTTTTGGGGGGCTTCTGTGGCAGCATGGCCCAAATCACCAGAGGAAGCTCAGCCACGAACTGGTAACTCAGAAAGCCCTTTTCATACTAGGCCACCATAACAGATACTTCAGCTATATACCTCCCTCCCAGGAAAGAGGGTGGCACGTGCAGCACAGCGTACGACATTGGCTCCGCCCCGGAGCAAATATCGCACCTGAGACAGAAGTAGAGTGGAAAGAAAAATGAATGGGCATGAACCTCCAGCAATTAAAATAACTGTGCAGTGAATGCTCATGAGCACTAGAGTATAGTAAACTTGCACATGCATCACACACCAAAGCAATCATACAAGCAAGGACAAACAAAAGGGAGACTGAAAAATTACCTCTTTTAGAATTTCTGAGGGAAAGCCTGCCGACTCAAATGTCATGTATGGTGCTGGTACATCATCTCCCTGAAAAAAAAAATCAAGTAAAGATAACATCAGTGGTCACTAATGCATAGCATAATGAAAACAAAAGAAGAATTTGAAACAAAAACGAAATATAAAAAGCATCACAAAGAAGAGAACAAAAACATTTCTCTTAAAATATAAAGAGCATCATCAAAAAAAAAGAGCAAAATCATTTCTTTTGACATTTTGAAAGAAATCTATATCTATTGCCATATGATGGAAGCAACAGTTTCGTTTTGGCTACCAGGATGAATGTGCTGCTCCTTTTTATTCTACTATTACGACATATACAAAAGTAGCACTTTCATCCTGGCCACCAGGATGAAAGTGTTGTTCCTTTTTATCTTCATATTCCTACTTATCATAAATCCCCTTCAACATACATTAAATCACTCATGTTCACATAACCAGATTTCTGTCCTGGCCAAGGCGCTCATCCATTGGTTTCTCCCTTTTTACACCTATAAAAATACTAGCTTGTTGCATGTGAAAGCACAAGGGTTATTCAACAATTAATTACGCAAGGTATGCCCATAGTCTGAGTGTTGCTTATGCATAGTGGAGGCTTCTTTTCCCTTCTCTTCTATTGTGTCAGGACACTAATAAAGGCAGGAGCATCCCCTCCCCATCAAGGGAAGTCCAGCTCAGGGGGAATCTGGCTACAAAGGGAGAGAGTATACAAATTTCTTTCCTATTTAAAATAGTAGCAATAAAATGCCACATTCCCATTAAAGCATATTCTTTGTTTTCTGTAGTTGTTAAATATAATAACCATTATAGTAGTTGATTTTTGACTTTTATAATTGTCATTGCCTGTACAACATAGTAATACATTAGAAGTTTAAAACAAATAATAGTATCGCAACCTGTCTTCACTGGCGCTAAGATTTAACACTGAATACCATGATAATGGACCCTCTTGAGACCATCTACCATTAAATAAAACCTAATGGATGTTATTAGCCGTGTCAAGCCTTTTATTGAGGGTCAAGCCTTTTATTGACTTTTTAAGAAATAAAGCAATGGTTGTTATAGTAGCTGCTATTAGCCATTATAAGGGGAATAGCAGATTGTTATTTGATCCTCTATGCATATACATGTACATATGTATATACATACATATGTATTTACATATATTTATATATGTATATTTATAGGTTTAAAAAACAAATTGAGTAATACAAGGTTATGAGTGTCGGACTGTACTAGGCTAGTACCAGCACAGGGCATCCATGTGTGCTTGAATTCCCTGCATTTCGTACTGCTTTGAATGGTACCAAACACATCACTCAATATCGAACTAAGCACGACTGGATATGGCTTGGTGCCAAGCCATATCCAGTACAAAACACCTTCTTTCTTTTTTAGTTTTACCATTTCATTCACTCAAAAAACAAGTGGGAGGTTGATTGTTGGTAGTAAAGAGGTGAGAGGCTCCATTTTCACACTTCAGTATAGCTATGATAAGTTGATAACACTTCAGTGCTAGTCTAGAACTTCTGAAAGCTGGTCCCACCATTGGCCTATTTTGTTGTCTGGGTCACGAGACAACAATTAAATCACAGGTCAAGGTCGATCCTTTGACTTGTGACATCATTAATTTATAAAATAAATAAATAAATGTTCAACAGTAATGACTTAAAAAAATAAATATAAATAAGCATGAAGAAATATAATAATAATCGCTTCTTTACACATGTAACATCAACAAAATAAAAATGATTGAATCTAACATTTTTTGTAAAAATAAATAATGAAGATATTTATTAATATCTTTTACTAAACATACCTTGCAATAATTTAGCATAGCAATGACCATTAATAGGATCCAGATCTAGACAGGTTTTTAAATGATCCTAATCCTGGAAAAATATTATAAATTAATATTTTATTTTTTGAGCATCCTAGGAGTGGTTGACTTGGTGCAGGTCATGGTTGACTCAGACAAGTCATTAGGTGGTTCAAGTTTTTGAAACTTACAGGTTTGGGATTGACCCGATCACTACAAGTCTACAAGTTTCTAGGCATGTCAACCCACCCGAGTCCTAAAATATTGGCCATACTACAACAACTATAATAATATATCATAATTATTCATGAGTGATAAAACTGTAATATAGGAATACTATAACTATACATTATTCTCTAGTTATAGTTTAGCTATAATATGGTTATACTGCTTTTCTAATATATGCCAAGTTGAACATGTGGTAAAATTACAAAGCAAACTGAAGGAGTATATTAGACGAGCTGTAAGAGTTGCACAAAATGAGGACAAAATGATACAAAATCAACTAAGATGGTATGGACATGTAACATGATGATCTAAGGAGAGATACTTTAATTTGTGTAAGGAGACATATTTTTATTAAGGGGGACTCTAGAAAGGAGAGGTACTTTAATTTATGTAAGGAGATGTACTTTAATTAAGGGGGACTCTAGAAAGAAGAGGTACTTTAATTTGTGATGAAAGATGTGGGAAGATATAAGGTTACATGGCTGGAGGTTGTGAGAAAAGATTTGAAAAAATTTGAAATAACATCAAAAGTAACCTAGATAGGAGTGCTTGTCAAAGGAGGATCCATATAGCCAACCCCAAATACTTAGAGTTAGGTTGGAATTGGATTATTAGGGTTATGGTTATGATTATGATACTATAGTTTTAACAAAGTTATATTAAAACTATACTATAGTAAGAAAATAGCAATTCATTCAACTATTATAACATAGTTATAAATAGTCAAGATTTGTCATTTTGGTACCGGATCCCGTCCCGATGCCATTCTATTATAGTGTCGGTACGTTGTATGGTATAAGACGGTGAGGGGTACCGAGTGTCGGTATGATATACGGGACTGTGTACCGGTTTGGTGCCCGTACAATACGGTACGCCTGGTACTATATGATACTGACCGGTACGGCGAACCTTGTATGTAATTACTTCGGCTATAATATATAGTTATAATTCAAATATATATAGCTACACCAGAAGTAGGATGTCATATTAACTCAAATGGCACACCGTACAGCATTCAACATCCACACCATTCTTGATTGTATGTACTATATAGAGATTTAGATCGTCCTTTTAATGCAACCACACCTACGCATAATAAGAAAAACTTTAAGGACTCGTTTGATTCGCGAGAAGAATTTTTTTTTACTAGAAAGATGATTCCTGAGAATATGATACCTAAAAAAAATAGTTTTAGTATGTTTGATTGATCATGAAAAAGCGCACATTCCAGAGTAGCTTATGTTTGGTTGAACATATACTTTTCTAGAAAAGTTATATGAAAAACCTAATATACCCTTTAATAAAGAGAAAGACCTTACCTATGGGTTTTGATTAAGAATACTTTTGAAAAAAAAAAGGACCATAATTCCCAACCGGTAGGAAAGTAGCTACTTTCTCATGAAACATGAGAATCATATTTCTATGGAAATGCTACTTTTCCATCTCTCTTCTTTGAAAACTTCAATCAAACAAGATGTATTTCTTTGTTTTCCTATTCACCACACTTTCCTCCCTTCTTTTTCCGTAAACCAAACAAGTCCTAAAGTATCAAACTAAGAAAAAAATACCAAAAAAAAAGAACCTAGGGACAAGGTGCCCAAATACGTCCAAGTAGCATCATGCTACAGTGTGCTGGCCCATGTCGAGTACCAACACCAACACAACGCATATTGTATGTGCCCTGCCAATTCCATAACCAACATAAGCACGGCAAGCAACACCTAAATCCTTGTTTGCATGTAGGGAAGTGCTTCTTTATCTATCATTTTGTTAGATGGTGTTTGCATCTTCACATAAGCAATTTTTAAAGCCGGAACCATACCGGTGAGCCACTGGTGCGGCTTGGAACGGGCAGAATCATCCGGTTCGGGACGGTTCCGCATTCCATGGTACATACCATGGTAAACCTCATATTGACTTTTAGTTCATCAATATGGCTTGGTATAGAGTATACCATAGGTTACTTGTATTCAAGTACATGGTTCACAAGTGGAATGCTGTGGTCAGGCAGATGGTTTTCTAACTATGATGGTATACTGTTTCTGTCAACCCATTTACACAATTACTGGACAATCAAGAATCCAAGGCATGGCTCCGTAATGGCTATAATTATCAAACCTTGGGTGGATCAGTTATACTGTTTTGGCTTCAATGATGTATTTTCCATCTTTGGTGTTCTTTTTTTTCGTTCTCTTGTGTTATATGCTGTAATCTACAGACGTTGTGATACTTTCCTTTATAATCAAGCTGCAGCTCCTCTTTCTACACCCCCTCCCCCCAACCAAAAAGAAAAGCTTGCTCTATGTAATGCTATCAGATGCTTTTTGAACTAAAGCACCCCCTACAAGTCAATGAGTAAAAGAGAGTCACAAAATGAAAGGACTCTTTAAGGCGCCAACCAAGTTTCTTTTGAAACCTTGGAGTTAGAAATTCACTTCAAGGAAGGCAGATTTTCTTTATTTTTGTACATCTGAAACAGAAGTATACACATCAAATATGCCCCATCAAAAAGAGAAGTCATTTGTTCTACCAAAATCTGGAGCAAGCATCAGAGCGAAACATTAATTCATTGGGGCCCCAGCAAAGATAACATTAATTTATTGGGGCGTCAGCCTAACATAAGAACTTCCAAACAATCAGATGTTATACAAGGGTAGAAGGCTCTACACATACAAGCAAGTAGAAACTCATGCATTAAATAAAAGTTAAACTTTGGACAGCATCTTAGGCATGCCTATCCCTATTATCATAATGCCAAAGATATACCGGGGCTACCATTACACACCTCTCTACCTGACTTTTTTTCAGACTGACTTTCAATATTATTTTATTTTTCTCTCTTGAGGAAGCCATTAATGGGTGCATTCAATGTAAAGAGAAATGACTCTCTTCCCATTATTTTTTTTAAACAATGAATCTGAAACTTTAATGGTCATGCAACAGCAAATGCATCTTAGCATGCCCGATGCTAGCATTTTATATGCTTACACAACAAATCACTAGTCTTTATTTCCTAATCCAGACCCTCTTAAACTCAAGGTTGGTCTCTACCATGAGTTAGCCGCAAGAGTCATGTCTTACCAATGGACTGGATGATGGATGCACCAATAATGAATTGAGGAATGCTAAGGATGTAACATAATTGTCAGTATCACCTACCTACATGAAGTGGTTCAATAATAAACTCCAAAGGAGACAAGTAGACACTACGTAATGAATGACCATAAAGCAGGACCATAAGCACAATAATGGAACAAGTCAAAGCAATCTTTAATGTAGTGAAAGTGAGGAGGTAAATTCACATGGGAGGTACTGACTAGAAGAAGAATGATTCTGTGTGAGTAATTAAGTGATCCAAGGTAGAGTCAAGCTAGAGAAAAGCCCAAATTACAAAGCTAATAGCAAGGAGAACCACTAGCATAGACTCTAGGAATGAATATTACAAGATGACAAGTCCGTTTTCAAGCTGGCAACAGACCTGCTGCCTCACATAGATTCAAGTGTTGTCCATGTTGGTCAATGCCAATATGACATGCACTTCATGGTATGACATATGGCCCCTGTCCTGTGAAAATTGGTCCATTGCAGTCCATGCTAATTGGCAAGGTTGATACATACCACTGTCGACTCATCTTTTCCATATTAATCCCTTTCATGGGGCTAAGCACATGCCAGACACAGCCTGATACCACACCAACCTGCAACTGACATGAGTGAAACATGTGGCAGTTTGATCATTGACCCTACAGAGCTGCCTCGCAACTCAAACAGCAGAATTAGCAGTAGCATTTTAGATCAAAATGGAGTGAAGGACAACCAATGAATATAGACAATTAATGAAGGGCAAGCATAGTGAGAAGGGGGATGGGTCTCGAAGGCATCTAAAGATGGCAATATTGGTATAGAAATCAACATAGATGCGTGGCATGTACACATTAAAGGAAGATGGCCATGATTTGCATATATCCATGGAAGTAGAAATCAGCCCATTGATGACACGTAGTCTTTTCCAATTTTTTCATTTATTCAAAATGTATTCTAAATTATATATAAATAAAAAAACAAGTGTTTTAAGATACATGCTACTCCATACCCACACTTGTACCCATTCCAGCACGCACTCCCAATTCTAACAACCAAGGAATAAACCTTTTTGAATAGATTCCCCCCTTCCAAAAGAGAGAGAGAGAGAGAGAGGGGTTAGATCAAAATGGAGTGGAGGACAACCAATGAATATAGACAATTAATGAAGGGCAAGCATAGTGAGAAGGGGGATGGGTCTCGAAGGCATCTAAAGATGGCAATATTGGTATAGAAATCAACATAGATGCGTGGCATGTACACATTAAAGGAAGATGGCCATGATTTGCATGTATCCATGGAAGTAGAAATCAGCCCATTGATGACACGTAGTCTTTTCCAATTTTTTCATTTATTCAAAATGTATTCTAAATTATATATAAATAAAAAAACAAGTGTTTTAAGATACATGCTACTCCATACCCGCACTTGTACCCATTTCAGCACGCACTCCCAATTCTAACTACCAAGGAATAAACCTTTTTGAATAGATTCCCCCCTTCCAAAAGAGAGAGAGAGAGAGAGGGGGGGGAAGGGGGGGGGGGGGGGGGGGGGGGGGGGGGGGAGTTTGATACACAATCCTAAAAAAGAGAGGAAAAGGAACTTGTACACGAAGAATCTACTGTAAGACAAGTCTCTAACAAAAACAGCAGATGATAAAATAATATCAGATATAATTTTCATGGTCGGATTTTCTACGAACATATCATATGGAAAAAACCCAAAGGAACAATAGAAACTCAAAGTATGAAAACTCTCAGAAAATAAAACCTGTAATGAATCATTTAACAAATAGCAAAAAGCTTGAAGGACAGAAAGTGCATGTATTTATCAACTAATTGTCTCCACCAATCATATCCAGAAAGAATATAAAACTAAAAGAAAAAAACATACAAAGAACCAAAAGTAAAAAATAGACAATAAATATATAGTTTCGAGTTTATTGAAGTTATCATAAAAGCAAACATTTAGGTTTTATACTAATGTCTAACTGACCTTATCAAGTTGAGCATTCAACAAAGAGTTGGGGGATATATGCTCACTCTATTTACTTCATGGCTATAATCATACTTAAATAGAGAAAGGTATTTCTTGATTAGGAACTTAAATAAAGGCAAATTCATGTGAATAATATAACATTATATGATGAGCGAGTTGCATAGTTATTGAATTGTATATGAGCATGCAACATCAGAAGCAAGACCTAAAAGATAGGGTTCTAAAAAGGCCCTATACAGATCTGCACGCAAAAACTATTTTCAACAAAAATGAAAGGATTTCGGTCATGTTCAAGGCATCATTTGATACTTACAGTGACTATTATTTCATGCTGATGGCGATATGCTTCCACAGACACAGAACCTCTCCCATCCGACGATGATCTATGACCTCTGGCAGATGCCATCCTCGAATCCTGTGAATCCTTTGCACCATACCCACGGTTATGACTGCTGCTACCTCTGCCACCTCCATGCTGAAATAAATCAACGCAGGTAATCATCCTTTAGCATCAGCCACTTAACCAAGAATCACATAACATCTGCCGTTTGAACTTAAATAGTCCAACATATCATCAGAATAATCAAATAGCAAGACAAACATATAAAGACCAAGAAACAGAAAGAAAAAGGGAAAAAAAAAAAAATCTTCCTTGGTTAAATCCATATTTTTACCACACAAAAAAAAAAAAAACAACCAACCTGATGGCTGCTGCGAGAGCGGCCGTAGCGGCCATCATCATCATGAGAGTCCCGCTCCCGCTTCCTCTGCTTCTGATGGTGGGATTGAAGGACGGTGGAGCTGACGGCGACGGAACCAGATTTCGGAGGAGGATGAGAAGGGAGAGGCAGCAGCAGAGGAGGGGGAGCCGGGAGATCGGCGACGGGCCGCTCGTACTGGGTGACGTTGGTCTCCGGGTTCCAGTAGTAGAGGTAGCCCGTGCTCCCGTCCACCAGGCCCTTCCAGGGCTTGGGGAGCCTCGGGTCCTCCGGGGCGTACCTCGGCCCGCTCGACAAAGCCGATGCCGACGCGGTCATCCTGGGAGATCTTCTCTTCTATCGCCCGCAAATCAAATCAGCTATAAAGAAAGGATGGGAGAAACCCTAGGTTCAGAGAATGGGCGAAACCTAACTTTCTTGGAATCTTGAGAGAAGGAGAGAAGGATAGTAAAAGGAAATACCGCGCTCAATCGATCGATTGCAATCTGGAAGCAGAAACCCCAGAGAGAGAGGCTGAGGGGAGGACGCTGGCCTCCGCTGCTTTCGGAAGATGAGATTCCGGTGGGGAACCCAAGGCTTTTCTGGGCCGACAGAGACACGGGGAATCCGAAGTATCTCCCTCACGGGAGCGCCACCCGTCCCTTTGTAATGGGAGGACGGGTGGAACTCGGACCCGGAACGACACTAGCCAGCCGGCAGCATGGATTGGGCCCCACTTGGACTTGACGCGGATGTGTATTGGCAGACAGATGATCATGTGGGGACCACGCGACACGTGGCACCAACATGCCGAGAAATTGCTAAAATAACGTAAAGAGTTATATAAATTATTAGCAAGGTTTAAATTAAGGGCGTTATTACCGTTATAACGGCTGGTTTCTGTTATGTTATATATATATATATATATATATATAACGGCTGGTTTCTGTTATGTTATATATATATATATATATATATATATATATATATATATATATAAACAAAGGAAAGGATAATGGTCATTATGATGTATTATTTATTATTATAATTATAATTTTAACTAAATGATAATTGTTATTTTTTAGTTGTACTTTTCACTGTATAAAATATATTAAAAAATCATCAAATTTTCGTGCATTGAGCGATCCAATAAGTAATCCTTTTATCCAACGAGCAGCAAAAGGAAAGATAATGCCATTTTTTTCTTGTTATAAGGTTGTTATAACCATTTTATCAAGGATCATTTTTAACATAAACATTTGAAAATGCTACTTTTAGGGTAAATAATAGTCATTTTAATTATTTTAATAGTTCTAACATGCTTCCATTATAGTGGTATAACATATTATTTAAAATTTAATTACTAGACTCTAGCTTGTGCAATGAATGTGGATTTACGAGATTTTTTTTTTTCTTGGAGCTTGTTTAGATTGCCCTATAAAATTGGACTAAAATTTTCATAGAATTTATGGATTGAGTCAGTACAACCAATACGATCACAAGCTACATACTGGGCTCGACAAAATATCTAAAAATAGCTTTGGAATAGGCCGGCTCGAATTCCGTATTGAAAAAAAAAAAAGACATATTGAGGTTTTTTTTTTTCCTTATGGGATTCAGAACGGCCCACTTCAAAGTTATTTTTGGTTATTTTATGTTATTTTTGGTTATTTTATGAATACAGGCCTAACCCAGCATATATCTTTTTGGTTGTGTTGGCTCAATCTACGAATCTTACTATATTTTTAGTCCAATTCTATCGAAAAATTCAAACATGCTCTTAATAGCATGACAGGACTAGCGTATACAAGAAAAGTAATGAAAAGACAAAAAACCTGTATATGCATTTTCGTGGGAGTGAAAAAGATGAACACGGGTTTTTTTTTCCGAGAACTAAAGTTGTATAGCCTATTTATTTTGTTGGTGATAGAAATTTTGCATTTGATAGAAAAGAGGGACGGCATGGGGGAGATGAGGAAAACCAAACTCTAATAGCATATGTGACATGGCATGTGCTTGTGGACCGCCTTATTTGATAGACATCTATCTCTTAATGGTGGCTCTTCATGACTGCGTAGCATTCTACGGTGTCGTGCGCGCACCGTAGAGGATCTATGCTTGAAGAATTCACCCTTCTAGGAATTCTGTGTTGGATGCCCACCTCAGATATCTCAAAGCGCTCCAAGCTTTCCTATTTATCCATCTGCATAGATCTCAAAGCAAGCAATGGAAAATTCAATGGTGGGTTCATGCGAAGGAAGGTGAATCCTTTCGTGCGAGAGATAGCGAGCCCGAGTCCTATAAGAATGCATTTTCTCCCTACAAACAAATATGAGAGACTATTTTCTATTTATAATATTATTGCTATCAATAAAATTAATTTTATTTGAATAAATTATAAGATTTTTAACTAAAGAAAGAAAAAAGAGATTTTTAAGGATGGTGGGATCGAGGACATAATTAGAGCTTGAATATTCCCATAGGACTAGATTGAAAATCCTATAGGAATCGGATTTGTTGGCCCATCTATCTTGCATTGTTTTAGAAGCCTACCCAAATCTAGTCCAAGTCCCAACCTTTGGGAAGCGGAAAGAATAAAACTTATAAAGGTTCTTTTTTTTCTTCTCACAGAATTTGGGCTAAGTGGTATTTAATTGATACAAGGCCACGCTAACATGGACAACCTAATCTAAGAATTCTATACAATTTTCAGCTTAATCCTGTTGGAATATTTAAACAACCTCTAACCAAAGGTAAAAAGAGTTATATCTTTTAGTTATAGGCCAGAGCTCTTGGGAGAGATCCTAGCTCGGCTTTATATCCAAACGTAAAGCCAGCCCCAACCCTTTTGCATTATATATTAATGAAATAATAAATATAAAAATATATAGAATAAGATCATATGTGGCCGGGGGGAGTTGGACCCTACAATAAAATTAAAAATAAGTGGCTCCCATTCCAGGCATTTGGTTAGAGAGAGTATTCCCATTTCGATTCTAAAAAAAAATTAAAATATCCCAATCCCTCAAAATTCAATCCCTACTCTATTATAGTATTCAAAAAACCATTCCAATTTTGATTCCAATTTAGATTACGAAACAAACATTCCAATACCTATTTTAATCTATTCCAATTTCGATTATGAACCAAATATGCCCTAAATATATATGAATATATGTAAATCATTGGGAGCTCAAAGCATCAGACGCAAACCATAAATATTCCCCATATAACCATAAACAACCCATTATAAAAAGCAGGAACTGCAGCATCAGCACAATGACATGCACAATGATCTCATCTTCCAAATTTTTGTTGGAAAGATGAATTTGGTAATCCCCAAAACCTAAGAAAAAAAAGTCATTTCCAAATGCCGCAATACGGCTGCAATTTTGTTTGCTATCAGCTTTTTTTATGTTAAACCGCCCTCATACGTGGTTACAATTATGAGAGGAAGGGAGAAAAAGGCATATGCAGGGTGGGCATTTTGGAGAAAATTGGTACTCAAATGGCCTCACATACACCTGGAAATTTATTATGGACAATTTTCTTGACTGTTAGAGCGTGCTTTTTTTACAAGAGTCGAGATACTCAAGCCTGTTTACATCACAGAACTTTCGGATAATCTCTGTGGCTGTCAGTTCATGTACAAACAAGAACCAAGCAGATCATGTACTTGCACTAGCCTGAATCAGATCATGTACAGAAAAAAGACAGAAGCTCACTACTGTTGATTGAATAGAGCCCCCGTCTTCTCAGCCAATCATCTTCCAGTTGCATTGGTGAGAAGAAATTTGGAAGCAACTCGTAGAGCAGATGAAAACACTTCACAATTGGAGTAGTCACTTCACTCACCAACAACTTTATCATCTAAGAGAAAGGATGCTCCACAAGCTCCAGTCGCAGATGACTCTTTCTCCAAGCTGAAGAATGAGCAGTTCTGAAATGCATCAAGGCTGCTGGCTATTAAACGACTCAAGCCACTGAGACTATCTCCAAAAACTAGATCTTGGCCATGGTATCTAGGGGACGGCATATCCAAGTCCAATGGACCTAAAGAATCGGGCTGCACACAGTAAGATGAAACACAATCACGTTATCCATCATTGGAATTACCTAAGAACCTCAGGGAAATGTCAATATTTAGAAGAGAACTAAATACCCAATAAATGTCTTGGAGACAGGGATCCTTTTGAGGATTATCTCTGTCATTAAAAGACGAGTCTTTGTCGGATTCAGGTTCAGCTGTCACATATTCATTAGAAGGATCATCTGCAGGTCTGGATTCAGCAAGTTCCTGACAAAGACAAGAAATAATAACCATGCTCATGAAGCTGATAGCCATTCTTCCACGAATAAGATAGTTATTACATTACAAACCTTAAGATAACCCTGGAACCCTAATGAACTTGGATAAGTAATTTCTCTGGAGGCTCCAATAGAGGAATTGGTCGAAGGATTTGAACCATCTCGCTTCATAGCTGGAAAGGAAAATTCATCACAAGTTTCTTCAGCATTCCAGATAGATGCCTGGAATGCCTGCGTGGTTGGTGGCAGCAACTGATGACCAGATATATGAGCAGCAATAGCTGCATCAAATGAATCACAGCTAAAGTGTATCTGCTGAAGGCATGAAGCACTTGCTCCAGCAGGGGAATCCAGGCAACTGTCCTTAGCAGCTTTTGACGCTTCAGATAGTAAGTCCCCGACACTTACATTGGTTAGACTATCAGCCCATTCTCCAGCAGACAGTGTGACACATTTCATTCCCGCATTACCCTGCAATTGGTGAGCTCCAAATTTCACAAATTATGCCATGTTGAATACATGCAGCTGGAGAATCTACTAGAATAAATTTTAATAGAGGAAAACAGAAATACCTCATCCTCCTGTTGTGGTCCACTACTCAGATCTTTAGTTTCTTCTCCACTCCTGGAGAAAGGTTCTTTTCCAGAGTTCTCTGGAAGTTCGTGCATAGGTTTGACACAGTTAACTTCATTCATAGGCTCAGGAGGATCAATATTTGATGTTGCAAGAGCTATTACAGATGTTTGTTGATCTTCTGATAACTGCTGAGGTTGACCAGAGAATTCTCTGATAGGTGGAGCATCAGTGTTGATGCATTTTGCATCAGGGCCACTCATTATGTTATTCCCATTTAGAATGCCTTCAGACAGCATGCAGTTCTCAGATTGAATAGGTGTAGAAGGTACATGAACAATCCCTGACCTCAATTCCACACTGGACAACCAGCCATACCTTGACAGAGAAATCAGTCAGCAAGACATCGTGCAAAGTTAATTTCAGAAAGAAATTTTGCACTCTTTGCAAGACGATAGTATGCTTAGCTTAGTATGCCACTGTGTAAATAATTATATACCTTAAACGAAAAATGGCAGGACTACCAATGGTAGCATACACATCTGCTGCACTTGCAGCAGTGTCTGTGATAGCCCACCTTCGGCAACTTGCTAATTCCAACAGCTGAACATCATAGGGGAAAAGCATGAGTTCTCCAGATGCAATGCTTGAGTTGCCCCATTTGCGATTGAGATGGTCTAGAACTGATGATATCTTTTTCCGAGCACTTAAAGTGAGCTCCAGATGTGGATTGTGCGCATCCTATGGTGTCAGAAAAGATAAGACCATAACTACCATTAACATAATTCGACAATTTAGAAATCAATATAGATTAATGTATCCAATGTAGGTTTCTGTTCTACCAAGTGAGGTCGAAGGTTTTCCTGTCCCAAACAACATGCAACAAACTACATGACTTACCAATCAAAGAGGCCAAATTTAGGATTATGGCTCTTGAAAGAAACACGCAAAACTGTAACTAAGAAGTTTCTATCCACACAAGTAGGCAATGGATGGCATTTTCCAAACCATTTCACCAAGAATTATAATAGAGACAGATTAAAACTTCATATTTTACAGTCAATTTGAATTGAAAAGAACAATCTGAATTATCATCATACCTTTTCCAGTGCTCTGCGGGTACCTTCATCTATCGGAAATAACTGCAGCTTCAATTTCACACGTGGTTGCATAATTGTTTCAATCTGATGGGAGCAAATTTCTACCAATATTTGACAGCATGGAGAGCATGCAAAGTACCAATAAAATCAGTATTATTCTGGCTAGGAAAAGTGAAAACACCAAGGTTGTTAATCGCAATTCAGTCCAATTAAAGACCATACCATTATTACAGTTATACATCTCTTTTGGCAACATATTGCAGGTTCTTCCATCAGAAAAACCATTTCTATCATTGGCTGCTCGCTCCAACTGTTCAGCAGCATCAGCAACCAAGGAAACACCAGCCATTGCAGCCTCTTCCCAACTTCTATATTCAGCTGAGGCAACAACACCTAGCAAACCAAGAGTAGACAGATTCAAATTTATCCATGTATTAAGCTATACAACACAATTCAGTCATAGGCTAAAGCTAGAGATTCATTAATGTAACATTACTGTCAATCAGGACATGCCATGCAGCTGGGCATGACCATGGACTAATGAAGAGGCTGACTGCAGAAATTCAAAATGTAAATGAGAACATTTGGATATCACCTGTTCTTCGTTTTTGCTTTGCAGTTTTCATGCTGGAGTCTCCTTTACTGAAGTTCATGTTTGCATTAACATTGCGCTTGAAGGAAGCCCCTTTAGTAGCTCCTACTTTATTAGTGGTTTGAGCATCAACAGTTAGCAGCTTCAGTGAACGAGCATCATTCCCTGGTACCCTACTGACAACTTGTGTTGAAGGTGTAGGTGAATAAATATCTCCATGAGGACGCCTTCTTTTAGTTTTGTTGCGGTCCTTTAAAAGTTGATTTTCCTATAAAGCATATTTGTTTATTCATATGCTAAAAAAGAGTTTACCTAAATATTCTGATGAAATTAAATAGAACTCAAGTAAAGAGAAGAAAGAAAGGAGTAAAAAACTAACCAAAGCTTCTACAAATATTTTAAACCTTCGAGGCTTCAAATGCAATTTGGAAGCAGTGCAGCTATACTTTTCAAGTAAAGACCACCTGTAAAACAACAAAGATCTTAATGCTTCTCATCTTTTCATGCACAATGAAGATAATTGGCCTGGACAAGTTAAAAAGAAAATTGAAAAAGAAATAAATGATTTCACAGATGATATATTGACGAGGTGATTAATACGTAAAAAAAAAAATAATAAATCTTGGTCAATCATTTTACAGTACACCAAAGTCTTCAATATACATATTTCACTTGATTTCATTTCAATAACTCAACTAAGCAAGGAAAAATCCATCCAAGCATGTACCATCTATTTCATTTTGATAACTCACCTAAGAAAAACAACTTCATATAAGCATTTTCATTCTATTTCATTTAAATGACCCATCTAATCAGAGAAAAAAGCAAGTCTAAATAAAAACACTTGTCCATTATCTCAAAGTGTACCTTACCCATCATGATAACAAAGCTTAAAAAAAATAATGTAGGTTAAGTCATTAGAGCTTGAGGTAAATGTGTGATCAAATAGTAGTCAGATGAATCTTAGAAAACATCAAAATATTTACTTGTTCAAAAAGATAAAATAATAGTTTTGGTTGGTCCTGGCCAAAACGAGCTTAAAACTGGCCAAGAATGACTGATCCAAAGGTTTGGGTCAATTTTGGGTCGGTCTTGGCAGAAACCGATCTGTTTAGGTCAAAAGGTATTGGTTTCAGCCGAAACTTTAAATCTTGCATACTGAAAGCTTGGCTGAATGCTCACCACTCTTTTTCTTTTGTATCTAATGTCTTTTGATTGTAGTCATTGTACATTTCTAGCTTTTATAAGTGAGGAAAATGATCCCAGGCAATATGTTTGTTTGGAAGATATGAAAAGAATTTTCAATCATTAATGATTAAACATAAAGATAATGGATCATTTTTCTCATCCTAGCATGTTATGGATCAACCTACGAAAAAAATATTGAAAGGAAAAAAATCTTACAATTATTGATTTTGGAAAATTATCTGATATCATGCAAAAGCAATCAATTTTTTTATAAGGAAACAATGATAGAAGATTAAATTTTGACACGAATTTATTTAACTGTAGATACTTCAAACTATGGGCTCTTGATGTGGCAAATGATTGGTGGGCTCAGATACTATACGAGATGATAACCTTTGACGCCTCATATTATCAAAACAAGATGGGATAATGCTGCCATGCCAACATCTGATTCTTTAGAGAAGGGAACCAAGTAATATAGCATCTGGGTACTGGCCCAACTAGTCAAACATT
Organism: Phoenix dactylifera; assembly: GCF_009389715.1. Taxonomy (NCBI): domain Eukaryota; kingdom Viridiplantae; phylum Streptophyta; class Magnoliopsida; order Arecales; family Arecaceae; genus Phoenix; species Phoenix dactylifera. Next base: position 17,376,632 of record NC_052395.1, on the reverse strand, counting down.
GCACATGTGCCCCCATTAATACCTAGATATGCAACAAGTGCGGACATGCTGCTGAGTCAGCTTTACAAAACTTAAGCATCCACCCAAACACCTTGTCATTCCTGTTATGTACTATAACAATGGAAAGAATATTTGCAACTTAGGGATCTGTAAATATTGACCTAATATGCACATCATACAAAAACAAAATAATAGTTACCACCGAAGCATTGCAGCATTGGTATCTTTGGAGTTTTTTGCATCAAGATAAAACCCAGGACCCAGAAGCTTATTCATGCGTCTCACAAGACGATAATAATAATGCCTGACCTGCATATCAAATAATAAACATTGAAACACAAATTAAGAAACTAAACTCCAAATTCATAATATTTTTAGTGCATGGACATGACCACCAGATTTAGTGAAAACTTACACAATGGAAAATTTAAATTTTATCAATATATATATAGAATACAAGCTTAAAAAATATGAAGAACAATAATAGTACATGTGTGTATATAGTAACGAAATGTTATTAAATAAATATACTATAAGGTTACGAGAATATTGAAAGGAGACAACTATACAGGTGCTAGAAAAAATAAAATATCCATGATTTTCATAATCCACTGTTTCTTACATTAATATCCATGAATATGCAAGAACGGTGACATGCCAAAATAAGACAACAATCTTAATAAAGAAGTTACAGAATACTAAAGTTGACCAAATGACTCTCCCAAACTACGTCTCAAAGACAAAGTTCAGGATATTTGGCCTTTCTTTTCCATGTGATGTAATGCATTAAGGTGTACTTAAATAATTTCCTTCCAGAGAAAAAAGACAGCATTATCCTATGCATTTGAAATTGAAACATAACTGGAAAGAAATGAACCTTAAAATTCCTTTTAGGCGGCCAACAAGTCTTACAAATGCCAGCAAATTAATAGGACCATCTTTTAGCTATTTAGTTTGTAACCAAATAGATATCCCATCTATACATTCTTTTTTTGATAAAACTTCTTTATATGCTTTTATGACAAAAGGCGCTCAACATCCTACAGTCGGATAGACTATGTATCAAACCATAATTAACTATCACTATGTATCACATTGTAGTCTATACTACAGTTTTAAGTTGTGAGTGTAATATGAGGCATGACATAAAGTGATGCACTAATAAATTGGACAGAATGATCTAGGATGTAAACTGCCAATTTCTGTCATACTGTACCATTATGTCTTTCATGGTGGAGACAACTGGACAGTATGGTCTAGGATTTAAAGAAATAGATAAGCTCTTATGGACATTCTGCATATGCGATCCATTCTGTAGGAATAATGCCCGAAGACATCGCAAACAAAGGGGAAGTTAAGCGTGCGCTTGAAGAAGCAAGGGCACACATTTTCATATAAATTTCTAGAAAATCTTTAGTATGATGTGGCTATAAACTCGAAATAGGGAGATTGTAGGGCCCAGGATCACCAACTTTGCTTCAACATTCCTCAGTTTTTAGAGTATCATAGAGATAAAGGAGAAATCGAGGGTCATGTTAACACCTGAAAATTGATGAATGAACGAATGCAAGTGGTCAAGACCACTAATGGGGATAGAAAGGATTGAAGTTTTGGCTTTCAGTTAGTTTTGGCTGGTTTTGGTTGATTTTCACCAAGTTTGGCAAGACAATCTTGAAATAGGCTTCCATTGCTGTTTGGGGACTAAAAGCGGCCTTTTTCTCGTTTTATAAAATCATGGTGTGCAATGAGGAACTGTTGATATTGCCTCAATGTCCCCAGCTTCTTTCCTTCTGCAAGCGGAAGATGGGACAGATGCTGTTTATCGCTCTCCCACCCGAAGAGCAAGTTCTTCCCCTCCCAATCAGTGATCAAAAGAAGGAGAAGGCCAAACTTTCCTTAGATCAACATGAATCAGCGCTAAACGAGAGAGAGAGAGAACAAAAGGAATCTACCTTCATTGCTTCTTTATCCTTTTAAAAAATTGCTAAAAAGTAAATATGGTAAAAGCAAGCAAGAACTACAGGAACTTTCTTGCTTTGAATTATTGAGTAAATATGAAAAAAATTATAGAAAATGGAGAGGAGGGTGTGAATTATAAAAAGCAGCTAAATTTAAATTTTCAAAAAAGAGAAAATAGGGAAGTTATATTAAAAAAGTTTAGGAAGTTCAGTGCATTTAGCACCAATACATTTTATTTGCAGCTTAAAACTCCCCAAAGTACATAAAATATCATTTTTTCTGATCTAAAACCAGCAGATTATCATTTTTTATCATCAGCAAATATCCTCCTCAGAACATAATTCATCTCTAATGTCATTTTATCATTTAATTACTTCTGTCTTATATCATCTAAAAGTTCAGAAAAAATATATATAATACAGATTTGTGAGCAAGAACTTCTACCGTAATGCATTTCACAGTTAGAAAAAGCTGGACCTTGGATGCATTACATACATCGAGCATTTTCTGACAGGAGCCAGAATTATCCTGTCAATTGGTATTAAATAAGCTATTTTGATGAAATTCAAATCTAAACAAAGATAAGAAACGTGCTTAATAATCACCTTCTTGTAGATAGTTCATCATAAAGCATATCATCCATCACACATCGAATGATTAAGTTAGCTTATGCAGAATAAAGAAATGAAGAATACAGCTGTTGACTATGTACCAACTACTAATCTATGAAGGCATGAAAAGAACAATGTGGAAGAAAAAAACTATTTTGTTTGTAAATGTATGCACCTGATCTTTATTTTTACTTTGAACTCGACAAGTTATCTTCTCAAAATTCTGTGACAACAGATGACATGTCAACTGCCAATAGTTAGAAAATAAAACAAAGAAGACTTCGTTCATGAATATCAGAGGGAAATAACCTTGCCAACTTGTCGTAATGCATTGAAAAAGTTTTCCTCCTCCTGACGTGTCCAAGCAGCCCATTGTCTTGTAGGTTTTTTGGCTATATACAAGCACCAGAAAACAGAGTATATATATAGCTCATACAAGAAGTAAAAATCAGTATCTGTATGAACGATGTCTACAACAAAAAAGGGAGAATATATGCAAGCTTTCAGACAATTAATATACCTGGTTTCTGAGTAACAACAGCCATTGGAGAGGATGAAGGGAAACCAAAATCGGCCTCCTTCATCAACACATTTTCTGCTAAAGGAGTTCGAAGTTCCATATCCGCTTGAGAACCCATAGTTGTGCAGAGCTTCATAATTCTCAGACCTCATATCTTAGATCATGCTCTCTATAAACTTCATCGTCTAAAAATCGTTCCTAGATATTTACACGAGCCTGGTGACATCAATAAAATTGTCTTAATCCAAATTAAACCACGGAGATAAGACCCAATGCATAAAAATGTAAAACTTTTTAGAGTAAATCCTATCAATAATCTATTTTAACTTGGCCAACAAAACCTATAACTGGAATAGGACATTTTGACACTAATCCCAATCAAAATAAAACTCCAACAACAAACTTAAACAATTCAAACCCAAATTAAGACAAAAGTGTGCTCATAAATAATGCAAGAAAGCATCTTGTGAGATTGTAGAAAGATGCGGAAAGAACAAAACTGATCCAAGAATAAGATGTAAAACAAAGTGCAGTTTGTCCTCCAAATCATCTATAGCCAAAGGACATCCCCAAAAAATAATCTTGCTTTGAATGTTGGAAAGAGACCTAAACAAGACAAATCTAAGACTGCTTGAAGCTCAAGCTCTAAACACAAAACAGATGGCCCAAACTCTAAATGGTGCAGAAAGCCAGCGACAAGAACATCGATTGGTTAATTTGAACATTCCATTGTGAAATCCTTGATGACTAAGCAAGGTGAAAGCATCTCTATTTTCTGTTTCTTTTAATTGGAAGTGAACTTTCCAAGTCAGCAAAACCTACAGCATACATGGACATTATAGAGCTAATCTGCGGCCACGAGAAAAATAAAAGTCGCGGATTTCTCTAAGGGTGCATGTTCTCCCAAAAATTAACTATGCATTTAGTTAGATTTCAGTTTTCTAAATGTTTGAGATAATTACTGGAAATTTTCTGGCATAGTTTGTGGTTGAGGAATTATGCATCTAGTTAGATGTATTCTATATACTCTTTTTCTTTACACAATAGCATCAACAACACAAATAAATCCAAATATAAATTAATTTGAAAATACCTTCCTCAAATCAATGATCCAAGTAATCCTCAAGTTCCCCTATCCCAGCTCACTGCTTCCAACGAAGCCTGGGATAATGAAACATAAAAATATTAAATTCCTCAATAACTGAAATCGCAACAGAAAAGAAATGCAAGTGTCTGATCGACAATCAGTCATAAAATCCATAGACTATTCTATTACTTACGAGCCTCTAAGAGACTCGGAGAGCTTCAACATAAGAAATAAGCATGCAAGATCTACGCGTTTGTCTCTCTTCAGGGAATGGGGGAATGATCTTTTATTTGTAGATGCCTTTAAGTTCAGCATGGCAATAATAGAGCTAGGGTTTTCATCCGAAGACACAAATAGAAAGAACGAAAGGGAGAGAGAAAGAAAACAAAGAAAGAAAGGCGAAGGCTTGATTCAGAATTCTCAAGTTGGTCTCCCACAACCGTCCGGTACAAAAAATTTTTGCGGACGCAGCAATTCAAACCTATCCGATCCCGTTAGCACGACGATGAGATCTAGAAAGAAAGAAAGAATACCGAGAAAAGGAGGAGGATAATAATAATAATAAGTGCGAGAGAAGGGAGGAGAGGAGTATGCTCACCGGCGTGGTTCTCGTTGTCGGTGCCGGTGCCGGTGCCGGTGCCGGCGGTTCTTGAGCACCAGAAAAGGAAAGGAAAAGGGAAAGGCCGACTGGTCTACGCCCTAGCCGAGGAGAGAGGGATGCAAGAGGAGCAGGGTGGCCGTGGGCCTTGGGACGTCGAAGCCTCCGGTCTCGTTCGCTCACACGGTCCGGGTCCGGGTCCGGGTCGCACCCAGCTAAAGCCGCAACCGACTATTCTTTAAGATAAAATTTTATTCCACAAAGCCAAGCGGATGGTGAAAATTTAAATATTTTTTTTTACATTAATATCCTCTTAAATATTAAATTTTATACAAATATTCTTTTAAAATTAATATTTACATGTATACCTTCGTAAAATACTTGATTGCTACTCTGCCCTCTTTTTTTTATTTATGTTTTTGCATACGTACCCATACCATTTAACGCCATTAAAAAATTAACGATTTCAAATTAAAATGACTAAAATCTTCTTAATAAGTAGATATGCAAAAAGAAATATTTATAAGACGATCACGATGGATGGCAAAAAAGTAATTTTAAATTTTTATTTTATTATAAATTAAAATAAATATGATTTTTATTAACGGTGTTAAAAGAATCGTTATATTAGGAGCATATGTGCAAAAACAATATTTTATGAGAGTAGAGAAATAAATATAAATTCTAAGAGGGTATTCACGTAAAATTAAATTTTTATAAGGGTATTAATGTAAAAACTCCGTTTAAATTTATTGGCTCTGTTTGGTATTATACGTGGTTTTATGTTTTTATTTGGAATAAAACTTCGGCTACGCTATACTTTTATTTTCATTCTTTTTCAAAAAGGAATAAAATTTTGCTATCAAAGCTCTAAACATGTTGCAACTAATATTAAAAAATAAAAAGATTTCATAAGTAGTCTAGTCTATCTTTCTTCTTGATTGCGCGAAAATTAAAATAGAAAACAAGAGCAATACAACGGTTGCTCACATCAGTCTGGCATGAGCGCTACCTTCAACATCAAGAGACATAAGATGATATAAAGATAAAGAGGCAAAATCAATCTCAATTAATAAAACCTCTTCCAAATGACGAACAGCAAAAGTAACAACCCAGTCTGCGGCCCTGTTCGCCTCTCGGAACACATAAGTAACCTGAATCGAGCGGCAACCTGACACCATCCTTTGGATATCCCTAAGTATGGGGTGGTCGTTGCTCTAGCGCCCGACATCGCAAATTACTCAGTCACCGTAGTAGAGTCTTCCTCTAAGATAATGCATTATATCTCTAGGATCCTCCTGGCATAGATGACTCCTTCCCATGCTGCCCTGAATTCTGCTCCGTTAGCCGCTATATCACAGGTGCACCGCCCACCTGCCACAACTAGCCTGGAGTCATGATTCGAGATCACAAATCCAGTTTCTCCTCTATCTCCTCCTACCAAGGCGCTACCGTCAAATTTTACCTTGAAGTGGCCAGGGAGTCGCGGTTCCCAAGAGACAAGAGTCACTTGTCCCATTAGCTTTCAAATTACAAAAAACTAGCCTGTTTAAGATGAAATGGTGATGATGATTATGGTAAATATGAAGTGATAGACTACATATGAAACATACTCCCTTTCCTCAATCTCCTGAGTTTCTCTTGAATAGATGCAAGCAGCGTCTACCTGACAGGCTGACACTAATGTAATAGATAACTAGCCCATGAATTCACCATATAATTGAGTAAGTTTTCCACGAAGGCAATGTTGCTTTCTTGTTTGACATGCAGTACCTCTTGGAAACGCGCTGCCGATTTTTGTGCAATTAATCTAAAATTAATATGGCCCAACCTAAATAGAATTTGTTTGGATTAGGTTTGGATTGGAAAACATGACCAGTTTTTGATATAAATTGAATTTAGATTATTAAATTGTCAATCCAAACCTAAGTCGACCCAAACCAATCCAAAACTAGTATACAATATATTTCAAAGGATTTTTTACATGAATACCCTTCTAAATATTCAAATTTATATGTATACCCTCTTAAAATTGATATTTATACCTATATTCTTATAAAATATTATTATTATACAAATGCCCTAATCTAACGGTTATCCTAATACCATTAAAATATATATATATATATTTATATGAATTAAAATTTAAATAAAATTTTGCAATGATGATTTTATCCTCACTTTCTTTCCCCGTGGATCGGGATCGCGATCCCGCGGGTGATTGTGTTCGCGATCCCAGCAAGAAGCTTTGATCCCGATCCGCGGGCGATCGTGTTCGCGATCCCGGCGAAAAAGCTTCTCCAAAAGCAAGGCATGAGCTCAAGGGCTTCCCCGCCCGTCGCTATGGAACCGAGGTCATGAGGATTTTGTTCTCTTGTCTGTGCGTCGGTGAACGTAGCGAAGGTAGTAAATCCCCCGCCGTGTTTGGGAGACCCGATATTCGTTTGAGGTTTCAGACAAAAACGAGGCCATAAAGATTTGCCTCCCTCAAAAAAATATAGATTTGCCCTCCACTTTCAGGTATCTTGGGTTCTGTTGCTCCGTTTTGATCTCCTTTCTTCTTTTTTCCCCATTTTGGTGGAAGGTTTTGATCTTAATTTGATGGCAATGGTGTTCGATAAGAAAAACTTGATGCAATTTGGTTGGTTTTCTTTAAAGCAATGATCCTCCCTTTTTTTACCATCAATGAATCCACATTTTTTGTTTTCTTTGGCAAGTAGTATATTTAGCCACAAAATGATATTTGGATGTTGTTTGATTAAAACAGATTGGTTTTCTTTGTGTTTATCTGAGGAGAAAGTAACGTGAGATAATGGGGATGAATTACTTATGAGCAAAGAAGTCTTGGAGACGGATTGCTTGGATGCTAGTCGCGGGCGGATCGCGGGCAATCCCACGGAATCACGGGCGATCACGATCGCGATCAATCTCCTTTCTTTGTCCCTGTTTCTCCCTATTTCTTTCTTCCTGTTTCTTTCTATTTCTTTATCCCTCTTTCTCCTTGTTTCTCCCTGTTTCTTTCTCCTTGTTTCTCGCTGTTTCCATAATATTTAAAGGAGCTCTGCTGTTTGGGATTGAAGAATACCGGTTGATGTCTGAGAAAGTGAAGCTGTTGTTTCTAAACGCCATGGTTTCTGAATGTTAATTTCTAAAATTCTTTTCTCCTGCTAGGCCCTTGATACCAACAAAAAGAGCAGTGCAATTGGAGAGGGTGAAAGAGCAACGAGTGTTCATGCATCTTAAAAAATGTTTAAGATCCGCGGGAAATGAAAGTGAGGATAAAATCGTCATTACAAAATTTTATTTAAATTTTAATTCATATAAATATAATTTTTATTAACGGTGTTAGGATAACCGTTAGATTAGGGCATTTGTATAATAACAGTATTTTATAAGGGTATAGGTACAAATATCAATTTTAAGAGGGTATACATGCAAATTTGAATATTTAGAAGGATATCCATGCAAAAAACTCTATTTCAAAATCCTCCTTGAACATAAAAATTACACTTCTCCTCGTGATATAATCTGTCAACAATTTATTGTGTTTATAATATATGTGGTTATCAATCAAATAATATGTAGAATATATATTTTAATAATGTTTACATGTTTCTTACAATTGCTTTATTGCATAATATGCTTTTTTTGACATTATTAGAATTAACCTATTTATATCTATCATGATTTGTGTTTGGGTAGATAAAATTGATATTAAATACGATCGACTCCAACCCATAGAAAATTGGTTTAGATTTAAGTTTAATTTTTTTGACACAATTCAAAAAAGATCGAGTTTGGATCGGTCCATCCCCACCTAGATGGTGCACTCCCAAGAATGTAAGACACATAATAAGATTCATAAAGTGAGCATAAGTAGGTTTGCCTAAAGGGCATCACAGACTCAAGTTATTGGATTATTGCAATTTGAAAAAAAGATTAGGCACTGTTTAAAAGTACAATGGGACCTAAAATCATCTTTCTTATGAAACTTGGTTTTCTGATTTGTAGGAATTTAAAATATATAATAGAGAAAGCAATTTGGAGATAATTTAGTAAGACAAAATAAAAGGATGCCTGATGACAACTTCAACATTCTACCAAAAATTGTAGCACTAGGGTTGTAAATAGTAATGGATTTGAGTCGAATCCATGCTATATCTATATCCGGACTTATTAAGAAAAATCGAATTTGGATTCAAGTTTGAATCTATTAAAGTAAATAAGTTTTGAACTCGCATCCAAAACTCAATCAATAATCAAATGAGTTTGGATTTATTGTCTTCTTACATTTAACTTAGCACATGTTTTAGTTGGCCAACTAACCAAGGATTAACAATTTTCAAATCTAAAAGAACTCTTATTACAATAGTCTATGGAAGATTGCGATATGAGAGGAGCATGAAAAGGGAAGTGAATGATTGGTTTTGAAAAAAAAAATAATAATAATCACCTTTGAAATAAATTTAAGTTTCTATTTATATTCAATTTGTTTGAAACAAAATCTAAATCTAAATGTTAGTTGGGGTTTTGTAACTCAAATGACAATAGGTGAGAGTTAAGGTGAGCAAGCATGAGAAAAAGATGTAAATACAAATATAAAGAAAAAAAATCAACACAAATTATGCAGCTAGTTTTTTTTCTATATTCTTATATTTAGCGCACGTGTGGGGTTGTTCCCACCCACATGCCCACACACACAAATTATATATATGTATGTATGTATCTATATATGTATATATGTGTGTATGTGTGTACATATGTATATATATGTATGTATATATATATATGTATATATATGTATGTATATATATATATATGTATATATATGTATGTATATATATATATATATATATATGTATATATATGTATGTATATATATATATATATATATGTATATATATATGTATATATGTATATGTATATGTATATGTATATGTATATGTATATGTGTATGTATATGTATATGTATATGTATATGTGTATGTATATGTATATGTGTATGTATATGTGTGTATATATATATATATATATATATATATATATATATATATATATATATATATATATATATATATATATATATATGTATGTATGTATGTATGTATGTATGTATGTATGTATGTATGTATGTATGTATGTATGCTGTATAGTTTATTTTCAGTATTTAAGTTATTGGGCTTTCGGATTGATCATAGCCACATCCAAGTTTGAACCGATGAGAAATAGGATTCTTTATATGGAATTCAAATTCAATCTAGTAAAATTTTCAAAAATTAATTTGGATCGATACCTAATTTCTATAAAATAATAGGATTAGGTTATCAAGTTTTTGAGCGTCAATTACATACGTACGAAGCACCATGACTAGTAAAAAAACCATTATTTGGCCGTTCTAAAATAAACGTCAAAACACTTTTGAACTTCCAAGAATTAACATTGCATAACTGGCAAAGAATAAACATGCAATAAATACCGAGGCAATAAACGTTAACTTTAATAAACTTAAGTAAGAATCAAAATAGAATAGGACATCACACCAGGTACAGAGAGCTTCACTGCATGTTATAATGAATACGCGTGAGGACACCCTCGGAACTTCATTGCCTATCGACTAATATATAATTTTTCCAATATTATTCAGTATTCAAATTATCATGATAATTATAGATAATTTTTATGTTTTGTGAACAATGAAATACTCTGTTAATTTCGCCATCAGTCCATTATTTTTCTTAAAACAATCAATAACACTTGTCCTAACAACCATCATGCAATTCAATGAAAACCAAGTGAAATGCTTCACTAAGGCAAATAATGGCTTCTATTTCAATTGAATGATTAAAGCAACAGAGAATAGGTAGGCGTACAAGAGTTTTACTGGGACTTTAACTGAAACCTTTTGAGGGAGAAAAGTACATCCGAAAGGATGGAAGCTTTGGATGAAAGAGAGAAACTTAGTTGCCACATGTTGCTTAAGCCAAAAAAGGTCAATAATATGTAGGGAAAAAAATCTTAAAAAAGAAGGCCAAGATGACATCTTAGAAAAGGAAATTTTCATGGATGTGGTGTGCCTTCATCTGATCCACTGACCACTTCACCACAGCTGTGGACATGGGTTCCACCACATTGCATGAAAGGAAAAGGGGGAAAATGCCAAAATCTAATATTAAGTCCAGGAAAAATTACGCAGGTGAGATGAAAGGGCAGCAAAAGTGACAAAAATCGAAAAAAGTACAACAATATAAAGCATGAATAATCTTAACTCCAAAGGTATTTCATTAATCAGTCATGGATGACCACCAATAACTAATGATACATTTACACTTTTAAACATTTCATCAATAATAGGAATAAGAGTCGTACAACTCAGCCGAGGAAAGACAAGCTTACACTTTGACATTTTTATTCAACAGTCCAGAAAACAGATAAAGCTCCATGTGCTCATAAACATTTTTTAAAAAAAAGATCAGTAAATTTTAATACATGTAATATTTATTGAAGAGAAAATTGTAGTCTTGACAAAGATCAATTGATTTGCAGATGAGCCCCCTCTTTTTTTTTTGCTTTTTTTTTTGCTTTTCCTGAAGACTAATTGATCAGCAGATGTGCACTTTCGTTTGTCAAGATGTCTGCAGGATGCTGATCATTTAAATTGCTCAAGCAAGCACAAGACAGTCGGCACCTCTATTCAACTTTGCAGACTTGCAGGATTCCCGGTTATGCTTGTCTGGGGACCGATGCAGCTCAAGTTTGATCCTGAGTTTAAAGCCAATTAGGATTCGAAGCAAGTCGCTGCCCATAAGCAACATTTTCAAACTAATCCACCTCCATCTCCTGTATACCACTACTCCAGTTCTGCTGGTTATCCATCTAACTCTTGCTAACATCATTCTGAGGCGGAGGAAGGGTGCACGGGAAAAAGGATGAAGGGGACGCATATGATCTTTCAAGGAACTGGCTCTGTTTATTGTCCGCAACACAAAGAATAGATTCCACGCACACTTCTTGAGCTGAAGATGGGGGAACTGGCTTGAAGTCCTGCAATTTCGAGTACTCCACAATGAGGTGATACATATAGTCATACACCCGATCCATGTTCAAATCCTCCATGAATGCCTGCCCCCTTTTCCCTACGGACTCTGCCTGCACCATGGTCTCATATAAATAAAAAGGCTTAGTCAAGTATTATCAATATAGATGTAAATAACAAACCATTGGGTTCCTAGAAATGCACAGCACTCCAAAGTTACATACTACCTTTTGTGTACATACATGTTTCTTGATGTTACTGATATATGCAGCCTTAAACTCAAGGGGCAGTATCCCCTATGTTCTATAATGTTAACTATCACAATATAATTGTTGCTGTTTATAAACTATCACAATATAATGTTATTCATATATACTATGACATCAATACGATCCAACTTAATATGAGCACATAGAAGAAGTACCTAAAGTCGGCAACATTGCAATGGTATCCTCCAGGCTAAACCATATAAAGGAAAAAAGAAGAGGGAGAAAGATGCCAAAGAGCTGGAGAGAGAACAGCACCTGGGATTGGTGATTATTTCCCCAGTCAACCACCGACTTTATAGACTCACATAAGTTAGTAGGATTAATAGGCCAGTAGTTTTCTTTTGGAATCAAACCACGACTGAAGAAGTCTTCATACTGTGGATGTATAATTAATGCCAGGGATCCACATGCTATGATGTATTTTAAGCTCACAGACCATGCAAAACCCTCAGCATAGATCTTATAACTGCAAAAAGACCAGGTGAAATAAAACAAGCAGCCAAATTCAGATGCACTTGGACTTTAAATGGATCCATCCAACAAAAACACTGCAATGGCATACCGATGATTGCACTGGCTCGAAAGGTTAGAGTTATGAAAACCAGAGGTTGATTCTTGTAGCCAGTCCTGCAATGCAACACAAAAACACACTACAATTATCAACATGTCATGGGATCAATGATGGAGAGCCCGCATTTGTATATCAACATAGAAATAATCAAGAAATATTGAGGTCCATTTTTTCATACTTGACGCATAATCTGAGCTCTCCACTTCTTAGTATCATTACAATTTAATAGTGCCATCCTTATGGGTGACTGAACATCTGGGTTTCCCTTCCAATATGCAGTTTTATCCTTCCTCTTCCAGTTGATAGCTTGAGAACCCAGCTTGATACTACTGAACTCCTCATCCCAGGGTCCAATGTGTATCTCGGGCCTGCAATAGCATTGCACATGTAGTTCTTAGCAATGTGGCATGATTTCTTTCTTTCTGGGTAATGCAATCATGAGGCAGGAAGTACCACAAAGAGACTCCTAATGTGAAGTTCTCTTCCAAGACCAATCCAATTGAAATGGCAAAAACAAAGAGTGGAAGGCATAGTACATGGATGTGGCTGTGGAAGTCCGATCACTTCCAAAGGTTATACATGGAAAGCTGAATGATCTTTAAAATTTGCTGACATCCACACAGGGAAAAAAATTTGGTGACCTAATAAGACATGGTAGCAACATTTTCATTTTCTTCTACACTTTTTCATTCATACTGGGAGAACTCATGCTGTCCAACCAAACCAAGGATTCCCCTTCTTAACTTGATTATACCTCCTTTTCTTGCTCACAGTCAATCAAAGAATTTAACATAATCTGTTCCCAGCTGCTGTCCAACATGGTTGCTGGTTCGCTCCCCATATTCCTTCTTGTTGTACCAATAAATCATTTATTTTTGGCTTACCACAGAGCAAAGTATCCTTTACTCTTGAACTTCTACGCCTCTAGTCAAGAGATTTCCTTTACTATATAATGTCAAACCTGAAGACTTAAAAGATACCTGGAAGAATGGAATAGTTGTCTTCTGCTAGCATCATGCTTTAATTCAAAGACAACTTATAATTTAAGTGGAGGATAAATGACCGGGAAGAATTCAAAGGTGTCTCATTGAAATTTTCAAATGTTACACCTGAATGATGTTCCCATAGATAGAACCATCCGACGAAAATAGAGCGTATATCTCATCGTGAACCACATTATACTTTTCTATAAGTGAGTCCAATGTCAAGCCAATCATGTCACTAGGGTTTCAACTGATCCACGACCAGAAATCTAGGATGGAAACTTATCCGGTGCACATGTGATCCATGAGTTCAAAGAATCTTGCTTGCTGGAATCACCAAGATTCAGCATGCATGTGGAAGTGATCATGCAGTCTACCTTACTGATAAAATTTTTGCTTGGTCTCACCACCCAATACCTTTGTGCTTACGAATTCTTACCTTGCTTCAGTGCTAATTCTTCGCTCACCAGATATCTTGCCTCAGTTTAGGCAAATATATACATCCAGTTGATGCGACATTCTTTGGTGTGGGAAAGTCCTCTAGGCTTATGCTACAATAATGGAGTTGTTAGGATGGGGAGAAGGTGTTCTTACCAGCCCCAGAAGGACCAGTCGGGGAAGGGGATGTCGAAATGATCTTTGGTGGTGCAGTAGCGGAAGAGCGGCGGAGGAGGCGTGCCATCCTGGTAGTCGGATCGGTTGATGGCCGGCCGATCCATGCAGTCGAACATTAAGTCCACATCGGGGACCTTGCCGGGGTATCTCCTCAGCAGCTGCAGCAGGCCCCAGATCGTGAACATGGCCCGGCTCTGCACGCACGCGTAGTAGAGGTCGACGTAGAGGCGGCGGCCGTCAAGAATGACCACCCGCATGGCGGCGTGCTTCCCGGCCTCCGCCACCATGGCGAGGGAGATGCCGGACCGCCGCCATGGCTCCAGGTCGCGGTGGATCCAGCTGAAGAACGCAGGGCAGGACTGCTGCTGGGAAGAATCGCCGCCATCTCCATCACCACCGAAAGAAGCGTGAGAGGGGAGGGTGATCCGGAGGGGGGAGCAGGAGAGATAGGAGCAGCGGAGGACGGTGGAGGCATCCGGGCGCTCCTTGTTGTGGGGAAACGGGTGCCAGGGGGTGGGCTCCAGGTTGTGGCCCGCGACCGTCCTCGTCCGAGCGAACACATCGTCCACCGCCTAAAAAACCAACGAGCGAGCAGATCAAATATCGCATAGAATTATCAACACGGGCGGATGGAAACGCTCATACCCTTTGGAGGAAGAAGAGGATGACGAGGACGCTGGAGACGAGGGCGAGGCAGCCGAAGATGGAGGGAAGGGCGGAGGGTGCGAGGCCGCCACGGCGGTGGCGGCGGGGGTAGCAGAAGGAGAGGAGGGAGGGGATGGTCCGGCGATTGGCGACGGAGGCGGCGGGATCGGCGGTGGAAGGGCTCGACGGCGGGGCGGCGCCCAATCCCAAACCCATGGCGGTGTCTCGGTGGTGGCTGGAAGTGGAGTTCCGTTTCCAGACGGTAATAGGTAGCATGTGGAACGGAAGAGAGAGAGAGAGAGAGAGTCCGAGCGGGCTTCTCAGCTTCACCGCGAGCAGCGCGGGAGAGGAGAGACCGTTTCACCTCGAACGCCGCCGAGCGATGCGGGCCGGAGAAGGGCACTTTCTTGCCGCTTGATTAACTAATCAACAGAGAATATACTGCGCTTCATTTACCGTTTTTACCTGCCAATAATGCAAGCACCCGGATCTCGCCTATCATGGCGGGTGTTCGTGCCACTAGTGTCCCATTGGTACGATAAAGTATGAATTTTGGTTGATGGCTTTTCTAAATATTAAATTATGGGTGAATATTTTTTCAAAATTAATATTTATATGTATAACCTCATAAAATACTTATTTTGCTATTCTATTTTTTTATTTTTATTTTTACATATATACCCACGCCATCTAATGCCGTTAAAAAATTAACGGTTTCAAATTAAAATGACTAAAATATCCTTAATGGATAGATATGAAAAAAAAACAATTATAAAGTAATCGCCATAGAGACAAAAAAGTAATTTCAAAATTTTATTTTATTTTTAATAAAAATAAATATAGTTTTTTATTAACAGTGTTAATAGAACCGTTATATTAGAAGTATTTGTGCAAAAACAATATTTTATAAGAGTACAGAAATAAATATAATTTTAAGAGAATATTGATGCAAATTTGAATTTTTAGAAGGATATTCATGTAAAAAAACCCTATATATATAATGGAGTAATTAAAAAAAAAGATTTGGTATAATTAACATAATTTATTGCTAAATATATAAAGTAAGTTAGTTATGGAGTTAACAAATTAGTAATGTTGGGAGGATGAATTTTTCATATTCATATAATGGGGCTTTGATCTAATTTTCTTCCTGCTGTGCTGTTTCTGTTTAACCCCATGTTGTTTGTAAGCATTGTTATAGATTCAAGCCAACAGACTCTAAGAGTGAATTTGCTTTGGTGCTTTTTCTTTTATTTTGCCATTTGTAAAATGTTTGGAAGGCTAAGATCGAATTGACCAACTAGTTGGTATCTCATATATCTCTACTAACTAGAAAGTACTTTTTTTTTGAGCTAACCATTTCAATTTTTCTAAACTATCTATACAATTCTTGCTATATAAAAATAAAGAAACAAAATTAAAATTCTAATTTTAGATATTAAAAATTAACTTAATTAGATTAGCAATAGATAAATAAAAAGTTAAAAATATTTGCTTTTAAGAAATAAAGAAAAACTAAAGAATATCGGTTATAAAAAAAATAGATTATGATAAAATAGAGAGCGGGAAAATTGAAAATACAGAATATAAATACATTAAAAATAAAATAAAATATTTTCTCCTTTGTGAGATTACATTAAAAAATTATTTTTCTTGATATTCTCTTTATCGTATTTCATGAGAATAAAAACATAAAAATAAAATATTCAAAATGATGTTCCAAACAAATAGACAAATACCATAATCCAAAACTTACGAAAGCAACAAATTAGAAATAAAAAAATACCTATAATATATGGATAAGGAAATATTTATAAGATTTGTTAAAGCAAATAAATGTACAAAAGTATTCAAAAAATCTGTAATCATATAAAGCATGTAATTATTTTTTATAATTTATATAATTATAATATAAAATTGTATATTATTTCTTCGAACAATGCAATGCTTGTATGTGAATACTAATTTTAACTGAGATACACAGTTATAATATTTTTTTTTTCCTTGTATTTAAATCTTAGCATAATCTTTTCATTATCCCATGAATATATCATTTTACAAACAAATTATACGGTTGGCGCCCATCCGACCAGCCAATTCCTCCGTTTCATGCTCATTATATGTTTTCCCTCTCTTTCTAAAACATTTTCCTAAAACAATAAAAATGAAGAAAAAGGTCTCCACCGATATCCAAATTTTTAATACAAGAAAAATGAGTTCCCTGGTAATCCCAAGTAAATTTTTAATTAGAAGGGAGAAAGAAGCTTGGGTTGAAAAAATGGTCTCCAAGGAGATTTTCTTATAAAAAAATAGGAGGGATCATGCCCCCGATTCTAGATTGCGAGCTCAGGGTTGCGCAACTGCCGCATACTTAGAAAACTCTTTCTATAAATATGCAAGGCATCTCATTACAATATCATATATATATACAGCAGAACAATCTTAAATGATAATATGCAGCTTTATTTATTTATTTATTTTTGCTAAGGCATATGTAGCTTTATTAGAATAACTAACTTAAAATTTAAATATCTCACAATTCTAACAATATTCTAAGGTAATGCATAAATTTAAATAAATTCTAATCTAAGATAATTTGTGTCAAAGTTTTGCTAGTCGCTTTCCCATATTGAACCACGGTCATGCTAGTTCTTCAAATTTATAAAATAGTAAGAAATTATATAATAAGCCAGACAACTCAGTAAGTAACTAGATAATTCATGTAATAACATAAAATATAAATACAAATTACAATGAATTAATATAAATGCATGATTAATTCCGTTTCAAAACACAGTTCCATTAAAATCCATATCTTTTAAATATTCGTATACTAATCATAAATCTGATTCGAAATAAATTACGTTTAACTTAACAACCTTTAACTATGGTCACACTTATACCCTATGGCTAGGCCAGAAACACAACTGCACTTATACCCTACGGAATGCACCAGAATACCGCACTTCTATCCTACAGAATGGGCAAGAATACCGCATTTATACCCTATGGTGGCCAGAAGCAAAATCAATGAGCTCAATAATAGTTAGCGTACTAATGCATAATTCTTAATTAGCAGGATTTAGAACATAATCAGGATGAGAGTTCAAATTTAGTACATATCAAAGTTTTTTTTACAAAATAACATATATATCATAATCCAATCAATATAGCAATAGTTCAAAAAATATTACTTCAAATTATATATCTATTTTTCATTCGAAATACCATCTCGTAAAATTCATAAATTGCATATAAATCGATTAAGACTTTTTTGATATAAAAATAATATTATATAAATAAAAAGTCTAGAAAAGACAGATCATTACTTGTTTTGCACGAACAATGAGCAGACAATTCAATTAATTCTAAAATCTTCCTTTAGAATCTAATATCTGAAATTATATTATCATTTTATTAAAATTTAATCATGATTAATTTAAGAATAAAAATTCTAGGTTTGGATACCTTCGCAGGGTTGACTAAAGGAAAGTATCCGACTTTTTGGTCGGTCCAATCAAGAGGATTTCAATAAATCATGCTCGGACTAGAGCATAAATGGTTCAATAGAGATCAGGGATGATTAAATCTTACAATGTTTGGCAAAAATCAGGGTGGGGGTTGGCATGCTGCCCGACGACCCTAGATCAGGATCTTTCATCTACGTCGATTCAGAAATCACTAAAAGTGGTACTTACGGCGTCCAATCAACTCTAGATAGAGAAAGTCCAGATAAAGAGAGAAAGGATGGGAAAGAGAGAGAAAATAAGAGAAAAAAGAGGGATGGGCTCTCTCTCTCTCCTCCTTTTCTTCTTTTCTTCTTTCTTTCTTTCTTTCTTGGTAAATAGGGGAGGAAGGGAGTGGACGGTGACCGGCCATGGTGGTCCAGCAGGCGGTAGCCAGTAGGATGGCAGTAATGGAGAATAGTCGATGGTGGTAACCGACAACGGAAAAAGGGAAGAAATGGCTGAAAGCAGGGGTTTCAGTTATCCCCTTTTCTTTTAAGATATTCGATGGTGGGGCTCCGACGATGTCTTAAAGTGGCATAGGGGACAAATCCCCATCTTTGGTGACAAGCGGCGACAGTGAAGGAGGCCGGAAAAGGAAGAATAATAGGGATTTTCGGATCTAAGGCCCGAGGATAAATATGGCCTTTTCTTCATAAATTTTTTCAACAAAAACTCGGCCGGCAATAAGACTTATGAACGAAGAAATGGAGGAAAAGAAGATCAAGGCTCTTACCTATGATTCTAATTATGCCTAAAGAATAACGCGGCTATCGCAGTATAGATTAGGGTGTCAATTCCACAGGGAGAAGGTAGAAACACTAAAAGAAACTACAAAACTAAGGAGAAATATCAAAGCAGTAAAACATGATGTGAATGATTAAAAGTAAATTAAAAATCAGATTATAGTAGTGAAAAGATGTAACCAGAATTAACGGCAACAAAGCATCAGGAATCCTTCACTTGAATCAGGTAATTCCATTCATATTTGATCCATTAGATTACTCAATTAGAGATCATAGTACCAGATTCTCTAATCAGAAGATATAGTATTACAATCAAAATATTTGGCGATAATTCTAGAAAATCATTCTCCTCTTTTAAAACCAAAGATTATTATCCTATTAGACTCAGATTTAATGATAAAAATATACCCAATGGTAATATTTTAGCAGAGAATCACACTAACTAGATAAACAAGCAAATCTAGACATAATCAAGCACCTCAACAATTCTATAGAAAAAGACATGGCTGAATCTATGAAAGGAATCAGTTCAAGATTATCCTAACACAAGAAAAGATCTATTGATGAGAGATGATAAACAAGAATTGTATCAATATAAGAATCTATTATATAGATCAAATATAACTGAAACTACCATCATCTAAACGAGTTCATCCCTAGCTTCACCAAAGAATTAGCTCTCCATAAATTTATAGCTCCTTTTCATGATTTCTTTGCAATGACGCTTTTTTTCCCTCAAAACGGCGAGCTCCCCCAAGTATATACAGGGTTTAGGGACTTAAAACCCTAGGAAACATGGCTTAGACACGCTTGCATGCATTTTTCCGACTTTACCCTCGAACACCAATAGCATAACATTCGGAAGGCTCCCCAGATCGCATCCAATCTCCAAATTTCACGTTCTTATAATATTGGAAAGCCCTGAAAGTCTAATTTCTAACAAAATTTGAATCAGCTCAATTGGACTTCTGTAGCTCCCAAAATCATCAAAATACTACATAAAGGTCCAATCTGTCATGGCCAGGCTGGCGGTTTAGGAAAATCTAATTTTGCAACCTCATAACTTTCTCTGCGGAGCTCCAATTGACCTGATTCTTAATGCATATGAAACCGCAACATGTCATCTCCACCAAGTTTCATTTCATTCGGACTGCAATGGGACATTCAATCTTCTTAACTCCATTTCTACAATAAAATCATCAAAATCAATTAAGACTTGAACTCTTTATGAAGTAAAGTTCAGATTAGAAAGATATCATAAAAATGCCCAAATTATGCTTAAGTATTAACAATTTAGCCTAAAGTGGTAGTATTAAAGGTACATTTTCATGCACTTATCAGATTCCGACGAAGGATTGGTTACGTTTTTCGGTGAGCACAAAGAGCTTAAGCCGCCAGCAATCAGGGAGGAAGAGAAAAAGAATGACGGTAGGTATGACAATCTTCTGGTGAGATCTAGGGGGGTCGATGGCTTAAATAGAAGTGGATGCTAGGTTATCCTAGCCTCTAGTAGAATCCGTGTTGGAGGAGGACTTATTCTCTTTCGCCGTGTTCAACCAGGGCTCTGTCCTATTTTTAGTTTGGACGGCCCTTCGGGCCAACAAGCTGACTTAATAAGCCTGAGCCTCACAGGAGGAGGCAAGAAACGATCCCACTTCAATGCCGGAGCTGCTGCATCTGCCTTTTGGATCTTCGGCAGCGTGATCTCATTGCCTCCGATCTGTCCATGGTTCCAATTCTCCAGCATGGACATCCACCTGAAAATTTAAATTTAACTAGGGGGTTGTTCCGGGCTGGATCCTGAGGCTACCTTGACCACGGGGGCAGGGCTCGGCGGAGAAAGAGCGAAGAGAATAGATAATTGAGATCTTTTCTTGAAAATAGCAGAACCATTGTTGTCAACAATGGCATAGGAGAGATGGATGATAAGATTATATTGGATCACTTAAGTAATTTGAAGGATCTTAGTAAAAAAAATTTGTAGTCAAGGAGATGTGTGAAACCGGAACAAAGTTGAGGGCCAAACTGACATATCCTCCAAGAGGTATCGAAGCAAATCCCTTATAAGAATCATGATGAGTCACATTACAAGGAAATTCATCCATGCACTGATCAGAAGAGATGCACCACAGGATAGGTTCAAATCAATCACCATCCATAAGAATGTTGCAGGCAAAAATGCTACTAGGCCTCTGCATATATTTTTTCTTTCATATAAATCTGTGCAAGTTGATACAGAACTCAACCATCTCAAGTTTGTGACATAAAGTGACCTTCTACTGAGTGTTGGGCTCAAAATCATCAGCGGCTACTAGTTCTATGCATCCACACATTCTAGTGTGGATTTTTCCTTCTTTACTGTCAGCTCAGAAGGGTAGGCACATTAAAAATATATATAGACGCATCAAACGTTGAAGATTTTTCTCACTTTCTTCGTCTTTCTCCTGCAAACAGGACAGGTTCCAGCCTCATCCAAAATCCTGCATGTTCAAAGTAAACTCAACATTAATGTGCCTGCTATTAGTAACCAAAAATGCTTGACTACAAAGATATTCAGGTAGAAGCATCTCTGCTTGGATAGATTTCGCAATGAGATCACCTTGTCCCACATGTAAAACATGTTGTGCAGTGTCCACAAGGAAGAAAGAAGCAATCCCTCTGAGCATCACAGCAGATTGTACAAAGGTGACGGGTGTTATTAGCTTCTCCTTCAGGCAACAATGGTGTTGTCCCAAGCCATTCTTCCAAATCTTCATCATCATGCGAAACAGAATCATAGGATGATCCCAAGCTCAAGTTGTCATCGTCTTTGTTAGGAAGCAGGGGGCTTCTCGCAGTGCTACCATCTGCATTTTGATGACTAGCACCATCTCCAGAGCTGAATTGTAAATTGGTAAATATATTGAAGGCCAATAGAATGACTGCAGTCATCACACCTACATTCAGAGAAAATTTGAAAGAAAATAGTTAAGTAGGAAATGGATAGGCTAACAGGCACAGAGACGCACACAATTACCTGATCCGACAAAATAAGTGATCCAACGTGGCCCATAAGACAACTTGACAAACCATTCATCAGTCTCCTGAGCCTGGAATAAAAAGAAAAACAAGTTACATCCATGGGTATAATTCAAAGAGAAATTTCAGATAGGTGATGCATATTTCAGGGACTAAAAGTTGTTTGCTCTTCCAATCATTTTAAAACAAGGTATGTTGATGCATTTCGATTTCTAAATTAGCAAAACTAGTATGTTATGCACTAAAAGGAATACCCTGCAATAGCACTTTATTTTCAAACTAGTTATTTTGATGCATTTCAATTTCTACACTAGCATGTTCAAAAGCCCCATGGAGCTGAAACATTGTCTGCGAGGAAGAGGTGATCTAATTCAGTTTCTGGATTCCAGATTGCAGCATAAAGGAATGTGTATGGCCAGAAATCACTCTTGACCAGTGAGTGTTAATCATTACGGGGTGACAAAAACTGCAATGAATATGCAACATTGTTACACATATAAAATGTGGAGCAACTGCCCTGAATAATTTTATAGCTGCATTTTGAAAATGACTTGTTAGAAGAGAACTTTGTGTATTTCTAAATAAAAGTTAATTGGTTTACACAGACTGTGCAGCAAAGTTAATATGTGGGATCCCAAGGAAAATTAAGAATCAAAGGATAACAACTTCATGCTATGTTGCATATTTGCTATTTAATGCATAGGAACAACATAATTTAATAGTACGACCTAAATAACTCTAAGATTAGAAAGGTATAATAATCTTTCGATATGGAAAATAAACTTTTTTAGAATGCTAAATAACCTGCAATCTAGTTACTAGGCCAACATTTTTTGACTTGATTTATACATGTCCATACTTGCTAGTGCTAAGTTGAAGAAACATAAAACCAAACATTGTTCTTGTGGTACCTGAAATACAAATTTAAAGCTCTAGTAGGCATAATTATCCTTTGATCTGAATATATGAGGTAAGATTCTAGTACCGTAAAGACATTCTGAAAGTATCTTTGTACCTGGACTATGCAACTTTGATGACATTTTTTTGCATGATTTCTGAGGCTCAATGTACATTATTCAACTTTGAATTTATTTTCCTTTCAGAAAAAAATAAATTTATTTTCTTCCACAAATAATCGCTGATACATGATGTTGACTGTTCTCATACAGAAACTTCTATATATGCCAGACAAGCCGAATCTAAGTCAAATAGCTGAGAGCGTCTATAGCATTCGTTCTGTTTTTCATTTTTTTCTCCAGCATTCTTTTTGTTTTTTTTTTTATTTAAAAAAAATACAACATGCAAGTAAACATATCTAATATGATTGCAGTAAAAAAGAATTGATTTCATTTTTTTTTATTTTAAGAATAGGTTCTCAAAATTCTCAGAACACTGAACTGAAAATAAAAGGCATAGGTTGGATGTTATCTGAAAAACAAAAAGAAAAAAAAAAAACCAGTATCATTTGGAGAAGTAGAGCAGGAAGGGGAGGAGGAAGAGGTTGCAGTTGGCGGGTTTCAAGGACGTGGTAGCAGTGGTGAGCAAGCAGGGTGGCGGGAAGGGGCCCGAACAACAATGTGGTGGGATTGGACAAGGTATTATGATTGCAATAGGGGTCCAAGGTGACAAGAGATCTTGGATGCGAGGAAGGAGGGCGGGGAGCCACAGGGGTAGGGATAAGCAAGGAGAGGACGAGAGAACATGATTAAGTAGGAAATGTGCTGCATAAAGGACAAGATAGTTTCTAAGTGTGTATCTGCTGGATGACTATGATCTCATGTGCACAAGAGAAGATGATTGGTTGAAAAAATTATGATTGAAGAACTATTTTATTAAAATGTATGCAGATAAATACACTCATACTCTTGCTTCTCCTGTGTTGCTCTCCCTCTAAAATGCAGCGGAGGGTGGGAGGGTGTGGAATGCCAACCCTGTAGGTTGTATTTATTACACCAAAAGAGTATTCCAAAAGGCAATGATGGATGTGGAGTTGGGGCACAGGAGTTTGTACTATAATTCTAGAGATGGTTTTATTTGTTTTAGTTAATAATCTACAGTTTGTAAAATGTTATAACATATTATTACAATAAAGTAGTATTCTCGTGGGCTTCATAGACTTGGATCCGAACAATTCATGTTTCGGGATAGACTTGGATCTCGTTTTGGGCCAGGATCAAGTTGGGTCTGCATTCAAAGGGTTAAATCTAGAATTGAACTACTTTTTATTGGCCTCAATTGAATTGGGACCAATATTACAAAATCCATGACTAATATGGTTATAGCCTGGGTCAGAGTTTGGGACCCCTACCATCCCATCGATCTCAACTTTAGGTTAAGGTTGGGTTAGAATCATGTCATGTCTCAGTCAAATTTGATAGATTTGAACACTTGTCCATCCTCTGGCTGAATTTTTAGAATAAATTAATGGCTGTTAGAATGATAATTATTAGCCACTATTGATTTCCAAACACATTTATTTCTTATTTTTATAAATGCTAAGCAATTGCAACTATCGAACATGTTTCTTGTTTACAATAATGTAGAGAGGTAGAAACCAAAAACAGCTATAAACAAAACTGATAGAGAAAAATAGAATACGAAGATGCAGCAAATAAAGCCTTGAGCTTTTTTACCGATTTTGGGCCAGGTGTTGTTAGGATTGCAACATTTGCCCTCAATAAGAACAGCTCCAAAACACACAGCTTGTGATTCAGAGAGCATTTGTAGTAAGCCCCAGTTGTATTGTATAAAAGAGTCCGAATTGTGAAGTTTAGCTGAACCTGCATGAAAAGACCTATATATGAGAATGGCCAAAAAAAAAAAAAAATCCAACTGATTACATAAGCTTAAGCAAAACATGGAGACAAGAGCTAAAAATTAATTGGAAGATGATGCATTTACTCAGTTTACCACAATGTTATCTTGGCTTTTTGCAACCATTTAAAACCTCCATATCACCCATGATACCAAATATGATTTGTTTATTAAGAAATGTCCAAATAATATATCAATCACTTCACACCTGAAAGTTTAGGAACCAAATAGGCACGCATCCATGGACAGAGAAGGAGACAACTGACAACTCGCGAACATAGTCTACATTATTAGGTAGCATAAAGCACTCAACCACTAGTATGCAGATCAAATGCTTTAAGCAAGAAATAGTTTTTTTAAGATTTCTAAATTATCTCTACACCCTGCAAATAGTCAGTGGAAGAAATTGTTATGCCAAAATTGTTGGATCAATAGAAGAGCTGTCCTAAGCTGTAAATAGTCACCAAGTCATTAGTAGGGATCACAGGGTCATGGAACAACGACAATACACCAAACAACCGTGCCCAACACCCAGACACACAAACACATACACATACACTGAAAAGAAAAAGAAAAAGAAAAAGAAATGAAAAAAAAAGAGCAGAACAAACAACAATTATATAAGTTTGAGCATTAGTATCTATTAAATAATTTAATTTCTCAAGCTATCATACAGCCTACAATCTAATGCAGCCCCTAAATCTCATGTTGTTTACCACTGACAATTAATCCAACAAGATGTTAATTTTTTATGAGAGATTTCCTAAGATTTTAACTGTAAACCTTAAGAACTCAATACAACTCAAATATCACTTGAAATGCCTAAAACTTACTATAAGAAATTAGCTCACCCATGTGACAGCATGGTTATTGAATTTCATGGCCAACCAAGTAATTGACCACACATATAAAAACTTCAAAATTTTCCTTGTACATGCACAACATTGAAATCAAACCTAGTTAAATTCAAAGTTACATCCAAGCTGTTAATGATTCCAAATGATGAGCTAGACAGAAAACCTGAAATGAATGACCTTCTGTTGAAAGTTGTGTGAAGCCAAAAAAAAATTCCACAAGAAAAAATCGTACTCATGCAGTTTTTTTCTCTATTAAATAAAATCCTAAGGCAAAGCTCTTTGAAGGGTATTAGACCAACATATGTTGTATTATAATTGCTCGATCTCAGCCCTTAGACTAAGGGTAAGATTGTTGAAGCACAACATTGTACGCTATGGTGAGTTCTTATATATAAAGTCTGATGCCAACCCTAGGGTTGGGCAGTCTCATTCTCCCATATTCCCATGGTATCATAAGAGAGTGGAGATGAAGAAATCATTGTTGTAGGAGGGGAATACATTGGATTGAAATGAGGACCAGATGAGAGATAACGAGTGTTAGTAAGAGGACCAAACTTGGGAATGTGGTGGAAGTGATGTAAAATGGTTGAGAAGGCATGGAAGGAATGAGATGTCGAGGAAGACAGTGGGGCGAAAAGAAGAAACAACAGAAGAAGACAATGAAAGAGGAGCAACAGAAGGAACTGTACTGGAAATTGATGAAGATGAGTGCAGTAAAACCAAAAAGGACACAGAGTACAGGCCAACGATCGATGGATCAACACCAGATGATGACAGAGATTGTGCTGCAGATGTAGAGATAACAGCATGGGAAAAGACATTGAGTTTGTAGCACTGATTGACTGGGCCGTGGTCACGGCCATACCTGACGAAGGATTCATGGGGAAGAAGAGTCCTGTGACATGGCTAGGGTTCAGTGTGCAGCACAGACAAGAAATGATTGACATAGAGAAAAGCAGAATTGTCAGGGCCTAGCACCTGATACCATGAGAAAATGGGAGAACAATCTATTATCATAATTTTTAGGCGAATCTAACCAAAATAAAATTTCTTAGCTCAATCAAACCCAAAAGCTCCAAATGGAATGCACATAACCAAGAAAAGAATCATGGAGGGTTTATGATCTGATGGATGCATTTATGCAATTTGTTTTTGATGCATCTATTCTACCATTGAAATAATATTGATCTCCATCATTCCTTGTCACACAATTGGTTAATTAAGAATGCAATATTAGCCTTCTAAAATCATTAATGCAAGTGTTTTTCTTGCCAATTGAATGACTGTGTTTACACAACCAAGGGCTGCCTGTGAATGATGCATGCCACATCCATAAATACATAATCACACAACTTCATGCTTAACATCAACCACACATAAGCACCATTGGGTAAGTGTAGCCTTCATTATTCAGTCCTCAAGTCTGCAAACTTTTATGCATCGGGACAAAATTTTATCTTCAAAATGAATTCTTGTACAACTTTATATATTACATTTACAGCTGCAGTATTAACAATTTTGAAAATATACCCCCTACCAAAAGTGGATTTGGTAAAGAAAAATATTTTCTATTCAATATTCATTTTTTTCTACATGGTCATTAAAAAGCAAGATTCATGACCATGTCCGTGCTCTAATCACACATTATTCATATTTTCCTACCATGTACCCAAACCATACACTTACCCTTAAAAAGATCAGTATAGCAAGTGTCCTCCTACGTCCTACCCCTTTCTCTTGTCTCCTCTTTACTCCAATGCCCCCTCCCCACCCCAAAACCCCAAACCTTCTAATGCCTTCTTTCTTCTGCTCTTCCACTCTTTTTCTTATCTCATTCTTTCCTCATGGTCTCTCTCATTCTCTTGTATCTCTTATTTCTACTGATATTATCTCTTTTTCGTCTCTTTTAGATCTTCACTTTTCTCAAGCTAACCTGAGATTTGCTTATGCATCATTGTAGAACCCTCTGTAGCCTTAAGAATTAGTCTCCTAACATTCTTATAAGATTTCTAAAATTAATTTACAGGTTTAAAAGGCCTTTGGGTTGTTGACACTTTGAAACACTCCCTTTCTCCCCTGTTTTCTGTGATAAGACAGCAAGACAGTAAGTTGACATATTACCAAATTTTGCTAGCTCCTCAGGTTCACATATGAATAAGTTGGCCATCACAAGTAGTGCTGCATCAGTCTTCCTCTTCCAATGTGGTAGTAGTGTGAAGATGCCGAATCAGCACCCTAGTGCTCACAACCTATGATAATATCCCGACCAAACCTCATTGCTATCTGCTTCTTGTTCACTGCAAGATGGTTTGGCACATCATGGTACTGGCAACATCACTCGCCCAGTACCTGGATTTGAAATATCTTGAGCACAACGTCGGAATACAAGAATAATCTAGAGGTGAAAACTGCTTCTACAATGATAGCTTGTCAGGCTACTTCTCTTGACCTAATCAGCCTGGGTAAACAACTATAAACTCTTTCACAATAAAGTTATGTGTATCCATCTCCGCTCAGTATCATTACTATCCTCCTCCATTAGTAGCTGCATGGCATTTCCAATACTTTCTGGAGACAAAAAATGCTATACATAAAGACATTTTCAGGTTAGGGATAAGCCGAGGGTCTAAAATTTCACAAAGCAAATGGGTGATAATAATCTGCTGTAACCCACGGAACAGGCTGAAGCAGAAATTCCAGAAATTAAATTAACGGGTTGAACAAAAATTCAAACACATTGACCTGTAAAATCTGCAACCAACAACACTATTGAGGTCCTATAGTGGATGCTACTAACATGTATTGAGTCAAAAAGAAAACACCAACAGTCAGACATGTTTCATTTGAAAATGGATGGTTTGCATTTGATAGAAGTATGAAGAAGAAAATGCTAAATGTCACAAAATTAAAGGATGGGACTAGCACTGTAACGTTACCTCTATTTCTACATGGTTTAAATTACCCACAGCAACATAGTAATCAGCAGGCTTTTCAATTATCTGCTCAATCATGCCATTTCCTGCAATTCAATAGCTTTAGCACCAAAATTACTTTGGATGAGTCCACAAAATCATTAATTTCAAGAATACTTATAGAACTTACCATGTATCAAAGTCCACGATAGGGTGGTATTAGGATATGATGGATCCTCAATCCATTGAAGAAGGTTTTCTTTGCCTAAAAAATCCAGCCTTGTTAATAAACAAAGGCACGTTGGATTCTTCACCGAAGTATTTACTTACTTCAGTCAGAAGAAGGAAAGAAAAAAGGAACTGCAACAACATATCTTTCTTCTGCAGAAATTCAAATAACAGCAAGATGCAATATATGATGCTTAATTCGGTAGCTTCTCCAATATTGCATGATAATAGTGGCTCAGATGAAACATAAGTCAATGGGATTCATGCAACACTATGCTGCCATTGAAAATTCTATTCAATTAAACTTTTATATGTCTACAGTCTAGGAGACAAAAAATTTTAAATATGCAGCAAAGCTCGATGTTGTATTTAGCTAAATCTACAATAATCTGTAAATTTTAGTTAATTTCTTGATCCTTAAACTATAAAGCAAATACTTTTGGCATGATAGCCCTTCAAAGGTTATAAAAGAGACTTAGTAATAGGCAGCTGTTAGTTCCTAGGAGCTTCATCCCACATAAAAGCAATCAGGGTTGGCGATCTCAATACCAAATTATATACCAGTAGTTCACCGGTATGGTACCAAAATATATTTTTATTTTTTGTTTTCAAGATTTAAGCTTTCTTTATTTAGTTTTGGGTGGAACATAGGGTTTTACGAGTTCATTTTTCAGTCCGGTACAACAATCCTTGGAAGCAATATTAGCTAATCCTAAACCAAGATCATAGACAATAAGTCTAAACCTTGTGGGCAGGACCAATATATGCACTCCCTCTTCCCTTTACCCTCTCGCTGATCTTGATCATGGCTCTTCAAACGAAATTGGAATCATCATTTTTCGTGAGGCGCCAAAATGAAAAAGAATATAGATTTACGATGCCCAGTGAAACAAAGATTTTGTTTAGGGGCAATGGCGAGAGTTGAATATTTACAACAAATCATATAAAACTAAGATCCAGTAAGAGGTCTGCTGTTGTTTACCTTGGGCAATGACGAGGGTTAGCGGGTAAGACCCTTCGGATTTCACGCTGTAAGAGATATCGACTTGACCTCCCTTGTTCAGATAATATATCCATTCCTGCTCATTATAGTCAATTAATCCAAAAATTGATGGTATTCCATTCATTATTTCCTTCAGCAATCAGCAAGGTAAAATAACAACAATTACTAGAACAAGCAGGCTTCGAGGGATGAAAAGAAAGTAGCCAATTCTTGCCTTGTGGAAGTTGGCGGGTACGGATACATTGTGGGTCTCTGACCATGTAGCCGAGACATCGAGAGGCGGAGGCTGACGAAACCCGTGAAGCAAGGGTCCATTCTCCGACTCTGCATCTGCTTTCACCTGTAAATAGAAGACAACAAAACCAAAGGAAATCTCTCAGCAAGCCAAGATTTATGTCCGATGGGATTTTGGTGCACGGAAGAAGTAGTGGAGAGTGGCGGCACAAGCCTTGATATCCTGCACGAAAAAGGAGTTGGCTTGAAGGAGCCGGGAGCAATTGGGGCCAAGTAGGAGGTCGACCGAACCGTAGAACCCGAGGATCAACGTCATGGACGCTGCTGGCGCAAAACATTCTCTCTGTTAAGAATCGATCAACGAAAAGAAATGGAGAGAAACAAGAGGAGCGACGAAGGGGACGGAGAGAGGGAGAGACCAAAGAACCAGAAGGTGAGGAGGATGACAACGCACGACCAGGCATCGTCTCTGGCCTCGAGAGCAGCACCACTGGCGCCGGAGGTCGGCTGCGGCCGATCCGGGGAATGAGGAGGAGGAGGAGACGAGGAGGAAGGCTGGCGGGGGAGAATTGGGGTAGTAGACGGAGTGCCGTCGCCGTTCCATGCCTCCATGCTGCCAGATAAACGAAGCTTAGACTACTCCAATGTCTGCTTTGGATGGACATGCCGGAAAGGGAAAACGGCCTGGTAATTTGTTCGGTGAGTCCTGCGCGTCCCAGCTGCCGGTCAAGTCCCAACTTCCCTTCTCCCTCCTCCGTAAGGAGAGAGAACGGTAGGTTATAAGAGAGATCTTTCGCGCGAAAGAAGATT
The DNA here is from genome assembly GCF_009389715.1 of Phoenix dactylifera. NCBI lineage: Eukaryota > Viridiplantae > Streptophyta > Magnoliopsida > Arecales > Arecaceae > Phoenix > Phoenix dactylifera. The sequence continues at coordinate 17,345,613 of NC_052395.1, read as the reverse complement.
CACCTTCCTTCGCACGAATCACCGTTAGATCCTGCAATATCCGCTTCGAGATCTATGCGTCAAGAGCCGTGCCCGAGTTTGGGAGCATTCGTGGACGTGGCATCGGACGGTTGGGACAGAAGAAAGCTCAATCACAGCGTAGCATGCAACAAGCTAGAATCAAGAGGCTAACATAACATAATATTTATCATTCATGCCATCAATCGAGGAATGAATTCTAGCTTTCAACGGATACATGCTCGACTGCCACCTTTGAACGAGAGGTGGCTTTAACAAAGCATTTAGCTGTTCCACTTTATAGCTGCTGTTATGTCGTGATCTATGTCCTAGGAGCAAACACACACACAGGCGCGCGCGCGCGCAAAAAAAAAAAAAGGACTATCAGTTACACTTGGGAGAATAATATGATTCATATGCTCAAGTAGAGAGAAGTTTCTGTGAACAGGCCATGGAACCTTAGCTGAGGTTGGTATCGCTTTCCTTCCTCCCTGCAAGGATCCTGGAGATCTGCAGACCGCGACTGAACGCTTGATTGAAGAGCAACCGCGTCTGAAATTCTGAAACAAAGGGGAACCATGATAACACAACGATGGGCATGAAGAGTACGATTCCCATTGTATATTCATACGCTCTTGCCAGCTCCTGGATCGAGTCCCAGAATCCCATCCTCCTCACGAGGTTTTTGCATGCTTGCCCTATCTGATGAGCGATGTGCATAGGATCGAATTAGCAGACGGCGGTAGATTAATTTGATACAACAGGTCATAATTTTGAGGATGCAACAATGAGATGGAAGCTCTCACCAGAAGAATAGACCAGCCAGTCGGCACGAAGCCAAGAATCCCAGCAAACACGTCAGATATTGTGAGGCCACAGACCACAAATAAGACGGTCATCACAGATACAAATCCGAGGAAGAGAAGGCCTTTGAGGATTCGGAACATAAGCTGAAAATCCATACCAAATCTTTGCCTTCCCATCGAAACCATCTGAAAGAAAAAGAATATAGGTTAATGCTATTGAAATTGATGAAGGAAAAACAGATGTTCTAAATGACTAGTATGCTTCTACTAGCAAGGATAAAGAATGGCTTCCTTCATGTCGTTTGATAAATAGAATTAGCAAAGAAACTACATGAACATGTAGGTTCCTTTTTATCTGCTCTCCGAGTGATGTGGCATGTGGCATGCCAATGGTTGGAGATTGTTGCATCTGTGAGTGCTTCTAATGGAGCAGGTAGAACTGACTCCACACACTGTTAAATTACATCTATATCATGCGATGAGATAAAAGCTATCACCTAACAGCAAGCATTAAATGCATACCTTTAGAACTATAAGAACGGTCAACATAACAAGCCATGATAATGCGTATACCTAAGAGATGACAGTAGAGCATAAGATTAGATGTGCAGTTCAAAAAAACCAAAGCTTCGCATGTAATGGAAGGGGAAAAAAGAAATACCAGCACACTCCTGCTGTGATGGGCTATGTTCAGGTGGTAAACAATTCCATACTGGTATATCAAAAAGCGAAGGGCCAGGATGATTTCAAGCACTCGGCCACGGATGCTTGTGTATTTTAGGTGTTCTTGTTCACTCTGCCACCAAGATTCCCAACTCCTCTCAACTGGAATGCCAATTCCACCACGGTTTCCCATCCACCTTTTCCAGTCTGTCCAGTCGTCGACCGTCTTCTGCCACTCAAATCCTGAGGGATTGAACACAAAAGGCGCAAACAACCATGAGGCAACCAAGAACCACATGGAAACTGTGACAAACAAGTATAAAGTTGAACTTCGGTATGATCGCCCATAGACTTCATATACCACCAACAATATCATGAGCTCTAACCCCTTAACAAAATGACTGCGGGAATACATCCGATAATTATCAGCAAATTTTGCATGGAACACCACAAACCCACGGCCTGTTGGTCTATATTTAGCACCTCCATGCAGTATTGTTCTCCCATAATAGTGAGCCTTGGTTCCAAGCTGAAAGGTAAAGAAAACAGAGGCCAGTTGCAGCTGCATGATTATAAATTCACCCAGGGCTCGGCGAAATCCCTTCTCTAAGCCGATTTCCATTACCATAGGCAGAACCAGCAACAAGCCAAGTTGGAAAACAGATTGGGAAGCAAGTGCACTTTCAAGCGACTTGCTATTCTGAACACTTGGATCCTCCAGAATCGACCTTTCCAGACCGCTCATGACTAAATACAGGCGCCCATATAAGAAGACATACACAGTAAGTACTGTAACCTGACAGACAGAGATTGCTGAAGTGACCAAATTTATCCTTGAAAGGAAGATATGGAAAACAAAAGGAAAAGCTCTGGCTTTAAGCAAAAATATGCAATTACATGCAATTCATACGTCTGTCACATTACAGTACTAATTTTTACTTTTCATTAATAGTTTATCCGCTAAGTTTCACAAGCATGGATCTGATCCTGTCAACTTAGTATAGACATGCTTCTTGCCATGCTGACAAGCTTTTGAGATTGTGTGCTCTGATGAGAAAAGTATCCTACCTAGACATATAAAAAGAAACCTGCAGTCAAATCTGAAACTCAAGCTTTGAACGGTCTAGGTAGCTGATGATACTAACAGTTACTTTGACAGACAGAGTATATCAGTAGGATGCGGCTCGAAATGTGTCAAATTTTTGGCTTTGACTGGCTTTCAAGTGATTCAAGGAGTGATAGAGGCCTCTTTCGATGCTTGACACAATGCAAATGATTCTTTGAGCAAATTCTATATTTTCTAAAGCTATCTTATCATTGTCTTGGCACAATTATGGTTTTTCAGTATGTATCATTCCCAAGCATGCATCATATTTTATTTCTAACATGTATGCTTCTTCTTGGGACCTTCCTGTACCAGTTGGCAAACTTTATGGCCATATCTTATGGCTTTAGAAAGGCATAACAAACCTAAGACTGGTATATTAGCTTGAGTTGCTTTAATCCACCAACATGCTCCCTTATCCTTGCCAAAACTAAGCGAGTTCCATGTCCACAATAATTTCAGAATTACATGAAAAGATGAACTCCAAAGGTCAGAATTCTTTTTTGATTTCTAAGAAATAGTTTACAAGATAACTAGTCAAGAGACCACATCTCGATACTACTATAAACCCTGAACCAAGGTTCACAATTTAGGTACTAGGTATTGAATCGGTACGTTACCGTTCGGTAAATACAATCAGTACAATATGGTATGTATCATGTACTGAAGTAGCTCTCTTACTATTTTTCTCAATTTTTATCTCGGTACGCCTCGATACAGGTTAGTACGCTATGGTATGGGGCAGTACAACTCGATATAAGTTTCATACCATTTCTTTTCAATACGGTATGGTACATTCCCTACCAAACAGTACAGGGCGGTACAACAAACCATGCCCTGAACTCTAAATATGATTTTTATAATGACACAATGCAATATCAATAAATGCAATTTAACTTAGAGAGGACTTGTGGTGGTAACATAGATAACACAATTCAATGTTTTAATATTCTTACCATGCTACTAAAGTAGAAGCCCACAGTGGTGAAGTAGAAAGACAACATCCTGTAGAAGTCAAATCTTCGGCCCAAACGATAAACATCACGACTCAATGTTTGTTCTCCATTTCCATTCGCCACTTTTGCCTCAAAAAGAGAAATTTGATTCATTCCCACATCACGTCCCTTACCCACTTGCATATATTCACGATGTGTAACATTTCCCCCACGTAGAGTTGAATTGAAGCCTAAGAATAGTCACATGATTAATTGTAGCAAAGTATACAATAATAAATGGACCATAAACATGCATAAGCTTACCTGCAAATATGTCCTCACTCAGATTGATGATCTTTGAAGCTTTACTTATGCCACCTCTCGTGAGGTGAAAGATTCTATCAAAAATATCAGGATGACCATAATGGAAACGAACCCTGCAAAACCATTTAATCAAAAATAGAAAGATTTGAATAATGAAAATTTTATATATGCATACATAGTACACTATACCCAGTTCCACACATAAAGATGTTATGTATGCTGTGTTATATTTGTACAGCAAAGAAGTATCATATATGAATTAAATTAATTATAATCATGAGATTAGGAATCCATACAAATGGTTGGACTCTCATTAGGAAATGGATGATAAATCAATGGATATATTGAAATCTACTCTTTTTTTCCTTGCCAAGATCATAGGATAAATTCTAATTTTGATAATTATATATAACAATGCAATAACTGCGCACATCCCCAAATCAGTCATAACTACCTTGGCTACTAGGAGAAAATAACATTCATTTCAAATGATGTAATTTACATAAAAAAGCAAATCCAAACTACAACCTGAAATAAGTATTAATAATCTAGACATTAATTTTTAAATTTCTTTCTTTCAAAAGATTCAAACTCCCATAATTAAAACAAGGTACGATAAACAATAAGTAGCAAACTACAAGAAAAAGAAATTTACAAAACACAATCATTTATTATCACAAGTGACCTTTACATTTCATCGCTTATACTCCCATTCTAGACTATTAGTACAAGATAAAATTGCACAAACTGATGCTCAACCCTTGTATGGACCGGCGCTTGCAATTAGTCCATAGACAAGTTTCATTTAATATATAGTCCCCAACACACAGTTAGGCCTTGTTTTTACACGGTTATGAGTTATGACTGCAGCTATGCCAGTTTTGTTCACATTTAGATTGCCAGGGACCAAGTATAATGGCAATGTAGACCAACTACAGGATACAAAATGCCTAGTCAATAGAACCTAACTAATAAATGGCAGTCGATCCAAAGGCTGTCAGTTAGTTTTCCCATGAAATTTGCCTTATCCGATCCACCTCTAAACCTTGCTTTATATCTTAAAACAACTACAAGCTGGTCTTTGATAAGTTTGTGACCCTGATTCTTGTGTATTGTAGAGTAATTGAAATTCTTCCGTGCGCCAAGTGCACAATTCTTTGAACCAAGGGCTGAAGCCCTGTCTGAGGTCCATCTCATCCATTCTCAATCAAACTGGAGAGAGACCAGGTCCTCAGGTCCTCTCATCAGCGCGGGACACCAGGTCTCTCTCTAGATTGGCATTTCCCAATCTATACCGATGTGTCTCGACATTAGGGATATCCTAGCTTCCAAGTAATTAACTAAGACAGAAATTTTTTATTTATTTTGTTTTTATTTTTGCTGTTTTATTTCTTGTTTTAAATGGTTCTTTAGAGGATTTTTTGTTGTTTTATTTAAATTCATGATTTTTTGTTTATGGCATGATTGACAATAGTGTTTTAGACTTTTAGTTAAATATCTTATTGTTTTTTCAAGTTTTTAATCAACTGATGCTGGTACTATTATCAGTACCATAAACCGTACCATTGGCTTAAAAACCTAAAAATTTTGAAGACAACTCCAAAGAAACACTAAAGATTCATAAAAAGCAACAAAAGAATTAAGAAAACAAAAAAAAGGGACCAGCGTTTCATCAGGATGCCAAACCATTCAAGAGTGTCAACTGTCAAGACTCAAGACTAGACCATCCCAATGGTGTCTCAACCCAACCTTGGACCAAGATGGGTCTTGAGGCTGGGAGGTTAAACCACTTGCCCTGAACTTCCGAACATCTATACAACCATTCCCTCCAAAGACCTCTGCAAATCTAGTACTGGACATAACCATCTGAAACAAAACCATTTAAATTATAACTGCTACATAGAGCTTCCTCAGTCAAGCAAAGAGCACAATAGGAAGTCACCAAAATGTAGCATAACATGGGTTAGCCACTTTCCAGAATAACTCTCCTTGGAGCCATATGATGCTTGGGTTGGCTGCTGCCAATTCAGACTTCATAAATATCTCTTCTGGAACCCTTTTTTCCAACCAAATTCCTCCATGTTGTTTTACTGGAGTATTGACTATTACATTCAAGCTTCAATTAAAGCTTGTCTCTTGCACAAGAAATAACAGTCTGTCCTTGATAATCCTCCAAAATGCCTCCATTATGCTGTAGCTGGACTGGGCTGGTTGTAGTGACTGTTAGAGATAATTCTTGTAACAACCCAAGACCTCACCCAAAATGGCTAGCCGAAAGGTATTATTTGGGTTTCTTAATTCTGTATAAGTACCCAAGATCTATCCAGCGAATAACCGATGTGGGACTAAACATGCCCGTACGGGTCCTCACATACTTCTTCCGTTTAAGCCCTGACGTCCTCGTCAGGCTAAGGGTTCAAAACTTCAAATCCATTCAAATATAATTACAAGCACCACGATCGGCTCGTAGTCAGCTCCAATGGATCCGTGCTGCAGTGTCTCCTAATCCACATAGGTTATGGGCTGGGTTCATTCTGATACCATTTGTAACAATCCAGGACCTCACCCAAAATGGCTAACCGGAAGGTATTATTTGGGTTTCTTGATCCTGTATAAGTACCTAAGATCTACCCAGCGAATAACCGATGTGGGACTAAACACACGCCCGCACGGGTACCCACAATTCTAACCACTTTGGTGAACATCCCTTTAATTGTCATTGAATTTCATCGCCTGCAGAGCCTACACTCAGCCCAAAGTCGAGCCACTGGACCACCCATAGCACGATCCCAGAGCCATTCCTATTCTGCATGAGGTCATTATGACCGCTATGCTTCTAAGGCTGGCGATGATTTTCCCCAAATAAAATCGAGGGCTTGCTCTTGCTGTTGTTGTTAAAAAAATTTTCTCCCCTACTCTTTTGAAACATCAAAGCCTAAAAGTTCAGTCACTATCTAAAGTCCAGATATCTCTAATATGAACAGTGAATTTTAATCTCTTTCCTATTTTTAACATCTAGCTCTGCATCTGATCTTGACTTGCAAATCAGCTTCAACTTACCAGGGCAGTGTTCGTTCTACTACTATTGGTAGCCTATGGTCTGCCGTACCGGTCCGTACCGGCTGTTACGGGCCGGTACATACCGGTCCGGCCTAGGGCTGGTACCAGATCAGCGTGGAATTCGGTACCGGTAGTTTATTGTTGAAGAACCGGAACGGGACCGGAACCGATACGGACCGGACCGGACCGGAACCGGTACGGACCGGACCGGAACCGGTACGGACCGGTTCGCCACCGGTCCGGGCCGCCACCGGTACGCCGACCGGTATCGGTACGGCGGACCTCGTGGTAGCCTATGAAAAGCTTTCTACGCATGTAATCTCCTAGTCTTTGCACTTTAGGAATTAAAACAGACCACAATAAGTTCGCACAGAATTCAGCAATTCTTAGACAAAGCAGAGCAATTTATTGATCCTCTCCACTCTCAGTGTAACCATCTCGTGTTTGTAAAGACTTTCATGCAATAAAATCATTACCAAATAGGCTATTATCCAACCATTGATCCCTTCTGGAAACCTTATGTTTCCTCTCCTCCTAAGTTCAATTTAGCCAATTCTTTAAGGTTGCCCAAGGTTCTACTACCCCATTTCAAAGACCAACATGTAATCTATAAGTAGTTGAACTCAGGGTACGCCGTACCGGTACCGGTAGGCGTACTCGTCACCTACAAGACCATCGCCTACCGGACCGATACGGTTCCGGTTCGGACCGTTTAAACCGCTATCGAACTGGAAGAGAGGTAAAAGCGTGCGCGCCTCCCACGTTAAATGCCACTATATGGCATTAAAAATCCTCCCGCGCAGGGCAGCGCACATGCACGACGTCAAAGAGAGCCGATTCGTCCTACTAACATGTCTTCTGCTGGGATTGGGTGTCTGGTGGTACCTTCTGCCAGAGCCCCTATTGGTTCAACCAACGGCTTGCTGCTCACCTGAGTGCGCTAGTGCAATTAAGGAAGCCGCACAATGCCAAATGAGGTCTCTGGGCTTCCCGTGTTCCCAGCGCGGGGAACCACGCAGGCATGCAGGCGCATTGCCTTGTGCGCGAGCCGGTGCACCGATACGCAGCCAAAACCGATCCGGTTCGCACTGGTGTGCAAGCAAAACCGCTCGGTTCCAACCTCATACGTTTTCCACAGCCAAATCGGACCGGTCCGATACGGGCTGAACCGGTCGGTATAGGTGGGTTCAGCATACCATGGTTGAACTCCACCTCTGCAATCTAAAGTCTCCAGCAACAGTAGTTCGTCCATGGACCCTCCTTGGCCACGTGAAGAGGTAAATGGACATGGAATATTCATGACAAGGTCCAGGCTCAACTTGAGAGTAGAAAAGGTAGGAACACGAGTACATTCAACAAACCATCTAGTCCACCTCTCAGGAAAATCCATCATTCTCAATGTCTCCTTAATGAAAGCCCTATTTTCTCTCTTTTACACTTTTTCCATATAAACCTTCAAGCAGAACCTTCCCTTTCCTTCTTTCCCTCCATTTTCCTTGCAAACTCATGCACAAGGAGAATATCTTCCTTACCCTCTTATTTTAAATTAAAGCGGCCTGGGAAGGACCAAGAAGCTAAGAAGAAATGAAGAATCTTAAGCATCAAAGCCAAAAGCTCAGAACTAGTTTTGCAAACAAAAGCGCACAGAAAGATGGTCCCATGAAATCCTCTCTGGCTTCCTCTAAAACCAAGGTAATCATGTGCTAAATAATCATTTCAGAATTTTTTATTATTCAAAGAAAATCAACATGCCCTTCATACCATGAGTCCTGATGTGGCTGAACATGGCCTGGCATGGTACTACAGTATGATACCATGTTACACCACAACCAGAACTGTTGCAGAATGCATTACTTCGACCCTTGCTCAAAGCCTTGTCTTTTCAAAAATATAAGAATCCTTGAAATCAATAATTACATTTGTACTTCTATTATTTACCCATGTCCTTATTTTACCATAGAATTACCTTGTATATTTAGTATTCTTGAACCAGCTCTAGCTAAAAAGCTAGAATTAAACATTAGGTCTGCCTAAGTAGGGCTTTGTCATGCTCTTCAACCTTCAAGAAATCCATATACCATCCATTGTAGAACTTGAGCAAGAATTTAACAATAGAAGAGCATTAAGGTAATGAAGAAGAGATGAATAATTGCCAAGTGGGCCATATAGCTTGAAGCAAGGTTTACCATACCGGTACCGGTAGGCATACCGGTCACCTACCAGACCGGTATAGTACCGATTCCGAACCGGCCAATGGCACGCAGTGCGCGCGCGGCCACAATGCCACGACGGGCTATGGCATCCCGTTGTGGCCTTAAATGCCACGGAGTGGCATTGGCCGTGGCATTTAGATGCCACAGCCAGTGGCATTTAAATGCCGGTGCCGGTTCGCACTGGCCGAACCGAATGGAACCGGTTCCGTCCGATTCGCTCTTGTACCAGCCGATAACGGCCGATACGGGCTCCGTACCGCTCGGTGCAGAACTGTACCGATCAAGGACCAGAACGGTACAGTACATGCTGAACCAGCCGGTTCAGCATACCTTGGCTTGAAGTTTACTGGAAATAGGAAGTCAGGTCACTACTAATTCATGAGAGCTCTTCTTTTGTTTCTTTATTCGCTAAATTGTCCACATCGAATCAATTCCCATTAATTCAGCCAAACCAATCATAACTTCAATACTAATTAATAATAATAAATTTCATTGTCTAGGACTGCAATTTAGATGTGTTGGGTCAGGTAAAGGGTAAACTGTAATCCAAACCAACCCTATTATAAAGTAAATTCAGGTTGGATCAGGTTAGTCGAATTAACTCAGGTTAGTTAGGTTGAATTGGACCATGCCATGTTAAGGGGGTCAAGTCGGGCAAAATAAAAATTTTAAGATAGGAAAAAGGTCTGGAATATTTTTATTGAATTAATATTTATTGAATTGAGGCTTCAATAATTCATAAATTTCAATTATACACTTAAACATAATTCAATAAGATCAAGATACAGTTATATAAATAAATATCTTTTACCTCAAAAAAAATACAATTATATAAATATATAAGTAACCTATATGAAACATAAATGTGAATTATTTATTTTTTTTTATATCGGTTTGGTTCAAGGTAAGTTGGGTTAGGTCGCGCTCAGGTTGGGTTAGCGTTGGGTTCGGGTAGGATTGAAGGTCAACACCAATGCAAGCCCTACTTGTGGTCGGGTTGGGATTTTTGAGCTACGCTCAACCGAAGTTTATAAAACCTCAACCCAACACTACCCAATTAGTGGGTTGGATGGACGGGTTCATGTTGAGCCCAATCCAAGTTGCAACCCTAATTGAATCAGCCAAGATCATGCATAATTCCAACCATCAAGCACCTTATTGCTATTTAAGTGATTGCCTGTGTGCTTAAATGGCAAATTTTGACACCACTAATTAGAGCAAGAAAGAATTGAAGATTCAGACAGATAAATAGGGGAAGGTAAAGAGAGGGTCTCATGAGAAAAAGTTTAATCCAAAATCTTCTAACAAGTACTGGATCTTAGACAAGGAAGACATATCATTTAAGCGAAGCAATTATGAGAAAAATAACCAATATTGCATGCTTTAACATAAACCAATATGAAAAATTGAAAATCATAGGATATTGTGTTTCATTTCAAATATGGGGTTGTTTGTTGAGGAAAAACCAAAGTTGAGAAGGTTCCAAGGAGGGATTTGCAGGTTTTATGCAAGCTCTTAGCCTGACATCAACCCTCTAAAATTGATGGTAACTTGCTGGTCAAGGCAAATTCAAGCGAAAAGGGGCATATTGTGACATGCAAGGTCCGCCGAACTAGTACCGAGACCCATGCCAGTAGGTGGACAGGTTGGTACGGTACGGCATGCCGGTTCTCGGAATCAGCCCTTTTTTTAGAGTTTTTCAAGTTAATTTAATTGGTAATCAATCCTTTTGAACTTTTTCAATGATTTTAAGTCTAATTTGATATTTTTATGTTTTTTGATGTTTTTATCATCCCGATTTAACCTAAATGATAGATCTTATTATTTTAAAATGATACAAATCATAAAATGATTAATGCAATGTTGCATGCTACAAGAAGCAACATAAAATATCCTTAAATCAAGTAGTAAAGTAAAAAATATGAAATAATACAATCAATTATATATTTAAAGTATGCCATATATATTGATATCTAAAATCTCGCCGAGTGGCGATGCCTCTCGTAGATATCTGGATCATCAGTATAGTCAGAAAGCATATTATCCCATCCCTCTAACCAAGCGGCATTGTAGTCTTATATGTTCATTTCATAAAGAACACGCTCCAAATTATAAGCACTTTCGGATCTCTCACTAAAGCTCTGCTCTGAGAGATGTCCTCTAGCTGATAAACTAGTTAATAAAACAAGTATGAAAGGGCCTGTCCGAATAAGCCGACAATAAAATCCGACCTATAAGATGCTCCAGGCTGCGTACGATAGTAGCAACCGAAAGATGCCTTAAAAACACCATATCCATATCCGTATCCGTATGGATCATAGGTTGTTTGTGGCTGCGGATAATAAGATCCAGTATACGACTCGGAACCTGATACATTTATAGATCCTACTTCACATATGAGGTCATCTGCAGCTGCATCGTATCCTACTGAATGATCTCAAGAAATCCGTCTTCTATATGCAATCAAATCCTGGTGGGCTCCACCAGATTGTACACCATGGTTCCTATTCTGTGTAGCATGCATAAACTGGGACTCACCGATGAATCGAAGACCACCTGCGGCTGTGTTTTATAAACAGTGGTCTCATGTCATTCATTTTCTAGCCAACAGATCCATGACCACTAGAACTGCTGCTCCTTGTCTCTAAATATAAGTGAACTGATTCATCCTCGACACTGCCCATTGGGACTACAAGTGCCTTTTATTTTTCTTTTTTGGTGTGCTAGGCAGCTGCCTTTTTATTTTTTAATCCAAAATATATTTTTAATTTTTAAAAACTATATATAATCCAAAAATTAAAATTTTTTATGTCATCGTGTAGATCATCCATAGATCTACAACATATAATAAAATCAAGTCCAAATTAAAAATTTCGGCACGATCCTTCCTTATTTTACAATTTTCGAGCTATTTTTTCAAGCCCCCCTAAAAAAATGAGAGAATGAGATAGGAGAGAAAAAGCATACCTTATTTAGGCTTGGATCTTCCTTCTGAAGTGTCGAATCGGTGTGATTTTTGCCGTGAGAGAAAAAAAAAGGAGAAAATCTCTTCGCAACTTAGAAATAATGTTGGGAAGGCCTTCTTAAACATCATTTTATTAGCAAACAAAGAAAAGGGGAGAGGGTGCGGTTCAGAACCGGGTCGACTTGCTGCAAACTGGATGGTTTGCACTGAATTCAAACGGAACCAGCCAGTACGGTCCGGTTCGGACCTTTTTCAGCCAGTAAGGTCCAGTTCGGATGGCGAGGCAGGAGGTGTTGGAGGTGAGACACGCTGCCAGGTATATCCTAAAATCTGATAACCTGTGGAGCGCCCTATTGAGGGCCAAGTACGAAGATCACATGGCGGTGGCTGATTTTCAGGCAGGGCATCACTGCTCCATTTGGCGAAAGATCTGTTCCCATGCACCGACGGTGTTCGCTGCAATCAGATGGGCTATAGGTGATAGACGGTCTATTGATATTTTGGAGGATAGCTGGGTGTCCAAGCAGCCACTCTGTCGGGTGCCGATGATAGTTGATTCGGCTAGGCTGGCAGAATGCAAAGTCAGTGATCTAATCACCCCGAGAGAGGGCAGGTGGAATGAGACGCTGATTAGGGACGCATTCGGGGTGCAGTTGGCTGAGGATCCTAGCAATTTCGTTACCTATTTGGGAGACAACGGACTAGTCTAAGCTACCATAGGGAGGGCTAAGGTACGTGCTTTAGACCTGCAAGCGGTGATGGAAGAAGAGTCCACCCAGCAGATTGACGGAGGATGGATTTGGCGGATGCGTGTCCACCTCCGAGTAGCCTTGTTCATCTGGAAGGTGGCTTGGGGCTGTCTACTAACTAGGAGTGTGTTGGCTAGGAGGGATGTTAAGATTACTCCGACGTGCAAAGGTTGCCCAGACACGGAGAAGTTCATCGGCCATGCTCTTTTCGGATGCCTGCAGACAGCTCAAATTTGGAGTGCCTCATTTCCTCTGTCGTGGTCTATCGAGTCGACAGAGGATCTGCTTTGCCATCTAAGGAAATCCATGCGGAGACCGAGCAGGCGAGCATTGCTGAGTGGGGTATGACCTGTGCTTATTTGGACTATTACATATGGCCGGACAGAAATGCTCGAGTCTTTGAGGACAGAGGACACCCCCAAGGACTGTGGTGGATAAAGCTCTCCTTTAGGTGATTGAGATTACCAAAGCTGCCATGACGACCTCATCTGGGATGGCTAGAGACATCTAAGAGCCCCACTCTGCTGTTACAATGCGCAGGATTGTCCTTATCTCTTAGGAGCCCCCACCTCCCAGCCATCTCAAGGTAAACTTCGATCTTAGCCTATTCGCAGATAGAGACAGAGGAGGCATAGGCTTTGTGATCAGGGATTATGACTCCAGGTTGGTTGTTGCTGGGAGGCGATGCACCATCGAGATGTCATCCTCAGGGGTGGAGCTCAGGGCAGCATGGGAGGGTATCACCTATGCGAGATGGATTTTGGGGGGTGAGAGCATCCTCTTTGAAGAGCCACGATGATCGAGTGGATACAGGATGAGGGGCGGAGGGGGGATGGACACCCACTGTTGTGCGACATTCATTGGTTGGTGAGAGAGTGCAGCACCTTTCAGGCCGTGCATATCTACCAAGAGGCGAACAAGGCCACAAACTGGGTCACCTCCTTTGCCGCCCAACACTCGGAAGAGGTCCTCTGGACATGTCATATAACTGCTCCACCTCTACGCCATCTTCTCTCCCTAGACTCTGTTGGCTGTACTCACGCAAGATCTGTGCAAGCAGCCATTGTACCCATTAAAACAAGGTCTAGTTCGGACCTTTTCCGGCCGGTTCTGGTCGGTTCGGAACTAGCGTCGGCCGGTTCGGGACCAGAATTGACTCCAATGGCCAAACCGACTCAGTTTCCCACCGGGCTCGGTACAGGCCGAACCGGGCGGTTCGGTCCGGTTCGGCCTTCCTTGGTGACATGTATGTTTGCGTACGCATACGTGCATATATATGTATTCACAATAGAATGCATCATACATATGTATTTTGTGCATATGAAAAATGAATGAGAGCAATATATTGTAAAGATTTAACAAGGTGTAATTATGCAAAGAAGGGTGTTGTACTTGAGAGGGTTTGCCAAAATTCGTTGCCCAATTGTCACAAAACTGGTCTCTTGGTTGGACATGAACCACGCAAGAGAAGAAACACTGAAATAGAGAAAAGGAGAAAATAATTAAAAAACTAAAATATTTAATATAAATCAAGAATAATATGTGTTGTACGCAAGTAACTTAGAAAATTCTAGAAAATCCAATTCCCTAAACTATTAAGCAATTTGAAATAGAAATTCATGTTATTAGCAGTAACTAACCTTCCAGTGAAAATATGCTCCCGAAGACCCAATATTGTAGGTCGACTTTTCCTAGGTCGACTTTGTCTAGGTCGAATTTGTCTAGGTCGAATTTGCCTCACTTGATCGGGCTGTATTTCCTGACCATCTTGACTATCCAACTCCTCCAAAACATTTCTCATTTTGAAAGCTTCTTCAAGGTAATTATCCTAGAAAAACAAAAAAAAAATAAATAAACAATAGACATATTGTTTGTTTAACTGATGGTTAAAAACTATACCTGGTTCATATCAATAGTTTGAAGTGCTTCCCCTCTGGTGAAAATTATGGCATGATTCTGATTTTCAGGTTTTCCTTCACCAATAGCCGTAGGATTTCCAGGTAGTTTGATGCGGTAAATCTCCTGATAACCAGGACAAAATCCATAAATAACACCATGGAAGAGTGGCATGTTCAAACTATTAAAAACGCTTAAACATATAGTCTTATTAAAGTGAAGCAATATATGATTTTATGTGTATGATCTAAATTCATATACATACTAAATAGTAGAAGTTATCTTTAAAATTATGATCTGTTCTTTGACAAAAGGAGGGACCAACAAAACCATTACTAGATTTTGCAAAAATATAGCCAAATGAAACTTAGGAAAGAAGAAAGAAAAGTTACATAATTTCAATTTGAGAGCGAAAAGTATCAGCACACAGAATAGGATGGCATTTGCATATGACATTTGAAATATTTCATGACCTACCCCAAAAAATGTTTAACAGTAGTGCATGCAAGAAAACTGGAGTAGTTTGACAAAGTCATGATATTGTTTTCTTTCTTTTCTCTACCTGTTATCAGCTTTTTATGCCAAGACTTTTTGTACATAAAAGTAGAAAAATAACTCCATGCATGAACAGAAAAATGAGAACCCCTACCAAACATTAAGAGATCAATAATTTCTTTTTGGCTACTATCGAACACCATAACCATAAATATTTGGAGTCACCTTTGTAAAATCATGAGGTTGAAAAAAATATCAAAATATAGAAGGATGGTGTTTGAAAGGGTTAAGACTTAAGAGCATATACAAGGTGTCTAACAGGTAGGCATTATTTTTATTATAGCCTGCTTATTTATTCTCTGAAAGATAATAAACTTCATTCTGTTGCATAAAGTAATTATATTAAACTGCAAAATCCTTTTCCGTCTTTTATCGTTCTTTATGTTCTCAAGTCTGAGAGAAAGTTACTTAAACATGCAAATACAATAAAGTGATCATTCTTGAGGCAGGTACAGGTAGTTTTTTAACCAGAAGATCCGCAGTGTTGCCTTATTCCTCTCAAGCCAGAACAGGGCTGCTATACTCGGCTTTCCAAACCTTGAATAAAGGTGATAAGACTAGCATTACAGTAACTAACTGGAAACTAAACGGAGGTAACTTCCAAATAAACTACCTGTTCTTGTTTTTACCTAAAGATGTTTGCATGCTTTCTAACTTGCAAGTCCTTAATCTGATTGAAGAAAACTTTCACAGTCATTCGGGATTAATCATGATATAAGAAAAGATAGACCTTGATTAGAAATGTCAGGCCAATTTTATATATGCAAAAAGTAACATGATCAGAACTATCATACTCCCACGTCTGGTCAACAATTCACAAACTACTGTGTTCTCAAAATTCACGTCCGATCAACAATTTTACACTCCGACACCCCAACTTGTACTAAATTATACTCCATGTTTAGAAATACATAAAAGGTCTTGCACACTTAAAGCGTCCGCTATTAATTAAAAACTTGCGACACTAGTGTAATAAGTGATACTGACATGGAAACATGGAAACCTGCAGAGAAGAATGTCATAACTCAAAACTACAGCATAAATCATGGCTGAGGTAAACATAAAATTTATATAGCAATGTCTTGATGCAAAATATTTCAGAAAAAAAACACACTCATACACAAACATATGTATGTAATATGTATAGTTTACAACTAGCTACAACAATAAGGTATTATGTAACAATATTTCCTTTCCAAGCTCCATCCTGGATTTTGCATCTCCAGTTAAGCTATTACAAATGCAACAGGATCATCATAAATTAAACTGTTCATAAAAATTAAAAACTGTATTAAATCAAATGACTTTATATCTTAAATCATTTGCTTTCACAAGTTTGGAGATGCAATACCTCATCCAACTTATTGCCACCTTTAACAAGAACAGAATAATAGCACTTCTCTAATTTTCCATTCACTGTTTCCTCTCTCTCATCTATATATGCAACACGTAGTGATGGGTACCTGTACAGTTCAAATGGAAAGTTGAATTAATATTGTAGTTAAATCCTACACATGCAAACATTTAGTTGCTTACGTTAACATGAGGTTAAGAATGTTTTGGTAGCAACTTCTATCTCGAGCATCCGTGGACTTTTTCTGCATTCCATAGACCTGACAAGAAACAACATAAGTGAACTTTATATCCACAATAGCCTCTTGATCATGAGAGTTCTTGCGTGGTTTTTGTGGTGTAATTGTTTTGGTGCCACCCAGTATAGCTGCAGAGTAGCATTCAAAAAACTGAAATCAGTTTCCTTTAAAAATGACATCGGCAGGAAAAAAAAACACTGGAAGATTATAAAAAAAATAGAAGGCACATCAGAGAAGAGCAATATAAGTAGTAACTAACCCTCATCATCTACCATGTCTAGGAAGGACTGTAGCACAAGGGCCTTCCTATAGTACATCATCCCTCTCACTGAAAAATGCAGATGATACCAGATGTTATTCGAAAAAAAGAAGGCAGTATCTTGGGATAAGCTAGAGTTATCCAATTAATATTTTGCATACCTGTCCTGGAAAGTGTCTGGCCTCTGTATGATACCCAGTGACGAATGCCATCCATTTTTTCCTTGAGTAAATCTTCACTCATTGGAGAAGGCAAGTTTATGCGCTCCAAGAAATTCTTCCATTCATCTAAATTGCAGTGATAAGAGAATACAGCATGACAGTTTATACTGACTGATAAGTTAATTCTTTCTGCAAACAGATAGTATCAGGACTCAACAGCTACCTGGATATATCTTCCGAAGATAAAACAAAATTGATATACCATCCTCATTCTCTTTATTGAGTTCCTCTTCAGAATAGAGTACGTCTTCTTTATAATATGGAGTCAAGACACTGAATCAGAGAAATAAATTGCACATTAGAACTATAAATCATGAAGGGACTAGGATTAGTGAGATGTCAAATGCAGTAGGCAGAAATATGTTTTGATTTAGTTAGTATTTAATTCTATTAATTAATCTGTTGCAGGCCTTGGCCCAACTGTAAGGTACTAAGGTTGCTCCAACAACTTGGGTGTCACGAGTTTAAAATATTGAAAGAGCCTCCCCACATATTGGGTAAGGCTGCATATATCTAACCCCCCCCTACACCCCACAATGGTAGGAACCTCATGCACCGGGACACCTTTTTTAATTCTACTTTGTAAAAGAAGAGTAACAAACATCAACCATATTTCCTTCTTTTTTCTTTTGTGGACAGCCCCAAAAGCTGGAATATTAAATGTATAGGAAGTTAAATTATCATATTACTCATAGGCAAAGTTTGCAGTATCGGTATGTATTGCCTTGTACCAGGGGGGCCGTAGCATACCAGTGCTGAACTAATACTTAGTATGGTGAGCATACCGAGAGTTGATACACCAAACTGACTCATACCAACACCATATTAATATAGTATTGATACCATGGAAAGCCGTACCGGCCCGTACGGGCCGGTACGTACCGGTCCGGTCCTTAACTGGTACCGGAAACAGATGAAAACCGGTATTTTCCGGTTTTCATCTGCAAACCGGCCGGTACGGAGCCCGTACCGGCCGGTACCGCTTGGTACCGGCCTCGTACCGGTTCGCACCGGTACGGTTTTTTTTTTGGGGGGGGAACCACAGCACCTCGCGCTGTGGTTTCAAAAACCACCGCGGCGCGTGGTTTCAAAAACCACGCGCCGCGCGTGGTTTTAAGTAAGAAGTGGCCCACGGGCCACTTCTTTCAAAAAAAAAAAATCGGTTTTTTTTTTGGGGGGGAACCACAGCGCCACGCGCCCGCGCGTGGTTTTAAGGAAGAAGTGGCCCACGGGCCACTTCTTTCAAATAAAAAAAAAAAAGCCGGGTTTTTTTTTTTTTGGAACCACAGCGCCCGCGCGTGGTTTTAAGGAAGAATTCGTACTGTCAATTCAAAAAAAGAAGTGGCCTCCGGCCACTCCTTCCCATCAAAAAAACAAAGAAGTGGCCTTCTTTTCTGACACTTTTGTTTTAAAAAAAGAAGTGGCTCTCGGCCACTTCTTTTTTTGAATTGACAGTATGAAACCTCGCTCATTCGGTTATAAAAACCGAACGAGAGGCTCTGTTAATAACTCCAGAATAACTAAAATCCAGGAATGAGCCTCTGAAGAGTAATCAGAGACGGAAAGATTTGAGAGATAGCCCACAAATTGAGGAGGAGGTCCTGCCCAAAAAATCCAGCGGAAACTATTTAAGGTGCGATTTTTTTGTCCTATGTTATTTCATTAATTTTGTTAATAATTTATTTAAAAAAATAGTTTATAAATTACTTAAATAATAAGATAATGCAAAAATTTACTTTATTAGCTTAATTTTTTGATAAGTTATCCTTTTATGATAGAAATGGAGCCATCAAGAAAAACGAACCCTGCAAAGCGTGATATTGGCTGGTCTTATGGGCGAAGACTTGGAAGTGAGGGGCAACGACACCAGTTTCAATGCAAGTTTTGCGACAAGGTTTTCAAGGGAGGAGGGGTAACCAGGTTGAAGCAACACTTAGCCGGAAATTTCGGTGAGGTTGCTACGTGCCCAAATTGTCCTAGCGAGATTCGTGTGCTAATAAGGCAGAATCTCGCTGAGGCCAAAGAAGCGAAGGAGATGGCTTCCAAGAAGAGGGCGGAGGGCGATTGCCAAGCGGCAAAGCCACCTTCTTATCACTCTAGGAAGCCAGAGGAGGTCGAGGATCTAGATGAGGAGGAGGCAGATATTCAGGCGGTCATGCATGCAAGTCTGGATGATCAGTGGCAGCAGGAGGAGGTGGCCAGGCACAGGGCTCGATTTGGGCCCTCTGCATACGAGTCGGGCGGCGGTTCTGGGAGCACTAGAAAAGATCCAGAGTTCTTGAGGACAACTTCAGTCAGGGAGGGCGTCGGCAAAGAACGTGGCCGGATTTCATCTATGCTGGGTAGTTTTGGTAGCCGAAAGAAGTCATCTAGAGGAATTCCACAAGGAGCAACAATTCATGATGTAGATCCGCATGCTCTCCCCAGTAGAGATTCAAGGCAGCAGAGGGTAGACACAATGTGGATGAAGGATAAGAAGAAAACTATGTGGCGAGCTATTGGATCCTGGTTTCACTTCAGCCACATCCCAGCGAATGTGGCAGACAATACATATTACAGGTCTGCCATTGCCGCCATACAAGCTGTCGGTCCCGGTGTAGCTCCTCTAGGCCCGAAGGACATATACGGTGAGCTTCTTGATAACAATAAGGAGGAGCTGGAGAATTGGATTGACTCCTACAAGAGCAAGTGGCCCATATATGGACTAACCATCATGTGCGATGGTTGGACCGGTCCGACCAGGTGGAGCATCATCAACTTCCTGACATACTGTGATGCTAAGACATTCTTCCACAAGTCGATTGATGCTTCGGCTTATGTGCACAACACCTCATACATGCTGAAACTTATGGAAGATGTGATTGATCTGGTAGGAGAGGAGAATGTCGTGCAGGTCGTCACTGATAATGGGCCGCAATATAAGGCTGCCGGGCAGGTCTTGATGGAGCAGCGGCCACATATTTTCTGGACCCCATGTGCTGCACATTATATCGATCTTATGTTGATGGACATTGGAAAGATCCGTAGGGTGCAACAAACGGTGGAGACAGCCCAACACATTACCAGGTATATTTATAACCATAACTGGGTCCTTTCACTGATGAGAAAGTATGCAGGGGGAGAGATTCTGAGACCAGGAGTCACATGGTTTGCTACCAACTTCATCGCACTTGATAGCATACTCGAGAAGAGAGGAGCCCTACGTCAGATGTTTGCCAGTTCCGAGTGGTATGATAGTAGATATTCTTATGCCGACACTGAAGGGAGCAAGATAGAAGACTTGATGACGAGACAGCCATTCTAGCAGCGGGCTACTACAATAGTCAAAGCTATCAAACCATTATATGAAGTGCTGCGGGCCGTAGATAGCGAGATCTACCCCCAGATGGGATTTTTGTATCACATGATGGTCAAGGCAAAGGATCAGATTATGGAGGCAGATCCAGCACATGGCCGGTCATACATCAACATCATTGAGCAATGGTGGGGAGCGCAAATGGATACGGAATTACATCTAGCAGGTAAGCTAAGATATAATTATAGGGACAATTATAGTGATGGATATAATTAAATAATTATGCTAAGATAGTCTCGTATATGTGCAGCATACTACCTAAACCCCCGATTTCAGTACAACATAGATGGAATTGGTATGGATGAAACACTTCTGGATGCTTTGCATAATGTGATTTACAAGATGGAGGCAGATCTAGAAAAAGCGGCCCTATGTCTTGAAGAGATAATTATGATTTAGTAATTACCAGCATGTGTAAGTATATCGGCATCTTCAATTATTAACATGGTTTTCTTATGCTTATTTTTCACAGAGCAAATTATTTAGAGAGGGCAGCTACAGTTTTGGCCAACGAGCGACTGTCGTCAGCAAATACAATATGAATCCAGGTACGTGACACATCAGGAAAACATTCACCTGGTGTTACTTAGTTACTATTATGGAACTATCATATATGTAATTTTCATAAATATTTTTGCAGCTGAATGGTGGGTGCATTTTGGCGGATCCGCGAGAAATCTAAAGCGGATAGCTATCCAGATCCTCTCCCAAACAGTCTCCTCTAGTGGATGTGAGCGCATTTGGTCCACCTTCGCCCTTATCCACAGCAAACAAAGAAACCGTTTGACGCAAAAGCGCCTCAACGACCTTGTTTATGTGCATTACAATTTGCGGTTGAGGCTAAAGTGCATCCAGGAGGAAGTGGAGCTCAAGTATACAGATCCGATTTACGGATCCTTCACCGCTGATGACGATGATCCACTACTCGGCTGACTTGTAGGACAGCAGCAGGAGCCCGAGCTTGACGAGCCAGGATCGCCTCCACGACCAGCTACCTTCATAGCCACCGAAGTTGGGGTCGATCCAGAGCAATGGGCTGAGCACAATATTCCACGCACTCCCAGAGCTGATCAGCCGCAGGCACAGGGGAGCCAGACTGAGAGGGCCAGGAAAGGAAAACAAGGAATCCCAATGGAGAGTGTCGAGGAAGAGACTTGGACTAGCAGCGATGAAGGTTCTGGTGGTGATGGATCTTCTAGCCATGGAGGGAGCGGAGGACAGTATGATACTCATGAGACACAGCCGAAGGGTGGTCTTTATTTCACCGGTGAGTCCCAATTTATGGGTGCTACACAGGATACGGACCACGGTCGACCACCTGATAGATTTCGTGAGGATATCATTGGATATAGAAGACGGGCTCCTCGAGGTCGTTCAGGAAGACAGGATACGACTGCAGATCCGACAATATACGGATACGGATTCTATTATCCACAGCCTCAGCCTGACGAATATGGATATGGTGCATTGGATTTTGCTTCCGCCATATTTGGATGGGCCCCTACACAATCAGAGGACACCTCTCAGAGACAGAGCGTGAGCGAGAGATCCGACAGTTCTTATAACCTGGTGCGTGTTCCTTCTGATTGGGTTAATTTGCCTCCTCCTGATTATACTTATGATCCAGATATCTACGAGAGCCATCGGCACTCGTCCCGATTTTAGATATCCTAGAGTACTTTAAATGTATGTAAATGATTGTATCTTAATTTGAAGATATTTTATGTGTATGATTTTATCATTTAGAATGGGAGGAAAACATAACATGCAATCATGCATCATATATGTTTCAAATTTCAACCCTAAATTTAAATATAAAAACATCAAAAATCATGAAAAAAGCAATAAAAAAACATCAATTTTCACTTAATTTAAGATCCAACAGAGACAACATTTTTAAAAAAAAAATGTCTGGCTCGTGGTACCGGTCGGTACGGTACCGGTCCGGCCGGCCACCGGTACGCCGACCCGGACCGGTACGGCGGACCTTGATTGATACCATGGTCTGCCGTACCGGTTCGGCCTGGGACCAGCATCAGATCATTATGGAATCCGGTACCGGTAGCTTATTGTTGGAGAACCGGAACATACCGATATGGAACCGGTACGGGACCGGTATGGGATCAGCGTAAAATTCGAAACCGGTATCAGACCGGTACCGTACCGATCCGGGCTGCCACCAGTACGCCACCAGTACGACAGATCTTGATTGATAAGGATATTGAAACCAGTATTGCAAATCTTGCTCCTAAATTTTGTTTTGAAATATGTAATTAATTCCAAACCTAGGTATTGTTTTGAAACTTTGAAGTCTAAACACCGTAGTCAGAGGGTTTATTTATGGATTATGATATTGTATCAGTTTGAAGCCTAAATGTTATTTTAAGGGTTTAAATCTCAGAAAAATTTCCAAACCTAGGATTTCTTCTAAAATTTTGGTCCCCACAATTGGATTCAGATTCAAAAAGTCCTTCCAAATGCAGAAATTGGCAGTTAGTTGCAAAACCTATTCAAGGATCAGAAATCTACAATTACTTAAAACCCAATTCTTCCTTGAAAATTTAGTAGATGACACCATGGTTTCGGTTTCCACTAGAAAATCCAAAATCATGAGTTTTCAGAATGATATTTCTGAACTTGTATGCATTTGTTTATGCTTGAAAGTTGAAATTCTATATCTATTAGAACTTTTTCTACGTTTCTAAATCTTCATCCGAGTTTTTAATGACATTGTGAATTTTATATTAAATTTGAACGTGAAGACATAATTCTAAATTACATGTGCTATAGCCAGGTGGCTCAGAAGGCCTTGTTCGAATTGTTGATGTAGTATATGTGAACCTCTAGCTATGTGGCATATTCTACACTGTCAGATTTTTAGGTTTCTATTTTGGTTTTAGAATCCATTTTAGTTTTGTGACTGGAATTAAGTTATATAATCTCTAGTTTGGAAGGCTCAGAAAAGAGTATGATTTGGTGTGTTAACTTAAAATTGAAATCCATCTGTCTAAATCATGCAACCCTTTAATAGGCTGTCGGGCCAGGGGGAGTGGGAAGCATGAACAAACATCTGATCTCATTTGGGATACTGTACACCCATCTCCATCCATTTCATCTCTCCTTTCCCAATAAACCAAAGGCCAACCATCTATTTGGGGTAGCCTAAGAATTTATACTTGCTTTGGTATTTATTATTAATCAAGTCCTGTTCAATAACATCTGAAATTTTGAAGGATTGGATCTTTCAGAACAAAGAATAATCTTCTTCTTCCTATTTCTTCCTTGAGTCTTCTATTTTATGCCCCCTTTCCTTCTAGATTTCTGTTATTCTCTAAATACTTCTTCTCCCCTCTCCTCTTTCTTCTCCCCCTTAGTTTGGAGTTTGGACAAGTGTTGTTGTGAGTTATTACCAAAGTAACTCAGAAGTAAATTTCAATGTAAATCAGGCCCTAAACCGCAATTTCAGATCTCAATCAACAAAACATGGCATCACTAACAATTAGTTAGGGTCTTCCTGAGATTTAAAACAAAAAGCCTTTCTAGTACGGCTATACAAGACTGTAGCACAATTCCCTGACTCATCAGCTCCAATCTAAGGAGTGTACTCTCTGTTTTCCTCTTCCAATTTTTACCTTAGTTTTCCTTTTTTTTCTAATTCTATAAAAATTATATTTTGGATTGGATTAGTAAGACTGCCTTTTGGTGTACCAAACGTTCACGGATAAGGCTAAATTGAAGTACCTAATGCATTGCATGTGAAAGAAACACAGCTATTCAAGGATTAAAAGATATGATGACATTGTCCCTTTGAAATCAAAACACAGCATGTAATGGAAGCACATCCATAAAATCAGTCACTTGCATCAGACATGCCCAATTCTAGCCCTATTGATCGGATTGCCATCTGAACTTAACCTCAGAAAAGGTCCAATGTTTTCAAATTACATGTGCAAAACTTGCAACTCAAACCCCTAACAAATACAAAAAGTTTGAAGAAAAAATCATGTCGAGTCTAGGTCAAGATATCCTCACTCAAATCTAAACTATTTGCATCTATGTCAAAAAAATCTTATGTGATGGGGATCCAAGATCGGGTCCTGATGCATCAAAAGACTGCAGGACTTAGGATTTTCCCACATTTAATTATATTTGCCAATTTTCTGTATTTCATTTTATTTCTGCTTATTTTAGTTTTAGTGAATTATTTTGGAATTAAGGGCCAAGATTTTGGAATTATTTTATTTTTGAGTTACATATTCAGGTTGGGATGCACGACATGAATGAAACTTCACTCTTCCTCCCATCGTATGATACCATAAGACTAGTGTGAGGCTTGCAACCCTATGTGTGATTCGGCTTGGGAGCGTGGTTTGCCGAACCGGGCCGAAACACCCAATTCGGGCAATGCCAAGCCGACACGGTGCAAAATCAAGTCGGTTCGCAATTTTTTTCTGATTCCGACCCTGATCGGCTGGATCCGATACCGAACCGGCCAAAACCGGCTCCAATCGGCACCGGGTCAATTCGCTATTTTTTTCAATTTCAGCTCTGAACTAGCCGGAACCGGTTCCGAACCAACCGTAATCGGCCAGAAAGAATCAGAACCGGCCGGTTCCATTCAAACTCGGTGTGAATCGGCCGATTCGCACTAATTCGACCTGGTTCTGAACCAGGCCTCCTATTTTGACTTGTCTGGGGCATTATTTGTTATTGGAAAGGCCCATAACAACAATTGAAAGTGGCGGAGAGGTTTCCGCCGCTCTCCCTTCTCAACAACTCAAAAATCACACCTATTCAAGAGTTCAGATGGAAGATCCAAGCCTAAATAAGGTGTGTTTTCTCTCCCCTATCTCATTCCCTCATTTTTTTGAAGGAGCTTGGAAATATAGCTCATTAATTGCAACATAAAAAGAGATCATGCAAAAATTTTCAATTTTGGCTTGATTTTATTATATATTGTATATCTATGAAGGATCTACATGATGACATAAAAAATTTTAACTTTTGAACTATATATAATTTTTAAAAATTAAAAATATATTTTTGGATTAAAAATATGTTTTAATTTTTTTCAACGACCTTGTATATGTTCAATACAATCTGAGATTGAGGCTGAAGTGCATTCAGAAAAAAGTGGAGCTCATGTATATAGATCCGATCTATAGTGCTTTCGTTGATGATAAGAATGATCTTATGATCAAATGGCTTGTGAGCCAACAACAAGAATCGGAGCTTAATAAGCGAGGATCGTCTCCACGACCGGCCAGTTTCGTAGCCAACAAGATTGGGATCAATGAAGGGCAATTGCTGAGGGAGAGCAATATTCCACGCATCATTTCGGCTAATCAACCACAGCCACAGAAAAGCCGGTCACCATATGACTCCTTGTCCAAGAATCCTCTCAGAGATATGATCGAGAGATGCTTAGACGAGGCCACTATGCTATTCGGTCAACTCAGCCAGAAGGCGGACAACATCCTCCCAGCATAGCTAGGTAGAGAGTGGTACGAAGGGTAAGAATGCAGTTGTCCAGCACACCATTTATGAGACACGGTCACAGGGTGGTCTTCAATTCACCGGTAAGTCCCAGTTTATGCATAAAACATAGGATAGGGACCACGGTAAACGATCTAGTAGAGTCCGCAAGGATCGATTGCATATATAAGACGGGCTCCTCGAGGTCATTCCGAACACGATGCAGCTGTAGATGACCTCGCACATGGAGTAGAATCCATAGACATATTAGGTTTCGAGTTGTATACTGAATTCTATTACTTGCAACCATAGGCAGCCTATGACCCATACGAATACGGATATGGATATAGTGCATCTGAGGCATCTTCCAGTGGCTACTGTCCTACACAGCCTGGAGCATCTTACGGATCCGATTTTGTTGCCAGCAATTCGAATGGACCCCTCCACAACCGTATTATCAGCCAGTGACACTTCTCAGAGCTAGAGCTTCAGCGAGAGATCCAAGAGTGCTTATAATCCGGCGTGCGTTTCTTATGGGATGAACATACAAGACTACAATGCCGCTTGATTAGAGGGATGGGTTGATGTGCTTTCTGACTATGCTAATGATCCGGATATCTACGAAAGGCATCGCTGCTCGACCTAATTTTAGATATCGATATGTATGTGGTACTTTAAATGTATATAATTGAGTGTATTATTTTATAATTTTCACATCACTACTTGATTTGAGGATATTTTATGTTGTTCCTTATAGCAAGCAACATCTTACTAATTATTTTATAATTTGTATCATTTTAAAACAATAAGATGCATCATTTAGATTAAACTGAAATTATAGAAACATCAAAAAATATTTAAAAACATCAAGAACATCAAAAAACATCAAATTAGACTTAAAATCATTGAATAAGTTAAAAAAAGAGTGATTACCAATTAAAAATTCTTGACAACTCTAAAAAAAAGGGGTGTGTAAGTATGGTACCAGCATGCCCTATTTGTACCAACACACGGTACGATACCGAACTGATACCGACCAGTACCGGCCGCCAACCGGTACGGATCCCGGTACTGGTTCAGCGGACCTTGCTTGAATGCGAGTCCAAATCATCTTTTGTCTTCCCCTTTATTTGTTTCATCGATTTTTGTGCTGTGTTATTCTCTATTTTCTTTTATGTATGATTCTGTTTTTCCCATCTTTTTCCTTGTTTTGATCTCAAATTGCTCCTTTTCATATCATATAAATATCAGATCTTTTCCTGCAAATTCCAGCCAATTCTTGATTTTGTTTTTCAATTATGTAGACACATAGAAACCCAATTTAGGTCTTACATCCTAAAGCATAGATTGATTAACAACTACCCACAACTTTTTCTGCAAGAACAATACTTTTCTGGTTTGTTTAATTTAAAATTAAACCAAAAATTTCAGCAACCCTTCATAGAAGTGCTCCTATCTTAAACCCTAAATGATCCTCTTCCATAGAGTGTCATGCATCGCTATGTACATGGAAACCAATTCCAACCTTAGTGTGATGAATCAATCTGAAAAAGGTAGCGATGACTCGAGAATAATTCCTTGGTAAATTAAAAAGAGCAAAAACAAATAGCAAATTCAGTGTAGTGGTCTTAGTTCAAAATTAGATTTTCATTATTTTCTAATATTAATACTTTTTTATGGGCTGTCCCTTAGTTTTTATTCTCTTGCACGATGAAGTTAACTATACAGCACTTTCTGAAGGCCAATTCATACGTTCATACCATACAACTACTTTGAAGAAATGAATGCAGCATACGACACATCTAAAAGTTTAAAGCTAAGGCTTGAATGGGAAATTAAAGACAGCTAATTCTTGGCAACTTGCAGCATATAGAGAATAAGAGTTCAAACCAGTAAATGACATCCATAACTTACCAGCAAGATTCAGAGGCCATGTCAAGCTCCATACTGATGTATGCTAGTCGATGATAATGTTAATTTTGAGAATGTTCAAAATTTAAAATTGTTTACCCTATCATCATAAACCTAACTAAAGAAGAATTCATGTATCGCTGTCGATAAATAAAAAATGGCAATATAGTTTACCTGAAAGAGAGCATTTTACGAATTTTTGGAGCATATGGCATGTTCATGAATAAGGAATTTGCAAAGAAAGTAATGCGACGTCGAGCATCCAAATTCATTGGCACATTTATTGCAGATTCCTTGACAGTTAATAGCAAATGAAGCCTAAGAACCTGACAAATAAATAGTTGAAACAAATTAGAGAAACTAACACATACTTGTTCAGATAAGTTAATTAAAAGAATATTATGAAGATTGGAGCACCTTTTGCCTCCACAAGTCGTCGTCCATTAGTTCTAGTTTTATATGTGCAAACTTTGGCTTTGTTTTATCAGTCTCATTTTCACTAATTTCCCCTGGAAGTTTTTCTCTGTAAAAACAAGGTGATGAAGACTCCATGTGAATCAGTTGTTCATGTAATAAGAAGAACAATTCAGCCATATCTTACTCTTGTTTCTTAATCATCACGTCCTGTGTAATGATCTCCATTATATCCTGCAGTACATTGACGATCTGAGTCCTATTGGCTTCGATGTCTTCATGAACAATTTTCTGCAGAAATAAAAGATTACTCAGGGATGATCAACACAAATGAGGTCTGGAACTTGAAACACAAAACGTAAAATTAGAGCAATGAAGAGATACCAAAAGGTTTAGCAGTTTCTCTAATTTATTGCTTAGCTGGGGCAGCTCACTCATCCGGAAATTATTTAAAAAATTATGTCCCCGTATGCTGGTCTCCACACTATGACATATCTTGTCAACAACTCTGCAAGTAAGGATAAAATGTTAGATCAATGGGGAAATGAATACCGTTAAAATAAGAGAATACCAGTGTTTTGCCAGTGAAACTAACATTCAACTATTAATAAATTTTTCTAGTTCAAGAATTAACAGGACATCATATTAACAGAATATACTATACATACCGTTGATCCCCCTCATCAATCAAAAAGTTATAAAGTAAATCTTTTAATGACTCGTAACATTCTATGACTGCCGCATACATGTAGGTATCATTCTCGATCTTCTTTATTAGTTCTGCATCATCCTTCCCTTTGAAATCCTTGGCCATGTCAAGTGCAATTGGTATCTATTAATGTCAGCAAAAGATAATTAATAGTTTGAAAGGAAATGATAACTGAGCATGGGCATTTCCAAATTAGATGAGCAACATAAGGGATATTCCATATATGTACCCTGCTAGCAAGAAGAAAAGGAGGCCATTGCACAACAGATATGTCATCTGAAGAATATGGCACAAGCAACAGAGACAACTCCCTGAACAATGAAAAGAAAATTAAGAAACTTCATGGCATGACATATTGTCATCATACTAATTTCAATGATGATAGTAGTAATAGTCTCAACCAATTGTTAAGCAAGTCCTCTTCCCGTAAAGAGGAGATGAATGCATTCCAAACGTGAGAGAATTTTGCTATGTTCCTCCTATCCTTCTCGTCCTGCTAACTTGAGGCTCATAAAATCAGTAGAAAAGAGGAAATGGCTATAGCCTATAGCTATTTCTTAAATCATAATATCCATGTAACTTGTTTTCAATATATAACATAGTACTTGAAGTTGCAGTGTGCATAGAAACTTGAAATATATAATATGCAGGATGATAAACTACTTTGCAAACTGGCTTAGCATACAACCTCACTTCTTATTGATTCCTCAGAAACTGGAACAAGGCGTTCACTAAAATATGCTGGCACCGACTCAAATCTGGACCTTAGCATCCCCAGTGTCCGTATCTATGGAAAGCCAAAACGTTTAAGAGAACACATAATACAAGATTTATATCCGTTTTGGGAAGCCTTTCAAAAACAGGTTTTTCTTAGTTTTAGGAAAATATGCACTAGAAATTGCCACTAAAAGGTTTGTAATGAAAATTTTGTGAATGCACTATTACAAAACACTTACCTCACCCAGGTGGCTGAATGCTCCATGAATACCTCCAAATATAGTGGAGAAAATGGCGTACCATATTTGTGCATCCATGAAATATACCTACACATGAAAACTTAAAACAATCACTTTAAGATTATAAAATAAACAGTATGAGAAGGATTCCTCCATACCAGGACAATCGGTGCCCATATGGTTATGATGACCCCAATATTATGTTGTACTGCAAGTTGACAAGTGACTTAATAGAGGCAGCTTAAATTATGACACAGCAACCACAGATTCCAAATGTAACTAGAATCTTACAATTAGGAAAAAATTCATGCCATTCGTAGTTCCCAACTCGCAAATTCATGATTATCTTGGTCGGTTCCACTAATGGGTATATCTATAAACATAAAAGAAAAAAAAAACATAAAAAATGAGAACTAAGAACATTTAATACAAATATGCACATGGTTTGTTTTAGCAGACAGTAAGAAATGATAATAAGGTAAAGAAATTTAACAAAAAAAAAAGCATGCTTTACTATTAAAAGTTAAAACATTATCATTAACCTGCTGTAAAAGTAATTCATGCTCAAGACCTCTGCTGCATTATACACAAACAAACTTTAAGAATAAGAGAAGTAGATACCACACTCATAACATTAAACTTCCTATGATCTACCATGCAAGGTATTGAATCCATAATAACCACACATAATGAGTGAGTTTATACTCTTTTTCTTTTTCCTTTTCTCTGCTTTGAGAAACTAGTGAGTTTTATATTGAAAATCTAATAGTTCACTAGATCTAATCAGATTTGATTAGGCGTAGTTGGCTGCAGAGGATAATTAGGAGGGGAGGGGGGTGAAAAAGACAAATAAAGAGAGTAGTATAGGGAGGAAGAAGATAGGAAGAGAAAAGATAATATTGAACTCGTTCCAAGATCCACGAATAAGCCCTAGAGGTTGAGAAGAAGGCATCATGAAAATCATCATTGTTCACTAATTAATCATCCAACCTTATTATGTAAAACCCGACAGCCCCTATTTCTCACAAAAGAAACCCCAACAATTTTCTATAATCCCAAAACTAACCTCGTAAGCAAGGATCGCCAAACCGGTACCGGTAGGCGTAACAATCAGCCACCGGACCGGTTCGGACCGGTTCGGCCTGGTTCATGCATCCAAAAGCCCAAAAAAAGTTGGCCTAGCCGGTACGGGCCGATACCATTTTTTAACGCCAAACCGGACTGGTCAGAGATCGAATCGGTTCGGTACGGGCCGATTCAGCATTCTTTGCCCGTAAGGTGTGGTTACTGATCATGGTCACTATAGCATGGATGGCACTGCATAAACAATTCTATGAACAATACCATCTATAGAAATCAAGTCTACCAACTTGTCAAATCAGATATATCTCTTAGTCTCAGTCCTTGATTTAAGATAACCTACTAGAGATAATTAGACATATAAGAAAATAAAGAAAATTGACAACTAAGATATAACAATAGAGCAATTCCAATCCCACGACTCTATGATGCATCATTATGCAATCTTGAACCTCCATTGAACTGCTAAACCAAGTGCTCAACCATTTAAAAACTGCCCAAGTCAAATATTTATTTGGCATCCTTAAATTGGTAAGAAAGCATTTTTTCGAAAAAAGAAACCTCATCCTACTCTCCTTTCTCAGTCACTAATGTTGTTCTTTCTTCTTTTCTTTCTTTGTGTTCTTTTCTGTGCTTTCTCTTCACAATCACTTGGGTTAAGGAAGATGCCTCTGCTCAGGGGAAGGAAGATATCATCACGAGGAAGATCTCTTGCTCTCCACCTCTCCTTTTCTCTATTTCATCAAACCATGAAAAGAAACTTGCTGTCATCGTAATCAAGAAGATTGAAGCTTGTTGATTGCCCTATCAAGAGACGATTCTGACGGCCCGAATTAGGAAAGATGGGCCATCATCTGAATCTACAGCTAATGTTGCAACCCTAGCCACCATTGGTGAAGTAGACAAGCCAGGTGAGAGCTCTGTGCCCTCCATCATTAGCCACCAACATCACCCACGCCTCCATCTGCATCCCCAATCCCTTGCCTTCATAACTTGCACATGGTATATGAGAATATATCAGAAGGGGTATGTTAGGGTCTGAAATAGGTAAACAGGTCAACTGTTTGAACCATCAACCCAAGACCTAGCAACCAAAGCAAGTCAGTGTTTGTTGTGCTTCAGAACATTTGCAACAAGTGTCAAGAAGGCACAACTATTGATTCTAGGGAAACTTCCCTCTCTAATGTTCTGATGCAAGTATGCTATAATCTTTTGTCCCACATGCATGCGTCAGAAGTAGAGCAAAAATTAAACAAAAAAGCAAATTTATTGATAGATGTGAAAGTGATAACAAAATAAAAAGATATTAGAGAGTTCTAAAAATAACCAAAAGATGATTGAAGGCATCACACCTCTCTTCCTGTTGAACCATTAGTATCATACCTAAGATCTTACAAAGACTTTGCTGAAGAATCATGGTATCCGCACCAGAAAATCCTCCCAAACCATCACACCCCACCACAAGATCTCGTGCAGTGTCTCACTAGTCACCGCACAAGAGAAGCTAGAAGAACTCGACCAAAAAAAAAATATTGCCTTGTGATGAAAACTAGGAAGTACATGGGTATTTAAAGTGTTCTAAAGTCCTGATGGTGAAAACCTGCCATCAATAGGGCTAGGACAACAATAGATAGCCAGTTGACTCCTAACTTGACGATGTCTAATTTGCAAGCTCACGTGTTTTACGTGTCGAACTATTCCTGTTGTCAAAATAATTAAACGGTGGAGGAGCTACCAAAGTTCACTGTCTCGGTACTAGACCCTATATCAGTACCATGCCGGCACGTCGTTGGTATGCCCAGTACAGGGGTCAGTTCAGCATACTAAGACTCGGTACATATGGGGTATCGGTTAGGTACCGGTATGGTACATACACCAGGTACTACTTTCAGAGAATCCAGCTTTGACTCAAGTTCAGCAAATGGCATGTGCTGATGCAGGGTTAGTGGCATTAATTGGATAGTGAAGCATGCACCTTCAAAAAGTTTGGATAGTAGATTTTTATTGTAATCATTTTTCTTCTTTTTATAGCAGCTATGCAATCGTGTCCATTCAAATACTTTGCTTACCATCACTAAGATGTCATTGCACAATATAGATAGCAAACATAAATAAAAGCACAACTATTTAGAAGCAACATTAACATACATCTATGGACATTGAGATAATCTGCAATAAAATCAAATAATATGAAATCATTTTTTCTACAAGTTGCGAAGACAAATGAGAACACTCGAGGGATAATGAGAGACCACAGCATAGTTAGCTATGAGCAGGAGATGCAGGGAAAGAGCCATGGGATAGGATTCTTTCAAGGAGGAATGGCAGTGCTATAACTAAAATGGTACAAGGGTGCAGAGGAAGTCACCCACAACATTAGAGAAAATGACCTGCTTTAGGTTTTATATAAAAGAAAAAAAAAATGCTTTGTTTCATCTTACGGTACGAACCTCTCTAAGAAAAAACATGGTTTATATAAAACTTTGCCTTATCTTTGCTCAACTTGAAAACTAGCTTTGTCAATGATGCAATTAAATGTCATACACTTTCAATCTAGCAAAAGTAATAAGCTCTTTCAAGCAAGCTACAAAACAAAAGTATAGTAAGAAGTATATTACCTCAACATAGTAACTAAATGCAAGCTTGCTAATGAGCAACAAAATCCAGAAAAGAGTGTACCTGTTCAGTCAACAGCATAAGAGCATTGTCATCAAGAAATAATAGATTACAAATTGAAAATCAAGCATATCATATAATCTTACTTGAGAAGTGTGAACATGTCCTCATGCATACCTCTTCCCACATATAGTTTAGGCTGAGATGCAGAATAATATATAAGTAGTCAATTGTAAAAGCAAAAGTACATTAGTTAGTTAGAAGCTCAAAATTCTTGCCTGTGCCCACCACATAAGAAAAATGACTATATGCGAATTGGAGCGCTCCATGGCTCTCTGAACTGGTGGAAGCATGAATAATAATGCAGCCAAAATATTGGGTATCATATATATGACAACAGCAACACTGTACAGTGATTGATTGCGCCAATTGCCAATCCAATTGCTAAAGAATTTAGTAAGTCCAGTAGGATTCTGCACGGAGCTAGAGTAGCCTATTGGGAGAATTATTATCCATGCAGTTGCTACTGCAAATTTTAATAGGTACCGAATTATTTGAGTGTATTCCATGTTTCCCCATGCCTTCCAGCTAAGAATTATATCCAAAGCAGCTGCAAAGTTCAAGATGTTGTTATAAGGGAAAAATACCAGCACCAAATACTAATTTTCAAAATCACAGTGCTAAAACAGTTATATTCTTAATTTCAAAAAGGTTGTGCTCGAAATCCAACTGATGCCAGAATTGATTGCTATAACGAAGCTCATAAGATCAGAAATCTAATCTAATTATTATACCTTGCAGGAAATTAAGTAATGCAGCAGTTATGAAGATACTCAAAACACTTCTAAAAACATCTGGGTCAAAGAATGCAGCAAGGGATCCTGATGGACTCCATGCAATTATCAACATGGCCTGAAAGAAAAATAAAAACATTATGATTACAATTTCGAAATCTGGTATCAACTACTAGAAGGTCAAAAGAGAGGGCACCTGGAAAGCCAATATGAAGAATATCCACATACGATCAAAACTTCTAAATAGTTGCCAAAATGTACGGACTTCAACAAAATTTGTTTTAGGCTTCCTCCGTCCACGAACAACTTGGTCACGGTGCTGTAAAAAATTACTGTTTTACTAAATAGCAAAAAATTATCAAATATCCCACTTTATTCCCCAGATATTGCTGAATATGACATAGTGAATTACATAATTTCATCACTTTATACTTGACTTTAATATTGCCATTCCACACCATGCACTTTAACATATATTTAGGTGACTAATCTAAATCTCTGGCATGGAAATCAATTTCAAGCATACTCAGTTATTGATAAAAATGTTTGATGTGAAAGAAATTAACAATTAATCAGGTAAAACTTTTCTGCATGCTGAACAAAAATATTTTCTGATGCATTGATAGGCATCAAAATTAACCTCAGTTTTAGGATGTATATCCTCTGAAGAGGCCAAAAAGTCTGCATCAAGCTTCATCGGCCAATCTAATTTAAAGCATTTATTTGACCTGAAAAAGAGAAGATATTTCTCACAGACAAATACCATGAGAAATACAAGTTTTAGGAAGGATAAGAACAATTACCAAAAATATTCATTTAAATCATCGTAGTTTCTCCATCTTGAATGGCTAACAGTACCAGCTTTGCTTCTCTGAACTTCCTTTTGCATCAAGTATATATATATATATATAGAGAGAGAGAGAGAGAGAAATTCCGGTAAGGAAATAAATTATTCATTTAAAAGTCATATGAACACAATTAACATCAATACTTTTTGTGCTTTGTGAAGTATTAGTTAATTCTAACCACAGTACTAACATATACCTTGTGCATAACCTGATAGATAGGAGTCACAACTTTTTGCAAAAATGATTCCTCGCCGTGGTATGCTGTGTCAAAATATCCTCCACTAACCACATGTCCTTGACCTGATATAATTCTATCTAGCTCTTCCGCCATCTTAAATATGTACACAAAGAAGAATATTACTTTGGTTGCCTTTGCAGGTACAGAAGCATATGAAAATTTTGAAAGTAGCATTACATAACGGAGGAAATCTCTTCATGTTAAAGCCTAAGTACCATGTACATAGGGGTGCAAAACTTTTGAGCACATTTAATACTATGTATACCAAGATCCAAAATCTCAGTACCAGGTACTTTATCGACATGTTACCGATTCGATACGGTATGATACGGTACTCACATCGTACTGAGACAACTCCCGATCTCTTTCTTTTTACTTTTTATCACCATATTGCCCAAAATAGGGCAGCATAGTACGCCGTACCGGCCCAAACCAGATAGTACGGGGCGTACCATATTTTACCGGTACGGTTGGCTTACCAACACTCGGTACGCTAAAAAAATTTCGTACCGTACTATACCAACACTATGCTAGTATGGCACCGGTACAGGTCTAGTACCGAGATGACAAACCTTGCCGAATAGTATGGGTGGGTACAATACAGTACACATCCTGATTTTGGGTAGTACCATGTGATTTCACTTGGGTCAGATCAGTATAGACTGGTTCGACTCATATACCAAGCCAAACATCAGTACTGTAGTGATACATTATCAATACGGTAAGATCGGTACGACAAATCTTCATGTACACATTTAACTATACGATCAAGATATAAAATACTTGCTACACTTGTACAAAAAAAATCTTGGTATAACGGGTCTCATAGGGCCTCAATACATCTCAATATTTGGCAGATCGAGCCTGAAAAATCCAAGAATATCAATCCTGTACTGAATTAAGTAAAAACGGTTGCTGTACAAATATCAATGGACTTTTGCATACTTAACAGTACCAAGTTAATGTGCCGAATATTGCTCATTTTAGAAAAGCATGAAGAGATTATACTATATATAACAAAACCTAACAAAACATAATATAATATTACACTATGCTATGTTATATTATGTATCGATATTATATAACCAATACAGTACAATACAATACAACATAATACAACGACCATAAAGCTAGAACGATTCATGTATGCAACTAAAACTAGATTTCTAGGTAACAGTACATTTCCTTAAAATTTGGAGGATCTTAAATGTATAACATCTCCAGCAGATGTTTGAAGTGATATTTTCCCTTTTATCACAAGATGTGATATCACCAGAAATTTCAAAGCCATTGTAAGAGACAAGGTTGGAATTGGTAGATACTCTGAAATAAGGTACGATGTCTCAGTACCAAGCCCCATATCGGTGCACTTTGTTGCTATGCTGATACGCCCAGTACGGAGGCCGGTTCGTCGTACTGAGTATCGATATGTCCCTGTGCTGCATGTCAATACCTAATCGGTATGGTACGGTATGGCCCATACCATCTAGTTTGGCAAGGTATGGCATACCTTGCTATGAAGCAAATCAATCCAATCAATCAATGATGCTTCACAAGCCGAAAGAGAACCTACATAGAGGTAGGTAGCTTACACGGTGGAAGATATAGCAAAGACACTCAGGCATGAACCGAACATTTGAAGCTTCTCCCCATATAAGAAAATATAAGCCAATGTAAAGTAGATCTAACTGTTTTGTCTCGGCATTATTTGGAAATCTGCAGAGAAGACAGAATATTCATGAATGCTCATTTTGAGATTTCACCCCCTGTATTTAATAAAAAGGATTCCAACCAAACAATTGCATTACTTACTTGATGTTTGACTTACGATGCAAATAGGCACACCATGAATGATAGTTCTTGAAAACTTTATTCAGTAAGTCAGTCACTGTATCACTTTTTAGCTGCGAATGGCATGTGAATTGCAGAATAGTTGTTCAACTAAAAGAAATTGGAATCATCTTTAGAATAGTGAAGTAAAAGCACACATGCAAACAAATTGTATTACCAGTGTGTATTCTTCCTCTTCCCTTTTTCTTATGTCAATGTTCGCCAGTAACAAAATCAAGTGCTCCCTTTGATTCTCCACATTCCCTTTCTTCAGACCAACAAGTTAAAGAGGTGATGAAATTTCAAATTGCTTGAGTTATTCAACCACACATTTGTTTGATTACCAGAAGAATAAACAAATATGCAAACTTAAAAGCATTAGGCAGAATGAAACAACAATAACAGAAATATAACTCTTGAAGAAAAAATTAGCATGAAGAAAGAAACTCTTCCGCACCTGAAAGCCGAAAACTAGACCAAGCCAGTCAAGCAAATCATGAATGGATCTATCCCCATCTCCAGGCATCAAAGACGTTGACTGTACTCTGGGCATTGGAAGATTTTGTATGTTGCTTAGTTCATTGATTGCTGCTTTAATCTGCAATATCCATAAGATAATAGAGGACAATGGCAGGATATGTTACTGAAGAAAGATAAAAGAATTGTGTGGCAGAAAGAGCTGGCAAGAAGAAATATTAACACATTGCAGACCTCTGGAAGTTCCATAACTGCCGGAGCAGGCCCAGAAACATGAAGAGGAAGAATGTTATAGGGTACAAAATGAACTTTCTTTTTCTCAACTTCTTTAGCATACCTATCGATCTGCAAGCACATGTATCTAGCTTATATTATGTAATGTTATTTAGAATAAAATATAAAGGTGAAATGCTGAAAGCATGTTATATGCACACTGTAGCACTATCCAATATGAACCTCAGCATCAACTTTTCCTGTGGGTACCACAGTTTGCAGCACGTCATATAATACCGATGCTGTCTGATAGTGCTTAACCATCTCCTCCCTAAGCGGACAAGCAATAAAATAATTTAAAATTTTCCCAGATGGCAGGGCTTGTCAAAGTATCAAAAAGGGTAAAAAAAAGCTAATGTCATGTCTTACGGTTTTCTTTTGACAGGTCCTTCCTTAACAAAATTTTCATAGTACTGCAGATAGAACTTTTGAATTTCCCCTGGATCGTTTCCAGCGAGCTGTCGCTTTGTCTCCATTTCATCCTGCCAGAATGAACAAAAGTTACTATGCCTTCAATAATAAGAAATGCCAATGGACCAGGCTAACACTGGACAATGGTCAGCCTCAGCCATGTACTTTCACATGTATGCATGATGAATGTGCATGCATGTACCTCTATATGTACATGCATGTGTGTTCCAAGAGGATCATCAGACCTATTGTGGACCACTTGGACCATCTCGTAGAAATATTGATGGGAGAAATATTGGCTCTGACAAGAAAACTTGAATTACTAATCAAACATTTCTGGATCTAAATACCTCTTCATAAAAATTGATGGTACAGACTGTCACTGCTAAAATAGTTGCCTCCTTCATTTCAAGGATATCCTCAACCACATTAGGTGATACCTTGGGAAGTTGGCTTTGTTTTTTGAAAGAATCACTTGGAATCTTGAACATTATCGAGCACATAAAAATCATAGATATCAGCCATATTGAAGATGGGGAAAGTTGGAGTTATTCTGAAGAGGCAACTAGATAAGCACTAGAATGTAACCTCTTTAGGATCTTGCAAAAGGGCAAAGCTGTTTCAGGCTTCAATTTGTGACAAATCCCATGAGGGTAAGATTCCTTTCTGAGATGCACCATCACCAAACCAACTTCCTGAAGTTCTTTAGCTCTTTGAAGTGCATTTTCGACAAATTTGTATTTCTCTTGAATAGGTATGATTGCATTTCAAACCTCTTGCAGACTGTCAAACTTAATCAGCATCAGCTTCTATGTCCTTACTTGACCTAACATCAGCTAGTAAGGGAACTAGACCCAACACATGTTGCTACAATTGATATATTCGTTGTAAGCAAACTCAGCATATGGCAAGGCCAAATCCCATGAATTCACATACCTCCTAGTCCTACAATGCATCACAACCAGTTCTCCAGACCCCTGCTAGTAACTTCAGTCTGGCCATCAATTTGGGGATGAAGGCACTAGTATTGCAATTCGGTAAACATCTTTTTTCCATGGAGTGCTCCAAAAATGACCATGAACTTGACATGTCAATCTAATATCCTACAGTATAATGTTTATGACTCACAAAGGACATAGCATTTAGTTAATCATGTCTGCAGTTGTTATCTACAGAGACCAGCGCCAATCGAATATCTCACCTTTTTATAGCTGTAATTTACCAACTTCTTTTTGTTTGTTTCTTTCTTTCTTTCTTTTTGGTTCCAGCCCAGATAATTACATTGGTCAAGTTTGCTGGGTGTAACCCTCTTGACAAAACAGGTATCAAGTCACAGCATCTAAAAAGAACATCAACTACCAATACACTGCAGCATTTAGAAACATCTATATTTACATCCGCATATCATAAGAAACAAAAGCTCTGGATGCTGGCTATTAATCCTCAATATGTCCTTCCTGTGATCATAGATATTTAAGCCTGAGTTGCCACAATGGGATACAGATGATGTTACTAAATAGATATAGATCAAATATGTAATAGAGTTTAAAAATAACGCAATGAACCAAAAC
This sequence comes from Phoenix dactylifera, assembly GCF_009389715.1. Lineage (NCBI taxonomy): Eukaryota > Viridiplantae > Streptophyta > Magnoliopsida > Arecales > Arecaceae > Phoenix > Phoenix dactylifera. The sequence goes on along the minus strand of NC_052395.1, from coordinate 17,305,315 downwards.
AGATTAGTGAAAAATCAAATAAAATTCAGATTTGAGCCTTATAGAAAGATGCAAAAAATGATTCTTCATAACAATATCAAAATGACAGAAACATATACCTTTTCAAGCCTATGTAAGAGATATGTTTTAAATTGGCGGACACCACGACCGCTTGATGTAGGATCCAAATTGTGGGCGTTCTCAAATGCATGAAAGCGGCCTAATTAAAGACATATAAGAAATGAAAGGTTTTCAGCATAGATTTTTTAGAGGAAATAAAAAGTCAACGTAAACAAAACAGTTGTTTTGTAAATCAGTAGAATACTGTGAAGCTTAGCATAGTTTCTAATTTAAGACTTCCAGGGAAGATCAAATGATAAAGTCAGTAGATGATATAAGAGATACTTTTAAATAACAGTATCAATAAGTTTATAGCATGTAAGAATAATAAACTATTTTATTCACCAGGAAGAACTTGCCTAGCAGTAGGGACACCAAACCTTCTTTGGGAGAATAGAAGTGAAAATCGCAGGCATTAAAACAAGAGAAGTGCTTAGTACCATTTGTGAGGATAGCAAGTAAGATATGGTAACTCACAAAAGACCACCATGAAGGTAAAATGAATGTATCTCTCCTTCATATTCCACAGGCTTTAGAAAACATGTTTATCCAAAAAAGCTAAATCAAATATGTCCAATGACTGCATGGTGCAGTACTTGAAGATCTAAAAATGATAATGGTGTTATAAAGAATCTCACAATCTTCCCTGCCTAACATTGATCTGAGACTACTGCATTGACGTGTTTTTCTTCGACAAATCTCAAGCCAGTGTTCTGATTTATGTCATCTATATATGCCCCTTGTGGTGAAATTTTCGCATTATCTACCATGCCGGATTTTTCTTCAACCAGCTCAACTTCTGATCAAAATTGTTAGCTTAAAAACCTAAGGCTAGAAATGTCATTGAAGCACTCATTCTGTGGCTTCCTTTTTGTCGAAGTATCAAATATTCGTAGCTTTATAAGCAATAAAATTCCAACTTTTTCCACGTTAAAAATTGTCATTGCTATAAAAGAGCAGCTAATGGCCAAAGAAACACTTCGAGAAGTAACAGGAGGAGGTTATAAAGGAAGAAAGGGATTGATTACAGAGGTAGGCGACGCGAGGGTTGTCGCGTTCGATCTCGTTCGCGACACGGAGAATGGGGACGATGGAGGCCAGGGAGGAGGGAACGAGCTCGCTGTCCTGGGGCGGCGGGCCCTCCTCCTCAGGCAAGTCCGCCATTGACGGCTGCCTCGTCATCTTCCTCGACAACGACTTGTCGAGGACCTTGCTTCCACTGCCGCTCGCCATCAATTTCCCCTCCTCTTCTCGTTGTTCTTCCTCCCCAAAGGAGACGGCGGGTTGGGGGTCGTCGTGCGCGGGGGGAAGAGGAGAATGAGTGCGTGAAAGGGGTTGGGGAGGGGGGAAGGGGCATTATGTAGCATAGAAGAAGAAAGAAGAGAGAAGAAAGGAGAAAGTAAGAGAGAGAGAAAGAGAAAGAGAGAGGCCTGGCTCTGCTTTACTTGCTTCTGTCTCGGTGAAGAGATGGACCTCTGCTTTTGCTCTCTTTTTTTTTTACTTCTTTTCGGGTTGGAATTCGATGCGATTAGCTTCCGGTATCCCCAGCCGGCAAGTAAGGAATGAGACAAAGAAAGAAGAGGAGAGAAGCGCAATTCTTTCGTACTCTTTTTCTTTCTCTACTCCGAAGCTAGGAATCGCTACTCTCTTTGCAGCGTCTCAGGGACAAGAATAAAGGTGATGGCGGGTGCCCTTTTTGACTCGCTATTCAGTCGCTATGGGCCTCCCGCCTTTCTTCCGCTGTTGGGTTCGGTTTTTTGTTGGATCCTTATTCTCCTCTACCTGGATTCTGGTCTCACGGATAAACCATGCCTAACCGGATCCAGTTATGTTCCGTGTACATCAAATACCAATAAATATGAGTTCCCTAACGATCGTGTCGCCTTTGAGACGGGGGTGCGGTCAACGGACTTCCTCAGAAGCGTCGAGACCGTGGCTTCCAATTCCTTCGTCTGATGCAGCAACAAGAAGTGAAGGATCGAGATGGGGAGGACGATCTACTGCCTTGTAGCGAAACTAATCGATACCTTGTCGGATTGCTGCTCCTTTTCGAGGTCCGCGGGGATGCCCTTGATCATGCCTAGAGCTTTTCTGAGGTCTCCTGGCACTAGAGAAGAGAAGGATTAGGCCTGAGAGTGGTTTAGGGTTTAGAGATTGGCCGGTAGATTCTAGGGTTTGGTAAAAGGTTTAAGGTTTAGGGTTACAGATTGGATTCTAGGGCTTAGGGTATAACTTATACTGCGATGAGGGATTGGTTGTCGGACGAGAGGGTGGAGACCGCCGTAGCGATTCCCTCGGCGATCCGACGTGGACGCCATCTTTGTTCTCTATCTCTCTCTCGCACGCGCGCGCGCTCTTAGGGTATAGGGATTGGCCATCGGACGAGAGGGTGGAGACTGTCGTGTCGATTCCCCCCGGCGATCCGATGTGGCCGCCAACTTCGCTCTCTCTCTCTCTCTCTCTCTCTCTCTCGCTGGCGCTAGCTAGAGATGGAGAGGGAAGGCGGCAGGGGACACATGCGGTTGCACGTGTGGTGCGCGAAACTTCAGAAGAGACATGGCTCCGCAAGATTTCCTAGAACTTTTTTACCAAAAAAATCTTCATAATCGACATGTGCGGAGACCTGCATAAAATTCTTATGTGGAAATAAGTCTACATAAAAAATTATATGCGGACGTATGCTCTGGGATTTGCTTTCTCATGTACGGACATGCGCATGAAATTTATATGCAGATGTATGTATATGGTTTCCGTCCAATAATACACCAAGATGCGGAGATACACATAAAGTTTCTCCATGTAATTAAATCAAGATACAAAGGTGTATGCGGATATTTTCACTAAATCGATCACGCTAGAGTGTCGGGCTCCTCCGGATCCGAGTAAATTTCATCCCCGCCTCGGTCTAGCTAAAATATAATCTAGCTCGATCCAAAATAGAGTACATAAATAATAATTATATTATTATTTATATTTAATAATATAAAGTTTTTATTTTTTAAATATTTTTACTATTTTAAATTCCTATATAGTCTTCTTCACCCGTTCGGCTATTACTTGTACTAGCACTATACTAGCCTGAGGCAAGGTGGGACGAGTAAAGTCTTGTAACATGATATGATAAAGCATATAGAGTTAGACGAATCAAACAAGTAAAGCTATAATTTTTGTTTGGGAGAGAAAATTTATAAAGGATTATATATATCTAGCTTAGGTTCTTGGTAGGTTTTACCATTACCTATATCCACCTCAAATCCGCCACAAGTCAGGTAAAACTTGCCCTATTAGGGTTGGATCGGTCGGGTATCCAATGAGCAGAGTAATTGCCGCCCCTATCCCCCCAACTCCAGCATCATCATTCCCACCACCTCCTCTCTCTCTATATCTCTCTCTCTCTCTCTCTCTCTCTGCGCGCGCGCATCAATCGGCCCTTATCTTCTGGGCTTGGATAGCTGCATACTACAAAGTAGGCTGGGCTCCGACCGAGATCTTACCACGCCGAGTTCAAGGCGTTATTGTGCTTTAGGCCAGGCCATTATTTAACAATTCTGGGGGAATCTATTAAATAATTACATGGTGCATATTTGAATAACGGTCATTGTTTGACTATTATCTCATTATAATATTTATATCTTATCATCCATGCATCCAGATTTTAATACCAAAGTTCTTTAAAAAAGGCTACAATACATGTTATTCTATACTAAATAACATGAAATCATGGATGGGCAAACAACAACCGTTCATCTTACAATGACATAATGTTATTATTGAAACCTGAGTCCTATCCTTAGCACCAGATCTTCAGCAACCTCCTCCGCCCTCACCTTTGTCTTTGGAGAAGGAAAGACACAGAGCAAAAAAGTATTGGTGGTGATTAAAGTTTATATGGGCTGGGCTTGGATACCGAAAATATCAAAATTTATGTAGGCCCGACCCGAAGTTTAGGCCTGAGCCCCGGCCCATGATCATCTTTGGCGGTGCTAACTAGTCTTCCGGTATTAGTTTTGACGAGCACGATGATAGGATATAATTCAATGATCCCTATTCAGTGGCAGAGCACAGCATATGTTCGATTAAATACTTGAAAGAGATCTGTTTCACGAAAAGGGGACGAGGCTGAGATGATGTTTTTTTAGAATATGAGGTTTGGCCAAAAACGAATTCGCTTACCGAGAGAATCGTGATGGGTGTCTCTAATTTAACATTAACTTAGATAAACAGAGAGCATTTGTGAGTTGTTCCATTCTTCTCGAGAAATTAAATCACCAAAGCGTTAATAAGGAAAAAGACATAGTATGAATAGAAATCTTGGGTATGATAAACTGCTATTATGTGTAATAAACTACTCGCGCAAAGCCCCGATGGGCACACCCCATAGAGATAGAGGACTAAAACATTGCTACGATAAATTCTTAAAAAGAGTCATCCAAATAAAAGCATTAATACCAGACTAATGGTGGGGAGAATTTGATTCCTTGTACTATTTTAGCTTAATGCTTGTGAACAGAATTGTCAATTAAAACGTTCCATTTGAGTTCAAAATTGTGAGATCATATTGTTAGAATATTGAGCATTATAGGAGTTAAGTGTTTAAGCCAAATTAAATGTGAGACCCACATATTCAATTGAACGGGTCTAAGTGGAAATGTATTCTACTCTTTGAGTAGAATAACGTCATATATTCACAGGCTCAAATTCGTTAGGTAGTGAATTAGATAATTGGTTTCAAAGTATCAAATTGGTAATAGATTATTGATGGAAAAATATGAATTCCACATTAGGAGAACATATTTTAATGAATAGTTTGCATACCACAAAGTTGGTCTAAAGGGTGTGACAGAACAATTTTTAAAACTGTCATTTGTCAACAGTTGTGTCTGTTCAAGGCATTCTATTAACTTCCTATAACTGCTATTTAGTTGTAATATAAAATAATCCTTCACTTCAGCAATCTGTAGGTCTTTAGAAATTTGTAGGATCTTTTTCTACAGTTGCAAACAGATTTTCAGATTTGCGCTCTCTCTCTCTCCACTTGTTTCTTTATTCCTTCCAGCCCATTCCCATAATTTGAGTACTAAGCATTGAGTTTCAAACAAGGTTTAAAGATTGGAGTGCTTCATTTTCAAGAGATTTCATACCGTTTTATCTTAGGAGACAAACGTCTATATAAACCTTAAGCACCGAGAGGGAGACGAATTTGTCTTAAGAAAATTGTGTTAAACACAAGACTCGGTTATCAAGTTCAATTGACATTCGAAACATTGTAAGTGGTTTTATACAAATTATTTTTGCATTGTTTTTATTTATCTCAGAATTTTAATATTGTAGTATTGATAAATTTACACTCTAACACATATAAGCATCCTTTAGGTCTTGAAATGAATAATAGTTATTTTCTTGCAGTTTAGTTCTAATCCTGACACATGGCTACATTTCTCAACTTTTTTCGATTCATGTGATTACCCTAATTGGATTTCTCTATCAATTTTTTTTATATATAAAAGAGGATGTTAAAATTGTTGAACTCCAAGAAAGAGTTATCCAAGTAGAAAAGTCTTCATAACCTTAGATCTGCATGATTTTGCACATAATAATAAGTCTCTTTGCCTCCAAAATCCAAAGTGAGTCTTCATCCAGGAAAACTTATCCAAATTAAAAACATCACGTCCTCAAAAGAGATTCATGAGTAAGGCATATTAGTGCGTAACACCTTTCTTTAAATTTATCCTATATTTGAAATATTTACTAGTACATTATAACTATTCAAAACTACACCAAGAAAAAAATTGTTCCAATAAACAGTCTAGGAGAAAAATTCTAAGGAAATCTCCATATTTTTTTTATTAAAATTATAAAGTTTCAAGCATAGTCAGGATCTTCTTTTCCGAACCGGGCATGGCCCGAAGAGGTCCGGTTTTACAATCATGGTCATCACACAAATCATGGAAGGCCGCGATTGGATGACTAGATTTATCAAACCCACCTCTGGACTGGAGAGGATCTAGGCTCTTTATATAGTTCCTATCTTAATCGACAGAAGCCTGTCGTCTTTCAATCCTCTTCTAATCTGGAGTATCATTTTTTTTTTTGAAAGAAAAAAGAAAAAAACACTTGTCCTGTCCTCTTTTGTGGCCTGTAATTCATTTGAGCAAGCACAATATCTAATACAATTTCACATGCTTGAACAAACCCATCTCATAAGTTGAGTTCATGAAACAACCAACAGAGAATATTTGTTGGGATCAAATATTCTATGATCCTCAGGCTGGTGAAGTGCTTATAGATGGGATCAACCTGAAGAAACTAGAGCACAGATGGATTACGAGGAAAGTTCAAGCAGCACTGAATAGGATCATGCTAGAGAAGACCACCATTGTTGTTGCCCATCGTCTGAGCACTGCCAGGAATGCTGATACTATATATCAGTTGTGCATGGGAGAAAAAATTGTAGAACAAGGTGGAATTCTAGGACATCCCTCCCGCTTTATATTTTTCTTGCATCAGATTTATATAGGTATAAACTAAATGAGTTGTTGCTGAATACATCTGCAAGAGATTCACCAAGGAGCAGAAAGCACCTTCAGGTGAGCTAGAAAGGCTAGTTTCAAGTATCAGTGCTGCAAAGTCAATGAGGAAATCTGAAAGCCAGAGACCATCCTTAAAAAGATCGATGGGTTTAGGTTCCAACACCACTGCTTTCAACTATCTCAAGTTGTCCAGCACCCAAGTTATCAAGTTTAGCGACAGGGGACTCATGAGCCAATTGGTGTGGTCCAACTCTAGTACCCGTTGACCTGATAGGAGTTTCGATAGGCTTGAAGCCCGAATGTGCCCGAACTTGACAGAGAGGTGACGAGGTGGTTTGGATATCCATGGGGTGTGTGAGGAGAGAAGATCGAATTTACCTAGAAATCAGTATCTCTAAAATCGATGATGAGTTATGCAAATCCAAGATTCAAACCATTCAACATCATCTCCACCACAAAATAAGGCATGTATATGACAATCATCAAGCAGGTATTAAAATGGAGGTATCAATTACATTACTATAAAAAAATACCTGATATAAGTATGAATTGAAAATTTACTTTATGAATCATGATCTATATATTTCAAAATAAGGACAGATTTAAATTCACCAAATTTTGATGATTAAATCATGATAAAACATAATATTGTAGAATCGTTCATTTTACACCTAATGTATACACACATATACCACTTAACTCCTTTAAGAGGGAGCCTTTGCTAAAAATTCCTATTTTTATATATAAAGCGGGAGAGGCAAGAATGTGTCTGAAAACATTAGGTTCGAAATGCTTTGTAGTAAAAATCAATAAAAGGCCTCTCAAAATAAAACTCAATATGGCCAGCCATTTTCTAAGATGTATAAAATGCCTAGAAATTAAAATTTATTGTATCCTAAACCTTTATTTACATATTTAACCAATAAAAAATTAAAGTTAGCATATGTAATGAGTAAAAGCATATCATAAACTATTTAATTTGCAATTCCATACCTCTGATGTTGTTCTAAATATTCTAAAACATGCAAACTAAATGTTGATTTATCTAGATATTTCTGAGCTATAGATCAGACTAAAATTTGTTATTATATATAAAATCCAACATTTATGAGTATATCAATTTAATTATTCTTTTCAAAGGTATAGACAACATCGCACCAGAAAAAGTTTTTGAATTGCACAATTTCCTACCACTAGAAGCGGACGCAGAGGGTGAGGAGGATGAGGCCCGTGCTGACCCCACCAACATGCTCTCAAAGCTGATAACCATACGGAGACAGAATTCAGGCAATACACCAAACAGAAACACTGGAAACGGAAACATCATTCCGCAAGTCAGAGAAAATCTGAAAGATAAACACTCTTCTGCCAATGTCGTTGAAGTTGAAAGAGCATCAAGGTGCTCACTTCATGCTCTAATCCTTCAGCATTATATAAAGAGTATAGATGATAGAAAATATAGCCATTCACCGACATGTTTTACAATTAGACCATATCTAAAATCATGAGTCAGCTGTGCCACGAGCTATTAATCCTTTCAAGTAATCAGTTAGTGTGTAAGGGAAACAAACCACGTATCACCTGCCTTGTAGGCATCTTTCTGTTGAAATGAAACTCTAGATTTTAAGCAAACAAAGGCATGCTCTGCCGGTTACAACATCGGCTTATAAGAGAAGCACACCATGGCTTGCTCTCTAGAAAAAATCCATATGATTGGCAGTATATTTCTTCTAGCCCAAAGTTATGGATTAGAAATTTTAGTTAAGCTTCCCTAGAATTAGTGAAGCGTTTTACACCTTCAACCCGCAAGCAATCCTTCTAACGGAAGGACGCAAATACAAAGTATTCAAGTTGCCAACCATTGAAGAAGTTGGAAAACGCATACTGTCATTTTGTTATTGCAAAAGAATAATACCATGGAGACCAACTCATGAATACCATTGTTCTTAACATATTTTCATCCAGGAGTTTATAATCATATAATCAAAAGATTGTATTAAGCAGCATGCTACAAAAATCAGCCAACAACTGTTTTGCCCCAAATAACAACACTGATAAAGGACAGAATAGATGGAAGTGATGAAAGATAGAGCTACAATAAAAACCATGTTTTGGAGGTCACCCTCCAAATACATTAGATTCCCACAAAGATACTATGATAGAATACACACCGCCAAGTGTGCATCTATATAATCATGATTCTCAAAAATCACATCTTCTACCGCATTTATATCCAGTTGCACATTATACAACGGTCACAAATATCCATAAAAAAAGAAATATGAGTAGATGCAATAGAGGGTAAGCAATCCATGCATATCCATCTCAATAAACAAGAGCACTTATGTATAATCATACACCAACCTAGTCATTCTTTGGTTTAAAAGGTTTTGCAAATCAAGAATATAAAGGACATCCAGCATGAATGCAAGTAGTTACATGAGCTCAACTACCTTAAAATTAGCACACAAACTCCAAAAATCTATGGATTTTATGCTTTAAAAAAAGTTAGTTCTGTAGGTGGAAAGAGCTTAAAAATTATCTGCTATTTGTGGTATTTTGACTAGGGTTTATGCCCTCATTTAGAAGAATTAGGATGGTAATAACCAACAGCAATGTGGGCCATCGATTCACATAAATTCAGAAAATATGCAACACGAAGTTATGGTTGGTGGTTCTTAATAAATGACATCTGCAACACATAATAGCTGTTCTGCTGTTGAGCTATAAAACCAATAAGAGGAAACAAATGACAACCTGATCGCATAAAAGAAAAATGGCAAAGATAAAATGTTAACCTAATATTTAAAAATTCTGTCATAGTATCAAAATAGATTGTGTTGATATTACTTAAGATTAAATAATCATGCAAGTACGAGGCTGGGTCATCTCATAAATTTCAATCCGTTGAACAATGGCACACTATTGCAGATCAAATGACTAAAGTATATGTAGGAGACAGGAGAAACCAAGTTTTGGAAATGTTTCCTTAGTTCAAAAATCATCAGATAAATTAATTAAACATGTAAAATAAAACAAATGCAAGAAGATTTGTGCAATCTCAGCCTGCCACTGGTTCCTTATGCAGCTGATATATACACCAACAAAAGGTCAACTTGACACAACCCAGTGGTACCATCAATATTACTTAACATCAGCAATCAACCACAAACAAATCATGAAATATGCATCCATGAATCATAAAGATCACCATTTCATAAGAAGATATACAATTTTATGTCTACCTCTTCCAATAGTCTCGGAAGAAAGACACAATTACAACCAATACAGACATTCTCTGCCTGCCCAGCCACTCTTTTACATCTGCTACTAATATTTCAAATACGTTGCCACAACATTATGCTTTTCACAAGTTTCTGTATCTTATTATGACTCATCGCATATTAAGTGGGACAAATACCATCCCACCTTTGAAGGTTCACGTGATTCACCATCATAGGAAGACTGAAAAAGAAACACCATTGTGCCAGTGAAGCATCATCAAAGTTAAAACATCAACATGAATGGATTATTTCTCACCACAGTGCTTCAGGCCTTTAGCACTTTACGGAAGTGTAGATGATACATTGAAGGCATGATCAAAAAAATCAGACTGCCAAAAATCATCGTTCGGTTGGCTACCAGCTATCATAGGCAACTTTTTTTGAAGCAGGGCTCTTGATTGCAAGCAAAACAAATCATCCTTACCTCTGCTTATACAGATACATGATACATCACACACTTAAGCATCAAAGTTTTCTCAGACTAAAGGTATTACTTAGAAATTCTAAATAAGCTTCATCAAAGTTTTCTCAGACTAAAGGTATTACTTAGAAATTCTAATTAAGCTTCCCAAGAACAGGGTTTTATTCTATGACATGAAGTAAAGAATCTGAAATGGCATCCTAGAATCGAATCTGAGGAGGACATATGCACTGCCCCATTGCCACGTTTGGGGATCATCAAATCAACTTCCAAAAATCTACCAATCAACATAAAAAGATTCAAATGATACAATTTGAGTTACCAACATTTCAAGAAGCTCCAAAACACATATCAACATTGCAAAAGAATAGCATACCTCTTAATGCATTTCCAGTTAAGAGTAAAAGAAACCAAAATCATCAAGAGATCGACATGTTAAGCAATATGACTGCCAAACTCAACGAAGATCTGTTTTGCCACAGAAATATGGCTACAGGCTTTTTATCACCAGCAAAAACACCGAAAACAACAGATAGCAAGAACTGTTTTGCCACAACATAACTCTCCTCCTGTCTCTCTCTCCATCTATATATAATAGTAAGAATAAAGCTTCTCAGAAAGATCTTATGCATTTATCCAACCAAGAAGCAGTAAACCTATAAACCTTAAATTCTAACATGATAGCGATTATGAAAAGAAAATAGTAGCTAAAATTCTCATCAGGTAACACCCAAGAAATCATAACCTTCACGCCGGTTTACCTCTGCCCGACTTTGCGAAGATAGACAGCCACAGCGCCCGCAGCTACTGCTCCGACTGATGCCACCGCTGCCGCCACCCAAGCAACGTTCAGACCCTTCTCCATCGCTGCCACAGCAGCATCCCTCTCGCCAAGATTCCTGTCGATATTGGAACAGAATTCAGCGTGCTCCCCTTCCAATCGAGTCTTGGTCTCCTCGAGGGCCTTAATGACCTGCTGGAGCTCCTCTTCCCGCGCCGCCCCGATCTTGGCCTGCTCCTCCACGGCCTCTTTTGCCTGCTCCTTGGAGTGCCTCAGCCCCTCGGTGAGGTCCCGCACCTTCATCTCAAGCTCCTCGGCCTTTGCCTGGAGGGCTCGGACCTTCCCTTCCTTCTCCTCGGCGGCAGCGAGGAGGCGCCCCTCGAGTGCGGAGATCTTGGCCTCCAGCGCGGCCTTGTCGGCGATGAGCGAGGCCTTGTCGGCCTCCAGGTCCTTGATGGCGCGCTTCAGGTGGTCGGCCTCGGCCTCGAAGTCCTCAGCGGCGGAGGCCGCGGCGGCGAGGTCCTCCTGGGTGCGGACGAGCTCGCCCTCAAGGTGGTGGGCCTGGCCGGCGAGGGAGCGGTTCTCCCCCTCGGCGCGGTGGAGCTCCTTCCGGGCGTCGTCAAGCTGGCGTTCGAGCTCCTGCTTCTCGGCCTGGAGGCCCTGGAACTCGTCGCCGATGAGATAGATCGTGCCGTCGGCATCGGTTTCCGCCTTCTTCTCCTTCTCGCCCCCTTCTTGATCTTGATCGAGGGTTCCGATTAGGGCTTCGTCCTTCTCGAGAGCGACGCTGCCGTTGGATACAACGCCGTCGTCTTTGCCCTCCATCGTTTGCGTTTGCGGTGTGGGTTCGATCGGAGCGCCGCCGCCTTTGTACTTGAAGGTGGGACTGGGATAAGACGGAAAAGGCAGAGCGAGACGAGGAAATGCTAAGACCTAAAAAAAGGGGCAGGGGAGGGAAAAGGAAATTACGTGGGACAGCTTTAAGATCTGTGCAGTGGTGATCCAACGGTGATTCGCGCGAAAGATGCAACCCTCTCCCCATACAGCAACCACAGAAATGAAAATGTTGGTGGCCGACCGTTTTCTGTTTTGCATTTTTTTTTTTTTTTTTTTTTTTTTTGCACTTAACCCCTCGACAGTGATCTGACTTAGAAACTAGACCTTTGCGATGGTGCGCTGGATTCAACCTTTACGCTCCATTTTCAGGACCCATCGTCTTTACTTGGTAGATATTTGCGTTGATTGGTCGGAGAGCCAATCCGGCATTCCCGGCAGCCGCTTTACTTCCAAAAAGGTCATCATGGCAGAAGATTTCGAGTTACATTTTGGAATATGAATACCATAATCAGTGCAGTACACTCGCGAAGATTGTGGTTGCAGCATAGAAGCAATGACTTAGGGCAGCTTACCGATTTGGGAAATTTTGGCTTCATCAATTTAGATAATACTCTAAAAAGTAATGTTAAAGGGATCCCATTATAGGGGCATTTCATATAGCGTCATCATCCCAACATCAAAAATGATATGATAGAGGTAATGAGATCACCGTATTTGTTGCACCACAATGATTCTACGTGGTAATGATCTCAAATCACCATCTAACTTAGTAATAAAATATTTATTCTTGGGCATTGATATTGAATGGAAATTTGAGGATAAAAATATTCCTCAATCTAGCAGAAAAAATTGGTATATCAATATACTATTAATATATTATATCAATATTATGTATATTATATTTATGATATATATATATATATGATATTATAATATAATACTAATTATATTTCTATCATATTATTATTCAAAGATAAATTTAAATGATAATAGAAATATATTATTATGCTTTATATTTACATAATAAAATCATTTAATATATTGCTTCTATTTACTTTATTTTTCTAGTAAAAATAAATATTAGTATTAAAAATAATATAATATAAGTATAAATAAAAATATTAATTATGTAATAATAATTAATATATCTTTAATTTATTAATAATTTATAGGACTAATAAATATTTTTTTATGCAATGTATTAATATTTTATTATAATATATTTTATATGATTAATAGATATAATTTTATGGAACATATTAAGGGTAGTTAGTTTGGTATTATATGGTTAGTGATCTAAGATTCTCATGGAATACCAAAAAGGTTACTCGTGGATAGCTAGGGATCTTTATTCACTGGAACATAGTATACTAAATACAATGATTTTAAATCATTTAGGATTAGATTACTCCAATATAAGAATCATCAGTAATCTAACATCATTTTGGGAATTCCATTTGAGTCACTAAATGCCACCTATATGTATAAGATTATTTTTCTTGTCCGGTGAGAAATGATATATTTTTGTGAATTTGCTACCATACATAAAACATTAGTTGTTACAATTACTAAATTAGAATTTATAGGTTAATTGTTTTTCATGTGTGCACAACAAGCACTTCAAAACTTTTCCTTGTTATATTAAATGGTAAATATACAAATTTTATTTTTTATCTAATCCTTCCTATCTAGCCTTGCTTTTTTTTCCCTGCCACCTCTTCTCCTCTAATCTTACGATGCTGCTATATTTCTCAGTTATTATGCTTCCAAACACCATGATAGGTAATCTATTAGGAGCCAAAATATAAACTTTGCCTTTGATAAGTTTTAAAAAATATATATTTGGACAAATTTTGGTAAGATTTTGGAGGGCGACATTTTAGTAATCCACCTCCTCTTCCCCACTGCCAATGGAGGGACATGACTTGAGTGGTGACCGACACCCATCAACACCCAAACCTAAGGCTATCACTAGGTAGATTATAAAATGAGTCATATTGGAACCGGCCGAGTCAAGCTCGAGCTGACTTTTATCGGCTCAACTCGAACTCAAGGCAAACTCAAGTAGACCATCCAAAGTTTCGAGCTCAACTCAAGCTTCCTCTTACTTCGATTCGACTTGCTTGCACCTTATTTTTTATGCAAAAAGTTTGTTGATGGATCTAGTTGGGGTCTGATTAGATGCAAATCCAGCCAATTTCTTACCCTCTGAGCCTAAAATTGTACCTACGAAGGCTTTACTATTTTTGTTCTCGAATCATGAGCTAGTGCGACAACATTATATAATAATTTAGGCTTCGAGTAGGTACTGGGCCTCAATTGTGATTTCAAGCCCACAATTTAACATCGCTTTGGCTGTGCCCTCAATATTGTTACCCACTTTAGGGTGAAAATTAAGAACTTTGTTTAGTTCACCGAAAAGACAAGAAAAAGTGAGGTCAATGAAAAAATTGAAAAATATTTTATATTTAGTCAAAATTTTCAAAATAATAATAATAATAAAGTAGTTTTTTTTTAGTACATGGCTGCTTACACTGCTTCCGCATGAGCACAACCAACTACATTACTATCAAGAAGACTATACAAGGCAGAAGGAACAGAGGACTGTTGGGTCCATAGACAATCTCCAAAATGATGAGCAATAAATGAGGCGACCTAATTCACAGCTTGGTTCACCTTCCGAAAGACGTGCCTGACCTGGGCAATATGGCACTCCCGTAGTATTCGTCGTATGTCACTTAGGAGCAGGTGCTCAACTTTCCCCATCCCTCCTTCGATAAGCGCTCAATCAACAAAATTGAGTCTTCCTCCAGAATGATACAGCTGGCATCAAGTATATGTCTCGTATGTAAGAACCTCTCCCATGTAGCACCGAGCTTCATCCCAAAAACTGAATCCTCGAAGAAACGACATCTCTACAGCAAACTGTCACGACCCCCGCCCCGTTCCCGGCGGGCCGCCGCGACGGTCCTAGGGTGCGGGTAGGCATAAGGCCACCAGCCACCGCGTAGAACCCTACTACCTATCAATCATCAATAAATCTTGAAAAATTTGGCATGATGCATGCACAAAATGATCACCTTTTCTATAGTGACCTGTCAGGATTATTTCAATACATACAACAACACTACCTGTCAGAGCAGCAATCACATAATCTGTCACATAATGAACTTGGACAATATATATTAATACATTATCTCAGGCATATAACTGATCTGCACAC
Organism: Phoenix dactylifera; assembly: GCF_009389715.1. Taxonomy (NCBI): domain Eukaryota; kingdom Viridiplantae; phylum Streptophyta; class Magnoliopsida; order Arecales; family Arecaceae; genus Phoenix; species Phoenix dactylifera. Next base: position 17,290,140 of record NC_052395.1, on the reverse strand, counting down.
ACATATATATACCTGCTTCCCAATTCATCCATGGTAAAACCCATATCCACAACAGAATCTATGACTGTAACTATGCACTATATACAATAGAAAGTTTATAATACACCAAAAGGTATAAACCTCTATCTACATTATACTATACTATACTATGGAGCGGCACAGCTAACAGGCAATCTCTAACCCTGCTCTTCTCTATACAATACCTGCCCTGCAATCAAAAACACCAAACTGGGAAGTGAGTATATAAATACTCAGTGAGTGGAGTAGAGAGTACTATGCACATGAGACAAGATATAATCATGGCTCGAGGTGAAATCTCAAGATCAATAACAAGATGAACATGAACTCAACATAAAGAATATGGAGTAAATCATCAATATCACCACAATCACAATCAACTCATCTGAAGCATATATGGAATAATCGAGTAAACATATATACTACTCATGAATATGCTCAACAGATCATAATGCTGGAACATACAAATCAGGTGTCAATATGCTGAATCATCAACAAGACAGCTATTGGGAGGTGGGTTTTACGCCCCAGGCGAACCAGCAACAACTCCCTACTGTCACATGCATATACAGGATAAGACACCATACCAATAATATAAATGCTAGATAGCTATCGGGAGGTGGGTTTTACGCCCCAGGCGAACCAGCAACAACTCCCCAGTATCACATGCATATGCAAAATAAGACACCATACTGATAATATAAATGCAAGCCAGTATCCAGAACAGAAATCCATCTCACATCTATATACTAAACGGCACCTCGCGGGAATTCTACATCCGCGGAAAGCCATACTGCACCTCGCGGGGTCTTACTATGCCCGGCGGCAAGCAGAATATAAGTCGTAGGACTGGCCAATCCTACGCCTAGGGTCGTGTCCCCCCTAGGAAGGGACTGGGCTCCGCCCACCCAGAAGGCTACTATGTGCACAAAGGCCGATGTTCAACCCCATCGACTATAGGTGTCCTGCAGATACTGTCAAGCCATGCATGAATGCCATAATGCACCCTCCCAATACTCTACTAAAAGGAGCATAATTAAGACTACCACTCACTCGACTCCGACCCAATCATAAACTAACATCAGGTTTGGGAGTGAGGGGTCAAGGGTGTGCAATGCAACTCAATATACCACTTACAAGTCTTTGAAATAGAGGAAATGAAATCAATTTACAAAAGAAGTCATTTCACAATTCAGATCCAATTTAATTACTCATAAAGAGTATAATCAAGGTTACCACTTACAAGTCTTTGAAATAGAGGAAATGAAATCAATTTACAAAAGAAGTCATTTCACAATTCAGATCCAATTTAATTACTCATAAAGAGTATAATCAAGGTTACCACTTACAAGTCTTTGAAATAGAGGAAATGAAATCAATTTACAAAAGAAGTCATTTCACAATTCAGATCCAATTTAATTACTCATAAACCCCTCGTAATTCCTCTCAATGTTTCCTCAAATGCATGTACAGAATAATCAAGCATGGAGAATCAAGATTATAGAGGAATCTACTACAATATCAATCAATATGCTCAAGTGGAATCAATTCATACTTGGCGACATTCATGAAAATAAATTAAGGAAGCTCATGGTGCAAAGTACATGACTCCCACTCACCTGCCAATCCGGCACGGCCTTGATACGCCTCTAGAATTGTACAGTAGGCAGCAGGGGACTTCTTCCTCTTGTTCCCTAGCTTCTTGCCCAACTGTGACATGCATTTACAATACATTTAGTTTTGTATCAAGGGCTATAATCTACGTGCCAATTATAATATAGGAAACTTTAATTGATTCAACTCCCCCGTTCCCTAAATCTTTTCTTTTCTTTCTCTTTTTCTTTTTCTATTAATTAACTCATCATTTATCTGTATTAGGGACTCCCTTGCACGAGTACAAGGTCCCTTTTAGCTTGATCTAGGCTTAATACCCTATTATAGCATGAAATCCCCTATTTTCCACCCGGATGAACAGTAATCCGGACCGACAGCCGGTTACTTCATCCCGGGTTTGATCCACTTTCAGGACTCCAAATTTGATGAAATTTTTACCTAACATTCTACTCTCATAGGGGATTCTAAAGAGGTAACATGCATTGCTATCAGAGGTCGTTTGACCCCCTAAATAATTCGCCGAAGTTGGAACTTCGACACAGTTTTTCCGTAGTGCCGGAAAAATTTGTCAAAATCCGATTCTTCTTCCTTTAACCGCCTCTACAACCCTTATCCGACCCCTCTAGACTATATTCACCCTTTGTATAGCCTAATGTCATCAAAAGACTAGATAGGGATGGATATTTACCTTTTTCTTTTTGAAAATTGAGGTCCTTGCGTAGAGGGGAAGGAGATCTACACTTTTCCCTTCAGCTGGCAGCGCAACCGGGATCTCCTTCCTCTTCCTTTCTTCCTTTTCTTTCCTCTTCCTTTCTTCCTTTCCTTTCCTCTCCTTCTTTTTCTTCCTCTCTGTCCGTCTGAGACTCCCTCTGTGACTCCCTCTCGATTTCATTCCACCGACAGCACACTCAACCCACCAATTAAGTCAGATCAAACAAAACCAAATCCCCATTTTGCCCTTGCCACTTCGATATATCTGCAATTATGCCATTATCTTTTGATTCCTTCCCATTTTGCCCCTAACACTTCAACGCATCTACTATTATGCCATTAACTTTTGATTCCTTCCAATTTTACCCCTTATATCAATTTTAAAGAACTATTCTATCCCTTTTTTATAATAAATAAAAAAAAAATTTTGGAGTTATTACAGAAACAGCTTGGAGCAATGATCTTTGATCACAAATGCCACTCCCACACTCATGCCTCCGGCAGGCAAGCTCCCATTAAAATTCATCTTAAGATGGCTAAAGGGTGGGGGCTCTCAAGAAAAAAGTAGTTTTTTCACGAGGATAAAGTTTAATTTCTATTAATTAGAAATTAAAATATTTTTTTAAAAAAATATTTTTCAGCTTCTAGATGGAATGGTGTACGATTTTTTTTTACTGCCAGCATATTATATATATATATATATATATATATATATATATATATATATATATATATATATATATATATATATATATATATATATTTTAAAAAAATACATGGGCGACTAAATATAAACTATTCTCAAATATATTATTTTTTTAGGATCTACGAGCCACGCAAAAAATCACTTTCCCTTTATAAAAAAAAAACCCTCTCAAAACGAGGGGAGAGAAAGGCCGAGTGCATCGGCGCTTTTGTTTTGGAGAAGCAAAGCAAAACACGAAGCAGTAGCGTGAGAGGAGCTACGAACCAGATAGCAGGCCCCTAACCCACTCGGAGACGGAGTTCGATCTTTAAACATCCAAGCTGTCGAGATGGTATACACGATCCCCCATTCCTATCTTTTGTTTGAATTCGATCATTTTTTTGATGTGTTGGCAATTAGGGTTTTGTTCTTTTTAGGATTATATGTTAGATCCATAGGTTTGAACCTGTTAGATCAATTTCTGTTCTCTCCACGTATAGAATAATTATAATTCCGTGGGTGATCAGAAAGAGCAGAGCCCAAAAAAATGGTGGGGTTTTGTGATTCCAATAGTTCCAAACCTACTCGGTCTTGTCGTATGGGTTCAAGGATAATTTCAGATGACCGGGTCTCTTCTAAATGCAGGAATCTTAGTTTTCGAATGGATAAGTTTGGAGGCTAGTGATTGTGTAAAGTTTTTTTCAGATCGAACTGAAAGGGAAAAGGTAGGGCTGATGGAACTCTTGAATAAAGATAACCTTCTTAGTTGGAGACATGAGCAGTTAAAAGAACGATTTTTTTCTGGCTCATTGATGTCTGAGCAAGGAAAGATGTCTGGTAAAGTACGGTTTATATGTAATGAAAAATGAATTGCAATCATGTTTCTCTCATGGGAACTGGAAGCAATTTTTCTAATATTGTTTTTTTTTAAAGAAAAGAGCTTCTGCATTAGGTACTTTTATTGTGTTTTTTTTTAAAGAGCTTCTCACTCCAAATTTTTTTTTTTTCTTTCGAGAGAGAGTGTGTGTGAGAGAGAGAATGAATTTGTTGAATATGGAAGCAAATGTGATGGATTAAAAAAAAAGTTATTATTGGAAGTTATCATTGCATGCCATAATGCCAACCCTATAGAGACCACTAGCATATACCACTGAAACTAATTGGTTTCTGCCAAAGCAGACTTGAAACTAACCCTAGCTTAGGTATTTGTCTAGTTTCCATCAGTTTTGGAAGTAGACCAGTTTTGGTTCAGTCACTGAATTGATTGAAACCATTGTGGTCAATGCCGTTATAAATTATTTTACCTTTTAGTGATTGGAATCATTTCTTCATATCTTTTTAAAGCATATTTGTATAACTAGTGTTTATTCTACACATATTTTTAAGCTAGAATTAGTGTAATCAGCTTATCTAAGCAAAATCTCATTCAAAGCCCGTGGTAGATCATGTTTAATGACAAGTGCAGGAAAGAAAAGGTGTTCATGGTGTCACTGGCTTTGAATTGTATACTATAAGGATTTCTTTCTTTTTTTTTGGGGGTGGTGGTGGTGGTGGTGGTAGTGGTGGTGGTGGTGCAATAACCACTAATGAGAATAGAAATTATAGTATCTTGATGTTTAGGCCTTCATTCAACATATTAAATAACCGTTGAACCCTAGGTGTATGGATAAAAAAAGAAACTATGAATTACATTGTCCCATGTTTTTTTTTTTGGTCGTGCGAACAAATCATACATGTATAGTATCAAATCATCTAAGAAAGTCGGAAAATAAAGTGTCTCGGAACTAATTGGAAATGTGAAGATCTTCTCCTCCCAAACTGTGCCCCCCGAGTGATTAGCTACATAGGTTGCCATCCAATCTCCTGCATTGTTTGCCTCTCGGTACGCATGCCTCATGTGGAAGTGGGTGAAGTCTTTGGCCATCCACCAGATATCCCATAGAAGAGGGGGAACCCTTGTAGTGTGGCACGGTTTCCTCACCCATCCAACCAATGTGGCAGAGCCCCTCCAGTAAGATTGTCCCATGTTTTTCTCGAGAATCATCTTAATACAAGTTTAACTAGTCAAAAAAAGGTGAGAAACATAAAGATAATTTCGTCTATGCATTCGCAAAGGAAGAACAGGTTTTAAACTCTTTATTCACTAATTTTGAAGTGTCCATATTTGAAAATGAATGTAAGAAATGCTGGATCAATACCAGTATCTCAGAATGCTTTAGCATTGCGCTAACCTTGTTTATAGCATCCAAGTAGACCCAAATTAGGAGTGGATTTTGGAGTGTGTTTAAGTGCAAGAATCTGGAAGCGACAATTTCAGAATATAATGTAAATGAGAATGCTTAGGAAACATGAAAAGCACAATCAATAAATTAGTCAATGTTGATGTCCAAGGATACCCATATATGATCTCTTTGTTATCTTCAATCTAATAGATAGAACGATTGAGAAATATGAGAAGAAATCTTACTGAACTTCAATGGGGTTAATGAAATGGAGAGTTACTTTTGGATACTATGTGATTGTCAGTTTCCTTGATAGAGAAAAGCTAATTTGACAATTTTTGAAGCATTCAATTTTGTGCTAATCAGAATAAAGGACCCAAACTATGGCCTCTATGTTCTGTATATAAGAATGCTTAGGTGGGTTTGTTGAAAAAGATGGATATGCTTGAACAAGAGTTCAGTAAAAGAAGTTTCGGAGCTATAGGTTCCATAAAAGAAGTTTCGGGGCTATAGGTTCCATAAAAGAAGTTTCGGAGCTGCATGTAGTAAAGGTTGAAAACCAACTGAGATGGTGTAGTTATATGTATTATAGGCCTAAAGTGTTTTAACAAGAAGAGTTGTCCTTGTATCAAGTGTTAGGAAAGATAAAAGAAGGGACCTTACATATCTTGGATGGACATGGATGATTGTGAGATCTGATTTGGAATGTAAAAGTATGTTTCTTCAGTGATGATGCATGGTAACAAGGATTCATACTTCAAATGATCTAAGATATGGCTTTTGGTGAGGAGATATTAAATTTACAAATCAGGAGGAACCAAAACTATTTTGATCCCTTGAAAACTCGGACTAATACATGAAAGATACCAATTTTATGTTAACCTATAACTCATAAGTGTGACTGGTGGTCCTTGAATGAAAGTAGAGGTGCTGTGGTTTTATTTGATGTATTGGTTCAGATGTCATAAGTTAGTTTTGAACAAGAAAGTGTGTTACAAAGTCTTAAACCCTTGATGGTAGGTACTGTGCACAATGTTGTCAATATTGGAATTGAGTTGTAAATGATATAAAGAAGGTCGATCAGATCGGGTTGTGGTCCAACTTGCAAATTGCAAGATCCTTTCAGGTTTTGTACAAAAAATTCAGAAATTTAAGAGAAATGGAGGCTTGAAAAATTGAATCAATTGGTAACATAAATGAATACAGAACATAAAGAGATACATATAAGTCTAGATTCCAGCATCATAAGCTCATGTATAGCATTCCTAGTGAAAAATTCATCTTTTCTTTGAGGGGTCCTAATGAAACAATCATCATGTCCACTTATTCAAGATATTTATATAATATTCCTCCAGATACATCAACTCAATTATCATTTTTGGTGGAGTATTTAGAAAAAAATCAGATTTAACAAATGGTTGTAAAAGTACAAAGATCAGCTTCTTGCTTTTAACTCCATGCTTTGTTTGCTTTCCAATTTCAAAAGTTTAAAACCCTAAGGAGCTTCTTCTCAAAAAAAGAAAAAAAAAGGAAAAGATAGGAAAACCTGAGGATTAGGAGCTTGCTAATATAAAATTGCTTGAGGCTTATTAGTGATAAATAAGCAATTATATATTCTCAAATAAATTATAGAAAACAGTCTTTGACATGGACTTTAATGTGTAAATAATTCGATCAAGTTGGATCTTATGGCCCAGGGGATTGCATGATCGATAATATGGATCTGGATCTAATGATTTGTACTGGTCCTTACTCCTTAGCCAAGGATGAGATCCAGATTTTTTTTAGGGTTATTCTGATCTGGATCATGGATCGAGATTTTTTGTCAATAATGATCCTGCACCATATCAGGATATGAGGAAGTTTTAAACGTATTTAGGCGGTCAGTGTCGCCAATGCACTTTCCACCTTCAACAGCCTCCACTTGACCATGTAATCCTATTTGATGTTCTTGCATAAAAATCTTCTTCATTCAACATGAGCTTTGCAAGCGAACTTGGTCTGGCGGTCCACCATCCACCATTCTGCAGTTATTGCATGAGAGTGGTATCCTTTGTTTGTTCGAATGATCCATAACTTAGATCAGTCCACAGAAGTAACCTCAACATGGGCACAGGGAAGGCTAGGCGATTTTCTGGAGCTCAGTTAATTATCCTAGAGACTTCCAAACAATTGATAGATAGTCCTACTTATCCACTTTCTTATCAAGAAAGAGAGGCCCAATTAGGGGAGCGGATACATTTAGGGACGTAGCATGCGCCAATTTCTTTCTTTTATACTCTTTTGAAATTTGATATTCCTAGAAATGAAACATTATTCAAATAACTTGCTTAGAAAAGCATGATGAGTTTCATCGGGTCTATTCTTCCTGTAAAGAGAGAGAAAAATCGCTTGGTAGGACAGACACATTTACCTAAATAAAGACCTGCATCTCTCTGGCCTTTTTTATTTTTTTTCTTCTTATTGAATCCTGTGTTAAAGATTTGATTTGCATTGTCCTGTCCTATAAATTATTTTATATATACATGACATTCCTTTACATATTAAAGATAGTACATAATTTTTGCAAACTGATTAAGGCCAAAACTGAACATTGAATGAAACAGATTATTAAAAGGCATAAAATTAAATAAAAATTTATATGTCTATGTTATTCATAGTGTTTTGAAGTGAAAATTTGATTTATTATGTTCTAACAGGATGATCCAGAGCTAGAAGCCATTAGGCAAAGAAGGATACAAGAATTGATGGCACAACATGGCCTGGTAAATCAGCCCATTACATGATAAATAAATACTTTAAAAATTACTTCCTTAATTCTTTTATATCCTCTGGTGCATGGCATCTTTTGAATCAGGGTAGTCAGCAAAATGCAGGACAACAGAAAGCACAAGAAGATGCCAAAAGGTAGGATTTTCTCTAAATAACTTGCCGAGTTAATCCTATAGAATTAACTGTCATAAAATTCTGATTCAGGGAAGCTGAAGAACACAGACAGTTGATGCTTAGTCAGATATTGTCTGCTCAAGCAAGAGAAAGATGTAAGATCTTCCTTGAAGCTCCTATTTTTGGACTGGGACTGCCAATGTTACTGTAAAACTGTATCCTGCAATAATATAAGATCTTGCTATTACAAGTTATTGAGCTGCGATGTGAGACGTTTCATAATGGTGTAAATTTGGTTGGCATCTTCACATGGGTAAGTGAGAAACTTAGGAATTGAGATATTGCATATCAGCTAGGTATTGGCGCTATTATACATCGTGCTGGTGCTGGGTATGCACCAACTCAGAACTCAGGAGTGTGCCAAGCACTTGTACGGAGTACTGTGCCAGTGCATGTGATATCCCATGCCATATCTACTTATGCTGACCTGCACTTCAGTCCATGCTTATATGTCCATTACAATTATCTACTACTGGCAGTGTGCTAAGGTGTCTGTTCATGATATGCTCGTGCTACAATTTTATTCACATAACCGCATTAGGCTTTTTTTTTTTTTGTGGTCAGGGCAGTCATGCATGTGGAAATTAATATGATTTTCTTACGGTATAGAACTGTAAAAATTCAGTAGAGGCTCATGAATTCTATTTCTTGAAATATAAATGCAAGAAGGGGGAGGGGGTGGATTTGGTCTCTCTTTCTTGATTATTGCATCTTAATCAAGAAATAGGGGGTAGAGAGAGGGGTAAGATTTCCACACCCTAGGTTGCTGAACAGATGTATGCTTCCATAGAAGCATGTAGAAAGGCAATCAGATGATCTCTTTTGTGATATTGAGCAAACATGGCAGATAGTATTGCACATAATTCTGATACCTGTGAGAATGTCTTTTCTTTGAAAAAAAGATATTTGTGAGTGTGTCATATTTGCCTTTTCCATGAGCGTGTTATGTTCGTTTTTATGTCATCAGTGTCTAGTGGTATACGTGGGGACCATTGGAATTTGGAACAGTGGCATATCCATCATATATCCAAAATGCAAAAGAGGAAAAAGAAAAGAATTTTTTTTTTTGTTCTTCTCTAAGTTCCACCAGGCTTTGATCATTGAAGTACAGCTCTTCTATGTATTAACAGTAGCTCGTATTGCTTTGGTGAAGCCTGACAAGGCAAGAGGAGTAGAAGATGTGCTTCTTAGAGCTGCTCAAATGGGACAGATCTCTGAAAAGGTAATGCAATTTGTAAGTTTTAGGACAGCTGATGTCCACCTTAAAATGGAGTTATCATTTATTTAAACTTCAACATTTAAATAACTTTTGTCATATTTGGTTTGCAGGTATCTGAAGAGAGGCTTATTTCACTTCTTGAGCAGATCAACAACCAAACAAGCAAACAGACTAAAGTTACGGTAAGTAGCTGACCTTGACTTGTCTGCTAGATTGTTCGTTGTTATAAAAGTCGAGCTATTTGGTATACCTAGAAGAATCATAACCATAACAATGAATAGAACATACCATAACTATCTTTTCTTTGCCTCTATCCATGTGAATTAAGTATGCACTATAAAGTTTGGGACACAATGTTCCACTTTTGCTTTGCCTCATCAGATTCAAAGGCGTCGGAGTGTTCTCGAAGATGATGATTAAGTCTAGGTCTCTTCCTACAGTCTTTTGGTGGTTGATGGAGTTAATAGTGGGTGAATTGTTGTAAATGACCGAAGGCCCAATCTCTTCCTACATCATATTATCGCTTCATGACAATTCCAGCTACTTTTGAATGAACTTTATAAGGTTGTCTGCTCTTCAAATTTAAGCACTGTGCTTGTCTATTGTAACTGTTATTACTTAACGGTATAGAGTGTTGTTGGGATGATCAATCACCTCTTGGAATTTGTTAGGGACGTCATGCTCCAACAAGGTTAGTTTGAAGTAAGATGCATTTTGAAATTTCTGCTTGAAAAGTGTGTTCATATTTAACACATATTGTTGGTATAAGGCGATGATAAGAAACATTAGGATCTCTAAATTGAGCTGCAAAGGAAGCAAAAAATTATCTGTAGGATTCCCTTGGAGATATCAACATGTTAATGTTAGTGACCAACCATGTGATAATTAAATCAAGGGCATGGCTTGAGGGCCAATTTGATTAGTCCCAAGAAATATAGCATAGAAGATCTTATTTATCATCTGCTAGAGAAAACATGTTGAGATTTCTGGACGGTTTTTAACCTGTCATATCACTTATCCATCAGCAATTCGGGCTTCTGTATTGAGCGTCGAACACACAAAAACCTGTCCTGCGGTCAGCATCTGAATTCAGAAGGCGAGATGAATGAAAAAATATACATGGAGTGCCCGTGCTACGGTGTTTTTAAAATCATATCAATGTATCATACTTCATGTATTTATGCATGTAAACTATTATTGGATTATGTATTACGCCATTAGTTTGGATTTGAGTCAAGACCAAACTCAAACCCGGTAGCACAACCGTGATGCTCTTCAAGAGGAGTCGCATTATGGTTACTAGGGTTGCTTCACAGACGCTTAAGACCTTGGGATATGGTGCGGTTCCCTTGCTACCAAGTTGTTGGGGAGGCACCCCTGTAACGGCTGCAATGCCCGAGCTGAAAGGAACTACAGTCACTCCGTTACTCAAATGAACTCCCGTAATCAGTCATCTATTCCGAGATACCAAGCCAATCAAATCTGAGAGCAGATCTCCATGAACAACACATGGTTTTCATACTCAAGCAGGTCAAAATGCCATTTACCATGTCCATCTCTCAAAATGAGCTTCCATAATTCCAATATACCAACTCAACCGCATATAAGCACCAGATCTCCATGAACAACCAATTATCACATGAAAGGAACACCACCACCAGGATCATTTTCAATGCCGCATCACACTCCAAAAGATGCATGTTTAAGTACTTATGTGCTGTACTTTTTTTTTGGGGGGGCGTTAGAAATGGCTATTCATTCCATATAGTTCTAAGCACGGGCATTCATGTAATTACAGACAGACATATATCAGACAGCTGATGCCCGACCAAGTTCGCATGACATGGAATTCACAAAGCAGCCGTAGAGATACTGCAAACACCATGCTAGTCGCAAAGTTATAATTATTAAGCAGCCTTTACTGGGTCGATCCAAGTCCTAGAACCACAATTCAAGGAGACAGCAAGTAAGCACCCATCCAAGAGCGGAAACGAGACCAGGCCAGATCAACCGGTGCAGGGTTCTTATCATCCATTCCCATTGCTTTCCGCCTCTTGATGCCATCAGGCGAAGCATTCATAAAGGCATGAGCACAGCCAGGATATATATGGACCTCATATGGAACTCCCGAGGGCCTCAACTTTTCCTCTAAGGATTTTGCTGCCTGAAAATTAAATCACGGATTAAACCCATGGCGAACATTCAGATGACTTTTATGTGTTAACGATACAAATGATTGTCTAGACTTTATAAAATCAGCCAGCAATGACACTGGCAAAGTTGCAAGATGGTTGATGTTGCCAGCATGACAAACAAGTCACAACTTCCCCAAGCAAATAATATATAAAACAGGATTTTATTATGCCATTATCACTGATATTGCAAGTATGAATGAGGATCAGAATCATGTAGAATGACGGAAAGAGTCCAGGGATGTCAGAACAATGCCTCAGATCATCAAAGATCATTCTTATTCTATGAAACATAATCTATATCTTTAAGTTATTTTTCTTCTAGAAAAGTGAGAATAAGCCATACCCTAATTAATCCCAACCAACTGATGCTACCATCTAATTTATACCATGGTTGCTGATCACTTTATACTGTCCAAAATGCACTCTAAAACTTCAAACTGATTAATATTGTTTCAACTTTCAATATTGGATTTTCAACTATAATGAGTCTTACCAGTCCTTAAAACAACCACACCAAAAGAAGCAGCCATAAAGATCTTAAACTGTGTGCTTTACTGAATGCACACAAAGAATTGCTGGATATCATTCAACATTCTGTGGATAGCAGGGAGCTGGAAGAACAGAGGACATGGTAAATCCAAAGTTGAAGTTTAACAGCTTATGAATACTTATTTTGTTTATCAGATATAAAGCCTGATGCAAGTTTTTTCTACATATAGGAGGTAAATTAGCAGTAAATATACAAAAATATATCTTTAGCCTCAGAAAATAGCAAAAATGCCTACTTTTAAAGGGTGATAGAATGCTTGATTTACTCAGGCTATCCTCATTCGGAGATAAATTATTTAGAATATAAAATATAGTGTAGAAATGTTAGGGTATGCCCTATGCTGTCTCCATTTCCACTAGAAGCATCAACATCTGAAATCTCTTAATTGCACCTCTATCTCATAATCTTAAGAAAAAATTACAGAGACACCCCTCCAATTTTGGACCATTTACACTTAGACCCCACGAGTTTAAAAAGTGTCAATTAACTACCAAAACTTCAAATTCGTTATAATGTGGCCCAACCATCTATCTTCATTACAAAATGTTACCAAACTCTTATAAAATCCTAAAAGTGCCCTCTTCCACTAACTTAGCAGGGGCTCTCTTTTTGGCACAAATTGAAGGGGAGGGAAAGAAGAGTCAAGTAGATGGAGTGTTTTGAGATCTATACAAGCAGATGAATGACAAAGGATGGAGCGCTTTGAGATACATGCAAGTGGCTCAATGACAAAGATGGAGTGCTTTGCGATTTGTGCAGATGGATGAATGACAAAAGGCGGAGCGCTTTTGAGATCTATGCATGAAGATGAATAACAAAGGAGTTAGCATTTTGAGATCTATGCAAGCAAATGGATAATAGAGGATGGAGTGCCTTGAAATTTATACAAGCGGATGGATGACATAGAATGGAGTACTTTGAGATCTATGCAGACGGATAGATGATATAGGATGGAGTACTTTGAGATCTATGCATGTGGATGGATGAAAAAGGATGGAGTGCTTTGAGATCTATGTTGGTGGCTGGATGACAGAGGATAGAGTGATTTGAGATCTATATAGGTGGATGGATAACAGAAGATGGAGTATTGAGATTTGTGTAGGTGGATGAATGACAGAGAATGGAGTGCGAGATTTATAGGTGGATGAATGATACAAGATAAAGTTCTTTGAGATTTGTGTAGGTCGATGGATTATAGAGGATGCAGCACTTTGAGATCTATGCAGTGGATAGATGATAGAGGATGAAGCGCTTTAAAATCTATGCAGACAGATGAATAATAAAGGATGAAGCACTTTGAGATTTGTGCAGATGTATGGATGATAAAGAATCGAATGCTTTAAGATTTGCACAGATGAATATATGATAGAGGATGGAGCGCTTTAAGATCTACGCATGTGGATGAATGAAGGAGAATATAATGCTTGACGAGCTGTGCAAGTGAATGGATGATAGATCGGTGCAAGTGGGTGGATGACAGAGGATAGGATGCTTTGAGATTGCATGGAACCCACGATTTGACCTCTCTAAATCAAGAGTATTTTTGCTTTTTTTTTTTCTCACTCTATTAATAGGTCAGGACCCAAATAGACAACTAGGCCACATTGCAATGAAAATGAAGTTTTGGTGGCTAATTGAAATTTTTTAAATTTGTGGGATCTTAAGGAAATGGCCCAAACTTGGAGGGGTGTCTTTATAATTTTTCCTAAACTTAAACGTTCCATTCAACTTACTTTAATTTTTATCAATAAGAAAGATACTGAAAACTCCAGGATGCTACAGCAAACTCTAGGTGGTACATGACCATATGGGAAACCTTACAGGCTGTCATACCACACCATCATAAAGAACTATTTATGCTGATTAAATTGTATCTGCTTAAACCTAAACATCATTATGTTTATTCATAGGAGTACAAAAACATAACGAATTGCCAGAATCATGTTCCTATTTTCTGGTGCTACAAGAAAATTAAATAAGTTAGTCAGATAACAGTATTCGTAGAATGCAAGTTTCTTCAATGATTCAATCAAAAGAATATAGTTGTTCATCAGACAAAGGAAGCGCAATTAATAACTCAAAACCAACATAGTGAAAAACTTAGTGGTGAAGAAGGAACATACAGTGATATCAGAAAATCCAACAAAGTTATCAAGCTCCCCAAAGTGAGCCTGCACAGGAGCCTTTGCCTGGGAGGGATCAGCAAGTTCTGGTGAAGGAACTCCATAGAAGGCAACAGCAGCATCTACCTCAGGGACCAGAACTGCAGTTGCAATGGACAAAGCACCCCCCATACAAAATCCAATTACACCAACCTACGTAACAGACGAAACTATATGAGCTCAGAAAAAAAAATAAAAAAAAAATAAAAAACTGAACTAGATCCAATTTAAAGTAAATCATTCATTTTCCTTCTAATAGGCTCAAGTGAACTTTTTCTTCACATTTTGAACCAAACTAACAAATAGAAAGAGAAGTGACACTGATAAATAGTGCATTGTATAGAACAAGAATTGCATTGTCTATTGCATAATAAAAACTAATGGAAGATCCACCAACTCTAAAATAGGAAGCTAATGACCACCAAGTGCTTGCTTGGATGGTATCACCCTTGCTACTAGGGCAAGGGGGCAGGGGTTTGATTCCGGTTGGAGTCAACCCTCAAGTGATGGGGTGGGTATATGATGGAAGGTGGGAGTTAGCCCCTCCTAATCTCAACAGAAAGAAACAAAAGGAAGCTAAAGTTTTCGAGAGAAGAAAAGCAAACACCGTGTGTATATTATAGAACACATAGACTAATACATGATCACACAAATAATAAATAGAAGCAAGGAATTAGGCATGATATGCACGTGCCAAGACTCAAGCTATACTAAAAAAAAAGAACTGTACATTAATGAGACCTTTTATTTAAAAATTAAAGAAAAGGAATATATGGGTGTTGTCTTAACCTAGTGCTGATGCTAGTACTGGCCTGGCAAACGTTGGCACTTAAAACCTTTCCATAGAGAGCAATATTTTTCAGAAGTATAAAATGGCCTTTTAAATGATCTATAATGTTGAATTGTTTGAATGGATTTATGAAATCTATTATGTGGTTAGAAAATCATTTAATT
This sequence comes from Phoenix dactylifera, assembly GCF_009389715.1. Classification (NCBI taxonomy): domain Eukaryota; kingdom Viridiplantae; phylum Streptophyta; class Magnoliopsida; order Arecales; family Arecaceae; genus Phoenix; species Phoenix dactylifera. The sequence continues at coordinate 17,274,864 of NC_052395.1, read as the reverse complement.
TCAACTAACACCTATGCGGCGATGATTAACAAAATAAATAAATTGTTCATTATGTCTTGATTAATTTTTTTATATAACTTTATGAGCTCTTGGAGCAGACGAAGAGAAGACATATACAAGCAATAAGAAAACAACAACTATAACTCAAAAGCAGTAATGACATTGAAAGGGCACAGAAATTTCCTAGTACATATAGTGTCACCTTAACTGATGTGTTATTTGGTACTCTATCTCGCTCTCTCTCTCTTGCAATTTGGACTGTAGATGTTCTTACTGACTTATGCTCATTCTTATCATGCAGTTGATACTCTCAAAAATATTGCATGGAACAAGCCATCATATCCTTGGATGTCATCTTTGATTGAAGAAGAAGTTTGAATCTCATCTACAATTCTGTATCATCCAGATGCTTCTCCAGTGGATCACCAACAATTGGATTGCTGTTACTTGCCAAAATTGTTGATAGTCAAAGATTTGATCTTCCAATATTGGAGTGAGTGGTAATTTTTTTGATGGAATGAACATGTTATTCTTCAATCATGGGCTCTTCATATGGTAAAGCTTAAATTGAAATCTCTTCATAAGTGGTTATTGATCTTCTTGGACTATACTACTTGATTACAATTCAGCCTCAAGAAGCTTTCCAATGCCTGGTGGTGCAGTCTGCTCGCAGCTTTCACTGACTTTAAATCATGGTCGATATATATAAAACCAATATGACCTGCCCAAAGATCTTTGCATTTGGCATTATGAGAAAGGATGCCGATCTTAATGCCTATCAGAATTAGTTCTCACAGTAATTTGGAAAGTCAATAACATTTAAATGAGTCAAAATGATAATTCAATGTTTATGCGTGTCATTTTTAAGTGCAAGCACTAAAAGACAGAGAATGACGCGTACCAAGGATGCAAAGCAATTAGAAGAAGTAAGATAGGTATTTATTTTCTGTATGTTTATTCGCTTTCTTGATGGAGAACAGTGTTTCCAACATGTTTCCTGGCAAAGTGCGGAATGCAGAACAAGTAGACAAGAACCACTTCTCATTGGCACTGGCAATGATTCTTGTATTGCATAGGATTTCTATTAGTTGTATGGGTTCCTTATTTGCAATCAACTTGGTCTGCAATCACCTCTTCGCTAGTGAACATGGGAATAATGCAATGATTAATCTTCCAAAAACAACCACATACTGTAAGATAGTTTTGATTTCTAGCTCATAAAGAACAAGTAGACCAGAGATGCAACCAAAGCCTTATCCATTTAAGTGCTTAAGTTCTAATTCTTATGGAACAAGTAGACAAGAGATGCAGCTAAGGCCTTATGATCATAAATGAGCAAAAACCAACTTGAGGATTGATAGTTGAAGTACAATATTCTCTGAATTATTAAAAAATTCTCAAATTATTCTAAGTTTTTCTCTTGACCAAATCATTCTCCGAATTATTCTCCAAAAGTAAATTGATATAGAACTATTCAAGTATTCTCAGAACTATATACAAATTTTACAATGATTCTCAATTTATTCTTGACTAATTTAATACATATTTATGTGTTACAAACTACTGATACCATATATTATTGCTAGAGGTGAGTTTTTGCCATCAGTTGTTACCTTAACCTGTGCTATACTTATATTTAAGTAAATAAACCTACAAATATTTATAATGTTTTTATTTTCCAAATTTTTATTATTTTCTACTTTTGTTGTCCGAACTCTAGCCAAATTATTCCACAATGCCGAAAACCTGTGACTATGATGTAGCCCTAGCCAAGGTAGTGAACCCAAAAACAGTGTCCTCAAAAAGAATACATAAATTTGGCCCTTGCAGCACTATCATCAGCCACTGTAACCAAAACCATCAAATCATCAGACAAAAAGACATAATCTGTGCATTTACCTTGGACGAACCATTCGCCTTAAGCCAGTTAACTGAAGCACGTATGTCCTTCACAGCACCCTGCCAGTCCAGACCATCCATCAAGTGTTGTGCCTCAGCAACATCCAGGCCAACCTTTCCACGATACAAACTGAAACCAGATGAAAGCGAGGACGTCGATCAAGATTAGGTAATAGAAGGCTGTCGTCCTATGGATGGACGAATGCGCACAACCATTTCTCTTTGCTTTGAAATAAGTCAAGAAGACATTAAACTGATTGCAATTTTTGATGGCTAACCACTTGGAATCGATATCTTACTCCGGAATTAAAGCTCTAAAACCTGGATTCATCTGGGCAATGTGCAAAGCGTGGTTCTTGATCTCAAAATCAACCCCCCACCACTCCTGCAACACCACTATTCCTGGAGCATTTTCTTTTCCAACTACATAGGCATCAAATGTCTGCAGATTAAAAAAAATATTAATTTCACTAGAATTTTCATCATAGGCCACCATTAGAAAGTGTGGACTCCGAACGAGAGAGCGAAAGAAGAACAAGAAAAAGAGAAGAGAAGGGGGAGGAGGAGAGATTGGGAAGCGGACTTACGGTGTCATCGCGGTGGATCTGTACCTTCTGGAAGGCGTCGGAAGCGGCGGCCATCGAGGGGACGGGTGGCCGGAGAGCGGAGACGCGGCGAGGGTTGTGACTCTCAGCAGTAAGGGCAGGTTTCTCAAGGGATTTTGGACAAGCGGACTGGTTCCACGCTCGCTCTCGTTCTCGTACCTTCGATTCTCTAGAATATTCCGCTGGGGACTCTGGAGCCTCGTTTCCCGCTTCCGCCGCGGGCCGGATGATGCCAACCAAACTATAACGAGTCGTACGACGGCCCAACGGGCCAAGTTTGGAAGAGCTTACCGCACGAAAAGGATGAAAACGATGATTTTTTGCAGACATATCCTCTACATATTAAAATTTATATAAATATTTTTTTTCCAAATTGATATATATATATATATATATATATAATTTTTTGCATAGAAATCCTTCTAAATATTCAAATTTGTATGTATACCCTCTTAAAATTGATATTTGTACCTATATTCTTATAAAACACTGTTATTATATATATGCCCTAATCTAACGATTATTCTAACACCGTTAAAAAAAATTATATTTATATGAATTCAAAATTTTATAAAATTTTGTATTGATAATTTTATACACGCAAATTTGAATATTTAAAAGGATATCCATACAAAAAACCCATATATATATATATATATATATATATATATATATATATTGTAATAAAACACTTATTTTGTGCATTTTTTTTCTTACACATGTGCCATACTATCTAAGTTAAGAAACATAATTTAAAATTAACAATAAATGAAATATTCTTAATAGGTAAATATAAAAAAAATATTTATACGGATATATATATATATATATATATATATATATATGCAAATAAAAACTTTATGAAAGTATTCATAAATTTTTACATATTTAAGAGAGTTTACACGCAAAAAAATTATTTTTTTTGTCTATTTCAACTTGTTTTAACACTCGAATTTAGTCTAATGCCTCCTCTTCAATATTTTATGTAAAAATATTATTTTATAAAAAAATTATTCGGTAATTAAATAATAAAAAAATACGGAAATTTTTTTGTTAACCACGTCAGCTGAATTACTATGTTAAAGAATATTATTTTATAAAAAAATTATTCGGTAATTAAATAATAAAAAAATACGGAAATTTTTTTGTTAACCACGTCAGCTGAATTACTATGTTAAAGATATTTATATGAAAATAGTGTTTTGTAAGGGCATATATATAAATATTAATTTGAGAAGATATGCATGCAAATTCCAATAGTTAGGAAAGTATTTATGCAACAATCCATTTTTTTTTACATTTATACCTTTTTAAATATATAAAATTGCATAAATACCTTCAAAAATTGCTATTGGTATATATTCCTTTATAAACGTTTTTTTTTATATTTACCTATTAAGAATATTTATGTTATTTTAATTTTAAACTACTAATTTTTTTAATAGTGTTAGATGACATGGATATATATGCAAAGAATATATATATATATATATATATAGTAAATATTTTATAAAAATATATATACAAATATTAATTAAGAAGGTATTCACATACATTTTAATATTTAAGAGGATATGCATATAATTTTTTTTTTAAATATGACACATTTTGTACAAGACTTTTTTTTTATCCAAGCTGTACCAAAACGGTCGCACCAAATTGGTGATGGTTGGGCGTGGAATACGCGGAAATCCCAAAAAGAAGATGATGCGTCCAAGAAAGTCTTGTTAGAAAACCACATTTGCTAACTCATAATATGATGCATGCTTTTCATTTTCTTTCACAAGCAAGCAGTTACTCATTTTCATGGGTTCATTTAAAATATATGAAAAAATAGATCCTAATTAATCCAACATTCAGGGATCGTGATCATCAGTGGGTTCCACATTATCACAATCATCCATGCTTTTCTTGTACACGCAACACTTGCTCAACGCTCAACTCATAAATAAAATAACTCTCGAAAAGACTAAATTAAGAAAAACTTAAAATAATTTATCTTCCTTTTATCTCGATACTGGACCACCTACCAGTGCCACACTACTACAGTATTAGTACGGTACAGAACTTTTTGGACATATCGATACGCCATCCATATCGAATACCGGTACAATACGCTCGTACCGCCTAGTTCAGACCGATATAGCATACCTTGAATAATACCATATAGCATTGCCATTGATATTCTTTGCCATCACTTATTGTTTTTGCCTCTTTTTTATTAGGTAAAAAGTTTACACATAATTTGGAATGCCTTTTTTTTTTTTACCAATTTCGTTTGTTCCTACAATTTTTTGTTGTTCAAACTCTTTCATACTTCCGATAAATTCACTGGTATTTCCAATTTGTTTCCAAATGCCGAATTTGAGACTATGAGTTACACGGCTGTAATATCGAAATGAAGCTCCATAAGTAGATCCAATCACTTGCTGAACTCTTGCTCCTCATTTAGACAGAGATAAGAGGGAGCGCTAAAAGCCAAGTGTGCGAAAATTTTAAAAGCCTAGAAATATGAAAGAGAGCCGGCTATTCAGTCGGAGTTTGCCTCTTAGAGAGAGAGAGAGAAGTCAATTTCATATTAAGAAGTGGAATACTAAAAAATGAGTTTTTATTTCAAATCAAGAAGTAGAATATTAAAAATTTGAAAAAGAAAATAATCGACCTAAATTATGATAAGCTAAGAGATTATGTGCTCCATTGAAGCATTATTTGAGACCCAAGGAAAGGTTGTATCCCCCTCCTCAGGCCCTCCATGGATTACTGAAGAGTTCTCTGGTTCAAGTTTGGTGATTGCGAACCCTTCTCCAAGGCTTACCCCAAACAATTGTTCTGTAACATTGCTTTTCATCGGTTCTACTTCTTCCAATATGAAAACTCCATCATATCTATGAGTTGTTGACATTTTAACAATGTCCATGGATGCTGTCTAAGAAATTTCATATCTAATGGTAGTAGCAACACGTATGTTGTTTATTCTTCCACCAAGAGTGGGTGCCTCGCAGCATATGACAGTGGTGCAATGTGACACTTCCATCCAAAGATCAACTGCTACATCCACCAATTAACTAATACTAGGATCACTTAATACATTGATATATATATATATATATATATATATATATATATATATATATATATATATATATATATATATATATATATATATATATATATATATACACACACACACACACACACCTCATTAAATTAAAGTTACCAAAACTAATTCCTAGCAATGCCCAAAAGGCAGGGTAACAAAAATTGCACATGTTTCAGCTCTTTTAAGTCAGAATCTGGGGCAGTAGACATGGCCAAGGATTCTTCTTCAATTTATTCCACTGTTGAGATACTGCAAATAAATAAATAAATAAACAGGTCACGCGACTTTATGCCTCAGTAAAAAAAAAAATCAAATTTCAGTCAATCCATGAACAGTTACTCTGAAAGATATGTTACACTGAAGATTGAAAGAAAAGATTTTAGCGGAAAAAAAAAAAGATTGAAAGAAAAGACAGAACAAAAAAACTTGACAAAAAAGATGACAAAAGTACAAATGCATGATAGCCAAATAACAAGACCTCTAGAAGGCTACCAAGAGATAAGCTAAAGCCAAATGTTCGTCATCTGAGGGTAATCCTCCACCACAGAAGGGGAAAGTTTATCTGTTACAACCCACAAAAATCAGAGTTTTGTTGGGACAAAATCTATGCATCACCAAAACCCTTTTATTTTATGAGAAATATGATATGGATGCCACCACCAAGGTTTGAATACTGGGCATCTCACAAATGGAGAGGAATGCCAACCAGCTGAGCTAAGGTTGGTTGGCTCACAATCAGTTAATATCATGGTATGCTGGACCAGTCCATACTGGCCGGTACAGGCCGTACCGGACTGGTCCGGTTTCTGACCAGTCTAGTTCAAGCATGGAAAAAGAGCCGAAACCGAGCGATACAAGCCCGGTATCAGTGACCGTTTCACATTGGTACCCGCCCTTGGCACCTGCACGAGCTAGGAATCGCGCCTGCGCGCGTATGCACGCGTTTTTTCGTGTGCGCTGCGCGTTGGCCGGTTCAGTACTGGTTCAAACCGGTCCAAGCTGGAATCCTACCGGTCCGGTAGGCGATCGGTATGCCTACCGATACCAATACAACATACCTTGGTTAATATCACTTGCAGAATGATGCGATTGATAAAAAGCTAAATACAGAGCTACAAAGAGGACAAAGTATGTCAACTGAAAAAAAAAATAATATTAAGACCTCATCTTGTCTCCCAAATGAGAGCTTGATATAGAAACCATAACATAGAAATAAACAATAAAAGGGAAATAGATTTGAGTGGTGAAGATATGTTTGGTAGTGTAGCTCATTATCAAAACTAACGTTTCAAAGGCAGGTTTTTCTCATGTACCATCAATAAAGAAGCTTTTATTTATGTAGGAAGTTAAATCTGCCTAATAAAAATGGAAGAAAACAAAATGAAGCATCAAGCATATTGATCATTACAATCCACAAACAGACACGAACATATCATGCAAACAACAAAAAGAAGTAAACTGCTATGTGCATTACTATTATGATAACTATGCTTTGGATGGTAACACCTAGTGTGCTTTATGGATGCCTAGTTAAGCTACCTACATTATCATATCCAGCTTCAGCGAGCAGGGTGATCAACAATCATTTGATTCACAACCATTACAGCGGTTACACTGCTTGGAGATCTCATTGCTTCATCTATCCTCACCATGGACTTGAATGAGGCTCTCAGATGTATGCATTTCAGTTGGAAGTATAGGGCCATTAGCATCTCTCTTATAGGTTTTTCTCAACAGCAAGGTAATTGTACTTATCATATTGTTGCATACATCATCATCATCATCATCATCCAAGCTATTTTCTTGAAAAAATTGTGTTAGTTATAAAGCATAACTCAAAGTCGACAAGCCTCCCCATAGAGATCAATATAATTTTAGAACTTGTTATAAACCTAATATTGCCTATTTAAGAGTTGGAGAAGCTTAGGCAAGAAGGGCATGCCACAAACAGAAAAGGCCAGCTGGTGGGTAGAAAACTAACCTATACGTGACACCAAGTCCCATATATTGTGTCAAAGTATATAGGTAGGATTAATGTCTTACTAATGGATATATTTTTGCATTTAAACCTTGCTTCTTGAATATCAATTTATATTTAGATATAGTTCGATAAAAATGTGAAATCAATCATGATGATCACCCAAAAACCCATAATAAGTGATACTTAAGATTTGAGTAATAGATTAGAATTTTTTTGACATTATAAAAAACTAATGTTCTTTGACAAGATTTTTCTTGTCTGAATGATGAGATTCGTGCCCCTACAATCTTTCTTACTAGTGCAACCCCGTCAAGGCTTGCTCAGCAACTTGCCGAGAATTCTCTTTCCCACATACAAGAGTTCTGAGCCTCAACTCATCTTTCAAGTTTTCCATCAGAAGTTGTACAAAAAAAATCTCCAACTAATATATGACACAACCATTGGTATAGTTCATGTGGGATGTTGTTTCTAGTTATTTTCTGGTGCTTACCTTTCTAATGGAGAGGTCCTAGCCATTAATGAATGACCAGAGAAGCAAATTCACAAGGTTTATACCCATGATAATTCAGCTAGGGGAACATTCTGGAATATGGGAAATGCTGCAAATGTGTGGAAAGAATGCTTAAAAATATAAAAGAAATAAAAAATTTATACTCACATGTAAGCATCAATAACAAATAACAGATAATTATGGAGATAAATGAAACAACATCAGCTAATCACTATTCCAATTTTTTTTTTTTTTATCCATGAACATTTGATATATGTGAAATAACTGATTATTAAAAAACTTTTGCAATAACTCATCGCATGAAAACTTCATAAATTATTTGAATATCCTCAAGACTACTGTATCCATGTGGTAATTGTCTGACTGATTTATTAGGAAAACTCCAGATAGTTGGTATTATCTATTGGTCTGAAAATGAGACATCATCAGCCTGACTGGGTACAACTTTACCATCGTATTCTGAAAGAGACTCTACATGACTTCATCAAAGTCTTTTCCAAGAGTTTGGTGGAAGTCACTTCTTGCTCGAAAATAGGAAGCATGATTAACTACAGTTCAAATACTCTAGCTTTGGTTCAGAATTCAAATATAAACATAATCGGAACTTTTATATATTGTATATGCCATTCTTTTTTCTCACACTAGATGAATTTTTTACTTGTAAAGTTCTTATCCTTACAACATAGAATACAATATCAGAGATGGTGGATCATAATCCTTATCATACAGAAGAAATTGGATTAGATAGATGGTAAGCTTGCAAATAAGACTCCTATAGTAGTACAACATTTTTGAGCTTTAATACATCAGAATATGATGTTCTTGTAGGCGGTGAAGATTGGCTAATTATGTTATTCAGAAGTTCCACATACATAGGCAGTTCATCATTGAGTACAAGTATATTAGCCTATATCATTATCGTGATGCATTTCAATTCAACAACAAACACATGCAATCACAGAATGAATATATAATGCAAATCAGTGGCAGCACATCATGATCAATGAGTTGGATTTATGATCAAAGGCAAGCAGCAGTAAGCACCGCAATTTGTCCTTCATCAAAAGCAGTTGAAGTAAATCTATAAGGATTCTGATGCCAAGAGCAAAACCATTTAATAACTCTGTAAATTAGCTTTCAAGCGCATCAAGAATAATTCAAAAGAGAAATGTGGATCAAATACCTGAAAGTCATGTAGTGGTCCATTTCTTAGTATATTTTATTTCATCTTGTTTGGGTAGGACACAACTTATTATAGGAGCATACAGTGACATCTAATAAGATGCTTTAGGTAGTTCTCAGCCCAGCAGGATTAGATGGATTGTAATCCACTGGTCTAAAATTTTTAAGATTTACTATTTTCATCTCTTTGAATGATTGGTTCAGGATTTATAAAGCTAAGATTTCAAACAGCTAGGACAAAGCCTAACAGTTATGGTTATGCAACACTCTTCTCCTCTTCAAAGGGAGCATTGTAAGGTTGATGATGTTTAATATCTTTTTAATTGAATTGCATGTATCTTTTTAAAGCTTTTACGTGAATTGTGTAGTCCATCATTAGGTGAGAATTTGAGATTGAGGAGACCACAGTCGTTTCACTCTCTTATTCTTTATACCCTAATTTATCTTCTAACTTTCCTCTGGTTTCTTACTGTCATTTGGTAACGAAGCCTTGCTTATCTTTATATTATTGGGCATTAGAACAGGTTCATTTAGCATGCATCATCTGAATGTAAAGCAAATCTGTTTTTTTCATGTTTGTGTGAAGCTTTTTTTTTGTACTAAATACAACTAAGAGGCGGAACCTAATAAATTTGCAACATCAAAATCAAGAATCGCCGAACCGGTATCGGTAGGCATATCGGTCAGCCACCAGACCGGTTCGAACCGATATCAAACCGGTACCACTGGTTCGGCCTCCAAAAGCCCAAAAAAAATTGGCCTAGTTAGTACCGGCTGGTATGAAAACCGGTACGGGTCGATTCAGACCGGTTCGGACTGGTACGGGCATGTACCGTTTTTTAACACTGAACCTGACCGGTCAGAGACTGGACCGGTTCGGTACGGACGGAACCGGCCGGTGCAGGCCAGTTCAGCATTTCTTGGTCAAATACAATCAAGAGTTTTAAGTTGTTAAATGTACCTTTCCTCCTCAATACATAAGACAGAAAAATGTTTAAGAAGATAAATGTAAAGCGTATAAAGATTGTTTTGATGTGATTGAAAGAAATTGCTAGCTTTATGACTCATGATCCTATAACGAAATCTTCTCAAGGGAAGTAATACGGGTTCAAAATATTGTCTAGAGTTTTACAATATTCCTGGCACATTTTTCTGGTGGTCCATCTGCCTCAACCAAAAGAAAGCTTTTTCCCCTAGTCCATTCCAATTTCTTATATTAAACGTAATACTATAATTCCTCTTTCACCTATGGTTTGTGTTTTTCATTTCTCTCCAATCTTTACCACTTTCCATGAACCAAACCCATAAAATAGACAGCTCTGCAACTCTTGCAACATATGAGGATACCTCTCACCAACCTCTCATAAGCCCCAGCCACACCATGCTAAACATGACGAACATTTGTCCTTTCAAAACCCTAGATCAAGTCAAGATTAGTTTTACTAATGCCAGCAATCATTAAAGATGATCTGCTAAGGCCTAAGTGAGGATGAAATGAGCATAAAAATCAGCCATGAAGTGCCTTGATCATCATTCGGATCAATGGGGGGCTCAAGTTGCCAGATCAGCAAGTGATCAAGCTATTTCAGAACTCATCAAGTTGCTAGACCCATCAACAGAGTGTAATGCAGGATCAGAAGCATCAAATGGTCAGTTAGGTCCAGCAAAGGAGGATGTGTGCCCTCAAAATCTTTGAGGAGAGGGACTTTAAGCAAAATTTTAGTGTTTTGAGTCTTATTTAAGCTCTGGACTCCCCAACTTATATACAATGCCTTTTCTTTCTTTTTGCCTATTTGTACCTTAAAAGTTTTAGGTGTAGTGGAATTTTAGATCACTTAAGAATCGTCTATGGAGTCAAATTATGTCCTAAGAGTCCTACAGTAACAACTAACAATAGGCAAGATGGGGTTTCTTTTAAAACTGGGCAATAGTTTCTTAGAGTCTCTTTAAATAGAAGTCCATATGGAGTAAAATATTTTTAAACGTTATTGGAGATTGTAAGAAAATAAAGAAGCCAAGATTTAGTTAATACCCCCCCCCCCCCCCAACCAAAAAAACCCTTTTTGCCTATATCATTTTTCCTTCATTATTATTTCCCGCTGCTACTGTCTCTTACTTTTTGTTTATTGCACAGCAGATCAGTTTCATACATAATTCAGGCCTCATCTAAATCAAGACCTTTTTTTACTTAATTTTGATCCTACAGGAACCTTAGAGATCTTTTCTTTTTCCTTTCTTTTTAGGAGAATTAGACGGGGATGCCACCACCCGGATTCAAAATCCAGGACCTTTCCCATGTCGAAAGGGATGCTACCAGCTGAGAGTCCAAATGGCTAGCAACAAGATCTTTACCCTCATTCTTTAAGACTTTTTACTCACTAGTTTCATAAAACCCGCACTTTATTGTAAAATTTTGCAGAATTGTTTCCCTGTTACCTGAAATTAAATTTTTGATCAGAAGAGAATCAAGTCCAAGTCCTAAACCTCTAAATTAATCTTCTTAGTATCTACCCCCTTCTCCAAACTCTAGGGCAGACAGGAAAGCTTCCCTATTTCCTATACTTCATAAAATTGTCTGTTTCCATGCTGTACCATAATAATGGACAGCAAGTGAACTTAATCCTAGGATTCTATACCTAAGGGTCCATTATAGGATCCATTAATTGACTTAATGTCTTGCTTATTAAGCAATATTTGCATATCATCTCATCGATAAACCATGGTCGACATATGTGAGTATCGGGCCGCCAGATGGGCCGACCTGGACCGAAGTCGGCAGCCCATCTGGAGGCCACTATCCGTTGTTTCAAGGGGAGGGAAGAAGTGGATATACGGTGTTCAGTCGTCAAACCCTCCAGAACCCACCCTTCTATTAACTGAACCCAAGTCACTGTTCCTCCCTCACTATTCTCCTCCTTCCTCAGAGGTCGGGCTCCCCGTCGGTGATGCCGGAGAAGGTGCACGCGGACTCCTCCCCGGAACTAGGTGAGCCTCTCGTTTCTTTTTTTTTCCGTAGCCTTCTTCCCTCCCGGTTTTCTCAGAATAACAGAGAGAGAAAGAAAGAAGGAAAGCAAGCAAGAAAGAGAGAAAGAAAGAGGGAAAGGGGAAGAAGGGAAGGCTCACTTTGTGCGGTCGCGAGCGTCGCCGGCGCCGCTGACCCTGGTCGTGAACACTGCGACGCTGCAGCCCGGCCGTGAGCGCCGCAGGCTCGGCCAGGGTCATCCCGCGGCGCCGCCGGTTTCTTCTGGTGTGTCTCCCCTCCGCGGGAGAAGAGAGGGCCACCACAGGCGCCGCCGGCCTCAGCCAGCCCTCCCGAGAGCTCCATCGCCCCTCCTCCCAAGCTCCGGCGTGAGAAGAGTGGGAAGGTGAGAGGAAGAAGAGAAGAGAGGAGGAAGGAGGATGCTTCGGGAAAGAAAAAGGAAGAAGAGAAGAGGAGGAGGAGAAGAAAAGAGAGGGAGAGAGCTACGGGAAGAAGAAAAAAGAAGGAAAAGAGGATGCTTCGGGAAGAAGAAAAAAGAAGGGAAAAAAAAAAAGGAAAACAGGGAAGCTTCGGGAAGAAACAGGAAGAAGGAAAGAAATAGAAAAGAAAAAGAAGAAAAAGAGAAAGCAAAGAGAAAGAGAAGAAAAAAGAAAAGAAAATAAAAAGAAGAAAAAGGAAAGAGAAAGAGAAGAAAAAAGAGAAGAAAAAAAAGAGAGAGAAGGCCCATCGTGGGCCGAACTGGGCCAAGCTTGGGCTCTATTCATTGCGGGCCCAACTTGGGCCCAGTTCAACCATGTTGGGCCCAGTTGGGGTCGTACCCCTTTGTGGGCCCAACTTGGGCCCACTTCAGCCTCGTTGAACCCTATTTGGGCCGTACCCATTATGGGCCCAACTTGGACTCAGTTCAGTCGTGTAGGGCCCTGTTGGGCCGTGTCCAATAGTATTTTAGGTTTTGCTTCGCCCTGAAATTAACAAAGAAATTAATTATATCTGAACAGGTGCAATTGATCCGTTTGTTTGAACTGGGATTTACGCAAGAAAAGGTAAGTAATTTAATACTTCAAAGTGTATCTTACAAAGTATTTGATAAAATAATTATTAGTGATTGAATCTTGAGTTATATTTTGTACCCAGCAAAATGGGTCATGCATGTTAAATATCATTTGAAATTTATGTTATATGTTATGAAATCTGAAAAATGTGACTGGGCAAATGATGAAAAATCTATTTTGTATACATATATGTATTCTCAGCGTGGCTATGATCTGGCCCTGCCAATGGGGATTATTCGTTGGCCCTGTCGACTTGTATCTGTGAGAGACCGGTTTCGAAACCGTATCACCGGTGATTAGAATAGTGATGTTTGGATACCATACCACCGGTGTTTAATAATAATGGGGTTTGGACACCGTACCACCGGTGTATAATAATAGTGGTGTTTGGCACTTTGTGCGACCCATGCCACTGGGTTTCGTAGCCGTAGCCTACATATGCTGGGATTTCCATATCAGAGTTTTTGTGAAAATGATGAGTTTTGAAAAGAAAAAAAAAATGTGCTTATCTGTGATTTAATTTTCAGTCATTATTTTGTGTTTTGATTAATTATCTGATATGCTTTGACCCCACTTTGGGGTATTATATTGCTTACTGGGCTAGTGTAGCTAATTATCCTATTTTATTTATTTTTTCAGATCCAGAAGCTTAATCGCATGGAATTGGGGAGTGCGATAAATTTTGAAAGTTTTTGCTAAAATTAGAATTTTGGTTAGTCAAACTAAAATATTTGAACTATGTTGATATATGCAAATTTTGGAAACTCTGTAAGATTGTTATGTATATATATGTATATATATAATGCTTAAGCAAATTTTAAGCATTTGTGATAGCTTTGATATGTTCCAGTGCCTTGCGCGCCTGTGCAGTCCACCACACGGGCGTGCGGCGTCCGCCGCGCTCCGGGCTCGGGGCGTGACAGATTTGGTGGTATCAGAGCCTAGGTTTTAGGATTTCTAGGATCCGTTGGAAAGGTTGAGAGATGGGTAAGATTTAGACAAGAGGATAATATTATTTGCTTTTTGTTATAAATATATTAATTGAAGAAAATATTTTATTAATATTTGTTATAAATATATTAATTGAAGAAAAAAATTTATGTTAATCTCATCTTAAATTCTTAACTGCTAGGTAACCGTAAACAATATGGAGGATGAAAGAGAAATAAGGGTACCTTCCTCGAACCCCGATAGCCAATCAATTTCACAAACTATTCTACACTCCGTAGCAACCCAGGCAGACCTGGCAGGAGTGTACCAGTTAATGGCACAACTGCTTCAGCAACGGCAGCAGATGCAGTTGGCTGCCCAACCTGTATAGCCAATGGATTCCTATTACGAGAGATTCCGTAGGCTGAATCCACCGATGTTTAATGGTGGATCCGATCCCATGACAGCTGAGACCTGGATCCGGAAAATGGAGAAGATGTATCAATTACTCCAATTTTCCGAGAAGGTAAAAGTCAGACTAGCTATCTTTATGCTAAGGGGGAATGTTGAGTTTTGGTGGTCTGCTATGGAGACAGCATATGAGGTCAACGGAATGACCTGGAGAGATTTTAAGAGGTTATTTTATACTCAGTACTTTTCGGACTCAGTCAGGCAAATAAAGCAGAATGAGTTTTTCATTGCTGACTCAATCCGAGCATATGACTGTCTTGGATTATGCCAATAGGTTCAATGAGCTGGGCCGATTCTGCCCCCAGTTCATGGAGGACGATACGAGTAGAGCCAATCGGTTTGAACAAGGGCTTAGATATGGGATCAAGTTCCGGACATCTTCACAGTTAATTACCAGCTATAGGGATATTTTGGACGGAGCCTTGAAAGTGGAGGCTGAATTGAAAAGATTTGATAGATTAAGGGCTAACCCGATGAGATCTAGATTAGCTAGAAGTCAGAGTGGCAGGCCATGGGATTTCAGGGACACTCCAATTCAGAAGAAGCCCAGGGCCCGCACTTACTCTGGCAGATCCCATAGTGGGCCCTATCGGAGGAGAACGAGGGCATGTTATAGTTGTGGGCGGACTGGACATCTGGTATGTGATTGCCCGAACAAAAGGAGGCATGAGCCCGGACCTCCTGTACCTGGTGACCAAAGGCCAAGAAGCAATGCTCGAGTTTTGCACTGACCCACCAAGATGCCAGTGCCAATGACCGGGTGGTGACAGGTACATTACCAGTCAACTTGGTTGATGCCTCTATTTTGTTCGATTCTTGCTCTACGCATTCTTTTGTTTCAGTTAGTTTTTTTAGATAATTACACTGCATACCTGAGAAACTAGAAGAACCATTGCATGTTACTACACCCCTACAGAGAATAGTAATTGTTGACATTAGGTACAAGAATTGCATAATTCAAATAGGGGTAGGAGAGCTAGTGACAAATCTTATGCAACTTGACATGCAAGACTTTGCCATCATTTTGGGAATGGGCTAGATGTCGTACCACACTTATATTGACTGCTACAGTAAAAGAATGATATTCTAGATACTTGAAGAATCAGGGTTCTTCTTTCAAGGTGATGCACGCCTGCAATGTAGTTCATCATTGCATTTTATTTCTACCCTGAAAGCCATGAAGGCATTAAGAAAGGGGTGTAAGACTTATTTAGCCTGTGCAATGGGTACCCGAAAAGAGACCAAACTGAAAGATATTCCAGCAATAAGGAATACCCGGATGTTTTTCCAGATGGATTACCGGGATTACCCCCTAATCGAGAGGTCGAATTCGCCGTCGATCTCATGCCAGGAGTAGGACCTATTTCCAAAGCTCCTTATCGAATGGCCCTGTCGAGCTGAGGGAATTAAAGATCCAGCTACAAGAACTCCTGGACAAGATGTTTATCCAGCCTAGTGTATCTTCGTGGGAGAGCCTCTATCCTGTTTGTGAAAAAGAAAGAAGGGAGTAAGCAGCTGTGTATCGATTATCGAGAATTGGACAAGGTAACAATAAAAAACAAATATCTTCTGCCCCGGATTGATGAATCTTGTAAGGTGTATACGAATCACAAAAGTCTAAAATACCTCCTTACTCAGAAGAAACTCAATATGAGATAGAAAAGATGGTTATAGTTGATTAAAAAAAAAATTATGACTTGTCCATACACTATCATCCGGGAAAAAGCTAATGTTGTGGCAGATGCACTGAGCAGAAAAGCTTCTAGTAGTATTGCTGCTCTACTCACCTTCGAGAAAAGCTAATGTTGTGGTAGATGCATTGAGCAGAAAAGCTTCTGGTAGCATTGTTGCTCTACTCACCTCTGGAAAAAGCTAATGTTGTGGTAAATGCACTGGGTGGAAAAGCTTCTCGTAGTATTACTGCTCTACTCACATCTTAGAAGGAAATCTTAGAAGATTTAAGGAGAGCAGAAATCGGGGTATGTTGGCATGATCTTGATGCGCGTTTAGCAAATCTATATGTCCAACCTATCTTGATAGAGAGGATCAAGATTGCTCAAGCAGATGACCCTCAGTTGCAAAAGATTAGAAGTGACATTGAGACATGTTCTCAGTCAGAGTTCAGACTTCATGAGAATGGATCATTGAGATTCAGAAACAGAATTTGTATTTCAAATGACTGATTTAAAGAGAGAAATTGTACAGTTTGTAGCTCGGTGTTTGCCTTATCAGCAAGTTAAGGCAGAGCACCAGAGACCGGTAGGATAGTTGCGTTCCCTTTCAATTCCTAAATGGAAGTGGGAACACATTACAATGGATTTCGTCTCTGGATTGCCTCGTACTCCTAAGGGTTATGATGTTATATAGGTGATTGTAGACAGAACGACTAAGTCGGCATACTTATGGCATTCAAAGTGGGAATGACACTAGAAAAGTTTGCGGAGCTCTATATTGAGCAGATAGTGAGGTTGCATGGAATACCCATATCCATTGTTTCCGATAGGAACTCGCGGTGTGTATCTCACTTTTGGGGTAGTCTGCATAAAGCTTTGGGGACCACTCCCAGCTTTAGCACAACTTTCCACCCTCAGACCGATGGCCAGTCGGAAAGAACCATTCAGATCTTGGAGAATATGTTGAGGGCTTGTGGGATTGATATGAGAGGCTACGTGGGAACTGGAGGACAAGATGAAGGAAAAATATTCAGACCTTTTTGAAACCTAAGGTATGTTAAATTTCGAGGACGAAATTTTTTAAAAAGGAGGGGAGAATGTGAGTATCGGGCCGCCAGATGGGCCGACCTGGACTGAAGTCGGCAGCCCATCTGGAGGCCACTATCCGTTGTTTCGAGGAGAGGGAAGAAGTGGATGTACGGTGTTCAGTCGTCGAACCCTCCAGAACCCACCCTTCTATTAATTGAACCCATGTCACTGTTCCTCCCTCACTATTCTCCTTCCTCAGAGGCTGGGCTCTCCGTCGGTATCGCCGGAGAAGGTGCACACGGACTCCTCCCCGGAACTAGGT
Organism: Phoenix dactylifera; assembly: GCF_009389715.1. Lineage (NCBI taxonomy): Eukaryota > Viridiplantae > Streptophyta > Magnoliopsida > Arecales > Arecaceae > Phoenix > Phoenix dactylifera. The sequence goes on along the minus strand of NC_052395.1, from coordinate 17,257,129 downwards.
GACCCTCTCGTTTCTTTTTTTCCGTAGCCTTCTTCCCTCCCGGTTTTCTCAGAATAACAGAGAGAGAAAGAAAGAAGGAAAGCAAGCAAGAAAGAGAGAAAGAAAGAGGGAAAGGGCAAGAAGGGAAGGCTCACCGTGTGCGGCCGCGAGCGTCGCCGGCGCCGCTGACCCTAGCCGTGAACGTCGCGACGCTGCAGCCTGGCCGTGAGCACCGCGACCGTCGCAGGGAGCGGCCGCAGGCTCAGCCGCAGTCATCCCGTGACGCCGCCGGTTTCTTCCGGTGTGTCTCCCCTCTGCGGGAGAAGAGAGGGCCACCGCAGGCGCCGCCGGCCTCGGCCGGCCCTCCCGAGAGCTTCGTCGCCCCTCCTCCCAAGCTCCGGCGTGAGAAGAGTAGGAAGGTGAGAGGAAGAAGAGAAGAGAGGAGGAAGGAGGATGCTTCGGGAAAGAAAAAGGAAGAAGAGAGGAGGAGGAGAGGAAAAGAGAGGGAGAGAGCTACGGGAAGAAGAAAAAAGAAGGGAAAGAGGATGCTTCGGGAAGAAGAAAAGAAGAAGAAGAAAAAAAAGGGAAACAGGGAAGCTTCGGGAAGAAACAAGAAGAAGGAAAGAAAGAGAAAAGAAAAAGAAGAAGAAAAAGAGAAAGCAAAGAGAAAGAGAAGAAAAAAGAAAAGAAGAAAAAGGAAAGAGAGAGAAGAAGAAAAAAAAGAAAGAGAGAAGGCCCATCGTGGGCCGAACTGGGCCAAGCTTGGGCTCTGTTCATTGCGGGCCCAACTTGGGCCTAGTTCAACCATGTTGGGCCCACTTGGGGTCGTAGCCCTTTATGGGCCGAACTTGGGCCCACTTCAGCCTTGTTGAACCCTATTTGGGCCGTATCCATTATGGGCCCAACTTAGGCTCAGTTCAGTCGTGTGGGGCTCTGTTGGGCCGTGTCCAATAGTCTTTTAGGTTTTGCTTCGCCCTGAAATTAACAAAAGAAATTAATTATATCTGAACAGGTGCAATTGATCCGTTTGTTTGAAGTGGGATTTACGCAAGAAAAGGTAAGTAATTTAATACTTCAAAGTGTATTTTTCAAAGTATTTGATAAAATAATTATTAGCGATTGAATCTTGAGATATATTTTGTGCCTAGCAAAATCGGCCATGCATGTTAAATATCATTTGAAATTTATGTTATATGTTATGAAATCTGAAAAATGTGACTGAGCAAATGATGAAAAATCTATTTTGTATACACGTATGTATTCTCAGCATGGCTATGATCTGGCCCCACCAATGGGGATTATTCGTTGGCCCTGTCGACTTGTATCTGTGAGAGACCGATTTCGACACCGTACCACCAGTGATTAGAATAGTGGTGTTTGGACACCGTACCACCAGTGTTTAATAATAGTGGTGTTTGGATACCGTACCACCGGTGTATAATAATAGTGGTGTTTGGCACTTTGTGCGACCCATGCCACTGGGTTTCGTGGCCGTAGCCTACATATGCTGGAATTTCCATATCAGAGTTTTTGTGAAAATGATGATGAGTTTTGAAAAGAAAAAAAAAGTGCTTATCTGTGATTTAATTTTCAGTCATTATTTTGTGTGTTGATTAATTATCTGATATGCTTTGACCCCACTCTGGAGTATTATATTGCTTACTGGGCTAGTGTAGCTTATTATCCTATTTTATTTATTTTTTAGATCTAGAAGCTTAATCACACGGGATTGGAGAGTGCGATAGATTTTGGAAGTTTTTGCTAAAACTAAAATTTTGGTTAGTCAAACTAAAATATTTAAACTATGTTGATATATGCAAATTTTGAAAATTCCATAAAATTGTTATGTATATATATGTATATATGTAATGCTTAAGCAAATTTTAAGCATTTGTGATAGCTTTGATATGTTCCGGTGCCTTGCGCGCCTGTGCGGTCCGCCGCGCGGGCGTGCGGCGTCTGCCGCACTCCGAGCTCGGGGCATGACAACATAAGCCAAGGTTTACCCTTAATAAGTGTTGGGCATTACAATCTTTTAAAAAAAAAAATCACAGAAATGCCACACAATTTCATTGATGGCGTGAAGATAAAAGAGTTGTGAAAAGATAAATCTAAACCATGGTTTACTCTTAATAAGCTGGGAACTACCATCCTTTTTTTTCTTTTGTGTGTTTGTGTGTGTCTTTTTTTTATTTTTTTGCCAATAGAACTACCCCATGTTTCATTGAAGGTTACGAGCAGAGAACCCCAATGCCGAAAAAGCCAACCGGCACCACTGTATCAAACAAAAAAAACCTAATAAGTGGGTCATTCAGACCAAAAGAGCCCTTGCTCAGAAACAAGAGAAACCTCAAAGAGAGTCACAAATAGATTAGCATTGGCTGGCCAGAGATGGTGACCAATATAACAGAAGCACGGAAAAAGGGAAATTCTAGACCTAGGTAAAATCATCATATTCCACAAAACTAAGAATTCCATCCCATGAGAGGAGGATTAGGACACAAGGTAAAGAGGAGCTCATCATTTTTGAGACAGAGATCAAAAGAAACCGTGGATGATGATCTCAAAGAAAAAAGAGCTTAGGCTCATTTGGGGGTTGGACATGCACATTGGAAGGACAGAGGGAAGAGGAAAGTGATGACAGCTTTGCCTTGATCTGATGTGGCTGGTGACCTTGCCTTGATCCCCCTGCAGATGGCACATTTACCTTGACGTGCCAGTTGATCGTGGACGACCAGGGATGTGTTATTAGGAAAACTGTGGCATGGAGGTCAAAAAGGCTGGATGGGACATGTAAGAAGCAGAGGAACGGGAAGTGGGATTTGCTAACATTTAGAATTTGGGGAATTGAGTGTTTGCCGATTTGTTTTTTTGCTTTAGTTCAGTTATCTAGATATCTAAATCCAATATAGAGAATAACACTAAACCTATATGTGGATACAAATCCAAGAAATTTTATGGACTGTTATTTGGATCCATACTTGATTCTGGGCCGGATAGCATAATTTGTACTCATATTCGGCCCAGCTTGGATCCTGAACCAGATTGGAGCGGATATCATCCAAAATGTTTTTAGTCAAATCACTAACTCTCCAAGTAGGAATGTCGCTCATGACCAACAAGAAGATACATCAACGTTCACTTCCTCCTCTTAAGCATAACATTTTGATAAAATGATTCATATCTTATAACTAGTCCCTTGTCAAAAACTTTCTTGTGTCCCATTTTGCCTTTCAATGTAGGATGACCAAAGGATGATGCTCTGATACTAAAACTGATACAAGAAAGAACATGGAGAAAGATCTTTTATACTTTACAGTTTAAGAGATGTTTGGATAGCGAGAGCTGAGAAGTTTATTTGAATTATGAAGATCAGGTGTAGATTCTTGTTGAAGTCTTGAAGTAAACTAGAAAGGCCTCTGTTGGGAAACAAATTAAGAACAGGTATGGATAACAGGATTTTTATGATTCAGCTGGCTTACAATGCATGTTTTCTTACAGCATAGTGAACTGTGATTTGGGATGCCAAGTTGGTTAGAAAGTATAAGAATTCTGTTGGAACTTGAAATTTGGGTTAAGGTTACAGCAAATTGTTTAAAAGTAAACTATGACATACAAAAGGTTTCAAGCAAGGAGAAGAAAATGAGAAAAATAAACTACCAAATAGTCTGAACCTACTTCAGATCTAAGACAAGGGGAGTGCATTGATGTATCCAGCAAACAGGTTGCAAGCATGCCCTGAAGGCTACGAACCGAGCCCTGGATAAACTGTAATCAAACCAAGGAAAGACAGAAGGAGAAAAGGAGAAGAAATTTTGTTAATTTCAATAAAATGTGGCTTTTCACCACCTTATTTCTCCTTCAATATCTTCTTAAATCCTAATGTAGTCCTGTGGACAGTGAAAGAAATAAGAAGAAAAGATTGAATGATTGAAGAGCGAAAAACCAAAAAAAGAAAAAGCCTCTTGATCCATATGAGAGAGACAGTAAAGGCAGCTAGTTAGGAGGGAAACTTGCTCCCTTTTTCCTTCTCCTCCTCATTCCTTTCACCTATCATGTTTTCCCTTGTCTTCCTTTCCCGCTTTTTCTTCTCTTTTCCTTCCATTTCTCTCCTCCATTCTAAAAGGAATCAAAGGCCCCCTCAATCCACGAAAACAAGATGAGCGAGTCATTTACCCTCCTCTCATTCTCAAATTTGAGGCCAATGTGGATAAATTTTATGCTCCACAATTTATAAATTTGGACCACCTTAGCACCACAGGTCCATGATGATCTTTTAATTGCAACCTTTGGACCAGGAAAAAACCTAAAATCTTTACAAAATAAAAAAAGAAAATAAAACTCTAAAACAAGTACCCACTAAAAAATTCCAAAAAGGAAAGAAATAGCATATCCAAGTAGACACATAACAAGAAAGATTTTTACCCAAATAAATAAAGAAAAAGGACAAAAACATGCATAATTTGGATCAAGGACTGCCGTGCCGGAACTAGGGCCCGGACCGGTTGCCTAGCGGCACGGGTTGATAGGCCTCCTGTGCTATTCCGTGCTGGGCCCGTACCGACAAAGTAGATGAGGTGGGGGAGAGGGAGAATGAGAGAGAGGAAAAGAGAGAAGGGGGAAAGAGGGAGGGAGAATGAGAGAGAGGAAAAGAGAGAAGGGTGAGAGGGAGGGAGAGAGGAGGGCAGCGGAGGCCGGCGAGGGTTGCGGAGGGCCGGCGAGCCGCACGGAGGATGCTTGCCGGTTTCACTTAAAAATCTCGAAATTAAAAAGGGGCCCCCTCCAAGACCCCTGTTTCGAACGAAACAGGAGAACCGAAGGCGGAGCCCCTCCTCCGTACAGCTCGTCGGCCCTTCGCCGGCTAGCCTCCAACTCCCTCTCTCTTCCTTCCTCTCCCACTCTCTCCCTCCCCCGCTCTCTCTTTCTTTTCCTCTCTTTCTTTCTCCTTTCCCTCCGCTCTCTTTTGGTTGCCGAAATCGTTTCGGTTTGCCGCCGGTACGGCTCGGTACGTCTCGAACCGAACGGTTCAGGACGGTTCCGCCGGCCATGGTTTGGATACTATGGAGCTCCATCTATAGAACTGTTTTGACCTTCATGTATGACTATAAGACTCTCCTAGCCCAACATAGGATTCGTATACACTAGTCTTTCGCAAAGTAGGATCGAAATCATCTCCACAAAAATAGAGAAAAAAAATAATCTAAAAATTATAGAGTATTGAAACTAAATTGCCAAGTTGCTCCTAAAAAACTTGAAACTTGCTAGCAAAAAGTGCTCTAGATTTCCCGACCTCTCTTATCTTTTAGACTATTTACCTCTCTTCCATAAGACCTGTACCCTCTTCTCACTTAAATTCATCAGCCTTGGAACCTATTCCACGAACCAATAAAGAAATGAGAAAGTGTGCATAGAAGTATGAATAAAATCATGGAAAGGAAATTTTAACAATATCGACTTACTAAGGAAAAGGGGCCATAACAAATATCAACACCTTGCAAATATACAAAGGAAAACATCGCACTCTACATTGTAAAACCAACGTAGCGAAATCCTTGAAACTTGAATGTAAGTGATGCCTACAGAAGTGAGCATAAAGTTTTGCATAACATAAAATCATCCCGGTTCCAGTGGTTAATGTTATGCTTTATCCCACCTTAAGAATATTTTAAAAGGTAAAGAAGAAAAGGTAATCTTTTCGAGAAAAGGTTAACACAATCACGCCCAAAGAAATCTTGGTCATGATTTAAAAAAAATCCTAGTTCTGTTCTACCCAAAGTTATTGCAAGTACAAAGTCCTGAATTTTAAATTTCAAAATAGTTAACCTTCAATTCTCCTAATAAAGATAGTGCTTGAGTTAGGAGTAGAACAAAATATGAAGGCTGAAATTGCATTCTTGTTCATTAGTCCTTTTCAAAATAAAAAGGATACTCTATGATTTCCATGAGAAAAGAAGCTTGCTGACCATGGTCCAATGACAAGGAAGCATACAGAACTGTTAATACATTTGTTCACAATCTTTTTTTTTTAATCAGCAACATTTAACCAGCTCTATGGTCAATCATATACTTAAATCCACTAACTTAGACTGTAAAGAGTAAAAAAAAAAGATGTGAACATGCTGAGGGATGAGGCAGCAACAAATTAACATACATTAAAGATACTGCAAATATAAGAACAAAGACTAAAAACCAGTGAACCATAAATGAATAATATAATGAGTGCCAACCCAAGCCGTATGTGTGTCACGTCTATCACGTTTTTCAGCTTGACTTGATGAGCGAAGTAGGCTTTCCGGTCTTCCTGTACACCATTGAATAATAAGCCTCTTGCCAAGGATGTTCATGATAAATTGATTAAATAAAGGAAATGCAAATGAAGAACACTTCTGACTTAAGCAAGATCTCAAACGAATGCTTTTACCTATTTTGATAGTGGAGAAAATTCATCTCCATTAGGTGGCATCATGCACTCATCATCACCCTCCAAGCCAGCGGCTGCAGAAACAAGTGCAAGGGCATCCATTGGTCCGACAGTTGGTGATGCTAATAAAATTTAAAAAAACAAATCATCGTCAAAGATTAAAATAAATTAGAAAAGAACAAACTAGTTAGATCTGAACTGATGCCTTACCTTCAATTTCATCTTTTAGCCAATCCTGCGCACATATAATGCCTTGTACAATCATTGGGTCCATGGGACTCAGATACTGATTGAGCGTTCTAGCTTCACTGTCTAATGGAACAATTGACACAGGAATCGCCAAAATATCACGGGCCATTATAGAAAGGACAGGATATTTTGCTGCATTAAACTTCCACCAAGCTAAGATGTTAAAATTATCATCGAGACCTTCTTTCGAGGGATGAACAGATTCCTCCAAGTACATATCCATGTCAGATTTTGATGGTTGACTTGATGATGTCTCTTGAAGATACTGATCAAGTCCTCGACGTGTATCAGATAGTGTAATGCGATAGGATGTTTTAGATTCTCCCCCAGTTCCACTCTCAGAACTAGTGTAGCCACTAGTATTTCCTACATAGCAGAGGAGTGCTTGATTTTTCGAAGAATTAGCTGATTGAACTGCATATTCATTGTAAAGATTTATAAAACAGTTACGAATATTATCAATCCTTGCCTTGGCTTCATATGGATCGCTATAGATCAGCTTGAAGTAGTACTCGATAGACTTCATCTTGTATCTAGGATCTAAAATAGAAGCAATTGCCATTATTATTCGAGTCAAGTCCCAATATTGTTCAAATTTCTCAAGCATTTGCGCAGCCATTGACGCAACAATGGAATGTGGGCTCATGCACCAGGTCTTCATGAGCAAATGAATACCACATATATCATTGAAATAAAGATTGGCAGTTGGAACTCTCGTGGCTGAGAACTTCTCTATAACATGGTACAGCACCTCCAGACATTCAGTGACAGCTTTAGCATCAGTCCAGGCCTTGGAAGATAGAAAGTCTGTGAAATCAGTATCCCATTCTGCCAGACAAGGGAAAGCATCTTGATATTGGCATGCAGTTTCAAGCATCAAATAAGTAGAGACCCAGCTAGTTGGATCATCAAGAACTAATGGCTTCTCTGGGGCTCCCACTTGCTTTGCTGCCTTCTGAAATTTTATGCTTCTTTCCTGTGAGGATTTCACATATTGCACACTATTCCGGACTCTATCAGTTACCTCGCGTGCCAGTTCCATACTTTCTTGGACCATGAGATTCAGAACATGTGCACAGGAATGCACACAGAATAGATCACCATTAGAAAGAAGGAAACCTTTTGGCCGAAGAGATTTGAGCAGCTCTCTTGTCACTATATCACTGGTGCTACAACTATCTAAGACTATGCTACCTAATTTTCTATCAATATTCCACACTCGCAGCTTCTCCGCAATGGATTTACTAATTTCTTCCCCAGTCAATGGAGCTTCAATGGGTACAAAGTTGAGAATCTTCTTCTTAAGCTTCCCCTCATCATCCACATAGTGGCCCGTCATGCAGACATATTCCAGACCCTCGCCCGATCTCCACATGTCAACCGTAAGACTCACTCGACAAAGAAGCTTGTCAAGCGACTCATGCAGCCTAAGCCTCGCATTCTCGTAGATCTTCATGCACTCTGCTTTCACCGCGTCATAAGACGGCAACTTAAACTGCGGCTGAAGGTTTCTCACAAACGTTCTGAAGCCGACGTGATGAACGATGGAGAAAGGATAGCCATGCAGAACGATCATGCGGGCAAGATCCTGCCGACTCAATTCTTGGTCATACTGAGGGTGCTCCAGACCCGGGGCGCCGTCATTCTTCGCATCGGTCGACTTAAGGACCAGCCGCCGGACGACCAGCTTCTTCCTCTTTATTCGCTTGCTGGACATACAAATTCCCAGATGGTTCTTCAGATGCGTGGTCCCGCTCCGACTGCTCGCAGTCAGCTGCTTCTTGCAGTGATTGCAGATGGCGACGAAACTACCGTCGGCCTTCCGCTCCTTGGTGAAATCATTCCAGACGAGCGACCTCAGCTTTCTTGATCGAGGATTGTGCGGTCCGGTGGCGTCGGTGTTACCAGTTCCCTCCATCTCGGTGGATTGCGACATAACTGGATCATGAGACAATCATCGATGAAACCGAAAGAAAGCCCATTCCATTTCAATCAAATGCCTGCTCCGGATTCGATGATGCAAATAATTTACCTTACATGGAACGCTGCCCTCCAAAAACTATTTGCCCGATCCACTGCATTTCATTCAAATAAAAAAGCTGAACATTTTTTCTGAAATAATATTCGTTTCTTCATCGGCGGAAATTTAAAAGAGAAAAAAAAAGAGAGGAAAATCTAAGCCCCTAGGGAGCACAATGGGTTTATTTCGGCCCAGTTCAAGAAAATCCTAGGAATGAATTTAAATCCGAAACCCTAGCAGAAATCATCAAAGAACATCTCTAGAACCCCAGCAGAAGGGTACTAGAAAAGAAAATTTAGAAGAGAGATCGTGAGAGGAGGGTGGTCTGGGATCAGGGTTCTGTTTGAGAGGGGGATCGAGAAGTGGGGGAGAAGAGAATGGAAATTTAGGAGAGAAGGGTCGGGGTTGCGTTATCGGACTCACCTTCCCCGGCACGTGATGTGAGGGGCCGGCGGGGTTATCTGGAGAAGAAGAATCCGCGGATCCGCTCCGCAGCCTCAGCGCGCCTCTCGGTGTTTAGCAGCAGAGAGAGAGAGGAGGGCCGTCCCATCCACCCGCTCCGGTTTATCTTCATCCGCATCTAAACGGGTTGGATTCGACAGACGTATCCGGTTCAAATCCGATCTGCTTGCTGGATTTGATTTGGATTTCGGTTCCTGGTCTAACAAGGAAAACTCGACAGCCAGCCTGCTCCTACGGTTTGGATTCTTTATCCTTGTTGGATTTGATTTGGGTTTTGGATCCTAGTCAAACAAAGAAAACTTGGCGTTGAGTCCTCGCTTGATTGTTAATTTATGATTAGTCCAGGGGACTTGGCATATTATGTTTAGTCCCTTACAAAAAATAAACTCTGATTTCTCTTTCATACCCATTTTCTTCTTTTTGATAATGAAAAAAATTAAGCCACTCTAAAACAAATGTACCTAAATACATCTATCCAAGCAAAAAAAAAAATTGAGATGTCTATATAAATTATTCTATGGAAACAAATATATATATATATATATATATATATATATATATATATATATATATATATATATTTCCAATTATTATGCTAGTAATGAAGTTTGCATAGTGATCTAGTGTATAAAAAGGCCAATTATCTTCATGGCACCACTTCGCTAGGAAAAATAACCTATAACAAATTCTATTTCGATATAAGAGTTTATCAAGTTGTCAAAAATAAGTTTTAAGTATTGCACGAGGTGGGGAACGGAAAAAAGTAAGATGATTTGAATAGGAGTCTCCCAAATGAGAGAGAAACCATGCAGACCCTAAAAAATATTAAATATAATTTTTGATCTTGATATATCTTTTTCCTTTATGGACCAATCAAAAATGGCACTATATATAAATAGCTCAATCTCTATTTTTCCAACTTTTACTTGCATTTGGACAAATTGAGACCAATAGCCTTGTCAAGGTTAACCACAATTTTATTATTTAACTTGGCAATTGGAGACCTAAGCCGAGATTCATGCTAAATTGAGACCAATAGCCTTGAAAAGGTTAAACACGATTTTATGTTTTACAATTTAATTTTGAATCAAAGTAGATTTTGGTTGTCATGATTTTCTAGAGATGCTTTTGTCTAGAGTCAGACTCTTATGGTAAAGAAAGTTGATCACAAGATTTGCTATTATACGGAGATTTGATAGCATTTCCAAGAATGCTCATCCCATCTAAATATGCGGTTAAATCCAATATATATATTGCTTTATTTAGTATCAAATCTTTACTGGTAATGGCTGAAGCTTGTTTTTTTTTTTTTTTATTAAGTATTTTGGAGCCTCATTCCATAGATGTTTTGTTTGACCTCTTAATTGCATTAAGGTTGGTTCCAATTATTCCAGCTAATTAGGACATTTGCCTATCTAGTCATTATTTGGAATTATAGTACTTTTAGTTTCCTATTGGTAAGTTAGCATTGCTGTCCTCCTTCAGGAGATTTGCATAGATTTTTGTGTGAACTATGTGGATAACTCCATGTAGATTGTATTTGAAGGTGATGCATAACAAATCTTGGTCTGACTTTAGAGCAAAACTTGAATTCTCTACCATCATATATGCATTTTTCATTTACAGTCATATCACCTTTCTGGTCTGGAGCATGTCATCCTAACTTGAATGAAGTAAATGATTCTATTGCAAGTCAGCCATTGCCTCTTTTGTGGTCTCGACACTTGAATTGCATGCATCCTGCAGAATTCTCAAAGCACTCCGAACTTTTTTAGTTCATATGTGCAAACCATTTGCAATATTTAGGATCCACGGTTTTCAAATAATATGTCCAAATAGTTTTAAGAATCTTTTGTGTGCACCCAGTCTTTGTCTATATACATCAATCGCACCGTTATCTCATTTTTCACTTATCATATTAGCAAAATGATATTTTGAAATCGAAATATTTATATCACTTTAGAAAATATTATCATATGCATGAAAAAATTAAAAAAATAATAATTTGGTAAATAATGCAATTTTTTCGTCATCAACTATGATTTTTCATTATAACGATAAGTAATGTCTGTTATAATTATCATTATTTAATCCCACTAATCTTAGTCCAGGCAAATTTGAATAAAAACTGTCAACTATGAAGTGAGGGTCCGTTCGGATAGTATAAGATTGCTATTTAAAAGGTTTGGATACTACGTTTCGAAAACCTGGAGATTTTGTATGGTATTTGTTGTTAGCATCAACTAGCTCCCACGAGCTCGATCACGAAATCATGCTTTTGATCACCCTAGATTTTATGACGGATACGTTACCATCGTGAGATGAGGAGGGAAATCGGTGAGAAACCGGCATGCGATGCGACCGGCATCACCCCATTACTTCCGGCAAATCCTGTCTCAATATCGGTTCGCCCTCTCCCGCGGCAATGGCATCCCCCCGCACCCCCACGCCTTCCCTCCCCTCCTCAAGGCCTGTGCCTCCCTCGGCCTCCTCCCCCTCGGCCTCGGCCTTCACCTCCACGCCATCGTCCTCGGCTACTTCCCCCGCGACCCCTACATCTCCTCCTCCCTCCTCCACATGTACTCCCAGAACGGCGATCTCGTCAGCGCCCGTCGCGTATTCGACCAAATGCCACTCCCTCTCCGCAACACCGTCGTCCCCTGGTCCGCCATCATCGCCGCTCACTCCCGAGCAGGCGACGCTGCCGCGGCCTTCTCTTTGTACGGCCAAATGCGCCGCTTTGAAATCCAGCCCAATTCCATCACTTTGTTAGCTCTGCTCTTGGCGGCAGTCTTGCGGCTCGACCATTTGCAATGCGTGCACGCCTCAGCGATCCGGCATGGTTTCGAGGCCGATCTCGTCCTCGCCAATTCGATGCTGAATGTCTATGCTACTTGCGGGAGACCCGATCTCGCCCGGAGATTGTTTGATTCAATGCCGCTGAGAGACATCGTCTCATGGAATTCTATGCTTTTGGGCTGCGCTCGGACTGACGGATGTGTAACCGGATCGATTGATTTGTTCAGGAGAATGAGGGTCGTGAGAGGCATCCATCCTGATCATCAAACTTATGGGTCTTTGATATCATGCTTCACAAACACGAAGAATGGAGGAGAAGGAGAAGTATTAGGAAAGTCAGTTCACGCTCTGGTCGTCACCTCTGGAGTTGGACTGGATGCCCATGTCCAGACCGCTCTTGTCAGCATGTACCTGAAATTTGGAAGATTGAGTGTGGCATTTCTGCTCTTCGACCAAGCTCAGGATCATCGAGACATTGTATTGTGGACTGCCATGATCTCGGGTCTTGCCCAAAACAATGGAGCTGACAAGGCGCTGGTTGTTTTCTCTCAGATGTTGAGCTCAGGAATGACGCCGGCAACCACGACAATAGCTAGTGCTTTATCAGCCTGTGCTCAGTTGGGTTTGTCTAGCGTAGGAGCATCCATCCATGGTTATGTCATAAGGCGGAGAATGCCATTAGATACTGCTGCTCAGAACTCGCTCATGACCATGTATGCAAAATGCGGTCATGTAAGGCTGTGCCGATGTGTCTTTGATATGATGCAAGATCGAGATCTTGTCTCATGGAATGCAGTGATTTCGGGTCATGCTCAGAGCGGCCATTTAGCAGAGGCGTTCGTTCTCTTCAGGAGAATGAGATTGGCACGACAAAGGCCTGATACAATCACCATGGTTTCACTCCTCCAGGCCTGTGCATCTGTAGGGGCTCTCCACCATGGGAAATCAGTTCACAACTTCGTAATCAGACATGGACCGCATCTCTCCATCTCGATTGACACATCTCTGGTTGATATGTACTCAAAATGTGGCAATCTAGAGGCTGCTAGAAGGTGCTTTGTTTTGATGCCACAGCAGGATCTTGTGTCATGGAGTGCGATCATCTCAGGGTATGGGAATCATGGAATGGGAATTCTTGCTCTTAAAATGTTTGAGGAGTTCCTCGGTAAGGGAATGCGGCCGAATGATGTCATGTTTCTAGCTGTGCTTTCGGCTTGTAGTCATGCAGGGCTCGTTTCAGAAGGTCTAAAAATATTCAACTCCATGGAAGAGGATTATGGTGTGGTACCCAGGCTTGAGCATTGTGCATGCATCATTGATATGCTCTGTAGGGCTAAGAAGGTGAAAGAAGCACTTTACTTCATAAAGACAATGCCATCAAGGTGCACTCCTGATGTTTTAGGGATACTTCTTGATGCTTGTAGGACAAATGGATTTGTACATCTTGCAGAAGAGGTTGCGAGAGAGATTGTCGCATTGAGGCCTGAATCTGCTGGAAATTATGTCCAGTTGGCAAATAGCTATGCTGCGATGAGAAGGTGGGATGGTGTGGGGGAGACATGGGCACAGATGAGAGCATTGGGCCTCAAGAAGGCACCTGGATGGAGTTTTATCGAGTTGAATGGGACCATCACGACATTCTTTGCAGATCATACTTCGCACACACAGCATGATGAGATGGTATCATTGTTGAAGATCATAGATAGTGAGATGAGGGAAATTAGCAAAAGCTCCATGCCTAAGCTATATGAGATCAGCTGCTGGGTTCAACCAAGGATGGATTGCCCGTGGAAACACATGAGCTCCAACCAAGCTGAGAGCATCATGAACATGTTGCTCAATGCAAATGAAATCAATGAACTAAAGATGTTTCGTTTTTAGACTTAAAGAGAGACTTCAAAGTGAAATTGCTTTACTGGATGGAGGATTGCAGCATGATGAATGATCATCTACAAGCTCTTTGAGCAGGAGCCAATTTCATGTGTTCACTTCAAAATTTTAAATCGGCAGTGCTTTCATTGGGCTTTGCCATCCCAATCTCAAAACTGGATATTGGTCATAGAAGATACTGATCAAAAGCGCCAAATTTGGGGAGGTTTCAAAGCAGTGATGCCTGAAACTGTAGTCAGGACTCCCACGAAGGAGCTTCTGGCAATACGAACATATTGAGACGATTTACTAGTTGATCTACGGGACTGCCAGTTGCGGGACTGTCATGTGCAAAGCCAATGCCAAGAATTTTTTTTATTTCCTCCTCATTTTAGAACATACATGTTAGAACCACCTCTGCATCACCAGCAAGAAATGGCAATCAACCAGCTCTACTGCGGACGATGATATATGGAATTTCAATAAGTTTCATCCCCTAGATGTACCTTGAATGATCCTGAAGACGAGGAAGCCATCATTTGATGGAGTTGGGATTACAAGAAGGGGGTGTGAGTGGAGCCAATATCATGCCACAGTTCAAGATGAATGTGTCCTGTTGTTCCTGAATGATTTTTGATTACTTGTATCTGATGCATGTAATGGACATGTTTTGATAAAGAGAAGGGACTGATCTCTATCAACAAAAAGGATGTTGTTGTTGTTGTTGTTTTTGACTGGGAGACGCTTGGGACCAATCCTAGTAGTTTCTTGCATAATATATTGAAAGATACTATAATTAGCTTTTATTGTTAGTGACAGGTCATTAGGCAGAACTCTACCGTCATTATTATAATCAGGAGATGTGAAGACGTGAACTTTCATACAACACATTGCTTAGAGTCAACTGCTTTTATTTGGTATTTAAATTAATTTCCTCTTAGTGATCATAATCTCTAATAAAAGAGAAAAATCGTAAATGGTGATTATGTCTCGTTGTCCCTTGCCCTATTTAGTATTTTCGTTTAACATATTCTTTATTTTAACTGCGCCTGGACCCTTTATTAGAAATGGGAGCCATCGATTCATGAAGCCATTGAAGTGGCACGATCTTACAAACTGAATTGGTGAGTCAACTCCTTGACCAAAACTATTCATTAACTTCTGAATTATGCAGATTTTCTGATTTATTTATGAGTTATTCACAAATAAATTAATAAATTGTATGCATTAAAACTAATAATTACAATTATTTAATGCCCGTGATATTATTTCTTATTTTCTACTTAAATAAATGTAGATAGATCTTAGAAAACAACAAAAATTGTCCTTCCAAACTGGTGACAGATTTAGCAGATTTTTTTTTTTTTTGAGAATTCCAAAAGTCCACCTCCGCATGAATTCTTCCGGGATGCTATGGTCCATGAGAACATATCTAACAAGACCAATCAACTTATGTACCCACCAACAAAAATATAACTCTGGCATAGAATATTGGTGAAAGGCACGCCATCATCTTCCACTAATTTTGGATTTCTGACAAAGCATAATAGATGCTTCCAACACCATAAAAATTTCATCAGTGCAGGCATAAGCAAGAAAAAGATGGAAAGATGTTGAAGTCCTGAGTTTATGGAGCACATTTCAGTACACAACAAAGCCATAACTCCGAACAAGAGAGAGAGCAGGACAGAACAATTATTTTTGAAGCATGAAGCTAGCTACATTGTTTCTAGCAACATGGCTCGAATTTTGGCCCGTAGCTCATTGGGAATTTCTGTGGTGGCATCAGAGGGTTGAGCGTCAGAAACTGCAGGTTTCCCTGGTTCTTGATCATGATTTAGCAATCTTACAGTGCTTTCTGAATGACGTACAGTACCTAGATCATCCTCACCTTCAGTTTCTTTCCTCTCAGAGTGTGAGTTATGTTTTCTCTTGTGGTGCCTGCCAGATCTTTTCCTCTCTTGATCCTCATCTTCAGAGATGTCATGATTCTTGTGATGATGATGTCGTGAACTGGAACTTTTTCTGTGTCTGTGCTCATCTTCTGAAGGACTATGGTGCTTTTGATGATGTCTGGACTCCTTGTCCTTGGAAGAATGACTCTTCCTATGTTTGCGTTCATCCTTGCCATGGCTTGAAGAATGTTCAGATCGATGCTTCTTCCTGGAATGCTTATGGTTTTCTTCTGGGTCTTCTTCATGGTCATGGTCTTTTGATCTTGGGTGGTGGTTCTTCCTAGACTTGCTCTCCCTCTCATGATCATAATTAGAACCTTTCTCTCGGGACTTCACCCTATCTGCGGCCTCAGCATCAAAAGGCACCGAGCTACCTTCTCGTTCCTTGGTCACAAGATCTGAATCTGCACCAGAGAGGGCCGATCCAGCAGCTGAAGCGTCTAGAGGCCTACTTGGTGCAGTAGCTGAGTTAACCGATTCTTCAATGCGGTGACTGCCACTCTTTATCATAGCTGCAAACATTTTGGCACGTTTCAGCCTCTCAGCCTTCAGCTTTTGCTCCTTTGTTAATGAAGCTTCAGAAGAGTCAGCTTCACTAGAGGCTACGAGCGCTGCAGTTTTTGCAATAGCCTTTGCAATCCATACATCATCAATCGTTCCAGATCCTTCTCTTTTTATCTCTCCACTGGATGTGGGCAAAGAAACACCTCCTTCATTGTTGGAAGGAGGCTTAGAGTTCAGACTCTGACCTTTAAAAGAGGACAAGCTTCCCATACTGGAGGCACGTCCACCCTCCCCATGCATGCGACCTGGACCAGATTCATCAAGTGACACATTCTGACGAGCATTGGAAGGGCTCACACCTCTTGTGGCTGCCAGGACAATAGCAGCAGCTTCATCTGTGCTCACTCCAGACTGTCTAGCAGGCACAGAGCACTGTTCTTGTGAATCCTTCTTTGGCCCACCAATTACCATCTTGAATTTCTCCTTCCTCTGCAGGTTGTACAACCACCCTTCAGATGGCTCTGCCGAGTCCTGGTCATAATCAGCTGATTCTTTAGTAGCTGCTTCTTGCACTTTCTTCTTAAACCCAGCGGGTCCCTGCGAATCATTTTTCGGATCAGAGTTCCTACTTAGAAGCTTGGACTGCACAAAAAGGAAGATAAAAGTGTTGAGCTCAAGAAGTTATTTGAACAAAAGTTTGTTCAAAATGCTTGATGCCCTGTGGCAATTAGTTTGCTTGGCGCTTGAAAGCCAAGGTGTTTACCGCACAGTAGATCTCCATTGTACAGAGCTCAATGTAAGCTAAGAAATCCAATCCAAAGTCAGTCTAAAAATGAATGCATCTTTTCTCAAGAATATTGATCTCCCACAACTCCGTGTTTTAAGGTGTAAAAGCCCAAAAAAAGCTAAAGCCAGATCATCATATCAACCACTAGAGGAGGACTTCCAAAACCATCCTTAGTCTGAATTCTGAAATAAAAGTTTTTAAGTTATCTAGCTCAAGAAATAAAATTCAAAAGATCAAGCATGTTGACATGAGAATACCAACATTTTGTTTCACTCAAAAAAAAAAAGAAACACTGAAATTTTGTTGAACTTTCAAAATTTAACACAGATCCGAAACAAAAAAAAAATCCCAACAAAATGCTTAAGATCATGGAATCATGAAATTCAAAAGTAACTCCATTTGTTCTAAAATTAAAAAAATCAAAAACAGATCCTTTGTAGATTCTTTAGGACAATCTTTTCCTCAATATACGTGTATATATAAAAAAAAGTTCTTCTCTCTATTTTTTTAAAAAAAAATATTTAAGAAAATCTATTTTTATAAGTTATATGTTAATGTCCAAAAAAATTGCAGATTTTATGCAACAATGAAAGATTACAAGATGAGGCTATAACATATGCAAGCTCCATCCACTGGATTCAGTATTGTAGACATAGGCTATCTAAGTTCATCAAAACACCGAAACATCCCCAATTCGAGATCTTTTCTTCAAAACACTGGTTTCAATTGAAACCTGAACCCATGCCTTTTGCAAACTGCTGGTAGATTCCTAGCTAAGGTTCCAAGGGCAAGACAGAGAACTGTTGTAATATCAATAACGGCAGTTGCCTGGTCAGGATATATATCTTATTTGTTGCACCATTAAAGTTAATACAACTGCGGAGCAACTCCACAAAATTTTCTAAACAAAGGTAGTCTCAACAAAGAGGACGAAGGTGAAACTTGACATAGCAATTCTCAAACAACTTTTGAATAGTGAATATTTTTTAAACCTAGACTAATAATTGAAACATATTTAAAGCTCAATTAGTATCCTCTCTGAATTAAGAGAAAATTACTCCACACAATCAACTTACTATCAAAATCATGGGATCTAAGGAAAAAATTCGTGATACAAATCCAAAAAAACAGTGCATCAGAAATGAACTTAGTCAACATCTGAACTTACCTGAAAAGTTCAGAGATCAAGTGTAAAGCCATCATATGCACAAAACATGTAACACAAATTAAATTTGAGTACCGAAAGTAGGAGATAAGGAAACCATAGCAGCTAAATAAAGAAGAAAGGGGTGGCCCCATAAAACCAAAGAACAATAACATGGAAATATAACGAGTAAAAAGACAAAAAAAACTTTAAAAAAAAATCGTAAAATGCATCAAGAAACTGCAAAAGAGACTGCTTTTCCTACTCAATATTTTTCTTCAAGAATCCCGCGCATCCACTTCTATCTTCAATCAGCAAAACCTTGATTTATTTAACTAGCTTCAATTTTCTCCTATCACTTAATCTTCCCTACCTATCACCCTCCAACTTCTCCCCATACAAACCTGCCATCCAGTTATAGATGGGAGGCCGGGACAAAAGTGAGATGGATTACTGGTTCAATTTGAAAGAAAGGGGGTGTAGAATAAGGATGGAATTCGAAGAAGTGATGAAAGAACATGAAGATGGATATAAGGTGCAACATTGACAAGTTGAATGCAGGAAAACTGAGATGTGGGATGAGTATTGAGCCGCTAGAAATATTAGAAGATCAATAGAAAAACTCTAGCAAAGGAAACATCAAATGCCAACTTACACTAGCATGATACAAGGCTTCAATATCAGTAACGTGTATACAATATACATGAGACATGAAAGTATGTGTATCTGACAGAAAGGGAAAGTTGCTTGATGATACAATCATTTACAGGGACATTCATAGTCCAAACCATGTAAAATTGAAATGCAATAACCATGCATGCTCCCTCCAAAAAAATGAGGGGCAAGATAAGAAGGAAAAGGGGAAACCGACTTCAATTTACAGGAAGTGTTACAAACATGAAATTTATATACATAGTAAAATGGGAGAAGATGAATTTCATTTACTAAAATCTCTTTAACAATGATGTCTTCACCTTTTGACACATTACCACTCGATAACATGAAGCATTTATTACAGCAATTCAGATTGGCCATCTGATATTGTTTCCTAATGTCAAAAGGTGATTTGAAAAGGGAGGTGCATTGAGAAATCAAAGGCCAAGCACATCAAGATGATAAAGCAGCATTCTTCATTGATCACGAATGAAACCTTCCAAAATTAGATTTACTATTACTAGCAGCTAAACATGTTAATCATTTCAGAAATCTTAGGGGAACATTACCTCGCGAGCTTCTTGCAGAAGTTTAAGATAATATGAGTGATATTGGTTGGACGGCAGAAGAAAGGGAAATCTTCCAGTTGTTTTATCTTGCTCAATAAGAACCGCTTCAAATTCTTTTCCATTTCTAAGAATGAACTCGACTATTTTATCCATCATCCTTTTCAAGAAAGTTGGAGGCTCCAAAATCAGTGGTTTGGCATTAGAAATGCTTGGTTGGGAATTTTGTGGCTTGTTCATAGCACCAGAACGCGATACACCACTATCTCCTGCTTTCTTGCTCAATGCAGAATTAACAATGGAAGCATTTGCAAGCTGATTCCTTTTGATTGAGGTGACTTTCTCTTTAGCAGCAGCAGCTGGACGCTTGATTGCTTCTTTATCTTCTGGTGCCTTAGAGGCAGAGGATTCTCTTTCTTTTAATTTATGAGTAAGTGTTGCATTAGCAACAACTACAGAGGTGCAAGATTCCATGCCCTTAGAGTCAGCTTGAACAGCACCATCATCATCCTCTCCAGAACCATAAAAAGATCCAAGCAATGATAATGCTCCACCTGCTGCAGCGCATGTCTCATCCTCTTCATTCTGTGTTTTTTTCTCTTCTTGTGCTCTACTGGAATCTAGATCGGCTCTCAAAAATTGAGGATGATCAACAAGGAAGCGGAAGTACGCATGAAGATGATGGTCAGGCATCAAGAACCCAAAAGTTGGGTTGTCTCCTTGCTTCACCCTTAAGACAATCTCTGACTGTCCTCCATGCTCACTAACAAATATAGCAGTTCTGGCAATTATCTGATGCAATTTCTCTGTAGGAGGCTTCACAAAAACAATAAAACATACCCATTTAATAATGGTTGAATATATGACAGGTCCTAAACTGTTCCAATACAAAATTGTTGAATCTAAGAAATTCAAGATAACATATATAAAGAATATGAATAGAAAATAACAGGCATGCTCATCCCATTTTTATAAATTTGGTTGCTCATAGCACTTATATCATTCTAATCCCACCTGCCCATTTCTTACGTCATGACAAATCACAAGGAAACATGGTGCCCATGAATGGCAACCTTAGTAAGAACTTCATCTCTGCTCCAAGCATCTGAAACTCATACACGTAAGCCTTAGAAGAACATATGCACCTTGGACAATTATTGCTGTGTCAACTGGAGAAATATTAATAATGATCTACAAAGAACATTTTCTTTCATTATCCGCCAAAAAATGTCCACTCAAGAATCACAATATGTACGCATGTACTTACTAAGTTGCTCAGTAAGCTTTCAGGAACTGGAAATGGTGGACGATAACAAGATTGATTCAGCCCAGAACCAGAGTTCACTGGATCAAATGAACCATCAGTGTCGCCATATGAGAAAGGAACAGCCTGATAAGTACCAGAAACTGTTACTTCTGGACCATTCATTGTTCCTGCATTCGAGAAGAAAACAATCAGTCAATCAAGGATACAGTATCTAAAACCATTGAAAGAGTTTGGATATACAAGCATCTACCAAGCAATGGCAAAAAAATAGAAAGAAAGAGGATGTGGAAGTTCCTTACTTGAAACTGTGAGTAATGCTCATGAAGAAAACTAAGCATCCCTCCTGCAAACTTAAAAATTCAAATCCAATATAATCTTATACAGATTAGTGTGCAACCACTTCTGCATACTAAACAGTCCAGTAAAAGAAAATGTGTTTGTAACTACTACTTGCATTTGGGCAAGCTACTAATGCATCAAGCCCCTGAGGGATCATGACAAACAGGAAGTTGGAAATAGAGGTAGTCTCTTGATACCATTTCCCACTGACAGAAACTTATCCATCAGCAGAAACAGATATTACCACTGTGTGGGGGTCCCAAAAAACAAAGAAGAAGAAAATAAATAGAAAGAAAGAAGCAGACATCTCTGTTCAGTAGTGTGTATCAACAGCGATATGTCAAAAAGGGTCTTAATAGAAAAAAAATAACAACAAAGTGAAGATTATTATCCATCCCAGCACCAAGTCACTTCACAAGAACGCTTTTTCCTCTCTCCCCTCTTTCTGCCAAATGGGGAAAAGCAGATTATTTGAAAGAGGAACAACAGACAACCAAATCAAATGAAGAATAGATTAGATATGCACGATCTCCCAAAGAAAATGCTCCTAGTATCCTCAAAACAGGTTGTTAAATGTTTCCAGCTGGTCTAGCTCGTGCTATAATGATGTCGGCTTTCAGGCCATGGTCAACCACAGATTAAAATCCATAGTTATTTCAGGTCGAGGTAGGTTCAAAATTAGGTCACACTTAGTCTGCCCTGAGCCATACTAAAAAGCTGACATACAAACAATGACAGTAAATATATGTTATAAAATCAACGTCTAAGATTACTTCTCTTTTTCTGCTTGCTTCCCCTCCATATTCTTTTCTTTTCTTTCTTGTGCAGCGCGAGGACTGAGTGGCCTTGAGGAAGTGTAAAATTGCGGCAATGTTTCTACAAAAGAAGGACCCTACCTACCAATTCTCATTAAAGACCTTTATAAATCCAACTGAAACCTTACTATTTTCCTAATACACAATATGTCCAAAAGGTAGATTCCTGAACCCCGTCAATTTGATCACTGCCACACCACCTTATCTCGCCTTGCTAACTCTATTTTGTAGATAAAAACACTGATTCACCTCGGGTTTCTCTCTGGCGTCATCCTATTGAGTGGGTGACGTTGTTATGATGAAGTGGTGCCACAGAGCAATTGCACTGTGGTAGACCATGTGGTGGAGGTGGTGAAGGGATAGGAATAAGGCTAAAGAACCGATAGAACAAAACTAGTTTCTTTTCTTTTTTTTCTTTTCTTTCTTTTCCCTCCTTTCTAAGCATGAACGAATGATGTTCCCAGCTTCTCCCCCTCTTTAATCCTTCTAAATCAGATATTCGCAAGTACAATTCATAAGAAATAACTAGATCAGCAGATATAAAAAAAACCAAAAAAGCAAGAAAAATAGAGTAGTTGGTTAAGTGAATCGAGAGAAGAAACGGACCTGAAGGAAGAGACAAATCTCTGCCCTGGCCGTCGCCATCGCCGTCGCCAGGAGGAGGGAGATCGAGGTATCGCTCGTGATTGAGGTCGGAGAGGGAGACGTCGCCACCAGGGTCTTCGTGATGGAGGTGCCTCCTGTGAGGAGGGCGAGGAGGGATTCGATCGAGGAGGTGGCGGACGTCGTAGCGGTCGATGAGAAGGGAGGCGTCGGCGGCGCAGGGGACGAGGGCGTCCCGCGAGTTCACGAACGCCGCCGTCGCGTCGTCGTCGAACAGCAGCGCGTGCCGCCCCTCCACCGCCAGATCCATCAAAGTCGAACGAGGGTTACCGGCGAGCGAGGGCGAGCAAAAGGGATCGGAATTCGATCGGAGAAAAGAAGAGTGACAATCCGATGGGAAAAACGAGCAAGAACCCCCAACGCAGCCTTTCGATGGGATCTCTCGAACTCGGATGGTTATGATTATTTATATAGGGAGACCTATACCTAGGGCAAAGGGTTGCTTTGCTTGTGGTCGCTGGGACTTAGGAGGGCCATCCGACCGAGCCGACCGATCTTGGTTGGAGTTGGTATTTTGGGCCGGTTCATGACAGACGCACGGTCTAGTTTCCGGAACGGGTGGACATCTCAATCGAGGTTTGAGTTGTTTATTACAATTTTTTTTTACGGTGTATGTTTATTATATTTATATTTAATAATTTATAAATTTTATATTTATATTTAATAATTTATAAATTTTATATTTATATTTAATTAAATTAATGGTATTAGTAAATTTATTTATCTTATATAAAAAATTAAAATTATCTCCATCCAAATGGTAAGTAAATTATAAAAATCTTGTAAGATTAGGGGTAAATTATACGTACGTCCAATAATTTGAAAAGCCTTTGCTTATTCCTTTGAGGTTTACTTAACAGAATATTAATCGGACCGTTACCCTAAATAAGACCTAAATACTATGTTATAAAAAATTTAAAAATAGCCAAACTAGCCTTAAGTAATGTAACATCTATTTAAGGAGGAGAATAACCGTGAGACGTTATGGATCTCGAGCTTGATCTTGATGAATTATCATAAAACAAGAAAAAGCAATATAGATCTTTCAAATAAGTTGATGCTTTTAAAAAATTTTATTGCAGAAAACTAGTATCAAGAGTTTTGTCACTTGAGCCAGTCTGTTCTGATCCAAGCCTGGCCATGGAACCACAATTGATGCACCCTACAAAAAGAAAAGTTCTTATATTGATTTGAATCCTTTTGATTATAGGCTGTCAGAGCTATCATAATGTTATTCTCCAAAAAAAAGATAATGAATGAACTCAGGTACTTTGAGGGACCTATATCCTCTAAACAAGTTAACACAATTTTTGAATGAAAGTAGTCGTGCCTTTCTCATTGCATAGGAATCAAATAAATAGACTGAATTACAATGGGAATAAACTAACTAGCTAAAATGTAGCTTACTGGCCTAGCACTACAATAGGAAACTAACACTTTTATTTAGCCATAACTAATGGAGAATATCTTTCCGTAGGACCTAGTCAACAATAACAATTGATAAAGCAATAACAGGGAAATAACAACAAAGCAAATAACAAGGCACGTGAATCTTCTTTGGTAATGTTGGTGAGGAACACGTAGCACAACCATGCATCCACGAGGCATGCAACCATGTAGCACGTAACATTTATCCTTCTCTCCGAAAAACTGTCCTCATGGTTTGGAAACTTCTGCCGGAATTGTTCATAATCTTCCCATGTGGCATCATCGACCGTGGTTCCCACCCATTTGACCAGCACCTTAGTGGCCGCCCGATTTTCCTTACGAACCATTCTCCGATCTAAAATAGTCTCTTGCTCCGGGTGTAATGTTCCTTCAAGAGTAATCGGGGGTAGAGTTGGCTGAACTAGAATATTGGTACCAAGTTTGGGTTGAGGCAGGAAACATGGAACATCGAGTGGAGTTTGCAGTCCTCCGGAAGAGACAGCTTATCTGCCACTTACCCGATACATTAGAGCACCTGAAAAGGCCCAAAAAAACAAGAGGAGAGCTTCAAATTATGGCGAAGGGCCAAAGAATGTTGGCAGTAAGGCTGCAAGCGAAGGAAAACCCAATCACCTATAGAGAAGGTTCGTTCGGTGTGGAGACGATGGGCTTGTCGTTTCATATGTGCTTGAGCTTCCTGGAGGTTGTCTCGCACAAGAGATAAAATTTGGTCTTGTGTACGTAGGGTCTCTTCCACTGCTGCTACATGAGTAGTGCCCAGGACATACCAAATAAGCTTCGGGGAAGGGACACCATAGCCCGCCTCATAAGGAGTGACTTTTATGGCCTCATAGGTGTTGGTATTATACCAAAATTCTGTCAAGGATAACCAGGAAGACCAATCTCGTGGCCGAGAGCCTGCAAAGGTGCGAAGGTAGTGCTCCACAATCTTGTTCACAATTTTTGTTTGGCCGTCGGTTTGTGGGTGATAGGAGGAGCTGTGCGCAAGTGTAATGCCCTGGAGCTAGAACTCTTGCTAAAAATGGCTAGTAAAAATAGAATCTCGATCACTTACTATGGATCGCGGCATCCCGTGGAGTTTGAAAACATTGTCAATGAATAATCGTGCAACTGTGGAAGCAGTGTATGGATGGGAGAGCTTAATAAAATGGATGTACTTACTGAGTCGATCGACAACCACAAAGATTACACTGGACCCTTTGGATGGTGGAGGACCTTTGATAAAATCCATGGACAACTCTGACCATATACGTTGCAGGATGGGGAGTTGCTGAAGAAGGCCTGCTAGTTTAATGTTCTCGGCTTATTTCATTGGCAGACATCACACTCGCATACATATTGCTTAACATCGCACTGCAAGCCTTTCCAAAAAAAATTCTCTCTTCAAGCGTTGAAGTGTCTTGTGAAAATGAGAGTGTCCTCCTTGTGGGCTATCATGCATTTGGCAGAGGAGCTATTGCTTTACGTGGGGTTGGTCCCCAATCAAAACCTGATCTTTGTAAAATATGAACCCATTCTGCAATTGATATTTGGAAGAATCTATTGTATCTTGCTCCAAGTAAGTTTTGATAGCTCTTAATGCTAGATCCGTGAGGTAGGCGGCCTTTAAGTTGTCAGCCCAAGTTGCAATAGGCCCTATAATAGCTGACAGAGAGTGTTGTTCATCCCTTCATGGCAGTGCATCTATGACACAATTCTCCTTCCCTACTTTGTACTCCACACGTAAGTCATAGCCAATTAACTTAGCTGCTCACCTTTGCTGCATAGGCGTTCCGATTCGCTGCTCCAAGAGATACTTTAAAGATAGTTAATCAGTCTATACAATAAAAGGCTTCCCAAGGAGGTAAGGTCGCCACTTTTTAACGGCTACCACTAAGGCAAGTAGCTCCTTCTTGTAGGTAGAGAGGTGCTCATTCTAGCCTTTAAGAGCATGACTAAGAAAGGCTATTGGCCGCTCGGCTTGCATTAGACCGCCCCAATGCTAACTCCCGATACATCGCACTTCACGGTGAAAGGCTTCGAGAAATCCAGGAGAGCTAGAACCAGTGGAGATGTTATTGCCCTTTTAAGTTGGTTGAAGGCAGTAGTGGCTTTGGGAGTCCATTGAAAAAGCATTTTTCTTTAGCAAAGAAGTAAGAGGGGTCGCAATCTTACCATAATCGCGAATAAATTTTAGGTAATAACTGGTGAGTCCCCAAAATCCTCTAAAAGACTTCAAAGAAGTGGGAATTGGCCAAGTGAGCATAGAATCAATCTTGCCGAGATCAGCTTGAACTCCTTTGGAAATGAGGTGGCCAAGATAATCAGTTTGGGGACACTTGAACTTGCACTTGGAAAGTTTGGTGAATAGGTGGTGCTTCCAGAGGAGGCCAAGAACAATATGCAAGTGATTGAGATGCTCTTCTTGGGTCTTGCTATACACTAAAATGTCGTCAAAAAATACCAAGACAAATTTTTGTAAAAAGAGATGGAAAATGTCATTTATCAAACCTTGAAAGCTAGAAGGAGCATTAGTTAAGCCAAAGGGCATTACGATAAATTTGTAGTGTCCTTAGTGAGTGCGGAAAGCAGTTTTGGGCACATCTTCGAGTTTCACTCAGATTTGATAGTATCCCGAGCGTAAATCTAATATAGAAAAAATCACTACGCCATTGAGCTCATCTAGAAGCTCATCCACAACTCGGATTGGGTACTTGTCTTTGATCATCTTGCAGTTGAGTGCGCGATAAGCAATACATAACCTCCAACTACCATCCGCCTTGCAAACAAGTAACACCGGAGATGAATATGGACAATTCACCCTATTTCTTCCTTTTGGTAGTAAGCGTATCGGTAAGGTCTAACACAAACTAGTTTGCCTCCCTCTTGAAGAGGAAGGTGATGATCATGGCTTCTAGGAGGAGGGAGGCCTTTGGGCTCATCAAATAAATCTCGAAATTGATCTAACAGTAATTGAAATTCTGGCTCAAGGGTTACCTTATCACTGTTTGGGCTGACGGTTGTCTCGGGTTGGGCCTCATCACTCGTAGAAGGCATGAGTAATTGAAGGAACAAGCCCATTGCTGGAGTTTTTATAACCTTTTTCAACGCATCATTTTGAATAAACCCCAAATCAGTGGAAGACTTACCTTGCAATTAGATAGTGTGCTCTTGAAGCTGAAATTTCATGGTGAGGTGCATGAAATTCTAAAGAATAGGTCCGAGTGTATACAACCATTGGATACCAAGGACTACGTTGCAGCCACCAAGGGTGAGGATTGAAAAATCAGCCGTCAGCTTGTGGCTTTGCACCTTCAGTCGAATCTGCGAGCACCTTCCCAAACTACTGAGCACTTTCCCATTTCCAACCATTACTCAGACTGGTTCACTGTGTTGCACTTTCAGCCGGGTGCAGCGAACGATTGCCAGATCGATGAAGTTATGCATGCTCCCAGAGTCTAGTAAGATGACCACTGCCTGGCCACGAATGGTGCCCGACAACCTCAAGGTTTTTGGCGTCAGCGTACGAGAGAGAGCGTAAAGAGATATCTGAGGAGCTAGGGCATCCTCTAGTTTTGAAACTCCTCAATGTGCACTCCTGTGTTTGGCTGGCGAGATGATGTAATAGAAGATTCGACGGTGGAGTCATCAGCTTCATCAAAATCTGAGACTTCCACAAGAAAAAATCGCGGACCCTTGCATCGATCCACGTGACCATTTTTCGTTATAGTTGTAACAAAGACCACGGTTGCATCATTCGCGCATCTGGGCTTGGGAGAGATGCGGAACCGGAATGGGCTGTCGGCATGGAAGGGTTGTGGTGATCGTTATAGGTAAAGCCGGTACAATAGCAGTGCTCGACGGGCCCAGCAAAGCCCAGATGTTCCTCCTCAAATTGTTGTTGTGCTCTTTTTGAATTTTAGCAAGGCCAAAGGCAGTAGTAAGGGAAGTAGGCTGGAGCATTCTTATTGGCAAGTGGATATCATCTCGGAGTCCGCCAAGGAAGTAGCTCAACTTATATTGTTCATCTAGCCGAGGTAGGCAGTTCGTGAGAGCTTCTAAGTTGGTTTTGTAGACCTCCACAGTAGAGGTTTGGCGTAACTTTGCTAATTCCTTCATCGGATCGTCATACACTAAAGGCCCAAATCGAGTTAACAATGTCTTTGTGAAGGCATCCCAGCTTGTTAGATTACCAGACTCTTGCATATCTTGGAACCAAGTGAGAGATTGACCCTCCATGTGGAATGAAGAAATCAAGATGCGGTGCAATGGATTGGTCTGGTGATATGCGAAAAATTCATTCGCTCTATAAATCCAACCAGAAGGATTAGTGCCATCAAATTTAGGAAATTCTAACCGTATAGTTCGCGATTGGATGCCCGGGTATCTGCCATAGAGGGGGTTCTCTTGTCAGTTGGATGACCTGCCTTGATAATCAAGTGGTTGCTTGTCTCTCTATCGGCTGACACTCTCAAAGCTTGTTGCTAACTGTTGAATCTCTTGTGAGAGTTTTTGTATGGTGCATTGGTGAGAATAGCAAGTATCCGTTCCTTTGGCCATCGGAGCGCCTACTTTGATACCAAATGTTATGCTCAGGAAAAAAAATAATGAAGGAACCCAGGTACTTTGAGAGACATGTATCCTCCAAACAAGTTAACACAATTTTTGAATGAAAATAGTCGTGCTTTTCTCATTGCATAGGAATCAAATAAATAGATTACATTACAATGAGAATAAACTAACTAGCTAAAATGTAGCTTACCGGCCTAACACTACAATAGGAAACTAACACTTTTGTTTAGCCATAACTAATGGAGAATATCTCTCCGTAGGACCTAGTCAACAATAACAATTGATAAAGCAATAATAGGGAAATAACAACAAAACAAATAACAAAGCACGTAAGTCTTCTTTGGCAATGTTGGTGAGGAACATGTAGCACACCATGCATCCACGAGGCATGCAACCATGTAGCACATAATATATAATTCTATATATAGACAAAAGAATCCTCATCCATAGCGACAATATTAAGGAATCATGACTATGATATTTAATAAGTAGAATTCAAAATCATCAAATAACATATTAGTATCCCCGATCTCTATGATGTGGTGGGCAAAAAAGTAAGAACAAAATTTGATCTGTAAGGATGCTCGTTGTCGGATGTTAGTGGAGAAGAATGCTTATTGTCGGATGCTAATTGGGAAGGAAGCTTTTCGCCAGTCGTGTATCGAGAAGGGACGCTTATGGTAAGGTAACGAAGAAAGAAAGAAACCTTAGCCGCTCAATCTCGAAGAGAAGTCTTTTGAAGATTGAAAACTTCGAAGAGATCTGAAAGTCAGAAAAGTAAAAAAAAAAGTCTTATTTTCTTATAGAGGTTATTTTAACTTTTTATAATAGATAAACGATTTCACTAACGCTATCAATTTAACTAGGTGTAAGTATAGGTTTTACAAAATATTGGGTATAAGAATAATAAATGTAAACTTTAGGAGAATTTTTGTAAGATTATTTTGGTCATTTTAAACAATTTCTAATATGGCATTTAGATCCCATTAAAAGTTATCAGTTTGACTAATTTGAGTTAAAAGTTAAAGTACCGTTAAAAAAATAAATCTCAGAAGAATAAGCGTAGACTTTTCATACCATTGGATATTGTTGTGGGAATAAATGGTCTCGGACTTAGTCCCATATCGACTGAATAGCAAAAAGGTCTGTGACTTAAATGGAGGGCTCGATTACCCTTCTCTCAGGAGGCGTCTTTTAAAGGACAAAACTGTGAGGGGTGGCACCCTCCAGCAAGCCCACTGGGTCCGGAGCCACCGATCCCCAAAGCGGACAATACCTTCTATGGGGACGCAGTCTTCTTTTCCTGTTCCAGTTCGGTGGGGGCTAAGGTCAAAGGTCGGAGGAACTTCGACCTCAACAATGGCGCGCTAGGTAGGGGTCCTTAACCTCGGCACAGACCTTCCCGCTCAGGAGGCTAATATTGTAAGAATAAAGGGCCTCAGACTTAGTCCCACATTGACTGAATAGCGAAAAGGTCTGTGTCTCAAATAGAGGGTTCGATTACCTTTTCATCAGAAGTCGTCTTTTAAAGGACAAAACCATGAGGGATGGCGCCCTCTAGCGAGTCCACTGGGTCTGGAGCCACCGATCCCCAAAGCGAACAATACCTTCTGTGGGGACGCAGTCTTCTTTTTCTGTTCCAATTCGGTAGAGGCTAAGGTCTAAGATCGGAGGAACTTCGACCTCAACAGATATAAATATAATTTATTTCTAAGTTTATGAGGTTTTTGTAATTTTCTCGAGAGATTTTATACCATATGAGTTAACTTAAGATAGTTTTAGTTTAGCTCGGATAGGGTCATTAATAATATGATAATAAATAAAGAAAAAAACTAAAATAAAGCCACTGTACCCCTCCGAAAGTATCACTTTTCTTTTCGTGCTCCTCCAGCCTGCGCCCCCCCATCCCCTTCTCGTCCCTACGAGGCCTCCATGGCTCCATCTATCTCTTCCGATATTTGGGGTCAATCAAGAAAAAAAATTGTTTATTTCTTTTCCACATCAATGATTTCTCATTTTATTTTTTGGTTAACACCTTCGTTATGGTCATCTCAGAGGAGGTGGAGAATGAGGAGAAGGCTCCACTTCTGACAACTTTGAGGATTCGCTCCTCTCTCACTATAATCTGGAGCCATTAGTTCTACCCCAGCACCGAATATCGGTAAGAGGAACCACCCACCACTTGAAGGTAAAATTGTAGACTAAGAAGTAGCTGATTTTTTGATCTTCGCCAAGGCAATCTTTTCGATAACTTTAAACCATATCTATATATCAACTCTTGGCAAACTATATCTTTGCGTGTTGCAATTCCCATCATCATCATCACCACCATTTAGGCCTTTTCTCCTAGAACAAGTGTTTTGAATTCGGACCTAGAGTCTGACCTAATCCATCGTCAATTCTAGACGCAACAAGGAAGTTGGTGACAAATTTAAGTCATTTGGAAAGATAATTGCTGTTGATTGTTTGAAAAGACGTAATCATAAGACACCAAACAATTTCATTCAAAATGTTCATAGATTTTTACAAATCCTTTCGGTAGTGCAATTCCTTTTGATTACACGCATTCAAATTATTTCTCTAGCAAAGTTTTCTAGAAAACATTACAAAGATATAACAGTGTAATATGTATAAGGTGTTGGAAGTAAGGTATGCCCTAAAAGCCATTTGACATATCGAACATATTATTTTGAGATGTATCATGGGTATCTTTTTCGTTTGTGTCATATAGAGGCCTTCAAGGTGATGAATTTAAGTCATTTGCAAAGACACTAGTTGTCATTTGTTTGCAAAGACATATTTATAAGACACGAAATAATTTTATTTAAAATAATAAGAGATTTTTACAAATTCCTTGGGTAGTACAATTCGTTTTGGTTATACAAATCCAACTTATTTCTCTAGCAAAGTTTTTCTAGAGAGCATTACAAAGATAAAATGATGTAACGTTTGTAAGATGTTGGAAGTAAGATATGCCTTAAAAACCATTTGTTATACTGAACGTATTTTTTTGAGATGTATCAGAGGTATCCTTTTTGTTCGTTGTAATTAGTAAGAGGATTGTATCACATTGGGGCTTTTGAGGTGACCACTTTAAATCATTTGGAAAGACAATGGCTGTCGGTTGTTTGAAAAGACATAATCATAAGACACCAAATAATTTCATTCAAAATAAGCAGAGATTTTTACAGAACTTTTGGGTAGCACAATTCCTTTTGGTTACATGCATCCAAATTATTTCCTTGGCAATGTTTTTTTTCGTAGAAAGCATTACAAAGATATAATGATGTAACATCCGTAAGGTTTTGGAAGTAAGGTATGTCCTAAAAGCTATGTAGCATATTAAACATATTATTTTGAGATGTATCATGGTTCTCCTTTTTGTTCGCTGTAATCAGTAAGAGCATTGTATCACATCGAAGCAAGAAAAGAGGCCACAAGTGTCACTATTAGGCAAAATCACCAAGTGGACAGTTGTATATTGTACGAGCAGAATTGAATCATTATGGATACTTGAAAATTGTTCACATCTACAAGGTTGAGCATCACACTTATATAGTTGTTATTGTATAGAATATCCTAAACGAATTGGAGTGGCTATTTTCTCATAGTCATCGTAGTAGTTAACTTTGCACCAAATAATGTATATTTTACAACGAATAGTCAATGACATGAGACCACTTCTTGGAAACCATTGTTGGAGTCAGAGATACTGGTCTCGTTTGTAGAATGTACGAGTGGTCCTTTGAGCTGAGGAAATAATTACCTATTATAATATTAGTTTGGCTAATCTCGTTGTCAACAATGATACCCTAGATTTTTTTCTTGATAGAAAGCACAATGATTTATTGTGCCTTGCCATGAGTGGACGTGACAGCCGTTCCAACAAGGAGTCCACCTAGTAAATTTAATCCATTTCAAAGTGGAAGCATGTTAGACATAGGAGTCCTGGTACCAGGTAATATTTTTGTCTGAATTGATTTTCATACTACAATTATTAATTTGAGTATAACAAAATATCATTGAAAATTTGTTTTTCTCATGCATTGGTTTTCCAGAATTTTAATAGGCCATGAAATCAATTAGCTATGAGTCTTGACAATGTTAATATTTTTTTCAGTGATCAATCAAGGATAAGAGAAAGTGGAGGGACTAAATTGTAGGAATAGATGTTGTGCATGAATGGAGAACTTTCTGTATATTCTATCTACTAGGGACTAGCATGATTATACGTCTTTATGCATAGAAAGGTTGGTCCACCTTGCTTCATCATAACTGTGCCACATCCATCGAGTAAAATGGGGTATGGTAGATTAGATATCCAAGTTGACTTCGGATTCCTATATTTGTCTGTCATCCTTGATCTTTCTCAGATTTCTTTTGAGTTCTCATCAAACTCAGACTCGGTTTTTTGAGCAGGTGAATTAGACTCTTGTTACAGGGATTGCTTCATATGAGCTGGCATATAATTTATGGTATTATGGACTGAGCTCAGACTCAGCCCATTCATAGGGTTACTTATATAGCTTGCTTCTAGGGCTAAACCTGGGTAACCTAGGTAGACCACGTTTCGAAACCCTAAGGCAGTTGGTTAGGTGCCTTGGATTTCATAGATGGCTGCAATTGCTAGGGTTCCATCAACACCTAGGGGGCGTTTGGTATGGGGTGATCGTCCTAGGATCAAGGGTGATGTGGGTGGAGGTGACGAGATCACCGCGTTTGGTTGCACCACGGTGATCCTACGTGGCGGTGATCTTAAATCACCTCCAATCCTCAAATCACCCTCCAACTCGGTGATGGGATACCCGTCCTTGAGGTCGGAAATCCAAGATCACCTCAGGGCAGTGATCCTAGGTTGAAAGTTAAAGACAAAAATACCCTTCAAGTTAGCAGAAAAATTGATATATCAATATACCATCAATATATTATGTCAATATTATATATATATATTATGTTGATATTATATATTATATTAATGATATATATTATATTGTAATATATTACTAATCATATTATTATCCTATTATTATTGAAGGATAATTTTAAATTCTTGTAGAAATATATTATTATTTTTTATATTTATGTAATGAAAATATTTAATATATTACTATATTACTTCTATTTACCTTATTTTTCTAATCAAAATAATTATTAGTATTAAAAAAATCTATTATAAGTATAAATAAAAATATTAATTCTATAATGAAAAATAACATATTTTTATAAGATTAATAATTTATAGGAGTAATAAATATATTTTTTAGAATATATTAATAATTAATATATTGATAAATATATTAATATTTTATTATAATATATTTTATATGATTAATAAATATATGATAAGGGGCTACTAAAAGTAGAATATGTGACAAAATTATGGAGTTATTATAAAAATTAGTAATATTGACTTCCATTTTTAATTCATAAAAATTTAAAATACATAAAAAAATTTATCTAAGATATATCAAGGGTATTTGTGGTATTATATGGTCAGTGATCTTGGATCCCTGTACCATACCAAACAAGTTACTCATGGATATCCGGAGATTTTTAATCACTAGACAATGGCCTACCAAACACATTGATCTTAGATCACTAGGGATCAAATCACCCCAGCATTCGGATCACCGGGGATCTTAGATCACCGTGGTGATCCTGTTGGGGTTACCAAACGCCCCCCTAGGGTTTCCTAGATTGGTGCCATAGAATCTCAAGGTTCAAGATCTTAAATTTTGTGGAATGGAAGTCTCTTGGTTTCTTCATGAAATGGGATATCTTGTTGCCCTGTCCTGTCCTAATGGCCCTTCCAGGTAAGCATCCAAGTAGGTAACCTTCTCTCTCTCTCTCCTTCTTTCCTTTCTTTCTTTATTTTTTTCTTTCTTTCCTTTCTCCCTTCTTTTCTTCATTTCTTTTTCTCATTCCTTCATTTCCTTTTTCTTCTTTCTCATTTTCCTTCTTCCCTTCCTTTTTCTTATCCTTTCCTTGTTTTTTGTTTTCTTGTCTTCCTTCCTTTCTATCATTTTCTTCTCCCTTCATTCCTTCCTTTCTTTCCCTTTGCTTTTTCTTTTCTTCCTTCCTTTGTTTCCTTTTTTCTTCTTTCCTTCCTTTCCTTTTTTTTTTTTTCTGTCTTTAGGTATATGAGTTTCAAAGTCTACCCGTCTTGGTCCCATTTTCTCATAGGAACAAGACAGGATAGTTAGGATGCCCCCGTCTTGTCTAGATTTAAAACATTGCTAGTGTTTCAACTGAGAGCCAGCCCATCCCGTTATAAATAGAGGAGGAAGGAGCATAGGGTTAGAGTTACGAAGACGAGGGCAAGCAGCAGTGAGAGAGAAGTCTTCATCCATATTCTTCCATCTTCTTGTATTATCATATTATTTCTGCAGGTATTAATATCTCTCGCTATACATGCAATGTATATTTTATTGGTGATTTATCGAAAAAGAGTGATCTAATTTCTATCCTTGATTGTGTCTCTAACGTTAGATTGCACATAAATGCCATCGCGAGGATGACAATCGAAAGGGGGACTGGTTAGATTGACATGCTTGTTAACCTTGCAAATGAGAGCTTAGGGTTTGAATATACAGTGGTGGCTTTGGATATTTTTCACTTCATAGAAAGGATACCCTCAAGTTTTCCAAATTTTATTTTTTTCTGACATTTCCAATTAATGCCCAAATGCTGTTGGTAGCGGAGATCTCATGAATCTCTATATGTGAGAGCCTTTATTGGTCTCGGATTTCTAATTCGATTATGAAGGGATATAGCTACATACACAATTTTCTTTTTCTCTAGATACAGGAAAACACAGTTTGAGACCTCCCCCACTCCATCTGAAACAAAGAAATTCAATACTTAGATGTTGTATTTCATTGGAAAGAATGGAATTGTGGTAGGTTTTTGCCTCATGTTCATGTTGTGGGCCTGGAAGAGTAAAAAGAGAAAAGAAAACCAAGTTTCAGACCAATTGAGCATCTCTTTTCTTTGCATTTCTTCCATATTAAGGAATATAATGAGGCGAGGCATCTAGAGGACCTTGCTAAGACTAAAATGGCAAGAATGCTTCTAGGAAGTATCGGAAGATTTAGTATCCTCTTCTTCCTTGAGTTTCCTTGTCTGTTCTTGGACTAACTCTTCCATGTACTTCTCAAATGGTTTCTAGAAAGAAACATTGAGACAAAGGTTGTCATTGGAAAACAAGAGCTGATCGAACTTCACAAAGGTGGATCTAGCTGCCATCTCTTTCAACTATAGAATGCTGCTGACATAGTTTTCATACACAATAACTAAGAAATTGATAACGGGACATCAAGAACATACCCCATAGTATATGTTGCAAATTATGGATATCTACTTTGCATGACTTGGAGGACCTTGTCAATAACCAAATGCTAACTGGACATTATGGGGAGAGTACACCGCCTTCAAAAGCATGAAGGAGAACAAACTATGTTGTGCGCTTTTAAAAGACCCTCATACACTGCATTAGGTATATTCTTTTTGTAGTCATCTCTCCAAAACCAACTTAACAATCTTGGATAATTCCCTCATATCTCCCTTGTGATGAAGCACCATTTGCACTCCATATTAGTTTACAGTCTTTTAGTCTATTTTCTATACCCTAAAAATCTAAGCATTTCATTCTTTCCCTATGAGCATTAGAATGCATAAGTAGATAATTTAATTATTATCTTACCCATCTTAAAGTTTCTTGTAAAAGACAGGGCATTCATCAAGAATCTCTCATGGTGAATTGCACATTTTGGATCATAGAAGGACAATATTTCAAAACTAGGAGATGTAGGAACAAGAGAAAGGCCGATGATCCATTCGTTCGGCTTCACTTCAAGAAAGAACATAGATTGGTGCAAGATAAGATTTTGCCCCGTACTTGAATTTTATCTTGTGTCAGCCATTTTTAGTTAGCAGCTTTCCAATATAGTCTGTTTGCTTTAAAGGGACGGACAATATCCTGCTCTGGTCTTCTTTTTTCCTCACCAAATATCCAAACTTCTCTTAGCACATCGCAATAACATATAGGGGGCGTTTGGTAACCCCAACAGGATCACCACGGTGATTTAAGATCCCCGGTGATCTAAATACTGGGGTGATTTGATCCCCAGTGATCTAAGATCAATGTGTTTGGTAGGCCATGGTCCAGTGATTAAAAATTTTCGGATATCCATGAGTAACTTGTT
Source organism: Phoenix dactylifera (assembly GCF_009389715.1). NCBI lineage: Eukaryota > Viridiplantae > Streptophyta > Magnoliopsida > Arecales > Arecaceae > Phoenix > Phoenix dactylifera. The sequence goes on along the minus strand of NC_052395.1, from coordinate 17,220,432 downwards.
TGGTATGGTACAGAAATTTAAAATCACTGACCACATAATACCATAAATACCCTTGATATATCTTAGATGGATTTTTTATGTGTTTTTAATTCTCATGAATTAAAAATGTAAGTCAATATGCTAATTTCTATAATAGCTCCATAATTTTGTCATATATTCTACTTTTAGTAGCCCTTATCATATATTTATTAATCATATAAAATATATTATAATAAAATATTAATATATTTATCAATATATTAATTATTAATATATTCTATAAAAATATATTTATTACTCCTATAAATTATTAATCTTATAAAAATATGTTATTTTTCATTATAGAATTAATATTTTTATTTATACTTATAATAGATTTTTTAATACTAATAATTATTTTGATTAGAAAAATAAGGTAAATAGGAGTAATATAGTAATATATTAAATATTTTCATTATATAAATATAAAATATAATAATATATTTCTACTATAATGTAAAATTATCCTTCAATAATAATAGGATAATAATATGATTAGTAATATATTATAATATAATATATATCATTAATATAATATATAATATCAACATAATTATGTATATATATAATATTGACATAATATATTGATAGTATATTGATATATCAATTTTTCTGCTAACTTGAGTGGTATTTTTGTCTTTAACTTTCAACCCATGATCACTGCCATGGGATGATCTTGGATCCCCGACTTCAAGGACGGGTATCCCATCACCGAGTTGGGGGGTGATTTGAGGAGTGGAGGTGATTTAAGATCACCGCCACGTAGGATCACCGTAGTGCAACCAAACACGGTGATCTCATCACCTCCACCTACATCACCCTTAATCTTGGGACGATCATCCCATACCAAACGCCCCCATAAGGAAAACCTCAGTGGTCAAATGAATTATCTTTCATCAACATGTGAATAGAGTTTGAGCACAAGGACAACATATCATCGACGGAATCTTTCCAAAGGGTGACTTTTGGCATTTCTGGATTCAATAATGTTGTGATGATAATATCAAATTTGAAAGAGGCTACTCACTGATTAGGATTCTTAGTTGCAAAAGAAAAGGAAATAGAGAAGATTATGGAGCTCAGGAAGAGGAAATATCTTGCTAATGATAGAAGAAAATCAAAACCTAATTTTGCATACCTCTACAGTTCTGGAAACTAACTAAATTCATTAATCACTTTGCTTCTAGTGTCAACTGCTAGTGAATATCCTGAAACTATGATGGTATCTTACAGATAGATGCACCCCTAGCAAAATTTATGATTCTATAATAAAATATTTATGTTTGCTGAAAGAACATTAAATTATTACTATGAAGTATCTTGCTTGTTTTTATTTTTTCATCTGATTGTGATTCTCTTTTTGGCAACTACTATCTGTGTGGTTGTTATTGCTGAGCACAAACAGCAATTTTGTTATAGTGTAGATTGGTTATATTTCTGAACTCTCTCTCCACCTTTCTTTCACAAGGACGCAATGCCAGATATTCAGTTGGGAGCTCATACCTTAAGATCTCATGGAGCCAAAGTAGCAAAATGCCACATTTATGACTGGATTTTACTGCTACTTCTTGTTCTGATAGATATCATTTTGAATGTCGTAGAACCTTTTCACCGCTTTGTGGGAAAGGACATGTTGACAGATCTGAGATACCCACTAAAAGGCAACACAGTGCCGTTGTGGGCTGTTCCGGTTTGTTCTTGCATCTCTTGCATGAGTATTTTCTTATGGAGAAAGAAAGTTCTCTTTGAGACGGCAGCATGCTTGTGTATAATGTAACAATGACCTTTTCTTCTCTGGCAGCTAATTGCAATTCTTTTACCTTTCATAATCTTTATCACAATTTACATAAAAAGGAGGAATGCGTATGATTTGCATCAAGCCATACTAGGTATGTGTACCCTTTTCTCTCTCAAATCTGAATAAGTATTCTTGTGGTATATAACCTGATCTAGCATCGAACTTACGACTTACAGGGTTGCTGTTTTCTGTGCTTATAACTAGTGTCCTAACGGATGCAATTAAGGATGCCGTTGGTAGACCAAGGCCAGATTTTTTTTGGTGCTGTTTTCCTGATGGAAAAGACGTGAGCTTTCAATTTACGCCATCTCATTTTCCTTCTAATTTTATTTTTGTAATACAAATAATATTTTCACTCTATTCATTATGCCTAGCTTGATCAATCATTATGCCTTGCTTGATATATCTTCGTCATGCATAAAATGTCCAGTTTTATGACAATGTCACTACAGGTGTTATATGCCATGGGGAGAAGAGTGTTATAAAGGAAGGACACAAGAGTTTTCCAAGTGGTCATTCCTCGTGTAAGCAGCATACTGGCCAATGGTTGTTTTAACATACATTTGAAAATCTTGTTTATTTCCATCAAAAAAAGCTTGTTTATTATTTTGAGTGTAGCTTGTTTCAACTTGTGATATGCATCCACTTACTGTACTCTATGCTTGTAGATAAATTCATGTAGGTTATATTTTGAAAGTTTGGATTTATGAAGCATGGATACAGATGAGGGTTATGGATATGACATGATGCAGATTCATTGATACTACAAATCTTGAAAAAGAGGACATAATACGGTTTGGTTATGTAAAAATAAATATATGTTTTTAATGTGTAAAAAGAAGCAAACTATAATAGGTTATCATAATAACATAGTTCATATTTCATAGAATAATACCAACATCTCCAAACTCCATTTTTTGGTAACCATTCATGTAGACTTAAGTACATGAATTTTACACCTGAGTATATCAATGCCGCAAACTCTGAAATTTACCATCCATCATTAAAAAATTAACATTCATTAAAAAACAAAAAAAGAAAGTCCTTTCCCTTGTCCCTTGAGGTATTTCAGAAGTATCCAAGGCTTATCCAGGAATTACCCGGCACTTTTTTTCATTCAAAAAAAGCATATATTGAATAAGCATTAGAAATATGTGTCTGTATTCAATATGTATAGGATACAGACGTGGCATGCAATTTAAAATATCCATACTTCCAAAATGTGGACTAACCAGTTTTGGTTCCTTAGTGATTCTGAAGTTGTATAAATATAGTAGAAGAAATTTTAATGTTGGTAAAAAAAAACAACAAAATGTAGCATTTTAATTCCAATGTATTACAACCCTGTAATATCAACTTTAACAAATAACACACGCATATATAATTGGATCAATGCCTATTACTATGATTCAGAAATTTCATCCAATCAACCATGCTAAAATGGTTGGGACAACCTTGTTGCACGCTAGCTATTTTCTTGTCAATGCAAACTGTGCAATGTCAGTGCAACTGCTCAATGCAAAGCAATAAGTCAAACTCAGTAACATTCATTCTGTATGAATTCATGCTTCCAAAGTAGGTGGATGCGTGTGCATAACCATCTGCAGAAGTTGCTAACTGCAGCCACAATAGATAATTCTGCTGCTGATCTAATCATTACGCATGTTCATATTTTTATATTTGGAGTCTTTGCCATTGTTATTCAAGAGATAAAGTAGGACTGACATAATTACCTCCAGTTCATGTTCGCTGGGGCTTGATTCATATAATCATTTTCTTGTGGTCTATTTTAATCTTCTTCTTCTGTCCGCTTCTCTAGTCTTGTAATTTTCACTACTAGACTAATGGAACTTGGAAGTTTTACGGGAGCATTTTTTTTTGCTATTCTCTACATTCTGTAATGATTTCCCTGAGGGATAATCTGCATTTATCGAGTTTCCATCTATCAATATGCAGGGTCTTTTGCAGGTCTGGGATTTCTTGCATGGTATCTATCCGGTAAGATAAGAGCTTTTGATTGCAGGGGTCACGTTGCAAAACTGTGCATCGTCCTTCTTCCTTTACTTTCTGCAACCCTTATTGCAATTTCTCGAGTGGATGACTATTGGCATCATTGGCAAGATGTATTTGCTGGGGGTTTTCTAGGTTCGTATGTTAGGATCAATTATCATGAGCAGTGCAATTGTTTTGATTCCTGAGGCCTTTGCTAGCTGCATCCTCCTCATCGCAATGCTTATGTTTATTTTGTAGGATTAATTGTTGCTTCATTTTGTTATCTGCAATTCTTCCCACCACCATATGATGCAAATGGTATGTTCCCTATTCTTCTTCTTCTTGAAATGGAAGGAGGTTGATACAAGAGTCAGAGTTCCTAATTCTTAGCCCAAGATGGTGTCTTTTGTTTCAGATTGTGTTTGGGGGTTCCTTTCTACATGTTTAAGGTTGTAGTTACATTTTGAAAGTTCTTAAGCTGCTTCTACTCTATTATCTAAGGTTAAATCTTATTGCATCCATTTAAGTCCCTTGCATGTTTTTGGTCCCCCCGTATCATAATCTAAACATGACCAATTCACTAAGTGTTGGACTCTAGTGTCTAGCTTGAAAATCCATGTTGACACATTTCCTGATTGGATATGCCTTAAACACTTTGGATACTTATTAGATCCTAAAGATCAGTGGGTGGTTGGACTCTTCAAATAAATGGGTCAAACATGTCACATACTGAATCTAATATTTGCTTTCAAGCAAATCTCATTATGACAGTAGAAGTAGGCTTTGATCTTGGAGTTTGGATAAAAACTATTTTTTTTTCAAGAAAAGCAAAAATTACTTTTGTGACTTGTGAATCATCATGTATCTTGTATCTTTGAGCTAATTATATGGTTTCAGGTAAGGAATGTAATTTTTGTTGATGATGATAATAATAATTACCACAACAACAACAATTGGTAAGCCATACAACACTAAGCATTATTTATTTATTTTTTTTGGAAGCTTTTAGAAGATAGCATAGGGATACATGACGAAATTCAACCGATGTTAATGTCCATGCAACATGGACCCCAAAGTTTAGGAGGCAGCCAGTAGGTGGGGCCCATTCCAGGGGAGCTCCTATTGAGTACTCAAATCCTAGCTCTTTCATTTAATCTCCTTCGTATATGTGCCTGCCTGAACTTCTTTTACTATAGAGAAATTAACATAGAGAGCGATTTTGACCCAAATAGGAAGATTTGAGGAAGTGTCTGGTTGTCCATGTAATAGGATGTTTATTGATTTTCTGACGTCATTTAATTATAAAAAAAAGGCTTAACCTCGTTTAGTGTACTGCACTGTAAGCTTGTAAATAGAGACTCAATTAACAACTTTTAGAAAATCAAGGCTGATTTGATGATGCATGCTCTTTTGTGCTTGGGCTTTTTAGAAAGATATACACCTTGAAGCAAGGTATGCCGTCTCGGTATCGGGCCCTGTACCAATGCTACCTTGTTACTATGTTGGTATACCCATTACAGGACTAGTTCGGCGTACAAAGTGCCGATATGCCCCATGTAATATGTATCGGTACCGAACTGGTGTGGTATAGTATATTTTGTATCATCCGATTCAGTACGGTATGGCTTACTATGCCTTGAGGCTTTATTGGCACTAGAATGAAGACACCTCGCCAGTGATTAGGAAAAGCATTGTTCTTGGGCCTTGCCTTGCAAAGCGTGCTTTAGCTCACCTTTAATATTGTTGATCATTAATCTTTTTAGAGCATTCAGAAATTTATTATTTGTAGTTCAAACTCAACTTTAAGGGAAGCTTTTGCGAAAGTTCGAAAAAAAAAGGTCAGATGCCAAAAGCTTGAGAGGAGCAAATCACAAAAACAAGAACAATATCAATGGGAGGAATAAGTAACGTGCCAAAAGTTTATGAAGTTTTCTGTTAGTGGAAGATTGTTTTACTTGACAACTATATTACTTCTGTCATTCTTTAATTGATTTTCTTGTGCTAAATTATGGATTACAAACTTTACCAGTTTACCACCCGCTCCTTAGGGATATTTGAGCGATGGTGAGGGGTGGGATGGCCTTGCAGGCTAAGCATGTGTATCGCGAGGCCAAAGGGGCAGCATATTGGGTAGCATCCTATGTGACTAACCATTCTGGGGAGACCCTGTGGCTAGAGGAGAGGGGACTACCCAATGCATTCCGAGACTTGTTATTCTTTGATTTCTTTGGGTGTATTCATACCCACTATGTATGATACATCCGTTTCAAAAAAAAAAAAAACTTTACCGGTTCAAAATCTGTGATGTGTAAAGAAGAAACACCGGTGCAAAAGGTTGCGCTTTTTGGCTCAACACAACCTGGAACATTGACTTCTGTGGAAACAGTGCACCCATGAATTTAATTCATCGTGTGCTTCTTGAAGTTAAACCTTTTTAGGCATGAAAGCTGTTCAATTTTTAAATCAATGGACCTTGTGGTTTCTGTTCATGCAGGTTGGTGGCCCCATGCTTATCTTCAGGCAATAGCAGACTTGTGCCACAACGGGCAAATTTCTGTGATGACAAATACTTTTAATTCAAGGCCGTTAGAGATTGAAACAGTTTATGTTTCATCTAATGTTCATGGTGGGATGAATATGAGTGACACAAGCCCAGTTCTAGACATTATGGAGGCTGGCAGGAGGTATTGACTTTATAATCTGGATTTTTTTATGCAGAATTTCATAAGAACCAACATTTTGTTTTGTGCTAGAATATGTGTGATGCACTTTATTGCCTTGCCCTATACTTCATCTTTCTTCACTGTTGTTAAGTAGGTCTTTGATTTTATTCTTCTGTGTATGCCTATGTAAGCTTGCAAAAATCTCTCCTGCACTTTTTCCATGTAGATGGTTTTCTTCACTAATACACCTTAAAAGCATTCTGAATTTTCCACGAGTTCTGCAAATTGACAATCTTTTTTCCCCTCTTCTTGATTTGATTCACTTGCTGTATGAGAGGAAGATATATTTGGAGAGATGACCTCAAAAAAAAAGAAAAAATAGGGATCGTGTTCTGAGCAATGCTAATCCAAGATGAAAAGCAGCTGAATAACCATCGAGTTTCATGGCACCCAAAAGCTTTTTTATTTTAAGGGGTCTGCTAAGGCAGGTATCTCTACATCCACCTAAACAGGTGCTAACTGATTTTTCATATTTATTATTCTGATTTACTTCAATTCAGCAATTCCATGTGCCCATGGAATTGGGAATTGTTTAGAGTTGTCAATGGGCCGGTTCTTGGCATTGCACACGCTTGATCTGATGACTTGATTGCAAACAATATCATATGAGGGTTGATAGTCCGCCGTACTGGTCCGGATCGGCGTACCGGTGGCCGGCCGGACCGGTACGGTACCGGTCCGGACCGGTACCGTACCGGTCCGGACCACTTTCTTTCCCATCAAAAAAAAAAAAAAAAAACCACAGCGAGGCGCTGTGGTTCCCCCCCCCCCCAAAAAAAACACCGTACCGGTGCGAACCGGCCGGTTCGCACTGGTACGAGGCCGGTACCAAGCGGTACCGGCCGGTACGGTCTCCGTACCGGCCGGTTCACAGAAGAAAACCGGAAATACCGGTTTTCATCTGTGTCCGGTACCGGTCAGGGACCGGACCGGTACGTACCGGCCCGTACCGGCCGGTAGGGACCGGACCGGTACGTACCGGCCCGTACCGGCCGGTACGGACCGGTACGGCATTCCTTGGTTGATACTCTCCCAGTTGATATATGTAGACTTTGTTCCTCATAAAACATAAATTCCTCTGCTGGCCATATGCATGAAAGTAAGCATTACAAAGAAGCTTATGGTAAATATTCTCAAGGTAATAAGCAAGGCATGCCGTACCGAACTGTACGAAGCATATCATACGGATAACAAAATAAGATCAATTTCCGAAAAGAGTTTGTAGAAAATGCCATGTTAGCAGGAAAATACATATGTTGCAACTATACTGGTAACTATTGAGTGTTACTAGCTTGTGTACATTTGCCCTGTACTTATATCATTGTCCTCTACAAAATCTGCCATGAAACCCAAAATGAATGGATAGAAACTGCCACCTTATTACCCTATCATAGTCCTCCATATTTACTTTGAGTACCATTAGTCTTTTAGTGTGGGCGCTTTCTCTAAGGAATGCATGATTTCTTATGCCAAAAGATTGTGTTTATCTACAGTAACATAGGCTTCAACTTATTTATCAATACTGTTTGCATCTCTCTTTTTCAACCAAGTGGCCCAGGACTTTTTGCCTTCAAAAGACTTCTTGTAAATGGAGGTTCTCATTATAGGCTCTCAGAAGCCCTAGGAGATGCCTTGGTCATTTGACTAGCTTCCTGTGATTGAAGCTTCAGTACGTCCTCATACAGGACCTGTCCCTCTCGGAATATATTCCCCACATTGTATTTGCTCCATCTCCAATGGGTATTTATCAGTTTCGGTTTTGAGTACTTGTTTGGAATTTCATTTTTTGTTTATTTTTGAAAGCGCAATGCTATATTGGCACCTATAGTCAATCTAAAAGTTCGTTGGGCCAAGATCCAGGAGGGATTGGTTCAATTTTTGGGCATTTGGTCAAGGTAAAAATGGCCACAGCTATCACCATGCTAGCATGAGGAACCTTTTATGTGACAGCATATTGCTACTAGCATTTCTTGTTTCAATAATTCATTTTTTATTTCTTTTGCATCCTATTTTAGTTCCATTTTCTATCTTTGCTATCCCTTTACAAATTCAGCTTTTTTCTTTTTGGTTTTGTTTCATTTCCTTTTACTTATACTCATATGTTCAATGCTTTATTTTGTTTTTTGTTTTATGTCTTTTATTTTTCTGATCTGGTCATATGTGGATGTATATTCAGTTTTGCATATTTGTTTGGACTTTCACTTTACTCTGTTAATTTTTGAAATGCTTTAGGTGTCAATCATGATAGAGGGGAAGTAGTTCAATTCAAGGAGGCTAGTGCAATTTCTGAGGGTTTGGTCATATAACAATGTTCCACATCGATGCCATGTTGGTGCAAGGGAACTTTTTTATGTGATAGGGTGGCACCCAATAGCATGTCTCCTTTTAAGATTTTGGTTTTTTATTTTCTTTATATTCTATTTATATATATAGTTTATAGTGAAATTTATTTTTTCTTTACTTTCATAAGTTCGCTTTATTTTTTTTTATTTCTATCAACTGTTTTTTTATTTTCTGTGTTTGTAGTTTATTTAATTTTGCACTTCTATAATCTGGTTTTGTAGTCAGGTCTAAAATTTCATTTTATTTTTACTAGTAATGAGTACTCTGCAGTTAATTTTCACATAACAGTATCGGTCACTTAACATGAATAACTTCATGAGATAAATTTGCATTCTCAAGTTGATAAGTTCTAAATGTTTTTATAGAGGGTGTTGAGCTTTATCATTCCCCATTAACGATTTGTTTTGTTGAAATGAAAACTACTTGGAAACCTATTATATTTGGAGAATTTATTATTTAACTTGGTGGAAAAGTTCCCTTTTACATGAAATCCTTTTTCTTTTCCGTTTATATTGTTGCTGCCAGCTAGACTTTTAAGGAAATAGGGATTGGGGCATAACTGTTAAACAATACAATCTGGGCAAGTCTCTCCAAACGAATATCTTTCTCTATTCTTTGAGGCTTTGACCACATCATCTTTCTTTTTCCGAATATTTAATGAAAGCCTTGGGCAAAATCTAGCTTAGTCTGCTAGCTTGACTTGCTTGACGCAGCTTCGGGCAAATGAGGGGTCACGGTTGACTTGATGGGCTCAGTCACATCTTAATTTCTTGATCCAATATGAGACATCATCAAGAGATGGAGTCCCCTTAATTAGCATCTGAACAAGAATGTTCCCTGGTTGCAATTCTGAATCCAAGTGCTTTTCTTGAAAAAGAAGGTATCTACTCCCTGAATTCCAAAATCAATAATAATAGGATATACAAATTAAAATTTCACATATTTAAAATATTAAAAATGTTTGGAAATTAAGAAACATGTATTTTTGTACTCTCTAACCTTTACATCAAGTGGGTGCAAAATAAATGGATGAATATTAGTCCATGTTTTGTTATGATCTTAAGTAGTAAAAAATTATTGATTTTCAATCTATATATATATATATATTGGAATGTGTAAGTCATGGTTAATAAGATGGATTGTCAATTTAAATACTTTATCATATATTTGTACATACTAGCTGTTGCTGGAAATTGGACCCGGGGGCCGCCGCGAAGCCGGGGAAGGAGGAGCTCCGCCGCGGGGAGGGCGGACGGCGGTGCGCCGGCCGGCTGCGTCCTCCTGTGCCCTCCTGGGGTGTGTGAGAGAGCGGAGAGGAGAGTGCGTCCTGTCCTGTCCTGTCCTGCAAAAAAGAAGCCGGTGGCCGGGCTCCCCGGCGCCGGCCCTCCGATGCTTAAGTCAGAGGGGGCAAATATGTGGAGAGAGCCAGTCAGAGGGTGAAGAAGATGAAGAGGATATTGGTGCTTAATTGTGTCTGTGCTGTTTACTTGTGTTCCGCCCCCCTCCCTTCTTTCCTCCCAGGCTCCCTTTTATAGAGGGATTTTATGTTGCCTGGGAGGTGACAGGGAGTTTGTCCTCTTTTGTAATAATTGGGCACGATTTGGCCCATTAATGGCGTAGTGGAATATGAGGCCGAATCAGACCGAAATCAGGGAGTTGTCACGGTCGATCGGACCTGTTGGAGTGGTTGAACCGCCGGCCGTGGTAGGCCCGGGGTCCGTGGATGGTAAGTGCATTTATTACCGAGTGAACCGGCGGTCAGGGAGAGCCATGCGCTTTGATGGTTCGGTGATCCGGAGATCGTCTTGAGCCGTGTTCATTAAATGACCGAGTGCATCGGAGACTTGAGGGGGTCTCATGCATTAATGGCAGGTCGTGCCAAATACCTGCGGAGATCTTATGCCTCGACGGCTTGGAGATAGCGGCAGGTTGTAGTGGAGTTGTCAAGTCCCTCAGGGGGTTAAGCAGGGGTTGAACATCTGGTCAAGGCAATCGGCTTGGCAGGGGTGCCGAGCCGAGCTGGTCGCCCAATGGGGCGCCCTGTGGCGGGGTCGCTTCTAATGCTCCTGGTCGGCGCCCTTTGGTCGAGCGCCTTCTAGCCGAGCGCCTTTATTTCGCGCTCTTTCCTCTCTGGTCAGCGCCTTCTAATCGAGCGCTTTTCTGGTCGGCGTCCTCTGGTCGGCTCTTTCTAGCCGAGCATCCCTACTTGGTCGTTGGTTGGTCCGAGTGCCTCTTGGCGCTCCGGTCGGCACTCTTGGGCCGAGCATCTTTTCAGATCGGCGCTCTCTAGCCGAGCACCCCTCTGGTTGGTGCTCTTTGGTCGGCACTCTTTGGCCGAGCGCCTTTCCGGTCGGCGCTTTTTGGCCGAGCGCCTCCGTGGCGGTATGACTTGGGGTTTTTCCCCCAACACTACCCCCCGACTTCCGAGTTCCAGTTGGCTACCAGCTGGAGCGCGGGAAGTAGCTTTAGTTGGGCCGTTACGGATTCCGAAAATTTTAATTTATTGCGCATTTTGAATTATCGGACGCTTCGAGATGCCTTTAATAGGCGGCGTCTCTTCTTTCCCGAAAATCCTCATTATTGGGACACCTTTTGCGAGGCGTCCTCGCGCCGTGGGCTCATGATGGGGCCGCACGATCCGATGGGGCGCTTCAGCGTTCGAAGCGTTAGCCCTAATTAAATGCGTCGTTCTGTCTTTTGGACCGACACGTGTGGCCATCTCAACGGGGTGCGGCTTTTCTTTTGCCGATCGGGGCCGTTGGGGAGGTTTATATAAACTCCCCCCTGGCCCTCCGTCCCCTTTCTATTGCCTTCTGCTTCTAGCTTTTCTTCCCCCAGCTTTTCACAGTCCGAAGTTCTTTTCTCCGGCGTCTTCCCCAGGTCCCCCTTTTTCTTTTTAATCTCTCTCTCAATGGGTTCTCTTTCCAGTGAGGTTGTATCTACCATGAGTGTCCTGGAGGTCGAAATGACCGAAGAGTGGTTCTTCCCTCTTCACGAGTTCCGTTTGGAACCCGCCAGGCGTGGGGATCGGGTAACCGATCCTCCGGTAGGCCGGATTGGAGTGTACCTAGAGTCACTCTGGGCCGGTCTCCGATTTCCTCTTCACGGCTTCGTGAATGAGTTGCTGATGGTATGCCGGCTGGTTCCGGCGCAGCTCGCTCCGAATGCCTGGAGGACAGTGATCGGTTTCCTGTCACTGTGCTTACTGCACGGGATTCCGACCTCTGTCAACGTTTTCCGGCGACTTTTTATTTTTAAGTCGAATCCGGGAGACGGTGAGTGGCTCTACATTGCCCTTCGGGCGGGTCGGCCACTTTTTCATGGTGCCCCCTCATCCATTCATGGCTGGAAGGAGAAATTCTTCTTCCTTGGTTCTGCACAGTCCTGGGGGTTTGACCCCAGGTGGGGACCGGCTCAGCTCAAGTCCATCAACAAATCCCCCAGACTTTCTCCACGTGAGCAGGGGATCCTCGACGCCATCCGCAGCCTCGGGGACGGCATCTTACTGAACGGCCTCATATGTGAGGACGCTTTGGTGAACGTGGGCTTGAGCTCGGCACGTCCCCATGGTAAGGATAGTTACAGTGTCTCTTTTTATTTCCTTACTGTTCTAATGTTCTAATCCTGTTCGCCTTTGCAGATATCGCAAAGATGGTGACTAAAAGCGAAGTCCTCTATGCTCGCTTCCAGAAGAGGGCAGCCGAGCTCTCGGGCGAGCCCGCCGAGCCGAGGAAGAAGCAGAAGGTCTCGGCGACCTCAGCGATCCCGGCGACAGCAGTGGCCGAGGCGGGTCCTTCTCGCCCCGCGCATCCCGATGCTGGTCAGAGGGAGGGCGCGAATTCCAGGGGCTCGGGCTCCCGGGGAGCTTCAGCAGTGCTCCCATGCCCGGTGCCCCTGGCACAAGTTCCTGGTCGGCAGGACGCTCCAGTTGCCGACCAGGGGAGGAGTCCTGCGGGTCCCGTGCTTGCGCGCCCCGCCTCAGTCGTGCGGCAGTCGGATCGGCCGCTTGTCCGACCCCAGCCCCCTAGCTCCGAGCCGGGGAGCAGTCACGGAGCCTCGGGGTCGGCTCCGCCTAGGCCAGCCGATGCTGGCCTTCCGGGCCCATCCGGCTCGGGGGAGCGAGTGCCTCTTGCACTCACCTGGTCGGTATTCGAGGGCGATTCAGCCCTCGAAAACCCTCGAGTGGCGCGCGAAATATTCCGGGTCGCGCTGCTCCCGGCCGACCGGGCCACGATACAGTTCATGAGCTACAATGCCTTCATGGACGCTACCCGCTGCAACGCCGTCCGGGTAAGTAAAATTTTCGTCTGTGTAATTTGTAAAAAATTTTTACTCGCAGCGCCTTATGTCTTTCTTTTCGTCTCTTTTACAACACTTGCACGAGACGGAAATGCTGATGCACATAGTCCAAGACTACCGGGAGCGGGCCCGGAGGTGCCAGCGCGGTTACGAGGAGGCCCAGGCGAGGTACCTGGCCGCCGAGGCGGGGTACCAGGCCTCCGAGGCCGAACGTCAGGTGCTCCAAGAGAGAATTGGAGCATCCGAGGAAAGAATTCAAGCTCTGACCGCCGAGCTCGATGAAGAAAATGGCACGCATACGTTGGCGAGGTCCGAACTGCGCGCCGCGGAAGCTCGTCTGGCTGCCGTTGAACTGGCGCTGGCCTCCCGTGAGCAGGAGGTGGAGAACGCCCGCCTTCGCCACTTAGAGCTCGAGCGGGGATTGAATAACCTCGAGCGGAAGGCCGCATATCATGAGGCTCGGGAGCTCGAGGCCCGGGAGCAAGCTCAGAACGCGGTGAGGCTCTTCCACGAGTCGGAGGAGTTTCACGACCTCCTAGCAGAGGAGGGCGTGAATGGGCTAATCCAAGGCTTCCGGGACTTCCGCAACCAACTGCGGCGGCTTCTCCCGGATTTCGATGTAAACCTGCTTCAACCGGGAGCAGGGGTCGAGAGGCCGGAGGCGGAGGCAGAAGCTCCGGGGGCCGACCAGGGAGGTCCAGCCGAGGCGACCGAAGCCGCCCCCGAAGCCGCCCCTGAGGCTACTCCCATAGCTGCCGAGGCTACTGAAGCCCCGACTGCTGAGCCTACCGCTCCCGAGACTGCCGAAGCCGAAGTGGTCGAGCTCGAGCCTTAGTATAATTTTTGTTATTTTGTAAAGTCGGGATGGCCCCCCATACTTGTAAGGGCCGAACCCAAATTTTTGTACTCAGCCTACGGGCTTTTTGAAATGAATATACTTTTTTGGAAACTCGTCTGTTGTAGTCCAAGTTTCTCTGCTCGGATCCATTTTAGGTTCCGAGGACATGGGCTCTAGGGCCTCAGCTTTACCCGCCACAGGGTTTGGTTTTAGGTTCGGCTTGCCGAGCTCCATTACTCGGCCCTTCGACCAGTGGTATAGCAACACTTGTGCTTAAGGGATTTGGGCTCGGAGAGTCTTTTCGAGCCTAGCCCAGATTCCGACCAAGCCCTAAAGCGGTCACTGGGACAACTTTTTAGCAAAGTTAGTAAACTTTGGGTCCGAGCCCCACATTGCCGAGGCGGGTCGGATTCTTTTCCAGCGAATGGGTCGATGCTCGTCAGCTCGTGACGGGGATTCATCGGGCTTGTATAATTGTGCTGGTGTCGTGAGCACCCCTTCACCGAGGCGATTGAAAATGTTCCTCTGCTCGGTGTCCGTTCTTTGAGGACGTCGGCAGAGAGAAATCCAAAAGCAGAATAGATAATGTAAAAACATTAAATAAATGGGTACCTTGTACCGTGTGCGTCCTTGCGCCGAGGTGACTGAAGACGCTTCTCTGCTCGGACTCCGCTCTTTGGGGACGTCGGCAGAGAAATCCAAGAATAGAGAGCGAGCCGAGCTCGTTGGCTGAAGCCGACGGACAACGAGCTGAGCTCGTCTTGGTCAATGAAGACCGCATCCCAACGCGTCGGGGCATCCCGATAAATCGGGGCATCTTGACGTCTCGAGGCATCCCGACCGAGGTCGGGGTAGGAGAACGAGCCGAGCTCGTTGGCTGATGGAGCACGAGCCGAGCTCGTCGGTGGAAGTCGATGGAGAACGAGCCGAGCTCGTCTGGTCAGAGAGGACCGCAACTCATATCTCGACGTCTCGAGCTTCCCTACAACCGGGGCATCCCGACGCCTCGGGGCATCCTGACCGTGGCCAGGGTAGGAGAACGAGCCGAGCTCGTTGGCTGATGGAGCACGAGCCGAGCTCGTCGGTGGAAGTCGATGGAGAACGAGCCGAGCTCGTCTGGTCAGAGAGGACCGCAACTCATATCTCGACGTCTCGAGCTTCCCGACGTCTCGGGGCATCCCGACGTCTCGGGGCATCCCGACGTCTCGGGGCATCCTGACCGTGGCCAGGGTAGGAGAACGAGCCGAGCTCGTTGGCTGATGGAGCACGAGCCGAGCTCGTCGGTGGAAGTCGATGGAGAACGAGCCGAGCTCGTCTGGTCAGAGAGGACCGCAACTCATATCTCGACGTCTCGAGCTTCCCTATAACCGGGGCATCCCGACGTCTCGGGGCATCCCGACGGATCGGGGCATTCCGATGTCTCGGGGCATCCTGACCGTGGTCATGGTAGGAGAACGAGCCGAGCTCGTTGGCTGATGGAGCACGAGCCGAGCTCGTCGGTGGAAGTCGATGGAGGACGAGCCGAGCTCGTCGGTCACTTAAGACCGTATCTCGACGTCTCGAGCCATCCCGACGGATCGGGGCATCCCGTTGTGGCAGGGCATCCCAATATATTGGGGCATCCTGACGTCTCAGGGCATCCCGACGGATCGGGGCATCCTGACCGTGGTCAGGGTAGGAGAACGAGCCGAGCTCGTTGGCTGATGGAGCACGAGCCGAGCTCGTCGGTGGAAGTCGATGGAGGACGAGCCGAGCTCGTCGGTCACTTAAGACCGTATCTCGACGTCTCGAGCCATCCCGACGGATCGGGGCATCCCGTTGTGACAGGGCATCCTGACCGTGGTCAGGGTAGGAGAACGAGCCGAGCTCGTTGGCCGATGGAGAGCGCATCACGAACTCACGAACCATCTTCAGGGAGTCCACGTGGGTACTCTATCATCCCGGGATATCGGGGCATCCCAACCGTGGTCAGGGGAGGAGAAATAAACCTGGGATCATGAGATAACCAGGAAAATCGGTGAGCTTGAAATGAGTATGCAGATCATAAGTTTATTATGAAATGAAATCCACAGAATGAAATTCAATAGTTGAATAATGAGGGACCCCTTGGGGTTCTACTGGTGGTACACGCGGAGGTTTTCAGAGCTCCAGCTCCGCGGAATGGGAGTCCCATCTAGAGACTCCAATTTGTAAGTTCCGGGTCGGCGGATGCGCGTGACTCGGTATGGTCCTTCCCAGTTTGGGGCCAGCTTCCCTTGCTCAGTTGGTCGGGAGGCCTCAGCTCTTCTGAGGACAAGGTCCCCTGGTCTGAAAGATTTGACTTTGACCCTGGCGTTGTAGTACTGAGCTGTCTTTTGCTGGTACCTCGCCATACGAACTCGGGCGGCCTCCCTCGTTTCCTCGACTAGGTCGAGGTTGCTTCTGAGCTGCAAAGAGTTGGAGCTGGCGTCGTGATGCTCGACTCTTGGAGAAGGAATCCCAATCTCCAGTGGGATGACAGCCTCCGTCCCGTATGTCAGGTTGAAGGGAGTCTCGCCGGTGGGGACGCGGAACGTGGTCCGGTAAGCCCACAGGACATTGTATAGGTCTTCGACCTATTGTCCTTTGGATTTGTCGAGCCTGGCTTTGAGACCTTGCAAAATAGTACGGTTAGTTACCTCGGTTTCTCCGTTCGTCTGAGGGTGTGCGACCGAGGTGAAGCGATGGTCAATGCCAAGCTCGGAGCAGAACTCCCTGAAGTGGATGTTGTCGAACTGGCGACCGTTGTCAGAGATAAGGATGCGGGGAAGTCCGAATCTGCAGATAATGGACTTCCAGACGAAATTCCGCATCTTCTGCTCGGTGATCCGGGCGAGGGGCTCAGCTTCCACCCACTTTGTGAAATAGTCGATGGAGACGACCAGGAACTTCCTTTGCCCGGTGGCCAGTGGAAATGGCCCGAGGATGTCAATTCCCCACTGGGCAAAAGGCCAAGGGGAGCTGATAGAAGTCAAAGGAGCCGAGGGCCGGCGCTGAACATTGGCGTTCCTTTGGCACCGGTCACATCTTTGGACGAAGCCCATAGCATCCTTCTGGAGAGTCGGCCAATAGTATCCTTGGCGTAAAATTTTGTGGGCCAATGCTCGCCCTCCCAGATGATTTCCACAGATTCCTTCATGGACTTCGCGCATGGCGTAATCAGCCTCTGTTGGGCGGAGGCATCTGAGGAGGGGAGATGTGAAAGATCTCCGATAGAGCCTTCCCTCATATAGTATGTATCGGGTGGCGGAGCGCTTGATTCGGCGAGCCTCTCGTTCATCGGTGGGGAGGACTTCGTCTTGCAGGTAGCTGGTGAGTTCATCCATCCAGCTTGGCTCGAACTCAGTGCAGAGGGTCTGCTCAGGCTCGTCTGTACTGGGCTTTTGGAGATACTCCAGTACTACCGTTTTGGGAAGCTCGCTCATGCGAGAGGACGCCAGCTTTGATAGCTGGTTGGCCCTGAGATTCTCCGACCTGGTAACATGTTGAATGTGAAAAGAATCCAGGGTCGAGGTGAGATCCCGTACCTTCTGAAGATACTTCTGCATGGTCGGGTCTCTGGCTTCAAAGTCGCCCATAATTTGGTTGACGACGAGCTGAGAATCACTGAAGGCCTTTAAGTCCTTCACTCCTAGCTCTTTGGTTAGCTTGAGCCCGGCGACAAGCGCTTCGTACTCCGCCATATTATTGGAAGCGGGAAACTCGAGGCGCAAGGCTTGCTCGGCGACCACCCCCTCCGGGCTGGTGAGGATAAGTCCCGCTCCACTACCCCCCGAGTTTGAAGAGCCATCGACATGCAGAGTCCATGTCAAACTCGGGGTCGGCTCCGTTGGTGGCTCAGGCTCGGGCTCGGCCTCGTTCGGTATGATGCACTCGACTATAAAGTCTGCGAGCGCTTGTGCTTTGATCGCCGGTCTGGATCGGTACTCGAGGTCGAATTCCCCGAGCTCGATGGCCCATTTAGTGATTCGGCCCGCACGGTCTGATCTCTGCAAGATCTGCTTGACCGGCTGATCGGTCAGTACGGCCACTGTGTGGGCTTGGAAGTAGGGTCGGAGCCTTCGAGCTGAGATGACCAGGGCATAGACAGTCTTCTCCAGCTTGGAGTATCGGGTCTCGGCGTCCCTCAAGACCCGGCTGGTGTAATATACTGGTTTTTGGAGTTTACCCTCCTCTCGGACCAAGACCGAGCTTACCGCTACAGGGGAGACAGCTAGATATAGATAGAGAAGCTCTCCCTGTTGAGGCTTTGTGAGCAGGGGAGGGGAAGCCAGTAGATGCTTGAGCTCCTCAAAAGATTGCTGGCACTTGTCCGACCACAAAAAGTTCTTCGGCTTCTTGAGGGCTGCAAAGAACGGAAGGCAGCGCTCGGCCGAGCGGGAGATGAATCTCCCAAGGGCTGCGACTCGGCCTGTGAGCCGTTGTACCTCCTTGACCGTCCTGGGAGGCGCCATCTCTTGGAGGGCTCGGATCTTCTCTGGATTGGCCTCAATTCCTCGTTGTGTAATGATGAAGCCGAGGAATTTGCCGGAGGTGACCCCGAATGCACATTTAGCTGGATTGAGCTTCATCTGGTACTTTCGGAGTGTGGAGAATGCTTCATTGAGGTCGGCTATGTGGTCTTGCGCCACTTTACTTTTCACCAGCATGTCATCCACGTAGACCTCCATGTTTCGGCCTATTTGGTTTTTGAAGATTCGGCTGACCAGCCTTTGATAAGTTGCCCCGGCATTTTTCAAGCCGAATGGCATTACCTTGTAGTAGTAAGTTCCCCCGTCGGTGATGAAGGCTGTCTTTTCCTCATCTTCTGGTGCCATACGGATCTGGTTGTATCCAGAAAAGGCGTCCATGAATGCCAGCAGCTCGTGACCCGAGGTGGAGTCCACGAGCTGGTCGATACTGGGGAGTGGAAAGCTGTCCTTTGGGCAGGCTTTATTCAGGTCGGTGTAGTCCACGCACATACGCCACTTCCCGCTGGCTTTCTTGACGAGGATCACGTTGGCGAGCCATTCCGGGTAGGATATCTCCCGGATGAAGCCAGCTTCAAGGAGCTTGCCGACCTCCTCGGCTGCTGCTCGTTGTCGTTCAGGGGCAGCGCCTCGTTTCTTTTGTCGCACGGGCTTGCTGGTTGGCTTCACTTGGAGCTGGTGGACCATGATCTCCGGGTCTATCCCCGGCATGTCTGCAGGCGACCATGCGAAGACATCCATATTGTCCCGTAGGAAGTTGACGAGGCGACTCCTCTCGTGTTCGCCGAGGCCAGAGCCGACCTGCACGGTTAGCTCGGGAAAGTTCTCTCGTAAGGGAACTTGAATTAATAACTCACCAGGCTCTACCCGCTCTTTCTGGGGGTTGACCCGTGCCTCCATAACTTCAGTTGAGGGCTGGTCAGTTGTTGGGGCAGGTACCTCGGCTGGTCGTCTTGCCTCGTGGGTCGCTAGGTAGCATCGCCTTGCCACCATTTGGTCTCCTCGAACTTCGCTGACTCCCTGATTGGTGGGGAATCGCATCAGCAGGTGGTGAGTCGAGACCACCGCTCGGAGGGCGTTGAGTCCTGGCCTTCCGAGGATGGCGTTGTAGACCGAGGGCAGGCGCATTACAAGGAAGCTCATACCCACGGTACTTTCACGAGGGGCGAGCCCGGCTGTGACCAGAAGGTCGATCTCGCCCTCTACTGGGATTGAATCCCCAGTGAATCCAACCAACGGAGCATTCATCCTCCGTAGTTGCTCTTTTGTCATCCCCATTTTACAATAAGCACCAAAATACAAGACATTCGCCGAGCTTCCATTATCAACCAGGATGCGTTTTACATCGAATTTATTTATGATCATGGAGATGACCACGACATCATCATGGGGAGTTTCGACTCCCTCTATATCATCATCTGAGAAGGAAATGGCTTCAGAGGTGCGCGGGCGCTTCGAGGAGGCTTCTTCCCCTGAGGCCTCCCCAGCCGAGGTCCCGCCTCGGATAGTGTTGATGACGCCGGCGATGGGCCTGTTGGCATTTGAACCTTCAGGCTGTGCTGCTCCTTCGGCGGGCTTCTTTCCTTCCCGCCGGCCTTGCACAAACCGATCGAGCACCCATCGGCGGATGAGTGCTTCGATCTCATTTCGGAGCTGGTAACACTCCTCGGTATCATGGCCGTGATCCCGGTAGAAACGGCAATACTTCCGGAGATCACGCCGGATTCTGGTGTCTGGCTTCGGAGGTGGGAGCCGGATGCAATCCCGACTCTCAATCTCCATGAGGATTTCAGCCCGAGGAGCATTGAGGGGAGTGTATTTTTCATACCTCTCCTCGGGTGCATGGGCCCGCAGTTGGAACTTCGGGCGGAGTGGTGACCTCTGCTGTGGCGGTCCCCTCAACCGGGGTGGACTCTTCGGGCGGGGCGGATTCTTAGCTTGTCGCGGAGACGGGCTTCTGGGCTGGCCGCGCTCCTCGCGGCGTCTCTTCTTGGGGTTCTGCTCGGTCCCGCCCCGCCTAACTGCCACGGCCTCTTCCGCCTTGGCGTACTTCCGCGCTCGAGCGAACATTTCGGTGAGGTCCGAGGGGAAACTCTTCTCGATTGAGAAGAGGAACCTGTAAGACCGGGATCCAGTCTTCAGTGCTGACATTGCGATTGACTGGTCAAGCTCCCGGACCTCCCATGTTGCGGCGGTGAACCGGTCCAAATACTCTCTGAAGGACTCTCCCTCCTTTTGCTTAATGTCTAGGAGGGAGTCGGACGTCCGTCGCTGGGGCTGGCTGGCGGCAAAGTTGCCGGCAAACTGTCTGCCGAGTTGCTCAAAGGAGGAGACAGTACTCGGCTTCAGCCCGGTAAACCACAGCCGGGCGGTCCTCGGAGTGTCGCCGGAAAAGCCTTGCACATCATGGCCTCCGAGGCTCCTTGTAGGGCCATTAAGACCCGGTAGCTTTCCAGGTGGTCAAGGGGATCAGCCTTGCCGTTGTAGGGCTCCACCTGGGGCATCTTGAACCGTAGCGGAACCGGTTCATCTTCGATCTCCGGGGAGAAGGGAGACTTCGTAGTGAACTCGAAGTCGCCGTCACGTCCTGATTTTCTCCCGTGGAGTGCCTGGATTTGGCGCTCCAGCTTCTCGACCTTCTTGTCGAGTTCGTCATTCTGGAAGATCGCTGCAGCGGTTCGTTCGAGCGCAGGTTGCCCTGGAACCGACTCAGCTTCTGAAGGCTGTGGCCAGCCTCCGTTGCCCCTGGCTGGGTGCTCTCTCCAGAGGGAGGCCTGGACTTGGGAGTCCTGACCTCGAAGGGGAAGTCCGCTTGTAGGGGGCTCCGGTTGAACTGGAGCCGGAGGAGGCGGTGCCGTTGGGATGCCCCTGGGCTGCAGGCTTTGGACAGCGGTAGCCAGGGCCTGCACCTGTTGCACCAGGGCATCAAACTGCTCCGGCCGAACTTGATGAACTGGCTCAGCCGGAGGTGGTGAGTTCCGGACGGAATGCTCAGGGCTGGGTGGAGGACGTCGAGAGGCGTTGGAAGCCCCTTTGCTTCTTAGCTTCATGGCAGCGAACTCGGGCCCTTCCTCTAGCGCCAACTGTTGCTGGAAATTGGACCCGGGGGCCGCCGCGAAGCCGGGGAAGGAGGAGCTCCGCCGCGGGGAGGGCGGACGGCGGTGCGCCGGCCGGCTGCGTCCTCCTGTGCCCTCCTGGGGTGTGTGAGAGAGCGGAGAGGAGAGTGCGTCCTGTCCTGTCCCGTCCTGCAAAAAAGAAGCCGGTGGCCGGGCTCCCCGGCGCCGGCCCTCCGATGCTTAAGTCAGAGGGGGCAAATATGTGGAGAGAGCCAGTCAGAGGGTGAAGAAGATGAAGAGGATATTGGTGTTTAATTGTGTCTGTGCTGTTTACTTGTGTTCCGCCCCCCTCCCTTCTTTCCTCCCAGGCTCCCTTTTATAGAGGGATTTTATGTTGCCTGGGAGGTGACAGGGAGTTTGTCCTCTTTTGTAATAATTGGG
Organism: Phoenix dactylifera; assembly: GCF_009389715.1. Classification (NCBI taxonomy): domain Eukaryota; kingdom Viridiplantae; phylum Streptophyta; class Magnoliopsida; order Arecales; family Arecaceae; genus Phoenix; species Phoenix dactylifera. Next base: position 17,198,437 of record NC_052395.1, on the reverse strand, counting down.
CACGATTTGGCCCTGTTGCTGGAAATTGGACCCGGGGGCTACCGCGAAGCCGGGGAAGGAGGAGCTTCGCTGCAGGGACGGTGGTCGGCGACGCGCCGACTGGTGACGTCCTCCTGGAGGGGTGTAAGTCCTGCAAAAAGCCGGTGGCCGGGCTCCCCGGCGCCGGCCCTCCGATGCTTAAGTCAGAGGGGGGCAGATATGTGTTGAGAGCAAGGAAGAGAGTATATGGAGAAGACAGCAGGAATATTTGGATAAGATGAAGAAGATGAAGAGGGTGATATCCTCTATTGTGTCTGTGCTGTTTGCTTCTTTTCACCCGGTCCAGGAGGGTTCTGTCCGGGGGGCCCCCTCCTTTTTCTCCCAGGTTTTCTTTTATAGAAGGATTTTTGTTACCTGGGAGGTGACAGGAGGTTTGTCCTCTTTTGTAATAATTGGGCACGATTTGGCCCATTAATGGCGTAGTGGAGAACGGGACCGAATCGGACCGGAATCAGGGAGTTGTCACGGTCGATCGGACCTGTTGGAGTGGTTGAACCGCCGGCTGTGGTGGGCCTGGGGTCCGTGGATGGTAAGTGCATTTATTACCGAATGAACCGGCGGTCAGGGAGAGCCATACGCTCTGATGGTTCAGTGATCCGGAGATCGTCTTGGGCCGTGCTCATTAAATGACTGGGTGCATCGGAGACTTGAGGGAGTCTCATGCATTAATGGCAGGTCGTGCCGAATACCTGCAGAGATCTTATGCCTTGATGGCTTGGAGATAGTGGCAGGCTATAGTAGAGTCGCGTGTATAGCCGCCGGACCTTTCGAGAAAGCTTGGCGGGGAGGAGTATTAGTTAAGGCATCGGCTCGGCAAGGGTGCCGAGCCGAGCTGGTCGCCCAGAGGGGCGCCCTGTGGCGGGGTTGCTTCGAGTACTCCTGGTCGGCGCCCTTTGGGCGAGCACCTTCTCTGGTCGGCGTTCTTCTGATCGGCTCTTTCTAGCCGAGCATCCCTACTTGGGACGTGTTGGTTGGTCCGAGCACCTCTTGGCGCTCCGGTCGGCACTCTTGGGCCGAGCATCTTTTCGGATTGGCGCTCTCTAGCCGAGCACCCCTCTGGTTGGTGTTCTCTGGTCGGCACTCTTTGGCCGAGCACCTTTCCGGTCGGCGCTTTTCGGCCGAGCGCCTCCGTGGTGGTATGACTTGGGGTTTTTCCCCCAACACTACCCCCCGACTTCCGAGTTCCAGTTGGCTAACAGCTGGAGCGTGGGAAGTAGCTTCAGTTGGGTCATTACGGATTCCGAAAATCTTAATTTATTGCGTATTTTGAATTATCGAGCGCTTTGAGGTGCCTTTAATAGGCGGCGTCTCTTCTTTCTCGAAAAGTCTCATTATTGGGACACTTTTTGCGAAGCGTCCTCGCGTCGTGGGCTCATGATGGGGCCGCACGATCCGATGGGGCGCTTCGGCGTCCGACGCGCTAGCCCTAATTAAATGCGTCGTTCTGTCTTTTGGACCGACACGCGTCGCCATCTAAACAGGATACAGCGTTTTTCTCGCTGATCCGGGCCGTTGGGGAGGTCTATTTAAACTCTCCCCTGGCCCTCTGTCCTCTTTCTATTGCCTTCTACTTCTAGCTTTCTTCCTCTCAGCCTCTCTCAGTCCGAAGTTCTATTCTCCGGCGTTTTCCCCAGGTCGTCCTTCTTTTTTGATTTCTTTTTCTTTTTTGCAATGGGTTCTCTTCCCAGTGAGGTCGAGTCCACCATGAGCATCCTGGAGGTCGAAATGACCGAAGAGTGGTTTTTCCCTCTTCAGGGGTTCCGTTTGGAGCCCGCCAGGCGAAGGGATCGGATAACCGATCCTCCGGTAGGCCGGATTGGAGTGCACCTGGAATCGCTCTGGGCCGGCCTCCGATTTCCTCTTCACGGCTTCGTGAATGAGTTGCTGACGGTATGCCGGTTGGTTCCGGCGCAACTCACTCCGAATGCCTGGAGGACAGTGATGGGCTTCCTGTCACTGTGTTTACTGCAGGGGATTCCGACCTCTGTCAACGTTTTCCGGCGACTTTTTATCTTTAAGTCGAATCCGGGAGACGGGGAGTGGCTTTACATCGCCCTTCGGGCAGGTCGGCCACTCTTTCATGGTGCCCCCTCGTCCATTCATGGCTGGAAGGAGAAATTCTTCTTCCTTGGTTCTGCACAGTCCTGGGGGTTTGACCCACGGTGAGGACCGGCTCAGCTCAAGTCCATCAACAAACCCCCCAGACTTTTTCCACGTGAGCAGGGGATCCTCGACGCCATCCGCAGCTTCGGGGACGGCATCTTACTGAACGGCCTCATATGTGAGGACGCTTTGGTAAACGTGGGCTTGAGCTCGGCGCGTCCCCATGATAAGAGTAATTTCAAGGTGTATCTATTTCCTTACTGTTCTAATGTTCTAATCCTTTTTGCCTTTGCAGATATCGCAAAGATGGTGACGAAAAGCGAAGTCCTCTACGCCCGCTTCCAAAAGAGGGCAGCCGAGCTCTCAGGCGAGCCCACCGAGCCGAGGAAGAAGCAGAAGGTCTCGGCGACCCCGGCGACCCCGGCGCCTCCGGCGGCAGCAGTGGCCGAGGCGGGTCCTTCTCGCCCCGCTCACTCCGAGGCGGGTCCTTCTCAGCCCGCGCGCCCCGAAGCTGGTCGGAGGGAGGGCGCGGATTCCGGGGGCTCGGGCTCCAGAGGAGCCTCGATGGCGCCCCCATGCCCGGCGCCCTTGACGCAGATTTCTGGTCGGCAGGACGCTTCAGTTGCCGACCAGGGGAGGAGTTCTGCGGGTCCCGTGCTTGCACGCCCCGCCATAGTTGTGCGGCGGTCAGATCGGCCGCTTGTGCGACCCCAGCCCCCTAGCTCCGAGCCGGGGAGCAGTCAGGGAGCCTCGGGGTCGGCTCCGCCTAGGCCAGCCGATGCTGGCCTCCCGGGCCCATCGGGCTCGGTGGAACGGGTGCCCCTTGCACCCACCTGGTCGGTGTACGAGGGTGATTCAGCCCTCGAAAACCCTCGAGTAGCGCTTGAGATATTCCGGGTCGCGCTACTCCCAGCCGACCGGGCCATGATGCAGTCCATGAGCTATAATGCTTTCATGGACTTTACCGGCTGCAACGCCGTCCGGATAAGTAAAATTCTCCACCTGTGTAATCTGTATAGATTTTCTACTAGTGGCGCCTTATGTTTTTCTTTTCGTCTCTTTTACAGCATTTGCACGAGACGGAGATGCTGATGCACCTAGTACAAGAATACCGGGAGAAGGCCCGGAGGTGCCAGCGCGGGTATGACGAGGCCCAGACGAGGTACACGGCCGCCGAGGTGAAGTACCAGGCCTCCGAAGCGAAGTACCAGGCCTCTGAGGCCGAACGACAGGTGCTCCAAGAAAAGGTCGGAGCATCCGAGGGAAGAATTCGAGCCCTTACCGCCGAGCTCGATGAGGAAAAGGGCGCGCATGCGTTGGCGAGGTCCGAGCTGCGCGCTGCTGAGGCTCGATTGGCCGAAGTCGAGCAGGCGCTGGCCTCCCGCGAGCAGGAGGTGGGGAATGCCCGCCTCCGACATTCGGAGCTCGAGCGAGAAATAAAAATCCTCGAGAAGAAGGCCACCTACCACGAGGCTCGGGAGCAAGCTCAGAGCGCGGTGGCGCTCTTTCGCGAGTCGGAGGAGTTCCGTGACCTCCTGGAAGAGGAGGGCGTGAATGGGCTGATCCAGGGCTTCCGGAATTTCCGCAATCAATTGCGGCGGCTCCTCCCGGATTTTGACGTGAACTTGCTCCAACCGGGAGCTGGGGTCGAAAGGCCGGATGCGGAGGCGGATGCTCCGGAGGCCGAGGCGACCGAAGCCGCCCCCGAGGCTACTCCCATCGCTGCCGAGGCCGAGGAGGTCCCGACTGCTGAGCCCGCCGCTCCCGACACTGCCGAAGCCGAAGTGGTCGGGCTCGGGCCTTAGAGTGTAATTTTGTTTTGTTTTGTAAAGTCGGGATGGCCTCCCGTACTTGTAAGGGCCGAGCCCGAATTTTGTACTTAGCCTACGGGCCTTTTTGAAATGAATATACATTTTTTTTTCTGGAAACTCGTCTATCGTAGTCCAAGTTTCTCTGCTCGGATCTGTTTTAGGTTCCGAGGATATGGGCTCTAGGGCCTGAGCTTTACCCGCCACAGGGTTTGAGTTTAAGTTTGCTTGCCGAGCTCCATTGCTCGGTCCTTCAACCAGTGGTATAGCAACGCTTGTGCTTATACCAAGGATTTGGGCTTGGAGAGTCTTCCCGAGCTCAGTCCAGAATTCGACCGAGCCCTAAGGCGGTCTCTAGGACTTAAAATTTTTGCGAAGTTAGTGAACTTCGATCCTCGCGTTGCCGGGGCGGACCAGATTCGTTTCCAACGAATGGGTCGAATGCTCGTCAGCTCGTGACGGGAATTCACCGGACTTAGTATAATAATGTGCTGGTGTCATGAGCACTCCTTCGCTGAGGCGATTGAAGACGCTCCTCTGCTCGGTGTCCGTTCTTTGAGGACATCGACAGAGAAAAATCCAAGAACAGAATAGATAATGTAGAAACATTAAATAAATGGGTACCTTGTACCGTGTGCGTCCTTGCGCCTAGGCGACTGAAGACGCTTCTCTGCTCGGACTTCGTTTTTTGGGGACGTCGGCAGAGAAATCCAAAAATAGAATAGACAATATAGACATTAATGTAGAAACATTAAGCAAATGGGTACCTTGTACCGTGTGCGTCCTGGCGCCGAGGCGACTAAAGACGCTTCTCTGCTCGGACTCCGTTCTTTGGGGACGTCGGCAGAGAAATCCAAAAGCAGAATAGATAATGTAAAAATATTAAGTAAATGGGTACCTTGTACCGTGTGCGTCCTTGCGTCGAGGCGACTGAAGACGCTTCTCTGCTTGGACTCCGTTCTTTGGGGACGTCGGCAGAGAAAAGTTCAAGAATAGAATAATGTAAAGACATTAAATAAACGGGTACCTGGTACCGTACGCGTCCTTGTGCTGAGGCGACTAAAGACGCTCCTCTGCTCGGGGTCCGTTCTTCGAGGACATCGGCAGAGAAAAGTCCAGGAATAGAATAATGTAAAGACATTAAATAAACGGGTACCTGGTACCGTATGCGTCCTTGCGCCGAGGCAACTAAAGACGCTCCTCTGCTCGGGGTCCATTCTTCGAGGACATAGGCAGAGAAATCCGGCGATGGAGAACGAGCCGAGCTCGTCGGTTGGAGCCGGCGGACAGCGAGCCGAGCTCGTCTTGGTCAATGAAGACCGCATCCCAACGCATCGGGGCATTCCGATAAACCGGGGCATCTCGACGTCTCGAGGCATCCCGGCCGAGGTCGGGGTAGGAGCACGAGCCGAGCTCGTCCGGTCAGAGAGGACCGCTACTCAATAGTCGATGGAGCACGAGCCGAGCTCGTCCGGTCAGAGAGGACCGCTACTCATAGTCGATGGAGCACGAGCCGAGCTCGTCCGGTCAGAGAGGACCGCTACTCAATAGTCGATGGAGCATGAGCCGAGCTCGTCCGGTCAGAGAGGACCGCTACTCAATAGTCGATGGAGCACGAGCCGAGCTCGTCCGGTCAGAGAGGACCGCTACTCATAGTCGATGGAGCACGAGCCGAGCTCGTCCGGTCAGAGAGGACCGCTACTCATAGTCGATGGAGCACGAGCCGAGCTCGTCGCCGGTGGAGAGCGCGCCACGAACTCACGAACATCTTCAGGGAGCCCACGTAGGTACTCCATCATCCCGAGGCACCGGGGCATCCCAACCGTGGTCAGAGAAGAATAATAAACCTGATGGCATGAGATAATCAGGAGAATTGGTGAGCTCGGAATAAGCACGCAAACCATCAGTTTATTGTGAAATGAAATTCATAGAATGAAATTCAATGGTTGAATAATGGAGAACCCCTTAGGGTTCTACTGGTGGTACACGCGGAGATTTTCAGAGCTCCAACTCCGCGGAATGGGAGTCCCGTCTAGGGACTCTAGCTTATAAGTCCCGGGTCGGCGGATGCACGTGACTCGGTATGGTCCTTCCCAATTCGGGGCCAGCTTCCCTTGCTCAGTTGGTCGGGAGGCTTCAGCTCTTCTGAGGATAAGGTCCCCTGGTCTGAAAGATTTGACTTTGACCCTGGCGTTGTAGTACTGAGCTGTCTTTTGTTGGTACCTTGCCATATGCACTCGGGCGGCCTCCCATGTTGCGGCGGTGAACCGGTCCAAGTACTCCTTAAAGGATTCTCCCTCCTTTTGTTTAATGTCAAGGAGGGAGTCGGATGTCCGCCGCTGGGGCTGGCTGGCGGCAAAGTTGCCAGCAAATTGTCTGCCGAGCTGCTCAAAGGAAGAGACAGTACTCGGCTTCAGCCCGGTGAACCAAAGCCGGGCTGGCCCTCGGAGTGTCGCCGGAAAAGCTTTGCACATCATGGCCTCCGAGGCTCCTTGTAGGGCCATTAAGACCCGATAACTCTCCAGGTGGTCAAGGAGATCGGCCTTGCCGTTGTAGGGCTCCACCTGGGGCATCTTGAACCGTAGCGGAACCGGTTCATCTTCAATCTCCGGGGAGAAGGGCGACTTCGTAGTAAACTCAAAGTCGCCATCGCGCCCCGATTTCCTGCCATGGAGTGCCTGGATTTGGCGCTCCAGCTTCTCGACCTTCCTGTCGAGTTCATCGTTCTAGAGGATTGCTGCAGCGGTTCGCTCGGGTGCAGGTTGCTCTGGAACCGACTCAGCTTCTGAAGGTTGTGGCCAGCCTCCATGGCCTCTGACGGGGTGCTCTCTCCAGAGGGAGGCCTGGACTTGAGAGTCCTGACCTCGAAGGGGAAGTCCGCTTGTAGGAGGCTCCGGTTGGACTGGAGCCGGAGGAGGCGGTGCCGTTGGGATGCCCCTGGGTTGCAGGCTTTGGACAGCGGTAGCCAAGGCTTGCACTTGTTGCACCAGGGCATCAAACTGCTCCGGCCGAACTTGAGGGGTTGACTCGGCCGGAGGTGGTGAGTTCCGGACGGAATGCTCAGGACTGGGTGGAGGACGTCGAGAGGCGTTGGAAGCCCCTTTGCTTCTTAGCTTCATGGCAGCGAACTCGGGCCCTTCCTCTAGCGCCAACTGTTGCTGGAAATTGGACCCGGGGGCTACCGCGAAGCCGGGGAAGGAGGAGCTTCGCTGCAGGGACGGTGGTCGGCGGCGCGCCGACTGGTGACGTCCTCCTGGAGGGGTGTAAGTCCTGCAAAAAGCCGGTGGCCGGGCTCCCCGGCGCCGGCCCTCCGATGCTTAAGTCAGAGGGGGGCAGATATGTGTAGAGAGCAAGGAAGAGAGTATATGGAGAAGACAGCAGGAATATTTGGATAAGATGAAGAAGATGAAGAGGGTGATATCCTCTATTGTGTCTGTGCTGTTTGCTTCTTTTCACCCGGTCCAGGAGGGTTCTGTCCGGGGGGCCCCTCCTTTTCCCCCTAGGTTTCCTTTTATAGAAGGATTTTTGTTACCTGGGAGGTGACAGGAGGTTTGTCCTCTTTTGTAATAATTGGGCACGATTTGGCCCATTAATGGCGTAGTGGAGAACGGGACCGAATCGGACCGGAATCAGGGAGTTGTCACGGTCGATCGGACCTGTTGGAGTGGTTGAACCGCCGGCTGTGGTGGGCCTGGGGTCCGTGGATGGTAAGTGCATTTATTACCGAATGAACCGGCGGTCAGGGAGAGCCATACGCTCTGATGGTTCAGTGATCCGGAGATCGTCTTGGGCCGTGCTAATTAAATGACTGGGTGCATCGGAGACTTGAGGGAGTCTCATGCATTAATGGTAGGTCGTGCCGAATACCTGCAGAGATCTTATGCCTTGGTGGCTTGGAGATAGTGGCAGGCTATAGTGGAGTCGCGTGTATAGCCGCCGGACCTTTCGAGAAAGCTTGGCGGGGAGGAGTATTAGTTAAGGCATCGGCTCGGCAAGGGTGCCGAGCCGAGCTGGTCGCCCAGAGGGGCGCCCTGTGGCGGGGTTGCTTCGAGTACTCCTGGTCGGCGCCCTTTGGGCGAGCACCTTCTCTGGTCGGCGTTCTTCTGATCAGCTCTTTCTAGCCGAGCATCCCTACTTGGGACGTGTTGGTTGGTCCGAGCACCTCTTGGCGCTCCGGTCGGCACTCTTGGGCCGAGCATCTTTTCGGATTGGCGCTCTCTAGCCGAGCACCCCTCTGGTTGGTGTTCTCTGGTCGGCACTCTTTGGCCGAGCACCTTTCCAGTCGGCGCTTTTCGGCCGAGCGCCTCCGTGGTGGTATGACTTGGGGTTTTTCCCCCAACAGGCCCATTAATGGCGTAGTGGAATATGAGGCCGAATCAGACCGGAACCAGGGAGTTGTCACGGTCGATCGGACCTGTTGGAGTGGTTGAACCGCCGGCCGTGGTAGGCCCGGGGTCCGTGGATTATAAGTGCATTTATTACCGAGTGAACCGGCGGTCAGGGAGAGCCATGCGCTTTGATGGTTCAGTGATCCGGAGATCGTCTTGAGCCGTGTTCATTAAATGACCGAGTGCATCGGAGACTTGAGGGGGTCTCATGCATTAATGGCAGGTCGTGCCAAATACCTGCGGAGATCTTATGCCTCGACGGCTTGGAAATAGCGGCAGGTTGTAGTGGAGTTGTCAAGTCCCTCAGGGGGTTAGGCAGGGGTTGAACATCTGGTCAAGGCAATCGGCTCGGCAGGGGTGCCGAGCCGAGCTGGTCGCCCAATGGGGCGCCCTGTGGCGGGGTCGCTTCTAATGCTCCTGGTCGGCGCCCTTTGGTCGAGCGCCTTCTAGCCGAGCGCCTTTATTTCGCGCTCTTTCCTCTCTGGTCAGCGCCTTCTAATCGAGCGCTTTTCTGGTCGGCGTCCTCTGGTCGGCTCTTTCTAGCCGAGCATCCCTACTTGGTCGTTGGTTGGTCCGAGTGCCTCTTGGCGCTCCGGTCGGCACTCTTGGGCCGAGCATCTTTTCAGATCGGCGCTCTCTAGCCGAGCACCCCTCTGGTTGGTGCTCTTTGGTCGGCACTCTTTGGCCGAGCGCCTTTCCGGTCGGCGCTTTTTGGCCGAGCGCCTCCGTGGCGGTATGACTTGGAGTTTTTCCCCCAACACTAGCATAATGAAAACCATTAATTTTTATGTCGTTCAATTCTTTAAATATTTACTTGTTCATTCTTTTTGCCCTTATTTTTCGTGAGTAGGAAAGATCACTTTCAAATTTGAATTTATTCATTTATTCATTTGGAGTTTGAACTCTTCTATCTTGGGCATCTTGGAGACCACCTGATACTTAGATACTTAGTTTCCAGATAATTTTGGTGGTATAAACCATGGTAAATAGTATAGATATTTAATTTTAACATTCTATTACTGATAGTTGACTTGAAATGGGTGGATATCCTGTTCTCTGGAGACCATTACAGTCCATCATTGATTTTTTCAGACTTTGAGATATATATTACGGACACCTCTCTTCTCAACGCTAATATGAGTCTATCCTGTATCAGGGTATACAGAAAACTGGTACATATTTCTGAAAATTAATAACGGCCATCCAAATTTAATATCCAAACTATTTAAATGATCTACGAATAAAATGGATGCAGAAATTAAAAATCGTGTATTCTAGTGATCTTTAATCTATACATCAAAATCAATTTTTGGAGCTCTTAGCCCATCCCATACTAGCCTGTACTGAAAATTGGTACACCTTCTAGAAAACAAATGATGGCGTCCGCTAGGAAAAGTTTAGTGGTGCTGTAAATATCTTTGGAATGTCCGAAAAACATAAAGGGCTCATTTGGTTCGTGGAAAAAGAAGAAAAAAAAGTGTGGTAAAAAAAAAGGTAATGAGATGCTTTTTATTTATTTGGAGTTTTCAAAGGAGAGAGACGAAAAAGTTGTATTTTCATGCAAATATTATTTCCACATTTCATGAAAAAAAAAATTTCATGAGAAACATGGGAAAGTTACTTTTCCATAAGGCGGGAATCACTCAATTTTTATTTTTTTCCAAAAAGATCCTTCAGCATTAAAGAAGCATTAAAGACCTAATTTTTATTAAAGGCATAATAGAAATTATACATAACTTTTTCAGAAAAGTGGATGGCCAACTAAACATAAGCACTTTGGAAATTTGTCATTTTTTCATGGTCAACCAAATATGCTAAAAGTACTTTTCTAGGTATCCACTTCTTAAGAATTTATTTTTCAGAAATAATATTTTTAGGAGAAAAAATGCTTTCCGCGAACCAAACGAGCCTAAAAGGAAGATGGTTTTGTACTCGCCTATCCTAGGAGAGCAAAGGAGAGCTTTTGCCTTTTTACTTTGTGTGAAGGTGACCTCGGCAAGGCTTCCCCCATTGCATCAGAGGCCCTTTCTAGCAGCAACCATCTAACCGCTTTATGTCACTTCCTAAGAAAATCATAGCAATTGAAATTTCCTTTTTCAAGAAAAATATAAATGCTAAATACCAGTGACTATATGCGACTTAAAGTAGGCATGGTTACCATAATTCATTATATCGTCTCTCCCTTGACTGCTCTTCCATGATCATGCGATTGCTGCATTTGAATAACATGGTTTTTTTCCTCTTTTTTTTTTTGTTTTTCTGAGGGGTGTTTGAAGAACAATATGGTAATCCCATAATTTCGAGCATCTCACATTTTTTGAGAGGTACGAATCTTAGCACGGAATTATTAGAAGAAAGGATTGCGTGTACGTGTTTTCCACAGGATTCACCATCCCGTGTTGGAGCTGATGCTACGTTCTTCACGTAATTATTTTTTTTGTCCCTTTTTTCCCTCATCTGCACCCTCCATTAAAAAGGCTCACGATGCAGGTCTTGTTTACATGTAGCCTCCATAATGCGATATATGTATATATGACGGCAATAATTTGTAGGTTATATAGAATTTATACTTTCTTATTCTTGTTGGGCACTCTTCATTTTGTTTCCTATTCAATTGGCGACGACAAACTATTTGACAAAAAAAAAACGAAAAGGAAAAACGAGTTCCCCCACCCTCACCAGAAATATTCTAACATTTGCAATTTCCTTGGGCTGATATCATGTAATCCCCTAGAAAACCTAACAATTAAATTAAAACTGATTATTATACTAACAAAGTGATAAAGATACTTTAGAGCAAGATCATCCCACTTTCAATAAATGAGTATTGTTGCCGCTAAATTCCGAACCGCGGTTGGAGAGCTACTCGACTCGCTCTGAGGTTGGTGAAAACCAAATTGAATGGGCGACCGAGTTAAGGATGAACTGGTCACCTTCAAGGATGATCTGCAAGAAGTTCATTTGACTGAAAGTTTTTGGCGGAGACCCTCTGATGACTAAGTTTGAATGGTAGGGTGATAGTATGGAAATGAAAGATTTTTTAGAGTAGAGTCTCTGAATGAGTTTTCCTTAGGATTCTCGAGCCACTTCTTTATATAGAGTAGTATACTGATTTAACGCAACGTGCATTAATGGTAAGATAACAGATTAGTTGCACCTTTATAACGTCGATCGTGCATTGACTCAAGTGTTGCCATAATTACTAGTCTTTATCTAGCGCGTGAGGGAGTGGCTCCTTGGTTTTTACCGAAGTTTTTCCCCTTCCTTAATATCTCAAGGCCAAAGAGGTCGGTCTAATCCGAAGTCGAGATGTCCAAATTTTTTTTTTATCAAGTACCATCATTATTAAAGAATTTTCATGAACAAGGAAAAACATTTCATCTCCTTTTTCCATCGCGCTCTCTTGTTGCTAGCTAGGGAAAAATTATTATGGTGCTCTAACGAATATTTATGAGCTGAATTATTATGGAAAGTTTAAGATAATATTATTTCGATGTGATTAGGTGGATATAAACTCACCTAGAGGTTTGAGGCAAGATATAAATGGATTCACACTTGTAAATTTTTTAAGGTTGATACATACTGGTGTGTTATTGAAAGATGATCCATTTGTTTTTTCATCTCAAGCTCGACAGGTGTTTTTCGTGCAAGACTCAAAAGATAAAAAATGGTCTCTTGTTATTAAGACGAAACTTAGGGACTTGTATGATATGGAAAAAAGGTTGGAAGAGGAGGATGATGATACTTATGCTCAGTGTATGCCTTATAATGTTGTGCCAACTGATGAAGAAAATGCGCCAACGAGTTTGATTAGGATGGATGTTGAATAAGAATGTAGTTTCATAATGGTAAGTAAAATTTATCAAGTATACGTTGAATGAGTTATTATATTTTCTTTTATTAGCACTTTATTTAGTATAAATTTATCATTTAACCAGATATTGATTCTTTTTTGTGCATACTAAGTAACAATATGCCCCAGGGGAGACGATTTAGAGATGTGGAGTTCCAGCATTCTCAGATGGAATCTACCTCTAATCAGTCCCTGCAGTCCCAGCAGCCATGTGAGCACCAGCAGCACAAGTCAGGATCTCAGCGCGAGCCTCCTGCTGATTGCTCGGAGGATGAGCTCCGGATCCAGGATAATTCGATTTAAAGTTCATATTTTATGTTCAACTTTTTAAGACATATTTTATTTAATTTTAATATATGGACAAGGGACGGTGAGGACGAGACGGGGACCCACTCAAGCAAAGGATGTGTGGAAGCTTCCTCCGGGTGAGAAGATCATCATTCGATGCAACGAATTGGGACAGCCCATCAATAGAGCTAGAAGTTTTCTATCAAACTTTTTAGGATCTGTTGCACGCAAGAGTCAACTGTGTCCACTCAACTATACGAAGTGGAATGACAAGTTTTCTTCGTATAGGGTTGAGCTTCTTAGGCTTATACAGGTAATGAATTGTGTTGCTGGGAGTCCGAACCGAGAACGATTGGCACAGCGGTGTGAACGGGGTTCCCTTTGAATTGCTTTGGTTGCGCTCCGCCCTCCGCCGGAAAACCTGCAAGCAAGCCTCGCACCACCTCCAGGGTAGTGGGGGCCCTCCGACGATCAAGTCAGGGGAGATCGAAGGAGAAGGAGAAGGAGAGGTAGCAGGTAAGATGATACTCTGGAAAATCTTTCTTACCCTCCCCTTCCCCCCCAGCCGCATATATATCAGGCTGGGGGGTTTTTTTGGGGATTGGTCATCGTGTGGCACGATGGGGTTGCCACTGACATGGTCGTTACAGGGCGTCGTGGGGCAGCGCCGGGTACGGCCATGGCAGGGCGTAGTGGAGCTCCGCTTTGTACGGCTGTTACAGGGGATCGTGGGGCAGCGCCGGATACGGCCGTTGCAGGGAGTAGTGGAGCAGGGGGCCGCGGCGTGCCTCAGGGGAACAGTCTGTTGTTGTCAAAAGATTGCCGACTTGGGGTCGGATTGCTGGATCAAGGGGCACCCGACTCGGGGTCGGGCTGCGGAGCCGAAGATATCCGACCCGAGGTCGGATTGCTGGATCAAGGGGCACTCGACTCGGGGTCGGGCTGCGGAGCCGAAGATATCCGACCCGAGGTCGGATTGCTGGATCAAGGGGCAGCCGTAGTCTTCCTGGGCGCGCGTGCCGGTCACGTGGGGCATGGTGGCTAAGTTCCCCCGTAACAGTAGCCCCCCACTTCCGAGCCTGGAACCAGGAGGGGAACGGATGAAGGGAGTGATGCTTCGAGATTGCCGCCATCCCTCGGAAAGGCGCGCGCGCTCCGAGCTCCCCGCCTTCTTTATGGCGTATGGCGGTTGTCGCTGATCTGGCGGTCTGCGGATTTCGGCGGACATCCTTCCTTAATGGCGTCGATTCGCCTTTGGGGCGCGAACGATCCTTCGGTAGCCAGGCGTCCTCTGGCGTCACCCGCCTTTCTGCCTATTTAACCGGGGGCCCTCCCCCGTCCGCCTTTCTCTTCACAGGCATCCTCGAGTTTCTCCCTTGTGCTGCTGCCGTTGCCGTCGGACTGTTCGTTCGCTCCTCCTTTGACGCTCTCGGAGCCGTTCTTCCTTCCCTTCCGGTGAGTTGCCCCACTCTTCAATTTAGGGCTCTCCGTACTTTCTCCTTTCGTATTAGTGTACCCCAGTCGTTCCGGTCCCTTCTCCCCTCTTGACCCCGTCCTGACCGTAGATTCACTGGCCGTTAGGGATGGACGAAGTAAGAGCGGACCGCATTCAGTCGGAGCTGGTCCCCGAAGACCTAGATAGGTTCGTGGCCCGGTACCACCTTCCCGAAGCCTGCAACGTTACGCTTCCGGGGCCTGAGGAGAGGATGTCCCATCCTCCTCCAGGGAAGGTCGCCATCAATGAGGACATCCTTCGGGCTGGGTTCCGCTTTTCCCTCTCGGACTTAGTCGTGCAGGTGCTTCGAGGTTTAAGAGTCGCGCCGACGCAACTGGTGCCGAACTCATGGCGTACCCTGACGGCCTTCCAGGTTCTCTGCCGCATGCACGAGGTTCCTGCCACCCTGAACGTCTTTTGGGAATGCTACGGCCTGAACGGCCACCCCCGGGACAGAGGGTGGTGGTGCTTTGCGGCGCGGCGAGGGTGCGGCCTCATCAAGGAGGCTACTTCCTCCATTCATGGCTGGAAGGAGCGTTTCTTTTTCATCGACGTAGATCCCTCTTGGGGAATCGGGACAACCTGGGAGACGCCGATGAAGTCCCCGATCGGCCTATCGAGGTTGTCGAGGGAGGAGTCCGATGGCGTCGCCGTCTTGAGGGGGTTGGTTGCCGAGGGCCGGCTCCCCCCGGTGGCTCGCCTTATTTCCGAGGATGCCTTGGTGAACGTCGGTCTGAGCTCGGTCCCCGCCGACCGTGAGCCCGCCACTACTTCTTCTTTTTAGCTCTTTTCTCCTCTTTCATTTCTTCTTTCCATCAGTTTCTCGGTTTCTAACCATCTCGTCCTTTTTGCAGAAATCGACGACGTCATGCAGTCGGACAAGGCAATGGCTGTTAGTAGGGCGTCCCTACTGGAAGCGGTCCGGAGGAAGAAACGGACTCCTCCGAGCGGGGTCCCACCGGCGAAGAAGCCCCGCCAGCAGGCGACTCCGACGCCGACAGACGGGTCCGGGCCCACCGATCAGGGGGACGCCGCGGGCTCGGACCGACAGTTGACGCCGCATCAGCCCTCCGGTGATGAGACTACCGTTTTTCTGGAGGTGTCATCCGGGCGCGCCCGAGACGGCCGGGTCGGACGCGGTCGGTCCCCAGCCCGGCCTTCGACTCGGTCGGCTTTGGATGATACGGGAAGGAGGGGCGCGCCGAGGCCCCGGCCGAGCGGGACCCTGTCGATTTCTGGCGCGGCCCCCGCCCCGAGCACGGTCGGCATGACTCTCCCCCAAGCGATGGGCAAGGGTAAGGCTGCAGAACCACCATCCGGCTCCGGGGCGAAGTCGGGGTCGGCCTTCACTTTCGCCGGCGCCCGAAACCTCGTCGAGACGGTGCTGCTGGAGGGGGACCGTAGGCAGGTCCGGCAGATGGGTATCCCTGAAGTTGGAGCTGCCAGCTGCGTCTGTCTCATGTCGGTGAGTGTTCTTTTGGTCGCTTTCGTCATTTATAGGCTCTATTGATCCCCGTCTGACGCTCTCATTTTTCCTACCTCTTAGCTCGCCCAATACATGATCCGCCTGGAGGAGAGCCACGAGGAACAGGCGAGGCTTCTGGCGAGGGCCGAGAGCCGATTGAAAGCTGTAGAGGAGGGAGGCCGGGCTGCGGCGGGGAGGACGACCAGGGACCTCGAGACGAGGCTCCAGGTGGCCGAAGAGCGGGCACTCGGCTTCGCCGCCCTCGAGAGGCAACTGTTGGAGGCTCAGGAGCAACTCAAGGTTGCCTCGGGTCTCGAAAGCGAGATCAGGAAGGCGAAGGAGCGGGCCGAAAAGCAGTCCCGGAAGGCTGCCGACTTCCGGGAGAGGTGGGAGAAGGCCCAGCAGTCGGCCGACAACGCCCGCAACCGAACCCGATCTCTTGAAGCCAAGCTGGCCGAATTGGAGTCGGCCTTTGAGGGGACTCGTGCGAGCAACCAGGAGCTTCATTCGCGCCTGGAGGAGGCTGAGGCTGCTCGCGTCGCTGCCGAGGCGAAGCACATGGAGGCTTGGGCCGATCTGCTGAGGGTCTCCTCCGAGGCGGACGACCGGATTGTGGCGAAGGTCATGGAAGCGAAAGCTCAGATTACGGAGCGAGCGGAGGCGGCGCTGGCCGAGAAGAGCGCGGAAATCGGGCGTCAGGCGGTACAGGCCTATCGTCAGTCCGCCGAGTTCATCTGTGACATGTCGGACGCGGGGTCCGACTCCTTTGCCTTAGGCTTCGATGAAGGCCTGGCAAGGGTGTCCGCTAAATACCCCGGAATTGACCTGAGTGGGGTCTCCCTCCTCGACTCCCCTCCGATGCCATTGCCTGCCGATTCTCCAACCGTCTTCCTATCCTTCGCGGACGCGCTCGCCGTTCCCGACCCAGGGGTTCCTCCAAGCTGACTCTCTGTACTTTTCTTTGTTCTTTTCTTTGTATGTTGGCGTTTTGCCACGTTGTATGGGTCTCGACCCTGATGCAACGAAAGTTAATGCAAACAAAGTGTTTCCTCATTTCACTTTCGTCCTTCCTCTTTTTAACTCCTGGTAGCGCTTTGCCGACTCCTGACTCTTGAAGTTCTTCCGGCGCTAGGCCAGGCATCCGAGGGTTAGGCCTCAGGAAATTCTTCCGGCGCTAGGCCAGGCATCTGAGGGTTAGGCCTCAGGAAATTCTTCCGGCGCTAGGCCAGGCGTCCGAGGGTTAGGCCTCAGAAAATTCCGCTCGTTGGTCGGCCAAGGCTGGCGCAAGCCGAGGCGACCGGTCGGGGCTTCAGGCTAGTCTGCTCCCGGGATGATCATCGGGTTAGCCTGGCATCCGAGGACCGAGCCTCGGGGAATTCCGCTCGTTGGTCGGCCAAGGCTGGCGCAAGCCGAGGCGACCGGTCGGGGCTTCAGGCTAGTCTGCTCCCGAGATGGTCATCGGGTTAGCCTGGCATCCGACGACCAAGCCTCGGAAAATTTCGCTCGTTGGTCGGCCAAGGCTGGCGCCGGCCCAGGCGACCGGTCGGGGCTTTAGGCTAGTCTGCTCCCGGGATGGTCATCGGGTTAGCCTGGCATCCGAGGACCAAGCCTCGGGGAATTCCGCTCGTTGGTCGGCCAAGGCTGGCGCAAGCCGAGGCGGCCGGTCGGGGCTTCAGGCTAGTCTGCTCCCGGGATGATCATCGGGTTAGCCTGGCATCCGAGGACCAAGCCTCGGGGAATTCCGCTCGTTGGTCGGCCAAGGCTGGCGCAAGCCGAGGCGACCGGTCGGGGCTTCAGGCTAGTCTGCTCCCGGGATGGTCATCGGGTTAGCCTGGCATCCGAGGACCAAGCCTCGGGGAATTCCGCTCGTTGGTCGGCCAAGGCTGGCGCAAGCCGAGGCGACCGGTCGGGGCTTCAGGCTAGTCTGCTCCCGGGATGATCATCGGGTTAGCCTGGCATCCGAGGGCCGAGCCTCGGGGAATTCCGCTCGTTGGTCGGCCAAGGCTGGCGCAAGCTGAGGCGACCGGTTGGGGCTTCAGGCTAGTCTGCTCCCGGGATGATCATCGGGTTAGCCTGGCATCCGAGGGCCAAGCCTCGGGGAATTCCGCTCGTTGGTCGCTGGAAATCCAAACCTCAAGGCATACTCGGCTATCACTCCATCAGGACTGGTAAGGACCAGCCCGGCCCCTCCACCCTCGGGGTTCGACGACCCATCGATGTGAAGCGTCCAGGTCGGGAGGTCGAGGCTGGGCGTTTCCGGTGGACTAGGTTCCGCCTCCTGCACCGTGCACTCAGCGAGGAAGTCCGCGAGCACCTGGGCCTTGATGGCGGGTCGAGGCTGGTAGCGGATGTCGAACTCACCAAGTTCTACTACCCACTTCACCAGCCGTCCCGCATTCTCGGGGTTGCTGAGGATCTGTCGTAGTGGTTGATCAGTTAAGAGGGTGATAGAATGGGCCTGAAAATAGGGGCGGAGCCTCCTGGTCGCGGTCAGCAGCGCGAAGGCGATCTTTTCAGCCTTCGTATACCGCGTCTCGGCGTCCCGTAGGACCCGGCTGATGTAGTACACAGGCTTCTGGAGCTTTGCCTCTTCCCGAATCAGCACCGCACTGACCGCGGTTGGGAAGACCGCCAGATAGAGGTAGAGCATCTCCCCTTCTTGCGGCTTGGACAGTAGGGGAGGAGACGCCAGGTATTCCTTGAGCTGGTCGAATGCTGCTTGACATTCGGCCGTCCAGAGGAAGTCTTTCGGGCGTTTTAACACCTTGAAGAATGGTTGGCAGCGTTCGGCCGATTTTGCCACAAATCGTCCGAGCGCGGCGACCCTTCCAGCGAGCTCCTGAACTTCCTTTACTTTGGTCGGAGGGGACATACCTTGGATGGCCTTGATTTTGTCCGGGTTGGCTTCGATGCCCCGCTGGTTGACAATGGAACCAAGGAACCTCCCGGCCGAAGCGCCAAAGGCGCACTTCGCTGGGTTCAGCTTCATGCGAAACTTCCGTAAGGTGGTGAAAGTCTCCTCCAGATCCACGATGTGCTGGTCTGCCTGGCGGCTCTTCACCAGCATATCGTCCACGTACACCTCCATGTTCCGGCCGATTTGCTCTTTGAAGATTTTGTTGACGAGGCGCTGGTAAGTGGCGCCAGCATTCTTCAGACCGAAGGGCATTACCTTGTAGCAGTACAGCCCCCGGTCCGTTATAAAGGCAGTTTTCTCCTCGTCCTGTGGGGCCATCATTATCTGGTTGTAACCGGAGAAGGCATCCATGAAAGACAGCAGCTGATATCCGGAAGTCGCGTCGACCAGTTGGTCTATCCGCGGAAGCGGGAAGCTATCCTTAGGGCACGCCTTGTTCAGGTCGGTATAGTCGACGCACATCCTCCACTTCCCGCTCGCCTTCCGGACAAGTACAATATTTGCCAGCCACTCGGGGTAACTCACCTCCCTTATGAATCCTGCCTCCAAGAGTTTGTCTACCTCCTGGTCGACCACCCGGATCCGATCCGGGGCACAGTGTCTCTTCTTCTGCTTCACTGGCCGGTGGGTCGGGTCGACGTTGAGGGCGTGAGAAATGACCTCCGGGCCGATCCCAGGTACATCGGCCGCCGACCAGGCAAATATATCGGCATTGGCTCGGAGGAATTCCACCAACCGGGCCCGAGCTCCCGGGTCGAGATTGACGCCGACCCGGACCACCCGGTCCCGGCGGCCTTCCTCGAGGGGAACTTCGACCACACCCTCGGCCGGCTCCCCCTGCCGCAAGGCCACCTCGTCTCTGGCATCAAGGGACTCGACGCTTAGGGCTTCTGCGGGCTTCTTCCCTTTGAGGGTCGCTAGGAAACATTGCCGTGCGGTCGGTTGGTCGCCTCGGACCTCCCCGATCCCGACCGCCGTGGGGAACCGCATGAGCAAGTGGTACGTAGAGACCACCGCGCGAAGGGCGTTCAGTCCGGGTCGTCCGAGGATAGCGTTGTAGACCGAGGGAACACGGACGACCAAGAACCCGAGTCGCACCGTGGCTTCTGCGGGTGCGACGCCCGCAGTCACAGGCAGCTCAACGACACCTTCCGCCGGGACAGCGTCACCGGTGAATCCTATGAGGGGGGTGGATATTTTGTGCAACAATTGTCTGGACAAGCCCATCTTTTGGAAGGCCTCGTAAAACAAGATATCAGCTGAGCTTCCACTATCCACAAGAACACGCCTTACATCATAGTTTGCCATAGTGAGGGAGATCACCATGGCGTCATCGTGGGGGGTCTGAACCCCCTTTACATCCTCATCACAAAAGGTGATTACATTGCCGACCCTCTGCCTCTTTGCGACGGCCGCCCCTGACGCCTCCGTCGAGCCCCCTGCGTTCCTCACGGGCCGGGGGCAGCCCCCAGTGATAGTGTGGATCACCCCCGCAACGGGTCGATTCTGCTCCCGAGGCTCCGGAGGAGCCGGGTCGGCCGGACGCGGGTCTGCGGGGGGACGTCGGTCGCTCACATATCGACCGAGACGCCCCCGACGGATGAGAGCCTCGATCTCGTCCCGAAGCTGGAAGCAGTCCTCTATGTCGTGGCCGTGGTCTCGGTGGTACTCACAGTACGCCCGGGAGGGCCTCTTCCCAGGTATCCTCCGCATCTGTCTCGGGGCCGGGAGGTCCTCCCGCCCCTTGATCTCCATAAGGATCTGGGCCCGGGGAGTCAGGAGAGGGGTGTACCGGTTGAAACGTCGGGGCGGAGAACGAGGGCGTGGGGCGCCGTGGTTCTTCACCGGCGACGGGCTTCTGCGCCGACGCTGGGGCGTCGGGCTCCTCCTCTGGCGTGCCTCTTTCCGCCTTTTCTTCCCAAGCTTTGGAGGGATCTCGACGGCCTCCTTGCTTCGGTGGGCGGCCGCCTCCTCGGCGTCCGCATACTGGTTCGCCCGGGACAACAGCTCTGGGAAGCTCCGCGGCAGGCGTTTGTCCAGGGAGAAGGTGAGTCTGCCCTTCCGGAAGCCACGCTTCAGGGCTGAAAGAGCTACCTCCTGACTCAGGTTCCGGACCTCCAGCGTAGCCCTGTTGAAGCGGGTAAGATAATCCCGCAGGCTTTCTCCCTCGTTTTGCCGGACATCAAAGAGGGAGTCGGAGACCAGTCGCCGCCGGCTACTGACGGCGAAATGAGTGATGAAGAGGCGGGTGAACTGGTCGAAGGACCGGATTGAGTCAGCCTCCAGCCCGGCGAACCACGCCCTCGCCGGGCCACGGAGGGTTGCCGGGAAAGCCTTGCAGAGAAGGGGATCTGATGCTCCGTGGAGGAGCATAAGGGTCCTGAAACTCTCGACGTGATCCCGCGGGTCCGCCGCCCCGTCATAGGGCTCGATCGCCGGCATTTTGAACCCCGGCGGATTCGGGGTCCGCAGGATCCTCGAGGCAAGCGCCGGCTGGGAGGAGATCTCTAAGTCGGCGAAGGGATCTTTGGAATGGCCCTTCAGGACCTGGAGTTGTCGGTGGAGATCGTCCACCCGCCGGTCCAGGGAGCGCGACCGGTGGGTGGGAGACAAGGAGCGGCGAGAGGGGGACCGACTGGAGCGCGGGTTCCTCGAGGACTGGGGGGTCTGGGAACGCGCCCGGGCCCGCCTCTCGTACCCCGCGCAGCTCCGGTGGGAAGGTCCCGGCAGAATGGAGCGTGTTCGAGAATCCTCCTCGCGCCGGCGCTCCTCCCCATGGGAGAGGAAGGAGCGCGGGTTGAGGAGGACAGGCGAACGCTCAGGCAGCGGCGGCTCCTGAGCCCGCTGCGGCGCCCGGGACATCGCACCCTGCAGATTCTGCACCGCCTCCGCGAGGGTGCGAACCTGCTGGGTTAGCTGGTCGAACTGGGCGGCTTCGACGGTCTGAATGGGCGGTGGGGCGGTGGAGTGTTGCTGAGAGTGTGTTGGAGATGCAGCGGCCTCCCGGCCAGAGGCGCGAGAGGCCCCGCGACCGGGAGCATTGGAAGCTCCACGACCACCTCGCCGTGCCATTACGATCGCTCTGAGATCCGGGCCCTCCTTCTAGCGCCAACTGTTGCTGGGAGTCCGAACCGAGAACGATTGGCACAGCGGTGTGAACGGGGTTCCCTTTGAATTGCTTTGGTTGCGCTCCGCCCTCCGCCGGGAAACCTGCAAGCAAGCCTCGCACCACCTCCAGGGTAGTGGGGGCCCTCCGACGATCAAGTCAGGGGAGATCGAAGGAGAAGGAGAAGGAGAGGTAGCAGGTAAGATGATACTCTGGAAAATCTTTCTTACCCTCCCCTTCCCCCCCAGCCGCATATATATCAGGCTGGGGGTTTTTTTGGGGGATTGGTCATCGTGTGGCACGATGGGGTTGCCACTGACATGGTCGTTACAGGGCGTCGTGGGGCAGCGCCGGGTACGGCCATGGCAGGGCGTAGTGGAGCTCCGCTTTGTACGGCTGTTACAGGGGATCGTGGGGCAGCGCTGGATACGGCCGTTGCAGGGAGTAGTGGAGCAGGGGGCCGCGGCGTGCCTCAGGGGAACAGTCTGTTGTTGTCAAGAGATTGCCGACTTGGGGTCGGATTGCTGGATCAAGGGGCACCCGACTCGGGGTCGGGCTGCGGAGCCGAAGATATCCGACCCGAGGTCGGATTGCTGGATCAAGGGGCACTCGACTTGGGGTCGGACTGCGGAGCCGAAGATATCCGACCCGAGGTCGGATTGCTGGATCAAGGGGCAGCCGTAGTCTTCCTGGGCGCGCGTGCCGGTCACGTGGGGCATGGTGGCTAAGTTCCCCCGTAACAAATTGAATTTGTTCTTTTTAATTTGACACCTTCTGTATGTTAATTTGTTTACTACAATAATTTTACGTTTGAGGTTTAATATTATTATAACATTCTATATCTTGTTGTAGGGTAAGTTTGTACTCTCTCTAAAGAGGCATGATTGGGTGCTAAAGTCCCTCAACCGCAAATGGAAAGAATATAAAGCAAAATTGAAGACGGACTTCAAGCACGAGGATATGACAGAGGAGGAGGTTGCTCGTGTGACTCCTCCTGATGTATACCCTCAGTAGTGGAGGGAGCTTGTTCACTACTGGTTTTCTGAAAGAGGACATGTCACATATATTGTTTCAATATTTTATATTATCTTTATTATTAATATACATTGCAAATATATATATTGAATCATATTATACTGTGTGCTTTTATTTTGGCAGACATATTCTAATATTGGTAGAGCTGCACGAGCATCTCAAGCAGTTCCTCATACTTCAGGTTCGAAGAGTTATGCGAGACATAGAAATGAATTCGTAAGTTCTTTTGAAACTATTCGAAACTCTACTAATATATAGCACATATCATGATATATAGTTTGCCAATATACTTTCCGTATGCGTAGATAGTAGAGCATGGAAGGAAGCCTGGTGAGGTAGAGTTTTATAAGATGACCCATACCCACCGAGATGGCAGATTTGTCCGGGACGAGTCGAGAGATATAGTTGTATGTATTCATTTTTTATTTGTTCATAATTTTTTTATTAATTTTATTTCTTTTAAAATATTGATGTGACTGTTTTTTTGAGAGAGAGATATAGAAAAGAGCTACAACTCTTATTTCAGAGCGCGTCGGGAAGTCATCATCATCCGACGCAGCCAGTCGCATCGAGGCTCAGATCTATGCCGAATTGATGGGCCCAGAACGTTATGGTTGCGTGAGGGGTTACGGTGTCGGAGTTACCCCCACTCAGCTGTCTGCAGTGATGGGCTCAGGTCTATGACTTTCGCATTCTTAGTTTCTAAAGTATTTTTTTTTTCCTTGTAGGTTGCTGATACTTCATCTACTCATAGAGATGATGATGCCGTCGACCCTTGATACATCGTAGATTGTTTACTTAGGAATTTGAGATGTATGTTTTTAGTGTGTTTTTGAATACAATGTAATCAAATATGATAATATGAATATTTTGAATAAAAAGTTTTTGTTTGTGGCGTGCATTTTGTTATCTATGTGATTTAGTGTATTTGTTTTGTTGGAATTTGTATAGCGTCAGCGTGCAAGTGGCACTGAATCTGGCACGCCTTTAACAACGCTTTATAGCGTTGGGCAAGACCGACAGGTCGACTCATTTATGCGTCGGCTTAGTCCGACACAAACCAACTGTTTCAAGCGTCGGTCCATATAAGCCGACGCTTTTAAGCGTCGGTTAACTCGCAGGTGAACAACGCCTAAAAGCGTCAGCATACATGGCCAACGCTTTCTTCAAGCGTCGGCGTAAACTGAGCCCATCCCCACCTGCCCGACGCCTTACCCACGCTTTGGAGGGCGTTGGGAGGGAATCTACCGACGCTTAAAAGCATCGGTAAAGACCAAATATAGCACCGGGATATATCCTTTCTTTTATGGTGTACATCAATCAAATTCCGAATCCTGCACTCCTTTATCCTTCACAAAAAAAAAAGGTCTTATTTCATCTTTTTTGCAGAGATTTACTCCTCCGGTACATAACTAAATCTATATAAATATTTTACGTAATTATAATGTATTCTTGTATGAGCGTGATGACTTTCTCATTCTTAGTTTCTAAAGTATTTTTTTTCTTGTAGGTTGCTGATACTTCATCTACTCATAGAGATGATGATGCCGTCGACCCTTGATACATCGTAGATTGTTTACTTAGGAATTTGAGATGTATGTTTTTAGTGTGTTTTTGAATTACAATGTAATCAAATATGATAATATGAATATTTTGAATGAAAAGTTTTTGTTTGTGGCGTGCATTTTGTTATCTATGTGATTTAGTGTATTTGTTTTGTTGGAATTTGTATAGCGTCGGCGTGCAAGTGGCACTGAATCTAGCACGCCTTTAACGACGCTTTATAGCGTTGGGCAAGACCGACAGCCTAGTCCGACACAAACCAACGGTTTCAAGCGTCGGTCCATATTAGCCGACGTTTTTAAGCGTCGGTTAACTCGCAGGTGAACGACGCCGAAAAGCGTCGGCATACATGGCCAACGCTTTCTTCAAGCGTCGGCGTAAACTGAGCCCATCCCCACCTGCCCGACGCATTACCCACGCTTTGGAGGGCGTTGGGAGGGAATCTACGTACCGACGCTTAAAAGTGTCGGTAAAGACCAAATATAGCACCGGGATATATCCTTTCTTTTGTGGTGTACATCAATCAAATTCCGAATCCTGCACTCCTCTATCCTTCACAAAAAAAAAAAGTCCTACTCTCTCACTGCTCTATTTTCTTAAAAAGCCAAGTATTGGACACCGAACTCTCATTACTCTGAGATATATTCATCCAATATCTTATTTTTAACATATAAAGTAATTTCCAGGTGAAATGAACTTTTATATGTTAATTTGATTTTGAGGAACTCTGTCGAGTCAGGTCATATATATTAAACACGTCAAACTCTAGTTTGCATAGATAGACAGATGTAAATAAAGAACCCAATCCTATCTTGCCAACCATGGTCTCATCACTTCATAATCAAAGATTAGAGCATCAGTTAATTAAACAAGCACACCAAATGCTTTTGATTTTATTCACTGATTAGCGTTCATATATTTACTTATATCCTGACTAGTTACGCCTATACGGCATTGCACGAGCTGCCCACCCCACCCAGAATTAGATCGATGTGCTCCCCGCTTGGCTGCAATCCCTACCTACTTCACTCGTTTTTATATGTTCAACATTTATTCGGGGTAAACGACACCATGGAATTCTCGACGGCGATGACGACGCGCATCCCCTGGTGCTGGACGTTGCCGATGATGTTCAGCGGCGACGACGTCTTGGCGAAGGCGAGGCAGAAGTTCCCCTTGGAGTCCACCGGCAAGAGGAAGTTCTTCCCCCGCAGCTTCAGCACCTTCCCCTCCCCGAAGTGGAACGACACCGACGGCACCTGCACCTTCGTCATCGCCGACAGGTTGTAGCACGCGTCGAAGATATCCGGCCCCGTACCCGGCGGCAGGTGGCGCGTCCCCTTCACGAATGCGTCCCGAAAGGGCTCGTACACCTGCATGTTCAGCCGGCTCACCGCCGTGCCGGAGTCCACGATGACCCCCCCGGAGCCGTCCGCGTCGATCGCCAGCGCCGACGGAGGGATCGGCAGCTGCGTCCCGCCGACGCTGATCCCCGTCAGCTCCACGTAGTAGAAGGTCGGGATCTTCTTGCTGCGGAGCAGCTTGGTGGTGATGGTGGAGGCCTCGGGCTGGGCGGTCGGAGGGCCGAAGTCGATGGTGGAGGTGCCGGGAGTGTCGCGGTCGACGAGGCAGTAGGTGAAGGAGTGGGAGGGCAGGTGGGAGGGGAAGGACAGTCTCCCCGCACCGAGGGCGAGGAGGCCGCCGGCGGCGACGAAGATGCCCTCATTGTCGAAGCCGCATCCCATGGGGACGTTCGTGACGGGTGGGGCGTCGCCGATGGTCAGCGTCTCGGTGGCGAGCTCCCCGCTGGAAAAGGAGCCGTCGCCGTAGACGACCTCGTAGCGGCAGGTCGCGTTCCGGCAGGCGGCGTAGTCCAAGGAGTGGCATGGCTCGGAGGAGCAGCGGAGCGGTGCGTAGGTGTCGGAGCCGGTGGGGTCGTAGATGGGGTCGGCCTGCTTGTAGCAGTCGGTGCAGGGCTGGCACTGCACCCAGTTGATGTCGCTACCGGTGTCGAGCACCATGAACTGGGGCTTCGCCGGCCGGCCGATGCCCACCCGGGAGAAGTACTCGCCGCTCCCCTGGCTGTTCCCTGACACGATCGTGCCCTGGATGCTGTCCAGCATCGCCGCCGCCTTCGCAGGCTTGGAATTGGATCCGTCGATGGCGAAGGCGACCCGGGCGGCGATGGAGCGTACCCGGGCGGAGTCGCGGCGGAGGCGGGCGAGGGTCAGGGATTCGTAGTCCCTGTGGGTGGTGGTGAAGTTGTTGGGGAGGGGGAGGAAGTCGCGGGAGTAGAGCTGGAGCAAGAGGTCGGCGGTGGAGGCAGAGTAGCGAAGGGTGGTTGTTAATTCCTCTTTGTCGAGGAGTTGTTGATGGGCTCTGCGTGGATCGAAGGCGAGGGCTTGGGTGGATTTCTTGAGAGCGGCGGCGACGTCGAGAATGGTTGTGGTTCCAGCGCTCTCCGATGGATCCTTCCGGCAGACAGCCAGGGAGAAGGAGAGGAGGAAGAAGACGTGAAAGAGGCTTGCCATTGCTGCGTGTCGACTGGGAGAGAAGGGTAACAGGAGAATGGTCGGAATGGGCAAAATAACGAGCTGGAAGGGAGGATACGTGGCGGGCTACCCGAGAAACAGCTGAGATACGTGCCGATGAGCTTATGGAAAAGCGGGGTCACGTCATCCCTTCCATGTAAGAGTCAAAAAAAAAAAAGTAAACACGAACGCAACCCATCGCGTTTCAGTACCGCCGCATGCTCGGCTCCATGTTTTCCGGCTCAGTTTCTTGACTTGCGTGGGAACTGGAAATGGATGCAATGACTTCGCGGTGTTTGTCGTATGGGCATGCAACGAGTTCGTGGTTCACATCCGCTTTGAGTGCTTATTTTTTTTTTTTGTTTTGTTTTGTTTGGTTGAAAGCTCAAGGCAGCATCATAATATCAGATTGCAGAATGTTTCAATTCAACTAGTCGACTATACAAACTCTAAGCATAAATAAGTAGCTAAAGAATAACGGAAGATATATACAGATATAAAGACCTGATTTCTAACATAATCCCATCCTTGAGCAAGATGAATGGCAATGCTACTTTTAAATCCTCACTTTCAGACACAAACAGACGGGGAGGGAGAGAGAGAGAGAGAGAGCTGTTGCTACAAATTAGGAGGTCATCCATTACATCATCCCTTAATTTCTATATCTAGAGCCAACCTAATTTATTTATTTTTTTGGTAAATGTGTTATTTTATATAGCTCTAATTTGAGTACATCCTGCCAAATCACGAAAAAGTAAAGCGTACAAAGAAGAGGGAATATCTCCTGTACATGTCCATAGAAAATTTCCGGAGTGCCGGGCGACGAAAAAAGCGGCTCAGTCTACTGTCCTGTTCGCCTCCCAAAATACATGTGCTACCTGCAGGCCACCCATCTTCTATACCAGCCTACAAGTCTCTCTGATTAGAGGGTGGCCATCACCATATCTATCCACACCTCGGATTCAGTCAATCACTACTGAGGAATCCCCTTCAAGGTACACCCTCTCAGCTCTGAGGGACCTCCTCACATATGACAGTCCCTTCCATGCGGCCCGAAGCTCTGCCCCTACAATAGTGATCCCAGGCGTGCGTCGACCCCCAACTGCTACCAACCTGCCAAAAGAATCATTGATCACAAATCTAACACCTCCCGATACACCATCCACCGACATACTACCATCGAAATTCACTTTGAGATGACCACGGGGTGGGAGCACCCAAGAAATAATGGTGAACCTGGGTGCTATAATAGCGAAAAGAGTGCCCAGATGTCCCTGGCCATCTCAGTAGAGAACAATGCGGTAGCTGCGGTAATCTCCCTCGCCTGCAATACAGCTCTATCCACCACTAGCCTCGGAAGCGACCTCCTACCTTCAAAAATACCAACATTCTTGTCCAACCAGATATGATAAGCCAGGTATGCTCTGAGGATCCCCCCTCCCAGAGTCGAGGACTCCGCATAAACACTCTCAGCAAATGGATCAAATCATGTGCCGAGTCCACCCCTTGGGGTAAGGGCACAGGTGATCTACTCCATATCTCCCTCGCCCGGGGGCACTGTAAGTGCATGAACAATAGTCTCCTCAATCTCTGTACACACCTCACAGAACTAGGTGATCCACACTCCTCGCCGAGCTAGCAAACTTCTGGTAGGTAGGCACGCCAATGCCACCTTCCAGATGAAGAGCGCCACACGTGGGTGAACCCGCATCCTCCAAATCCATCTTTCCTCAATCTGCCGAGCTGGCTCCCTGCTGCATACTAACCTGTCAGGCCTCTTCTGGGCAGGTACCGGAAGAGCCAGAACCAACTCTACTAACTGCTCCCCAAGAACCTCCCGACTCAGCCCAGTCCTCCAGTGACCCCTAATAGGGTCCAACAAGTCACACTCTTTATCCACTCAACCTCGTCGAATCCACCATGGTCAGCAGGCGACTGATCGGCTGCTCAGTCATCCAGCTGTCCTCCAAAACATCGATAGATCGTCCGTCCCCAATGGCCCATCTGATCTCCAGAAGCACCAACATGGCTCTGGCACACATCTTCCTCCAAACCGGTGAATAGTGGCAGCCCGACCGTGTCCTCGGCAACAGAGGACTATACTTGGCCGTCATCAATGAGAAACACATACTATCGGACACTAGTATAAATCTAGTTGCATGACATGCCGCTAGAGCCTCCTGCCTTACCACCAGTGACTGCACCCCCAAACCTCCCAACCTGATCGGCTGACACACAACCTCCCATGCCAATAAGTGGATACCGCCTCTACCACTACTCCTCTCCCAGATGAAGTTCCTAAAGAGCTGCTCAAGAGTCCCTAGAAACGCCACTGGAATGAAAGAGTTGGAGAGAAGGTAAATAGGGATCGAAGTGAGAACTGACCAAACTAGGATAATCCTCCCCATCATCGATAATGTGTGCATCTGTCATCCCTCCAATCTCTGCCTGATACTAAGCTCCAGGGAGGTGCAATCCCTACTCCATAACCGCTGACCTGAGAGTGGAATCCCCAGGTATCTCAATGTGCCCTCCTGCTCCCCCACCCCCAAAATCTCCAAAATAGCATTCTTCACTGCCAATGTGGTCTTCGAGCTTCAGCATATAGTAATTTAGACAAGTTGACACATTGATCCGACACTGCACAATAGTTCCGGATGATCCTACTAATGACTACTGCTGCCTGCCGAGACGATCTGGCTAATAATAAACAATCATCGGCGAAAAGCGGTTGAGAAATCGGAGTCGCCCTCTCCACTGGCCTGTACACCTCTAACTCATGTATGGACATCGCATGTCTCAAAGCTCTCGAGAGCGCATCTCCACAAATAATGAAGAGGAGGGGAGAAAGGGGACATCCCTGGCGCAATCCTCTGGAAGACTCAAAGAATCGAGATTGCGTTCCATTCACCAGAATAGCAAAGGAGCGGCCCCGAATACATCCCATGACCCAGTTGATCCATCTCTTAGAAAAGCCAAACCTCTGCAAAGACTGTTGCACAAAGTTCTATCTCATTCTATCGTAGGCCCTCTCCATATCAAGCTTGATCCCCATCAAGCTCCTCCTCATCGAGGCCCTGCGAAGGTCAAACATAAATTCCTGTGCAATAAACACATTGTCTGTAATATTCCGCCCTCCCACGAAAGCCCCCTGCTCCGGACTAATCAACCTCGAAAGAATGTCCCTCAACCTAACGGCAAGTATCTTCGTTGTAGCCTTGTACAGGGTCATGCACAGGCTAATCGGGCGAAAATGGCTCGGCTCAGTAGCATCCTGCCGCTTCGGCATCAGTGTGATGAACGTCCTCTGCCAATCAGTAGAGAATGTAGCTGTACTAAAGAACTGTTGTATGGCTGTCGTAACATCCGGTCCCACAATTGTCCAATACCTCCGAAAGAACAATGGAGGAAAGCCATCCGACCCTGGAGCCTTGTCCCCCTCAAAGGACCAGACCGTCTCCCTAATCTCCCTCTTCGATACCGGCCTGATCAGTGCTGCAATCTCCTCCTCAGTCACCCCTGCCAGTGGCATCGGAATATCCACCGGGCTCACACCCCCTATCTCCTCAGTCCACCTAGCCCTGAAGAAGCTCTCCAAAATCCTTGAAACCATATCCGGATCCTCCGATAACTGCCCATCCTCATCTTTGATGACTCTAATCCTATTCTGCTGCCTCCTGATCAGTGTCGCCTGATGGAAGAATCTGGTATTCCGATCCCCTCCAGAATCCATTGTACCCTCGATTTCTGTCTCCAAAGTATCTCCTGCTGTCTGAGAAGGAAGTCATGCAATACCAAGTGTGATCTGAGCTCCTCTAACTCCTCCTTCGATAAACTTCCACTCTGGACCTCCTCAGACTGTAGTCTAGTAATAGCCTCCTATGAGTCCTCAATCCCCTTGAAGATATTCCCCACCTCCTCGTGGTTCCACCTCCTCAACCCTCTTCTCATCAATTCCAGCCTCCGGGATATCCAATACATAGCATCTCCCCTGATTGGTACACTCTATGCCTCCCTAACCATCTCCCAGGATCATGGATAACAGAGCCAAAACTTCTCAAATCTAAAAGGAAAGCAGACAGGAGTAAGTGCCTCAGTACTCACTAGTAATGGACAGCGGTCCGACGCTATCCTTGGCAAATGTCTGACATGATGGTCCGGAAAGCACTGAACCCATCCTCCAGTAGCACAAGCTCTATCTAGTCTTTCCCATATATGGGCCCGTCCCTGCTGATTATTGTACCAAGTGAATCGCGGGCCTGAGAAGCCCAGATCAACCAATCCATTCGAATCAATAAAATTCTGAAACTCCTTAATTTTCCTTTTGTAAGTGAAGGGTTTACCCTCCATCTTCTCAAGGGGACCAACAATGCAATTAAAGTCACCTGCCACCAACATCGGATGCCCCTGACTAATCACCTGAGTGGCCTCCTTCCATAAGATCCTCCTCTTCCTAAAGTCTGTACTGGCATACACAGCTGCAAGAACCCATGGATCACCACTACTTTCCGAGATTACCATAATCACCTCTTGAGTACAAATATTGAAGCTGTCAACTCTGCATTTGCTCTGAGCCCAAGTAACAATAATACCTTCCGATAAGCCTTGTGATTCCACTGCATAGAAACCCCAAGACCTCGGCTCCACCCTCCTTACCTTTTGTAGGCTCCTCCCCGATAACCGGGTTTCTAATAAAACACAAATATCCGGATTATGTTGATACACCAACCTCCGGAAGGTTGGAGCAAAGGAAGGCTTCCCCGCACCACGGCAATTCTATAAGATCACCTTCATGAAGCACTCGATGAAGTGCCATAGCCTACTCCCCCGGGACTGCTACCATAAGCTACCTCCAAGCTCCTCTCCCCTTCACTCACCATAACATTAGAATTTACCCCCTTAGCTGAATCCATCATTTGGAGCAACAATTGGAGATGTCTCCCTTCATTCTTCACCTGTGCCAAATGGCACGCCAGGTCTACATGCCCCCCCTCACAGCCCTCTGCTTCCTCCTTCTGCCCACCACTAATCTTCTTTTTCCCAGCACAGCCA
The DNA here is from genome assembly GCF_009389715.1 of Phoenix dactylifera. Taxonomy (NCBI): domain Eukaryota; kingdom Viridiplantae; phylum Streptophyta; class Magnoliopsida; order Arecales; family Arecaceae; genus Phoenix; species Phoenix dactylifera. The sequence continues at coordinate 17,166,794 of NC_052395.1, read as the reverse complement.
AACTCCCCTCTCTACCCATGGCCTTGGTCCCCCTTCACTATTCCCCGTGCCAAATGGCACGCTACAGGGATAGGGGATTTTGGTAGAGGTTGATTGATCACCAAAGCCGTTGAAGAGGATTGGAGAAGTGGACACTGGATCGAGCCTTCAACCCCTGCACCGGCCACCCCAGACCCCCCAGCGGCGCCGTCACTGTTTGGGCGTATCAGACGACACTCCTTGCTCCTGTCCTTGCCTCCTGAACCATCCCCCACTCCATGTTTAGCAACCCCTTCATCCCCTGTCGACGTCCTCCCCTGTCCACCTACATGCTCCTCTAACCCGCTGGAATCCAGCCTCGTCGCTGTTCGCTTCCGCCAGCCAGCCGCCATCGGCACTACCTGAGACACATCCCTCCAAGGCTGCTTAGGTGTCCTCGACTGCCAGCTCTCCAGATCAGCTTCTCCAGTCCGGCGGGAGCTCGCCGCTATTGGTGGAGGCGAGCTTCGGCTCTGCCGGCGATCCCCTTCCATCCTGCGCATTGGTTGGGAAGTTGCTAGACCCAACGCCCCTAAGAACCTGCCTGAGGACGAAGACGCCGATCCATCCAGCAGCTGGGACGGGCGAAACTTTGGAGATCCACTAGGCCTCTTGAGTTGGCTTGGGCCCGGCCCATTGGCCCTCTCCTTACTAGCACTTGGGCCCGGCCCGTCAGACACCTTCAACAGGCCAACTACAGGGCCCCGCCCATTGGGCGCCTCCGCTGGGCCCTTCCCAGCTCGACTCGAGTGGGAGGCCTTCATCGTCCCAGCGGAACGCCTGCCCATTGGTTTGTGATTTGAATCCATGCCTCCGCCCAAAGTGTCTTTCGTCGTCGACTTCTCCGGCAACCTCCGCCGAGCCACTTTAGATGGGTTCTACCATTCCTTCGGATCCGGCGTGGCGATGGGCAGGTTCAACCCCTTTCCGATTGGATTCTGAATCGAGACAGAGGAGCCCTGTGCCAAGCCGGAGCTGCTTGAGGCCTCCGACTTCCCCTTTCGGCTGTCCACCTTGGGCGCCCTTGCTTGCCCAAGACGGTGTGTTGCCAACCATGGGCCATACAGCAGAGGTTCCTCCTTCTCCAGCTCCGCTCCCCCCATTGGAATAGTGGCCTTCAGTGAGTTCCTTCCTTCACCGGCGCTCCCTTCTCCGTAGCTTCCTCCTCTCTCCTCCTTACCTGCCGCAATAGAGTTTGAGACACAGTTAGCCCTTCCATGGCCAACACGCCCACATTTGTAGCAACACCCTGGTAGGTTTTCGTACATGAAAGCCTGCCAGAATTTTCCCTCGCACCCCTCCACAACACCATTGACGTTCACCCTGGAGCGCTGATGTCCAGTTCGATCTTCACCCTTGCGAAGCCCCGCTTCTTCCCCTGATCCGTGGCACCATCCAGAGCCAAAGGTCTCCCGCCTTCGCCGCCAAGCGGAGTATTATCTCCTTCTCCCAATAATCCAAGGGCAAGCGGGGAAGTCATAGCCACACCACCACTCTACCAGCCTTGGACGAACCAGTGATGTAGTTTGGCCTCCATCTCTCCATAACGAATAGCTGGCCGGCCACCAACCACGGACCACTCATCAAGGCGGCATCTCGATCCCCCTCGCATGCAAATTGGACAGCAAGAACACCATCCGACATTGTAAAGCACTCCACCTCATAGGCCAAATTTTCCCTCCGTTGCACCTTTCTAGCCACCCATTCGACCGGAACTTTCCTTCCGATGCTCCGCATGAATACTGACGTACTTCGCCAGGCGCTTCTTGTCTTCTCCAAGAGCTCTGATGGTACCTCGATGACCTCCGTGAACGTCCTCTGCAATGCTCCCAGCTCTTCATCGGAGATCCGACCGTTGGTCCACATCGTCGACCGCGTTGAGCCCCTAGTCACCTCCGCCCATGACGGTCCCTTTGCCACACTCGGGGGGACTTGGCGCCTCACTACCTCAGGTTCCAATGACTCCTTACCCTTCAACCCGATTCCATCCATCTTCGCGTCCCACGACTGTTTGACGAAATGCCTCACAGGTCGCACGAAATTTGATGCGGCTCTCTCTCTCTCTCCTCTTTCTCTCTCGAACTCATTTCCTGAATGTGGCCAACCTAAATTTTGAAATGTCCTCTTTCAATTTGATGTCGTGTTATTGTCCATCTTTAGATTGATAAAATTAATTTTATTTTAAAATAAAAAAATAAAACAACACTGCTCTATTTTTCATTGCTGACATGATAATTAATTGCGATTTATTGACATGGCGCATCAGGAAGAGCCCAACCTTAAAGTTAGATCTTCACGTATCACATGAATCCTTTGTTTCTATGTAAGATTGATGAGTGTGGTGATGGAACGGCTAGCTGTATGTAGTAGTACTTAGTTTAAACGCCGCTTTTCCGTCTCTCAATAAGAAAAATTGTTATTACAATATAGGAGGAGGCCATCCATAACTATACCTATTTCTATTTCTGTAATCAAACCAAAACTCTGGAATATTGGTTTCTGACTTTATGCCGTGTTGTTGTCCATCTTGAAAAAAATCAAAGCTCCGTTCTCCATTGAAGACATGATAGTTAGATGTTAATTGATATGGTGTATTGGTCCAACCCTAAAGCTAAGTCATCGATATCATACAAATTATTTTCCAATAAAATTACTTTTGTTTTAAGTAAACAAGCAAAAGCTAATTAGTCATTTTACTTTTGTTTTATTTTCTTCTTGTTAATTGGACTACTCTTAGATACACTATTATTTAAGGGACTTTGACCCCCAATCCACATCAGACTTCCTGTTTCTTTTTCTAATATCAAAAGCCTATTGAGGGGATGTTTAAATACAAAAGAAAAACCAGGGTCTGAGGCCAATTATGCATCAGGGTAGTTCCAAGTGTGCAAAGTTATACTTTTGGACTTGTCCAAGTCTTGTATTCTATCATGAGTCCCTCCCTTACCCCTCTTTCTCTTAGACTTCCCAAAAAGTAGGTCCCTTCCTCGTTTCTCCTTAGGATTATTCCCTCTTGGACTTCCCGTGATAATGTATTTTGGTACAATATCCAAATTTTCACCATCATTTTTTAACACCCATTCGATGCGAAGGTGAAAAAAAAAATCAAAACATACAATTTTTTATTTGAGCTATTTATCTATCTGTCTATCATTCTACTGTTAAATGTATATCCTAGAAGCCAATCTGACTGACACATAATTTAATTCTGAGACATAGTATTGTACTTGACTTTATTATTTTGGAATAATAATGGGCATTTTTTCATTCATATTGTGTATGCGTCTATGAATCGTTCAAGAAATTGATAAGATGATGATACATATTCTCAAAAGTTGAAAATTTGAGCCATGTGTCATTGGTGATTAATACCTAAATGCTCCTGATCGATGGATTATCACGAGGACGGTGATTGATCCGATAAGATTAGTGCACAGATCACTATCCTTTTGGATGGACGAGTCTCGAGTCCACAGTGTAGGGACACTAAAGTGATAGTACAGATGCTTGTTAGAGAATAAGGGTGCTGAGCGTGACCAAAGCTAGAAGTCACTTGGATGTCTATCCATTCGTCAGTGACTTACTTAATACTGCAGTAGTATAACTGGTCCTTTAACCTGCAGTGCTTCGGCTATTCACAGTGAGGTTGCTGTAGTTTGACTGCTCATATACATGGTCTCTAGGCAAATGGATCTTTGTGGTGCAGATTGGCTGCAGTAGGTTCACTGTAGAAGTAGGATGTGTACTTACATGGAATCTATCGACCTAAGTAGATAAGAAGTGGCCCTATATAATTTATGAGACTGAGTTCGTAAGACCTCGGCTGGGGCAGTATGTATAGTGTGAAAGAAGTTTTCTACTCTCGAACTAAAATCGAATAAATCTTGACATATGACAGACGATGGGGTTTGACGAGTTATCCATGACCTCCGTCTTGTAGGGATCCACGATAGAAGGATTGTATTATACGATAACGGCACCTAAAGGTTCATTCATTTCATTCCGCTGGGTTGCCACTATATGCTGCTAGGTGTCACTGGTGGATAGTAAGACTTAGAGAGATTATCTTGATGGTCAATAATTCCTGGTGAGATGAGTTGGAATTGTTCCAACCCATTGAAAGGAGTTTTCAATAATATTGTGATAAGGATCTCAATATGTCTCATTACTAGACAGAATAGAACTTATGGAGTCACACATATTAGAGGTTTAACCGATCCGATGGTTGGATTGTGATTTGGAATCACAATAGTTCATGATTGTCAATTTGATTAATAATTGGTTTAACCCACTAAGAGTTAGTGAGTTGAAGAAGGAATAATTGCAATTGGATTGCAATTTGATTAAATCAATTGGACTTAATTAAATTAGGCTTGACTTTATTAGAAAAGGTTTAAGAGTCCTACTTGGAGTAGGACTCATAGAGTCCAAATTAGATTAGGACTGCAAAGTATAAGAGTCCTACTTGCAGTAGGCCTCCAAGAGTCCTAATTAGATTAGAACTAAGAATCTTAATTGAAGAATCCTAATTGCAATAGAACTTCTTATTATATAAGGATAAAGAATCCTTCTTATTATATAAGGATAAAGAACCCTAATTGCAATAGGACTTCTTATTAGATAAGGATTAAAAGTCCTAGAGCTCATGATTGAGTCATAATTGGATTAGGCCACCTAATCCTCCTTGGAGGAAGATTCACACACAAAATAAAAGGAGGGGCATGCGCCCCTCATTTATTTTATTTATTTTCAGATTTTTTTGGGGGAAGTGCATGAGAGGAAGCCCTAAGGGGCATTGGGGGCAAATCTAGACCGTTGAAAGGAGAAAGAAAAAAAAGGGGCCGTAGGCCTCTTTTTTTCTTCTCTTACGGCCGAACCCTCTCTCCCTTTTTTTCTTGGGCGTGGCCTCCTCTTCTTCCCTCTCTTCTTCTTCTTCCTCTAAAGAGCAATCAAGAGTTGATTGTTCAAGAGAGATTCAACCATCAATAGCAATCTCCATAAGGGAGCTAGTACCCCGGAGGGATTTAGATGCTTAAATTAGTCCTCTTCCTCGTGTGGATACCCGTAGAGGCCGGACACGTATACGGCTTCAAGCGAGCCTTTCAATATTACCACGATCATCAGATTACAGTGAACATCTACCTGCACAAGGTGAAGATCAGATCTTTTCCTTCTAAATTATTTAATCTTAATCTATCTATGAATGATTTAAAATATATTCATGCGATGAACGAGCCATATATGCGTTTTCTGCTACAGTTTTAATTTTCTGCGGCATGCACGATTTTTCAACATCTATATATCTATCTACACACATTGTATCAATGAAATGGATCTCTAACTTGGATGGCTATTGTTGAATTTTAGGTCGTCAATTTTTTTGCGAGAGTTTTAACATTTAATTTGTAGTCTTTATGAGTGTGGAGCCATCGATTACCTATTACCTTTTATAATGGCAATCATGTGTCAGAAAACTAGCTGTTATTTAAATTTTAAATATTCTTAAAAAATTTATTCTGATCTATTTAATAATTTGTAAAAGTAGGTTATTTTTATTTATAAAATCTATAAGGAAATATATATTTTTATGCCAAAATAAGTTGAGAAAATAATATTATGATTTCTCTATTAAGTACTTCTAGTATTTCACATGATAGAGGTTGTTGGGGGGCGGATGGGAGATCCGAAACTTTAGTCCCACATTGGTTGAGTAGCGGAAAAGATTGTGCCTTAAATGGAGGGCTTGATTATCTTTTCCTCAGGAGGCACCTTTTAAAGGGCCAAACCGTGAGGGAGGCCGACCTGTGCGGTACCTACCCCAAAGCAGATAATACCTCCAGTGGGGACACAATATCTCATTCCCTGCTCTAACAGATGGTGGCCTATGCAGGTCCCCGCTGTAACTTTTCTGCACGAATCCTCTCCGGTGGGGGGCTAGTATTGGGTCTCCATCTCGTAAAACCTTCGGGTTGTCACGAATCCTTCTCGCTGGGGGGCTAGTATTGGGAGACGGATAGGGGGCCCGAAACTTTAGTCCCACATCGGTTGAGTACTGGAAATGATTGTGGCTCAAATGGAGGGCTTGATTATCCTTCCCTTCGGAGGTGCTTTTTAAATGGCAAAACCGTGAGGGAGGCCGACCTGTGCAGTACCTGCTCCAAACGGATAATACCTTCTATAGGGACACAGTCCCATTCCCTGCTCTAACGGAGGTGATTAGAAAGGATAATAATAGTTGCATATACTTTTTATCCTAAATGATCCTGTCAATGATTGATTGTGAAAAAGTGTACCTGCGAATGCATGTGTGGAAGAGGAATGTATTCAAACGTTAAAGTCAAACTTGATTGCAAAAATATATCCAAATTATTTGACTGTGCATTGATACTAGAATTGTAGTCAGGAGTTTAAAATTTAATATTTAAGATATAATGATTATATTGCACGAGACGAAATTAATCCACTATTATTAGAGTGTAACATGATTATTCAATAGTTATATTATGATTAATTCTTGTTAAAATTTTAGTTTAAAGATATGCAGAAGTATATGAGAGTCATAACTATGATATAGTGATGATTTTCTTTTATTTTTTACAATGTCATAATTTTTCATAGAAATTTTCAGAATTGGATGACCTCGAACTCACTTGAAAAAATTCTTCACGATTCATAATTGATACTTCACGGTCCTCAGAAAAATTCGAATTTATTAGATCAAAAAATGTCAAAAAACTATAGTTGTAATTGATTAGCTGTTTTCTTTCAATTATTAGAATTTTACTTGGCTTACAACTTCTTCAGAGAAAATCTTAGATGGTTAGGATTTCTTCAATTAGATTCAAAAAACACGTACGATTGCTTCTGAAAGGACATTTTATTCATATTTTTGTAATATAAATGACATATACTAGAGACTTTGGAGAGGAATAAGATGCTCGTTACCTAGTCCAAGTGACCATGACTGGCACTACAAGAAAATACATATTCCGCGACTAAGATTCGAGTCGCCGAATAACCATATTTGGTCGCCGAAACCTTTTCGCGACTAAAATACTCTTCGTCGCCGAACCCTAGTCACTGAAAGGTTTTGGCGACCAATATTGTGTGGTCACCTAAGGTACACCAACAACGACCAACGTTTGGTTGCCGAAGCAACTTTTCAGCGACCAAATTTGTTGTCGCTAATTCCCACGCCGACCAAATAGTTGGTCGTGGAATGTTTGTCTTCCGCTACCAAAAATATGGTCACTGAATGTCTATCTTCCCCCACCAATAGTTTGGTCGTAGAATGTATTGGAATGCATTGGCAACAAACATTTTTTGGTGGCAGAAAGTATTAACCTGTATTTAATTAATAATTCAAATTATAAGCTTAATATTTATTTTTGAGCTCGTTCCAAATCCTGTACAACCAACACAGCCTATCCATTATGCATATTGCACAATACATTTGCTCATCCAAATAGAAGTATACACAATGTTGGAGAATCCATAATCATTCATTATAAATATCATTCATACACAAAGTCAAGCAAACCTATTAACCATTCATCAAAATGTTTCATCCATACCATATGTTAAGGTGATAATCATCACCAAACACATCAAAATGTAAATTAAAAATTCCAAAATATCTGATCTTGCAATTCATCCAAACAACCATCATGTAGATAAAAATATGAATAAACAAAAAACTGATTTCTGCTTGTAGACAACTCCACCATGATCATCTGAACAAAAGCTATCCATGTACCAAAAACTAGATTCACATGCTCATAACTCCACCATGTATCTGAGAAAGCAAAAAAGAATACACAATCAATAACCACATGTGAAAAATAATAAACTAAAATTCAAGTATAAGTTCACAATGATATTTCGCTTAACTTGGTCCAAATCTCTAAATAACCTACGTAATATAACTTGGTCCAAAAGCATAAAGTGATTTAAATTATTATTGAGATTTTAGATACCTACATGTTTCACGGCGCAAATAGGATCAATCCACTCTTCGTTCTTCTTGGTATGAGTTTTCTTATAGAATTCTGGAAATTTAAGGTTTTCAGAACCATTAAACTCCGGCTGCAAAGTGTAATTTAGATTAGCATATAGCCACTATATAATAAAAAAACTAGAATAACTGTCAGATCTACTTGCATAAATGATTCCAAAAATATACATGCAGCAAACTAGAATAAAAAATCTACTTGCAGCAAATTATCTGTTTTACAATAGCCAAAACTATCCCATAGACTGTTTCACAGGCAATTCACTAAAAATATAGCCAGTACATACTCAAAAATATATTACCTGTATAGTCATTGTTGCAACAAATGACCGAGATCCTGAACAATGATTGTACTCAAGCTTTTTCCTATTCTTTTTGCCAGCTTTTGATCTCACCTTCAAAAAAAATACAAATTAAAAATCAAAAGAAAACATTATGATCAAATATTTTACTTATAATAATAATAATAAATTTTAATAAGTATAAAATAGTTAAAAAAATGATATGAAAATAGATAGCTGTCAAGTATACTATTTCAACAAAAATGCATGAATCTAACAATGATAGACAAGAAGCCTCTTCAGTTTAATATAATCCTTAAATAGAAGCATGGAAAAATAATTAATTTAAAAGAAGTCCCATCCCACCATCTCCCATCTCCCATCTCTCCTTCGATACCCAAGCTACCTCACAGCACGGCAACCATTCAACCCAAACAGAAAGGAGTAGAAACAATTAAAAGAATCTCCACCCTCTAAGAAGTCCATCTCTAATCCCCATCTTTCTTCCCGATGGCCCAGCTGGATAAGGAGTAACGTGAGGGAAGGAAAACCAAGACCAAAACCAAAATAGTGATGGTCCCCACCCTCTAAGAATCTCCACCCTCTAAGAAATCCATCTCTAATCCCCCTACTTTCTTCCCGATGGTCCATCTCTAATCCCCCTATCTTTCTTCTCTCCACCCAAAACAAAACTACTCCACCCAAATCCCTCTGACCGGAAGCCCTGCGGTGGCTGCGGCGGCGAAGGAGGCGAAGCCCTCCCGCCTCACCTCCAAATCTCCTGACAACTCAGCCCCGACGACCCCCACCACTCCGCGGTGGCAGCGGCGGCGGCGAAGGAGGAGAAGCCCTCCCGCTTCGCCTCCAAACCTCCCGACGACCCGGCCCCAACGACCCCCACCTCTCCGTGGTGGCTGCGGCGGCGGCGAAGGAGGAGAAGCCCTCCCGCTTCGCCTCCAAACCTCCCGACGACCCGGCCCCGACGACCCCCACCTCTCCGCGGTGGCTGCGGCGGCGGCCAAGGAGGAGAAGCCCTCCTGGGTTTCTTCTTCTCCCGCCTCGCCTCCAAATCTCCCGACAACCCCCGACGACCACCACCTCTCCCTCTTCCTCTCCCTCTCCCTCCCGGCCTCTGTTAAATCAAATAACAGAGGACCCCCGGCCACCTCTCCCTCTCCCTCTCCCTCTCCCTCCCGGCCTCTGCTAATTAAATCAAATAAGGGAGGACACATACCTTGGACGCCGACGGCGAAGAGCTGAGCGAACGGGCGAACGGGCGAAGGCGATGGGTGAAGGTGACGGGTGAAGGCAAAAAGATAAAGCAGAAATTACCCCAAAAAAAAAAGTTAAAGTAGAGAAATAGGAAATTAGGGTTTGTTTGGTTTCTCAAACCCCCTACATACATACTTTTCTCGACTAAATTTTTTTTAGTCGTTGGAGGTGAACCTTTAGGGGCCAAAATTTAGTCGCCAAAAATTTCCGTGACCAAATATACATTTAGTCGGTGTAGGATAATTATTCTGTAACTAACAAGAATATTGGTCGCAGATAGCCTTATTTTCCGCGACCAAACTTTAGTCGCCAAACGTTTTACCTCCGCCCCGCCAACTTGGTTTTGATTTTCCGCGACCAAATATACATTTAGTCGGTGTAGGACAGTTATTCAGTAACTAACAAGAATATTGGTCGCAGATAGCCTTATTTTCCGCGACCAAACTTTAGTCGCCAAACGTTTTACCTCCACCCCGCCAACTTGGTTTTGATTTTCCGCGACCAAATATACATTTAGTCGGTGTAGGACAGTCATTCAGTAACTAACAAGGATGTTGGTCGCAGATAACCTTATTTGCAGCGACCACTATTCATTTAGTCGCCGAAAGTGGTCGCTGAAAGTGTATTTTCTTGTAGTGTGGCTTAAGTCAGTAAAAGCTAGACAAGTGGAGAGGAATAAGATGCTTGCTAACCAATTAGACTAACCATTTAGCAACCTGGGCACGTGAAACATGCTGTGCTTCAATTATTTGTTAAAGAGTATCAGAGTATGCTTAAACAAAAGCGCAGCATGAACCATGACAAGCATCAACTAAGGAATTGGAATCCCCCTTTTTTTTTCTTTGGCTGTCGCCATTTGAGCTCTTCCTTTAAATGAAACATTCAGTGCAAGGCAGTACTATCAAAGTAGCTTGGGAAGCCAAGATGAAGAACGGAAAGAAAGGAAGAAACTTTTGCTCGAGGCTCCTTTGTTGCATTTGTTATGCCGTTATTGAATCAGAGAGAGGAGAGCTTACACCACCACACTCCCCAAAGAAGCCTTCAGATGCTGCCCCAAAGAAAGGAGAACAGCCCCCAGCTGACCAGCCGAAATCCGCTCCCGCAACTACTGATTCAGAAGCTCCTCCTTGGAAAGCAATAGTAGTTCGAATAATTATTCCACTCAGGTAATTGAGGGTTGAAGACTGCCTGAAAAGAATTATTATTATAAGGAGGTTACAGTGGCTCAGATTGGCTTATGAGCCAACTCAAAGGAAAACAAGCTTCCGGAGATTTCTGTCACTGCATCTTCAGCTTTTACGCTAATCTTCTTTCGGACTGTCTTTCAACTTTTTTTTTCCCCTTACTTTTGTTGTCCCTTTCTTTTGCTCTTTGCTTTCTGCTGGTGTAGATATTTTTATTTAATAAATTGGTGGCTAATTGAGCTCATAGCTCCTTAGCTTCCTTTCCATTAGAGAGAGAGAGAGAGAGAGAGTACGAACAAACACCAAGAGCTCTGATATGACGGTCACGTAGGGATAAGTATGCTGCTGCTCGAGACTCGACAACAAGTTGTTGTCTTTAGGCAATGCTTTTCACTGAAAGGAGGCTAAATGAGAGTCGAAGCCTCCCGAGGTCTTAGGAGCTGTATGTATTTGTGCGCTCCGTACGAGTTCAAAGGCACTGCACAAAGGTCTGTGTTAATCTGACGTGAAGTAATTCATCAACGGGCAATAGGCCATCAATAATAAAAGATTGCAGTCTTATTCCTTTGTGAAGAGGAATAGCTCCATTGTACCAAAATTAAAAAGGGAATAGCAGGAGGACGACGAAGCTAGAGCTCCTTTGCACCAAAAAAAAAAAAAACACAGCAGCACCACCTTTATACAAAACAATTAGTAGTTTATTATTAATAATAATATTATTACTATGAGTATTATTAACAGCAGCAACAATAGGAGGAAGAGGAGTCTAATTGGTAGTGGTGGTGATACTTATAGTAGTAGCGGTGTAGTAGTAGGAGAAGGAGGAGAAGATATAGCTCCTTTGTACCCCCCCAAAAAAAAGGCCTAGAGAGATATAGCACTTTCATCATCATCTTCTTTTTATTAGCTGCAGCAGGAGGAGGAATAGCTCCGTTGTGTAGTAATAGTAATCATAGTGTTCAATGTCTATCAAGTAAAAGTTTGTTCATCGATCTTTTGCAAGGCCATTAGCAAGTCAGTCAGACTATTTGTAATTTGAAAATACCATCCGAAGTTCCGAACCAATCAACCTTAAGGGCTCATTTGGTTCGCAAGAAAAGAAGGGGGCCGGGAAAGTGTGGTCAACAGGAAAGTAATGAGATGCCTCTTGTTTGGTTGGAGTTTTCAAAAGAGAGATATAGAAAAGTTGTATTCCCATGGGAATATAATTTCCATATTTCATGGGAAAGTCTTTCCCATGAGAAACATGAAAAAGTTACTTTCCCATGAGGCGGGAATCACTCCATTTTTATTTTTTCCCAAAAAAGCTCTTCAGTATTAAAGAAGCATTAAAGAGGCATTAGAGACCTAATTTTTATTAAGGGCATAATAGGAATTATACATAACTTTTCCAAAAAAATGAATGGCCAACCAAACATAAGCATTTTGAAAATTTGTCACTTTCCCATGGTCAACCAAAGATGCTGAAAGTACTTTCCTAGGCATCCTCTTCTTAGAAATTTGATTTCCAGGAATCATATTCTTAGGAGGAAAAATGCTTTCCGCGAACCAAACGAGCCCTAAAGAGGATCCACTCGACAGGGGACGAGGACCGAATATATTTTCACCCATCTGGATGAATAAAGCATGGTTTGTATTACATAAAATGTTGTTCTCTAAGACGGCACGGCCAGATCCCATGGGAACTGATATGTGTTTATTAGCCAACTACCGGTTAATCCTAATATTAATGATGACAGAAAATGGTTCATAATGTATGTCAAGTTTAACACGATTGCTTCCAGAGTATTAGTTTTGGGGATTTGAGACATATTGAGATGTGAAAAGATACGAGACTTTGACCGATCAATTTGTGGCAGACTCGTGATGCAATTGGAAATTGGTGACCTGGACATCGCATTGATTTGGATTTTTCTTTTTTTTTTCTTTTTTTTGTTATAGTATATCAGCTGCTCACACTAATCTTGCGTGAGCATAGCCAACATTGTTAAGAAAAAGTAGACTACACAATGCTGAAGGAATGTACGACTTCCGAGTCCACAGAAATCCACCGGCATGCTGGGCGGTGTGAGAGGCAACCCAGTCAGCCGCCCTGTTTGCCTATCAGTATACATACACTACCTGAAAAGAATCACAACCCCTTACCAACCACCGGATGTCGCCGAGAAATGGATGCTCTACTCCCCTTCACCTTTCTTGTAGAATCTACTCCACCACCACTATCGAGTTCCCCTCAAGAATGATACGCCTAGCTTCTAGCACCTGCATCGCATAAGAGATTCCCTCCCATGCTGCCCGGAGCTCACATCCAAGGCTGAAGCCTCGAAAGAGCGACGTCCCCTAGCAGCAATCAATCTGGAGTCCTGATCTCTGATCACAAACGCAACTCCAGCTCCATCGCCACCACCAAGTAAGCTACCATCAAAGTTAATCTTGAGATGGCCAGGGAAGGGGGCTCCCAAGATACAAGGATAGACCTAGTTGCCATAACAGCAAGGTGGGGTCCTAGATCTCTCGGGCCAACCCGGAAGAAGCCGCCACTATAGCCTCAGTGACTTCAGCAGCCTGATGATAGCTCCTTTTACAATAGATCTTAAGGGTGCCCTTCAGTTCTCGAAGACCATATCATTTCTATCCAGCTAGATATGATAGGCCATGTAGGCACAGGCAATACGCCATCCAATAGTATTCGATGACGGTGTGGCTACCCTCATGTGCCGTAGCAGGTTCTTAACTGACTCAATCGACCTCGATAGTGGAATCGAGGCCCTTCTCCATATCTGTACGGCCCGTGGAAACTAAGTAGAATGTGACTGACATACTTCATTGCCTCAGGACAATCTATACACACCGAGGGGACTCTAAACCCCCTCCTAGCTAGCAAGCTCCTAGTCGACAAACAGTCCCAAGCCACTTTCTAGATAAATAAGGCTACTCGGGGGTGGACTCGCATCCTCCAAATCCATCCTGCGTCAATCCATCTGGTGGTCTCCCCGTCCGCCATCGTCTGTAGATTTGTGGAGCGCACACTGGCCCTTCTTGTAGTCGCCCAGACCAGTCTATCCGTCGAGTCACCAAGAGGAATCGGTATGTCCGGGATCTGCTCTACCAACTGCTCCTTGAATGCCTCCCTGATCCGCACCTCCCCCGCCTGCCTTCACCCGGAACAAAAAGATCACATACTCTGGACCCGACAAATCTCGTCGCATCAACCAACGTCGGCATTCAGCTGAGTAGTAGCTTTGGGTTCGATTTGCTGATTTCCAAACGAGTCCCAATTCTCTGTTGCCCTCCCTGTTATGGGTTGCTAAAGGATGGGTAGTGCAACCACTACTACAACGATGTCCTTTGTTTTGGGTACAACGGCAGTTCACATACTACCGGTGTGAATGCGGCCAACAAAATCGAAAAATAGAACACTATGTAATGGCCCTGGCACAGACCCATTGTCCACCTAGATGAAACCACCAGAGTGGTGTGCCGTATAGGAGGCCATCCAGTCGATCGTCCCGTTGGCCTCCCTGTGCACGGGTGAAACCTGGTGGGAGTCGCACTCCTCCATCAATCTGCGAATCTCATGGATTAATATCCGGTCCTCAACTGTGCGTCCCCATCCCCAGATCCACTCAACCACCGTGGCCGAATCGCCCTCAAAAATAATACGGTCCGTACCCAATGTTCGCCTTGCATAGTAGATGCCCTTCCAGGCTGCTCTAAGCTCGGCACACACCACTAACGAGTCAAACGTCTGGCGGCCCCCTGCCGCAACTAATCTGGTGGGATGATCTCGGATGGCGAACCTCACACCACTGTATCTCCTCTCATTATTCATGTTGCCGCCAAAGTTTCTCTTTGAGGAAGCTGAGGGGTGGGGGCACCCAGAAAACGAGTACTATCCTGGACATTGTATGAGCAGAATGGGGGCCAGATGTCCCTAGCCAACTCAGGTGATGCCTCTGTAATGCCGGTGATCTCAACTGTCTGCATATGGGGGTGAGGGTTGACGCCTTTGAAGACTCGGGCATTCCTATCCAGCCAACACTGGTAGGCCAGATAAGCTGCACGTGTCCCCTTCTCCTCAAACACAAATCCCCATGCCGAGGTCTCCAGGAATCGCAGGAACTTCTCGATAGACGACCACCTCTGTCACTAATCTGACTGGCCTAAAGCATAGCAAAATATCTATCTAGCCCGCGGGCAGTCGATGAGGGCGTGGAAAATGGTCTCCTCTACCTTTGGGCAAGTCACACAGGTTACAGAGACCCTCACACTCCGCCTCTCCACGCAGCTCTGGCGGGCAATGACACAGCCTCGTCTCCAGTATGCGCTCTAGAAGGTGTAAATAATGATAGACATAGTAATTTTGGAGGACCCGACCCTCCTTTATATGTGTTCGGATAATGGTAGCGGTCATCCAATTATAGGCGCTAAAAAACAAAATGTATACATATGAATTTTTTTAAAAGTGTTTCTTATATATACACAGAAAGATTGATTGATTAACATAATTATTTAATTATTATTGTTCATTATTAATTAATTTGTTCTAATTAATGGCTAACAAAGGACATTATAAACACACTATTTAGTCTCCAACCATTACATGAATAGAAGAGACAAATAACAATGCTCTCTCTCTTTTTTTAAAAAAAATGAAGAGGGAGGTAAAGCCATCTGGCATTTATTAGAAAAATGAAGTTTACCGAAACTATTTATAAAAAATTTACAAAAAAATAAAAAAAATAATATTTTTTATAAAATAGATTTATTAAACTATTCAACAAGCTGAATAATCTCATAAATGATTTGAAGAATCTATGTATTTTCAATGTACAACTATATAAGCTCTGTATCCTATTGTGAGTCAGCTTTTTTCTAAAAAGATAGATCAATGTTTCTCAACATGCGCCAACATTGCGAGATTATTTTCAAATTGAGATGAGGATTAATTAGCTTTTCTGAACACAAATGACAGTGCTTGTGTGTCATAACTAACATTTTAGCTAGGTTCTATTATATGTTTAAGCTAGGTAGTAAAATGTCGAATTTTATTTCTTAGATTGAAATATTAAGATATTGTGTTAGTGTTCTAAAAATATCAGGTATTATTTTTTAATTAAATTTCAGGGCCTTCCTTGAGACTTCAGAGCTGGGAATTTGTAGGCATTCTATTTTAGGCTTTATGTCGTCATCGACCATCTTTTAATTTTTTGTTTCCATTAGATCTCTTATTTGTAGCCTCATATGGCGACAAATCATTATTTTAGTACACAAAAGGCGCCGTGGTCCCAAAAAAAAAAACTTAGGGTCTTACATGCTGTACAGCTGTCACATCTGCAAACAAAATTTAATTGAAGATATGTGGAACTGTTGTGACATATTATTTAACAAGTAACTCGACCATAAAAACAAGAGCAGGCTTGATTGGTCCAACTACTTCTTTTTTTTTTTAATAGCTAAAACGGATATATCACACATGATAGGTACAAATATATAAAAAAATAAAAAATAACAAATCGTCGCTTTTATCATTTTTATCTTTAAGCATAAATCAAATTTTATGCATGTCCTCTTGACCTGCCAAATTACATGAATGTCATTTCCTAAAGTTTTTATGATGGCCACGCGCGAGGAACTCGCCTAGATGGCCTTTGACGCCGTTCCCCCGAGGGAATGCAGGCATCGCCCCACCGCGCATGAGGACGAACAACCGCCCCAGTCCTGTCTACGCGTCAGATGCTAAACGAGGCTCTGCACGATAATAAGACCAAAGGAATGCCACCGATGCAGGGAGAAAGCGCGCCTTCTAACACTCGGTGCCTCCAAGGCCCGCAAAGGCTAAAGACCATCCCCGCGCGCGCGCGAGAGAGAGAGAGAGAGAAAGTGCGCGTGTGGGGAAAAAGGAGCAGCGTAACAGTAATAAAGGAGACAGAAGAGAACAGCACTCCATCCATTCAATGCTAATGCCACGCCCAATCATGTGACATGAGAAAGACAAGGAAAGGGAGAAAAAAAAAAAAGAAACTATAGGATATAGGATGATGGGCCTTCGCTTCTTAGCAAAGGGTAAAGTGAGTGCGAACCTGCATGTACCCAATCTGGGCTTGGTCATATATATATATATATATATATATATATATATATATATATAAAGGGGCCCTCCGACAGCACCATCGCACGTCCATCTCCACCTCATCGATTTGTCCAAACCCTGCCCATTTCCCCGCCGTCCCGTCTTTTCGCAACCTCTTCTGTCACGCTCCTTCCCCTCTGCCAAAGAAAAAGAGAGAGCCATCCATGCCCACACTCGTTCGTTCATTCAATAATTCTTTTTAGAAGAATAGTAGCTAAAGATAATGACCTCGTCACCGCCACCAGGAGCAGCAGCCTCGGCGAGGAGGATGTTATTAAGGAAGAAAGAGGAAGAGAAGGGAGGGAAGAGATGAAGGAGAGGCAGCGATGGCAGCCGGAGGAGGACGCGCTGCTGCGGGCGTACGTGAGGCAGTACGGGGCCAAGGAGTGGGGGTTGGTTTCGGAGCGGATGGGGCGGGCGCTCCACCGCGACCCCAAGTCGTGCCAGGAGCGGTGGAAGAACTACCTCCGCCCGGGTCTTAAGAAGGGCTCCCTCACCCCGGACGAGCAGGCCCTCCTCGTCTCCCTTCAGTCCCGCTACGGCAACAAGTGGAAGGCCATCGCCGCCCACCTCCCCGGCCGCACCCCCAAGCGACTCGGCAAGTGGTGGGAGGTCTTCAAAGACAAGCAGCTCAAGGCCGCCGCCAAAGCCTCCTCTGAGCAACCCCTCCACCATGGAACCACCTCCGCCTACGAGCACATCCTCGAAACCTTCGCCGAGAAGCACGTCCTCCCGCCCCCTTCCCATCTTCCTCCTCTCCCCTCCCTCGTCCTGCCTAATCCTCTCCTCTTCGCCCCCGCCTCCTCCTCCTCCTGTTCCTCGTCGTCCCCGTCCTCGCCGTCGCCTCCCTCCCTCAGCCTCTCGCTCTCCCGGCCGGAGGGGTGGCTGCTGCTGCTGCCGGCGCTGGTGCAGCTGTGCTCGGAGGTGGAGGAGGGGCGGCGGTGCTGGGCGCAGCACCGGAAGGAGGCGGCGTGGCGGCTGAGCAGGCTGGAGCAGCAGATGGAGACGGAGAAGGCAAGAAAGATGCGGGAGAAGGTGGAGGAGGTGGAGGCCAAGATCCGGCGCTTTCGGGAGGAGGAGGCCGCCTGGCTCGACAGGTTGGAGGAGGAGTGGAGGGAGCGGCTTTTCGCGGTCCGGAGGGAGGCCGAGGCCGAGGAGGCCGAAGTCGCGGAGGCGTGGACCGCTAGCCACGCCAAACTTGCCGGCTTGGTGGAGAAGATGATGCTTGGTGGTGCCGGCGGGCTTGCTCTCGGTTCGCCGGTGGCCAAGGATTATTTACGCTGAGGTTTTCGGTTTTCCCCCCTTTTTCCTTCCTTCTTTTGTTCCATTCTTGTTTTGTCTTGTCCATCTACTATTTCCAAACAAATATATAAAGTTAACCGTCTTGGGTTTGATCTAAGACTTTATTTGGCTCGCAAGATACTGTTTCCTCCACCCTGAGCAATTCCTCCGGAATTGACGGACTTAACTTTTAAACTTGTGAGTTATCGTAACAGAAGTATTAAATAATCCTTGTATATATAGTTAAATTAATAGGATAGGTAAAATAATATTGTAATTTGTATTTATCTATTTAATTTGTTGTAAGTAGGTCGAATACCTTTCCTGACGTTGGATCTCTGCTGGCCTAAGTCCTGAGTCAATTTTTCAATGTTTGAATCATTTTCTGAGCTGACTCAGGCTTCAGCCCGAGCCAATCTAATGTCCAAAATGGGACCCTGCTGAGCCGAATTGTCTTCGGATGGATGTCCAATTATTACAAACTACGAAACAGGCCCAATCTGGTTTCAGTTTAGCTTGCACTTGGTCTTGCTCTCGTCTAATTTAATGGACTAAGAAGCCCAAAGTAGGCTGTGCTGATGCTCAGTCAAGCTCAATGGTAAAATTACTGAGCTCAAACATATTTGTACCCTCGATAGCATTTTCAAGCTGAGCCTAATCAGGCCAAGCTCAATGAGACTCTGCTTAGTTACATCCCTTGATTTGCAATGCTTTCGTTTTGGTTCTTTCATGCGGTTGTAATTGAAGGCATCAGCTGCATTGCCGGGTGATTCTGGTCCGTTGCAGCGAATGACTGATTGTTGCATGGGAAAAATATTGATTATAATTACTTTAGTTTTAGTTAACTAACATATTAAAATCTCAAAACGTTTTGAGTATTTTATGTAGACCACTATGTAGTATTCATAGCTGTAGTAGTCATTGCAGACATAAAATATGGATTATATGTCAGCCACTATATGGCAATGTTTGGTTAGAGAAAGTTAGGCTCTGCAATGAAAATGAGAACGAGTGACTTTCATTTTATTTGTTTGGTTGGATAGAGTTCCATTCTCATTTCGGTTTCAGAGAGATTAGGAAATATTTTCAATCCTCCAAAATTTAATTCGAACTCTTATCTAGTATTCAAATTCCATTTCGATTTCGATTCTGATTTTGTAACCGAGCATGTCAGGAAATATGACCATTCCTCCTGTCGCACACCAAATGCTGCTTTGACCTTAGGACTGCTTGCCTTATTTCCACACTCTACTCCCATATCAGCTTTGAGGTCTCTGATGCTCTGCTCCAGTTCATGGTTCTGCTTTCCACGTCAAAGACAGACATGACCTAAAATTTGACGAATCCATGCTATGTTGTAGTGGCTACATGTCATGGACTCATGGGTTGCTTGAACTATAGGAAGGTGGTTCTTTATCTCTTGGTTTGAGACTCAAAACAAATATTGTCAAGGTTGGGATGCTGGACTTTATTTGCAAGATTATAGTGCTCCTCTATTCTAAAGGTCCAACTGCCTGTTGTAGGATTCATTTTAGTGACTCCGGGTCAAAGCTAATTGGGGGAGAACTTGCTTGTTTGTTGAAGATTTCACCTGTTTCTATCTATTCTTGATGGATGCATAATCAAACACATTTTTCTGATACCATGTAGTTTATCAATTTTACATTAGTATATATATTTGATCCCTTAGATCGAGAAGCTAAGTGAGTATGCATGTATATTAAAGATGGGAGTACCTATGGAGGTGTTGAGAGTGGAGATGCATGGAGTTGGTCATTGAGGACAAAGAGTTTGAGATAATGTGGTGCCACATCTCATGATGTAAATTTGCATGTCACTGTATGTTTCTTCTTTTCTTCTGCCTTTTTTTTCTTTATAATGAGTCCAGGCTAATGCTTTGATGGTAGAATAATACTTACTGTGGTATAAAGGATTCCAGCAACATCAAACCTTCCCTTACACAAACCTACATTTTAAAACCAGTTTGTTAATTAAATGGAAATATCTGCTGTCCCCAATTTACAAGTCCTTTTAGGTCAAAAAAAAAATGGAACTTATGCATAAAGCAAAATAGCGTGTCTTGCATTGACATGGAGCCGATCCGATCGATCATGATCGCTTCCCAACTCTTGAAAACAGAACATAACTAAACCAAACTAGTTCAGAGTTAAATCAGATAAACTCAATTGAAGATCCGGAAATTCGGTGAAATTCAGCACAAACAGGCGAGAGCAGAAAATGACATATACCAACATATTACATGTTTATTTGCAAACATATTTTAGGCTAAATTGGCAAGGAGAATGTGCATTTAGGGGTGTAATTGATGAGGGATTTGGTTTGTGTCAAGTTGAGACATGGGTACTATAGGAAAACTATCAATGCATATTCAACATATTTAGTAAATGAATCAGAATTCCGGATCAAGCATTACCTCTTCATTAAACGGATAAACCAATTCGGCTATAATATGTTTAATAAATAGGTCGGGTATGATTGTATTGGGCACGCATGATCATGATCTAAATGATTTTAGACATCAAGTTCTATGAAACCCTAGTTTACATGTAATCCTGCTCCCTCTTTCCATATCATCACAAGCCCATCAAAATCCTCCTAGGTCTCAAAAATCAAAAATGCCCCAAACCTTCAAGATCGGCTCTCCATCCTACTTTTATTCCCCTAATAGTGCGTCGCAGTATGGGAATAATATCAAGAATGATGAGGTCAAGATCTGGCTTTAGTCTACGGACTTGTGCTGCAAAAGTCCCATTAGAAAATTGTCAATTTGGTACTCCCTTCAACCACACCAATGAATGTTTCCTTTTCAAAATTAATTGATCATAAGCTGGACCATCGGTAGCTTAAAATGTGCTTGAGTTGGCCCTTGAGTAATTTGAACCAAACTCGAGCTAGGTTCAGCTTGCTTATGTTCAGCTCATTTACACTACTAGAGTTCGCATATCAAGGTGTGTCACATGAAGTAATTTGTGCATGTCATCATAGACACAAAAAATATTTTATCATATGATTGGGGATTGATCTTTAAGCCTATAAAAGTAATTAAGCGGTAATCCAACATTCAGATTGGAAACATGGTAATGAAATCTTAATAGACAAAAACAGACTTGCCATATGACTAGAAGCTTAAGAGTCTTACTCTGAATTGAGTCGAGAAGACTAAAATTCTCTAAAGGCATCCTCGTCCGGACACGCGTCCGGAAGAACTTCTCTCAGCCTTTAAATGTTTTCTTTAAAAGCCTTGACTTAGTCACGAGTTACCTGGATTTCTTCCCACCGCCAGCAGACCGGATGCTCTCAACAACCTGGAACCCGAAGGAGAAGACCAGGTCAGCCGACAAACTAATGCACATGGTTTGAAGCAATGGGAGGATGACTACAGTGATGTTCCATGTGATATTTTGATGACGAAATAGGAGATTGGCACGAGAATTAGCTGAAAATTTTAATAAACAACAAAGACTTCTTTGTCTGAGGTGAAGACTCACAGCTTGAGTGTCCCCCCTCAACCCCATCGCTTGAGAAGCACGTCACCTGAAAGTGATCAATGTAGGCCTGGCTCAACTAACTCACTGGAGACCACGTACCCTTGGGTCTCTGTTTGCAATTATGGCGGTTAAACTAATATATTATATTAAAAAAAATAATGTTTTAACTAGTTAACATAGACTTAATTCCCTGTTGCTGATGTGTTAATTATCTAATCATGTTTCTTGTCCTGCTGTTAGCAAATCCAAGTTTCTAAATCAAGATACACTATAAATAATGATATTCTTCAAAGGAACTTGTCTCTACTCCTCTTCTTCTACCTTCAGATCCGTGATTGATGCGGGGAAAAGGTCGACTCGTTATAAAGACTTCGATGGGTAATCTTCCCTTCTGACAATACAATACAGCGACGTGAAATTATATTGAGTATTAGCAAGGTTCGGTCTTTTCCTTGGCTTTTAAAAACATCAGGCTCGAAGAGCCGACACATTGTGGACATTTCTAAATGCCTGTTGTCAATGGTCCTTAAAAGCATGCAGCTCCAGTTCCCTCTCTCTCTCTCTCGCTCTCTGTGTCTGTCTCGCTGTTCCCGTCATGCACGTTGGAAGCTTCGGCGAATCGGCAGGACACAATGAAAGTGTGAGTTTTGACCCATTCACCTCCCAGCCAGCTAAAGCTAGCGCAGTGTTCTATCAAGTGGCGGTCATTGACCCAACCCAGCTGCTCCGGTTCCCTTATTTTAAAAGAAAGATGTCTGTCAAATCCTGGCAACACTTGTATAGCTTCGTTTTTAAGAAATCAAACGGCAGGACAATTACATGTGGAAGAGAGACTAATTTGAAGCAAACCATCTCCATCTCATGCTAACTTGTTGACTGGATTATTTGGTAGTTAATTAGGCATCTCCCGAAGAGATAAGTCTATCTGCCCAGGCGAGACAAAAAGGAAAAGAAAAAAAAAAGAGTTTACGGGAGATTTTCTTCGTCTTTTGAGCTTACCTTTTTTTCATTGTGGTTATCTCTGCCTCTCCTTTAAACAGCTCATTGGCATCTGGATACCAATTTGCAGAATAAACTCACAAGAGCATATGAACAGAAAAAAAAAAATCGTTTCCCTGATGTTTCATTCCTTCCAGTCGGATTCAACTTTTCCATCTCTCGTAGAGTATACACTCGAATATTTACATAAAAGACGAAATGGAAAAGTCTTAAGGCAAATGCCAATACTACAAGGCTTCCGTCTTTTGTTTCTTGAAGTAGAGCTGCGGCGATGGCATCGACTGATGATCCATATCTCTGATTCCCTTTGTGCTACAACCAACCACATAAACTCTTCCATTTCCATCCAAGCCGGCTCCACCAACTTTGACTGCCGGAGTTTTGAGCAAGTTCACACCGAAGAGCCTGATCCCCTGAACCGGTCTGGCCTCGGCATGACCGCCGACAGCTGGAGGCTTCCAATCGATGAACAACTGCTTGTCCGGGTCGGTTGATCGATGGAAGGTGATGGCATCCCCAGCTTTGAGGCTCTTCTCTTTCACGAACCGGCTCCACCCCTTGGTGAGCACGTAGCTCTGGCTACTATTCCAGTACGAGTAGCGGAACCTCCATACTTTCCCGCAGGCGTCCTCGAAGTTCAGCAGCACGCCTTTGCAGGCGGCGCTGCGGATCTGGAGCGGGAAGTGCTTCTCGGCGTGCTGTTTCGGTATCACCAGCCGGTTCAGCTTGCCGACGTCGCTCGGCGTGAGGGCCTTGTCGAAGAGGTGCTCGCGCTGCGCTCCGCCGCCCGAGGCTGCAAGGAACCGAGCGCCTAGGCCGCCGCCGCCGCCGCCGGAGCCTGCAGGCATATTCCTCCTGCCGGCCCCGAAAGCGCGCTTGCCCTGCCGGACCTCGTCATCGTAGGTGTGCTTGCGCAGCATGTCGACGATCTCGGCCTTGGAGTGGGAGGCGAGGAACGACAGCTCGGCCGCGTCGGCGTCGTCGGTCTCGGACAGGGGCTTGAAGTTGGTGACGGCGTCGCGGCCACGGAAGCGCTGGGCGGCGACGTCGTAGGCTCGGGCGGCCTCGGACTCCTCGTTGAAGGTACCCAACCAGACCCGCTGGTGCTTCTCGTAGATCTGGGCGCCCCACCGGCCGTTGGGCTGGGGCACGACGCCCTTGAAGTGCGACGACGGCAGCTTCCGGGACTCAGCCTCGATGCCGACCTCCGGGTCGAGAACGACGCTGGCTCCGCTGCCCACCCGCTGCAGGCTTTCAGGGCCCGGCGGCGGCAGCTTCTCTGTCTTACCGCAGACATCCTCGATGCACCTGCTGTCCATGTCTAATACGGATGGCTAGCTCGAGCCTGCAGTAATGGGAAAGTATATAGGACGGGCTAAGGTTTTGGAAACAAACGGGAAGGGAATATATAGAAGGGGGTGAAGCGGTCATGTTGCTAATCGTTTGGGTTGTTATATAAAGCAATATGTTTGCTTGGAATTCATAAAATCTCGTGGGCCGTGGCGTGGGTGTTTGTGTGGGTCAACTCATGCGATGATGGGAAGAAGATTCATGAGAAGGAGGCAGGGCTATCTTCTTGTGTGCTTGTATGTAGGTATGGGTGTGAGGTGGGGGAAGATGAGCTGGGCAAAGTTGGTGGGGCCCAAAAGAAGCAAGTTGATGAGGAAGGGGTTCACATGAGTGTGGACCATACTTGTAGGTGCATCCCCCCTGAACTTTGCTGCTGCTGATGGTGCTGACCAAGGTATGGCCTTCTCTGCTGCTTTTATCCGTTATCACCACCAACCCCTCTCTTTTTTTCTAGATTATTATTATTCTTGTAGCTAATAAACATACAACGTGTTTCACGATATAGAGAAAAAACAAAAAAAATTGTAAATCTTCTCTCGCAGGTATGTATTATAGTATAGAGTTTTTTTTTTTTTTTTGCATGAATATGCTTCTAAAGTTTATTTACTTTAATTAAAAACAAGTACCTCTTTTTGCACAAATACCTCTTTAATAAAAAAGCATATTTATTTTATTTAAAAATAAAATAAAATTTTAAAATAATTTTTTTGTTTTTTATCGTGATCGTCTTATAAATATTTTTATTTACATATCTACCTGTTGCTGGTGGTCCAAACCGAGAACGATTGACACGACGGTGTGAACGGGGTTCCGCCTGAGTTGTCTTGGTTGGTGCTGGTTGCGCTCCACCTTCCGCCAAGGAACCTGCAAACAAGCCTTGCACCACCACCAGGGTGGTGATGGCCCTCCGACGGTCAAGTCAGAGGAGATTGGAGGAGGAGAGATGATAATCACAAGTGGGAGAGAGTGCTCTGGGAGGTATTGCTTACCCCCCCTTCTCCCCCCAGCCGCATATATACCTGGCTGGGAGGTCTCTCAGGGGGGTTTGTCGTCGTGGGGCACGATAGAATGGCCACCGACATGGCCGTTACGGGGCGTCGTGGAGCAGCGCTGGGTACGGTCATGGCAGGGCGTAGTGGAGCTCCGCTTTGTACGGTTGATACAGGAGATCGTGGGCAGCATCGGGTACAGCCGTTGCAGGGAGTAGTGGAGCAGGAGGCCGCGGCGTGCCTCTGGAGAATAGCCTGTCGTTATCAAAAGATCTCCGACTCGGGGTCGGAATGCTGGATCATAGGGCAGCCGACCCGGGGTCGGGCTGCGAAGCCGAGGAGGTCCGACTCGGGGTCGGAATGCTGGATCATAGGGCAGCCGACCCGGGGTCGGGCTGCGGAGCCGAGGAGGTCCGACTCGGGGTCGGAGTGCTGGATCATAGGGCAGCCGACCCGGGGTCGGGCTGCGGAGCCGAGGAGGTCCGACTCGGGGTCGGAGTGCTGGATCATAGGGCAGCCGACCCGGGGTCGGGCTGCGGAGCCGAGGAGGTCCGACTCGGGGTCGGAGTGCTGGATCATAGGGCAGCCGACCCGGGGTCGGGCTGCGGAGCCGAGGAGGTCCGACTCGGGGTCGGAGTGCTGGATCATAGGGCAGCTGTAGCTTTCCTGGATACGCGTGCCGATCACGTGGGGCATGGCGGCTCAATTCCCCCATAACAGTAGCCCCCCACTTCCGAGCCTGGAACCAGAAGGGGAACAGGTGAAGGGAGTGATGTTTCGAGATTGCCGCCATCCTTCGGAGAGGCGCGCGCGCTTCAAGCTTCCCGCCTTCTTTATGGCGTATGGCGGTTGCTGCTGACCTGGCAACCTGAGGATTTCGGCGGACATCCTTCCTTAATGGTGTCGATTCGCCTTTGGGGTGCGAGCGACCCTTCGGCGGCCAGGCGTCTTCTGGCGTCATCGAGGTGTCACTTGCCCTTTCGCCTATTTAATCGGGGGCCCTCCCCCGTCCGTCTTCTTCTTTACGGACATTTTCGAGTTTCTCCTTTGCGCTACCATTGTTGCCGCCGAAACGTTCGCTTGCTTTTCCTTTGACGCTCTCGGAGCCGTTCTTCCTCCTCTTCAAGTGAGTTTCCCACTCTTCTACTTTGAGCTCTTCATACTTTTTCTTTTTGTACTAGTGCACCCCAGTCGTTCCGGCCTTTCCCTCCTTCTTGACCCCGTCCTGACCGTAGATTGGCCATTAGGGATGGGCGAAGTGGGAGCAGATAGCATCAAGTCAAAACTGGTCGCCGAGGACTTAGACGGATTTGTGGCTCGGTACCACCTTCCCGAGGCCTGCAATGTCACGCTCCCAGGGCCTGAGGAGAGGATGTCTCATCCTCCTCGAGGGAAGATCGCCATCAATGAGGGCATCCTCCAGGCCGGGTTCCGCTTTCCCCCTTCAGACCTAGTCTTACAGGTGCTCCGGGGTTTAGGAATGGCACCGACGCAACTGGTGCCGAACTCGTGGCGTGCTCTGACGGTCTTCCAGGTTCTCTGTCGCTTGCATGCGATTCCCGCCACCTTGAACGTTTTCTGGGAGCTCTACGGCCTGAGCGGCCACCCCCAGGACAAAGGGTGGTGGTGCTTCGCAGCGCGGCGAGGGTGCGGCCTTGTCAAGGAGGGTCCTACCTCCATTCACCACTGGAAGGAGCGCTTCTTTTTCGTTGATGCAGACCCCTCCTGGGAAATCAGGGCAATCTGGGGGACGCCGGTGAAGTCCCCAATTGGCCTGTCGAAGTTGTCGAGGGAGGAATCCGAGGGCGTCGCCGCCTTGAAGGGGTTGGTCGCCGAGGGCCAGCTTCCCCCGGTGGGCCGCCTTATTTCTGAGGATACCTTGGTGAACGTCGGTTTGAGCTCGGTCCCCACCGACCGTGAGTCCGCCATCGTTTCTTTAGCTCTTGGTTGCTTCTTGCTGACTTTTGATTCCCGAAGTTCTTCCGGCGCTAGGCCAGGCATCCGAGGGTTAAACCTCAGGAAACTCTTCCGGCGCTAAGCCAGGCATCCGAGGGTTAGGCCTCAGGAAATTCTTCCGGCGCTAAGCCAGGCATCCGAGGGTTAGGCCTCAGGAAATTCTTCCGGCGCTAAGCCAGGCATCCGAGGGTTAGGCCTCAGGAAACTCTTCCGGCGCTGAGCCAGGCATCCGAGGGTTAGGCCTCAGGAAACTCTTCCGGCGCTAGGCCAGGCATCCGAGGGTTAGGCCTCAGGAAACTCTTCCGGCGCTAAGCCAGGCATCCGAGGGTTAGGCCTCAGGAAATTCTTCCGGCGCTAAGCCAGGCATCCGAGGGTTAGGCCTCAGGAAACTCTTCCGGCGCTGAGCCAGGCATCCGAGGGTTAGGCCTCAGGAAACTCTTCCGGCGCTAGGCCAGGCATCCGAGGGTTAGTCCTCAGGAAATTCTTCCGGCGCTAAGCCAGGCATCCGAGGGTTAGGCCTCAGGAAATTCTTCCGGCGCTAGGCCAGGCATCCGAGGGTTAGGCCTCAGAAAATTCTTCCGGCGCTAAGCCAGGCATCCGAGGGTTAGTCCTCAGGAAATTCTTCCGGCGCTAAGCCAGGCATCCGAGGGTTAGGCCTCAGGAAATTCTTCCGGCGCTAGGCCAGGCATCCGAGGGTTAGGCCTCAGGAAATTCTTCCGGCGCTAAGCCAGGCATCCGAGGGTTAGGCCTCAGGAAATTCTTCCGGCGCTAAGCCAGGCATCCGAGGGTTAGGCCTCAGGAAATTCTTCCGCTCGCTGGTCGGCCAAGGCTGGCGCAAGCCGAAGCGACCGGTCGGGGCTTCCGGCTAGTCTGCTCCCGGGATGATCATCGGGTTAGCCAGGCATCTGAGGGTTGTCAAGCCTCAGGAAAATTCCGCTCGTTGGTCGGCCAAGGCTGGCGCAAGCCGAGGCGACCGGTCGGGGCTTCCGGCTAGTCTGCTCCCGGGATGATCATCGGGTTAGCCAGGCATCTGAGGGTTGTCAAGCCTCAGGGAAATTCCGCTCGTTGGTCGGCCAAGGCTGGCGCAAGCCGAGGCGACCGGTCGGGGCTTCCGGCTAGTCTGCTCCCGGGATGATCATCGGGTTAGCCAGGCATCTGAGGGTTGTCAAGCCTCAGGGAAATTCCGCTCGTTGGTCGGCCAAGGCTGGCGCAAGCCGAGGCGACCGGTCGGGGCTTCCGGCTAGTCTGCTCCCGGGATGATCATCGGGTTAGCCAGGCATCCGAGGGCCGAGCCTCGGGAGATTCCACTCGTTGGTCGGCCTAGGCTGGCGCAAGCCGAGGCGACCGGTCGGGGCTTCCGGCTAGTCTGCTCCCGGGATGATCATCGGGTTAGCCAGGCATCCGAGGGCCGAGCCTCGGGAGATTCCACTCGTTGGTCGGCCTAGGCTGGCGCAAGCCGAGGCGACCGGTCGGGGCTTCCGGCTAGTCTGCTCCCGGGATGATCATCGGGTTAGCCAGGCATCTGAGGGTTGTCAAGCCTCAGGGAAATTCCGCTCGTTGGTCGGCCAAGGCTGGCGCAAGCCGAGGCGACCGGTCGGGGCTTCCGGCTAGTCTGCTCCCGGGATGATCATCGGGTTAGCCAGGCATCTGAGGGTTGTCAAGCCTCAGGGAAATTCCGCTCGTTGGTCGGCCAAGGCTGGCGCAAGCCGAGGCGACCGGTCGGGGCTTCCGGCTAGTCTGCTCCCGGGATGATCATCGGGTTAGCCAGGCATCCGAGGGCCGAGCCTCGGGAGATTCCACTCGTTGGTCGGCCTAGGCTGGCGCAAGCCGAGGCGACCGGTCGGGGCTTCCGGCTAGTCTGCTCCCGGAATGATCATCGGGTTAGCCAGGCATCCGAGGGCCGAGCCTCGGGAGATTCCACTCGTTGGTCGGCCTAGGCTGGCGCAAGCCGAGGCGACCGGTCGGGGCTTCCGGCTAGTCTGCTCCCGGGATGATCATCGGGTTAGCCAGGCATCCGAGGGCCGAGCCTCGGGAGATTCCACTCGTTGGTCGGCCTAGGCTGGCGCAAGCCGAGGCGACCGGTCGGGGCTTCCGGCTAGTCTGCTCCCGGGATGATCATCGGGTTAGCCAGGCATCTGAGGGTTGTCAAGCCTCAGGAAAATTCCGCTCGTTGGTCGGCCAAGGCTGGCGCAAGCCGAGGCGACCGGTCGGGGCTTCCGGCTAGTCTGCTCCCGGGATGATCATCGGGTTAGCCAGGCATCCGAGGGCCGAGCCTCGGGACATTCCACTCGTTGGTCGGCCACTTGTCGCTCGCCGCCCATCGGGGTTTCTCTGTGCCCAGCCGCGACCGTGTTTCTCCTCTCCTCCAAGCGTTGCCTGGGGGGAACACGAGAAGGGTATTAAACGCTAATTAATGCGTTACCTGGGAAATCGGATCGCCAGTTGCTGCTGGTGAGGAGTGTTAGTTGAGCGGCCGCGATACGCGGGTTCTTCGAGGAGGATGCGGCCTGGGCGCGAGCGGAGACACGTGGACCTAGGGGTATACGTCACCCGGATCGTCCTGCACAAAGAATGCGATTTAAGGAGAATGACGCTTAGGAAATCGCGGGGAGATACGCCTCGGGAGCCGGAACGGCTCCGGATTCAGTGCGCCTGCATTTATTGGAGCCACCCGTATCGGAACTACCAGGGGGCCGCAGCTTGGCTATAAATACAGGTGCAGGTACGATGGAATTTGCCAAGCCGGAGCTGCAGGTTGCCATGGATCGCGGACCTCCTCCTTGGCATATGACTGAGAGACTCCTGTCGAAGGAAAGGGGAGGCGCTCCCCTTACAACTTCAGCCAACTAGCCGTTTCATCTGGGATCAACAAGGAGGGTCTCCCCGGCGGAACTCCGCTCTAGGCGTTTCATCCGGGATCACATCTCCCCTCCTTGAAGTTCAGCCTCCCGGTTGAGCTCTGCGCCGGACGCTCAATCCGGGACCGCGCCTCCATATACTCTTCCCCCTTGAATCCCTTCTCTTCCCTTTGAGAGTTGCTAGGAAACACTGCCGTGCGGTCGGCTGGTCACCTCGGACCTCTCCAATCCCGGCCGCTGTGGGGAACCGCATGAGCAAATGGTAGGTAGAAACCACCGCGCGAAGGGCGTTCAGTCCGGGTCGTCCGAGGATAGCGTTGTAGGCCGAGGGGACACGGACGACCAAGAACCCGAGCCGCACCGTGACTTCTGCGGGTGCAATGCCCGCAGTCACAGGCAGCTCGATGACACCTTCGGCCGAGATAGCGTCTCCAGTGAATCCTATGAGGGGGGTGGATGTTTTGTGCAACAATTGTCGGAAAAAGTCCATCTTTTGGAAGGCCTCGTAATACAAAATATCAGCTGAGCTTCCACTATCCACAAGAACACGCCTTACATCATAGTCCGCCATAGTGAGAGAGATCACCATGGCGTCATTGTGGGGAGTCTGAACCCCCTTTACATCTTCATCACAAAAAGTGATTACATTTCCGACCCGCTGCCTCTTCGCGACGGCCACTCCTGATACTTCCGCCGAGCCCCCTGCGTTCCTCACGGGCCGAGAGCAGCCCCCAGTGATGGTGTGGATCACTCCCGCAACGGGTCGATTCTGCTCCCGAGGCTCCTGAGGGGCCGGGTCGGCTGGACGCGGGTCTGCGGGGGGACGTCGGTCGTTTACATATCGACCGAGACGCCCTCGGCGAATGAGAGCCTCGATCTCGTCCCGAAGCTGGAAGCAGTCTTCGGTATCGTGGCCGTGGTCTCGGTGGTACTCACAGTACGCCCGAGAAGGCTTCCTCCCAGGGATCTTCTTCATCTGCCTCGGGACCGGGAGGTCCTCCCGCCCCTTGACCTCCATGAGGATCTGGGCCCGGGGGGCCAGGAGTGGGGTGTACCGGTTGAAGCGTCGGTGCGGAGAACGAGGGCGTGTGGCGCCGTGGTTCCTTGCTGGTGACGGGCTTCTGCGCCGGCGTTGAGGCGTCGGGCTCCTCCTCTGGGGTGCCTCTTTTCGCCTTTTCTTCCCGGGCTTTAGAGGGGCCTCGGCGGCCTCCTTGTTCCGGTGGGAGGCTGCCTCCTCGGCGTCTGCATACTGGTTTGCCCGAGACAACAGCTCCGGGAAGCTCCGCGGCAGGCGTTTGTCCAGGGAGAAGGTGAGTCTGCCCTTCCGGAAGCCTCGCTTCAGGGCTGAGAGAGCCACCTCCTGGCTCAAATTCCGGACCTCCAGTGTTGCCTTGTTGAAGCGGGTGAGATAATCCCGCAGGCTCTCTCCCTCGTTCTGCCGGACATCGAAGAGGGAGTCGGAGACCAGTCTTCGCCGGCTACTGACGGCGAAATGGCTGATGAAGAGACGGGTGAACTGGTGGAAGGACTGGATGGAATTAGCCTCCAGGCCGGCGAACCACGCCCTTGCCGGGCCGCGGAGGGTCGCCGGGAAGGCCTTGCAGAGGAGAGGATCCGATGCTCCATGGAGGAGCATAAGAGTCCTGAAACTCTCCACGTGGTCCCGTGGGTCCGCCGCCCCGTCGTAGGGTTCGATCGCCGGCATTTTGAACCCCGGCGGGTTTAGGGTTCGCAGGATCCTTGAGGCAAGCGCCGGCTGGGAGGAGATTTCCAAGTCGGCGAAGGGATCTTTGGAGTGGCCCTTCAGGACCTGGAGCTGTCTGTGGAGATCGTCCACCCGCCGGTCCAGGGAGCGCGACCGGTGGGTGGGAGACAAGGAGCGGCGCGAGGGGGACCGACTGGAGTGCGGGCCCCTCGAGGACTGGGGTGTCTGAGAACGCGCCCGGGTCCGCCTCTCGTACCCCGCGCAGCTCCGATGAGAAGGTCCTGGCAGAATGGACCGCACTCGAGAATCCTCCCCGCGCCGGCGCTCCTCTCCATGGGAGAGGAAGGAGCGCGGGTTGTGAGGAAGAGGCGAGTGCTCGGGGAGCAGCGGCTCCTGAGCCCGCTGCGGCACCCGAGAGATCACACCCTGCAGATTCTGCACTGCCTCCGCGAGGGTGCGAACCTGCTGGGCTAGCTGGTCGAACTGAGCAGGTTCGACCGTCTGAATGGGAGGAGAAGCGGTGGAATGCTGCTGAGAGTGTGTTGGGGACGCAGCAGCCTCCCGGCCAGAGGCGCGAGAGGCTCCGCGACCGGAAGCATTGGAAGCTCCGCGACCACCTCGCCGTGCCATTACGATCGTTCTGAGATTCGGCCCTTCCTCTAGCGCCAACTGTTGCTGGTGGTCCAAACCGAGAACGATTGACACGACGGTGTGAACGGGGTTCCGCCTGAGTTGTCTTGGTTGGTGCTGGTTGCGCTCCACCTTCCGCCAAGGAACCTGCAAACAAGCCTTGCACCACCACCAGGGTGGTGATGGCCCTCCGACGGTCAAGTCAGAGGAGATTGGAGGAGGAGAGATGATAATCACAAGTGGGAGAGAGTGCTCTGGGAGGTATTGCTTACCCCCCCCCTTCTCCCCCCAGCCGCATATATACCTGGCTGGGAGGTCTCTCAGGGGGGTTTGTCGTCGTGGGGCACGATAGAATGGCCACCGACATGGCCGTTACGGGGCGTCGTGGAGCAGCGCTGGGTACGGTCATGGCAGGGCGTAGTGGAGCTCCGCTTTGTACGGTTGATACAGGAGATCGTGGGCAGCATCGGGTACAGCCGTTGCAGGGAGTAGTGGAGCAGGAGGCCGCGGCGTGCCTCTGGAGAATAGCCTGTCGTTATCAAAAGATCTCCGACTCGGGGTCGGAATGCTGGATCATAGGGCAGCCGACCCGGGGTCGGGCTGCGAAGCCGAGGAGGTCCGACTCGGGGTCGGAATGCTGGATCATAGGGCAGCCGACCCGGGGTCGGGCTGCGGAGCCGAGGAGGTCCGACTCGGGGTCGGAGTGCTGGATCATAGGGCAGCCGACCCGGGGTCGGGCTGCGGAGCCGAGGAGGTCCGACTCGGGGTCGGAGTGCTGGATCATAGGGCAGCCGACCCGGGGTCGGGCTGCGGAGCCGAGGAGGTCCGACTCGGGGTCGGAGTGCTGGATCATAGGGCAGCCGACCCGGGGTCGGGCTGCGGAGCCGAGGAGGTCCGACTCGGGGTCGGAGTGCTGGATCATAGGGCAGCTGTAGCTTTCCTGGATACGCGTGCCGATCACGTGGGGCATGGCGGCTCAATTCCCCCATAACACTATCCATTAAAAGTATTTTAGTCATTTTAATTTGAAACCGTTAACTTTTTGAACGGCGTTAGATGACGTGGGTACATTTGTAAAAATAAGGATGAAAAAAAGTAAAATAGCAAAACAAGTGTTTACGAGGGTATATATGTAAATATTAATTTTTGAAGGATATTCATGGAAAATTTGATATTTAAGAGGATGTTTATATAAAAAAATCATATATTATATATAAAGATTTATTATTTGGCTGTTGGATTCTAATGATCCACCCAATAGCATTCTAGATAAGCTTTTACTTTTTTTTTTTTTTTTTTTTTGGAAGGTAGCATTCTAAAGATAAACTTGAGGAAAAGATCTGCCAAGTGCCAACCTCTCCCATTCCCTCACCTCGCCTCCGAGGGCATGGGCCAATGTCCTATCCCAAAGAGAGAGAGACCTGCGGTGGGGTGAGAAGGGATAAGACTCGGACAGCCTAATCCGACCAGAATAAAGGTTGTCAGGGTGCATGCGGCATATCCCTAGTGGCTACCCTGTACTTGGGACTGTCTTATTTGCTAGGTTCAATCGTTCAGATCAGCAGAAGGTTTTGCACAAGTGTATTTATGTGAGAATAATGTGGATATATATTTAGTCTCATATTAATTATTTGCTGGATAGATTTTGAGTACTTATATAGGATCAAAAAATCTAAATAAAAACTTCCGACTAGTCATTTTGAATGAGATTCTAGGTTGTTATAATTTCCAACCACAATTTCTTCAAATGATCATCATAAAACAAAGTTCGAGTTATTTAATTTCATTCATGTTCCCCTGCGCGTGCGGCATCCGTAAACTCTTTTCAAGAAAGGGGATGGCGTATCATACCGGGATTGATTGAACAACTCCATACCTGTATATCATATGTTAGTATAGCTTTTGTTGTACACTTAAATAGCTGATGGATTTTAAACTATATCAATTCATATCCATCCTTACAGTGACATGGAATGTCTACCTCATTTGTTGCTTTTTCGTATACTTTAATATAGGGAATATCATATAGCTAAGATCTATCCTAACCTTGATTATCTTGAATCTGTTATTCAAAATATCATTGCTAAGGCCCCATGCGTTTGATATCTCCAGACTCATTTAATATGATATGTTACCCTGAAGTTCAAGGAAGAACCTGTGATTCAGTGAGTGGCTTCTACGAGTGCTCCTCTACGTATGCTTTTCCCATCACGCTTATGATTCTGTTCAAAGCCTCATTATATTATCCCTCCCACCATCTGCCTCTTCTCAGGTTATCCCATGAGTTTCTGCCGGATCGACCTCAGCACATACTCCACTACAAATTAAATAAATAAAATATTTTTTTATGCGACGAGTGTGAATATAGCCAACAAAACGAAAAAAAAGAATATCACATAGGAGCTTAGGCACGGACACGTGATTCGTCCAAATAAAACCTCCGAAGTGGTGAGCTGCGAAGAAAGCAACCCAGTCTGCAGCACCATTTGTCTTTCTGTAGACATGTGTAGCCTGAAACATGATGATTTGATTAACCTTTTGAACTCTTTTTTAAGATATCATTCCCTTTCATTAGTATGTGTTTGCACTTTTGCCATGTACCTCATCCTATATGCATATAATGAGATAATCTAAAATATAAATAAGTTTGCTTTAAGCGTAAGGGACTGAACGGTTCCCTGTTTGGCATTGGCGGGCCCTTTCTTGTTTCTATAAAATGAAGGATGGACAGTTTTTTCAACAAGAAAAAAAAAACAAATAAAAGAAGATTATAATGAACAAAACAATAGGTCCAATTAAATCTTGGCGGCAGGTAGTTGTTTGATTTCAAGTGGGAAACCTTGTTCTCACACTGAGAGCAATTATGCTCCTAAAATAGTAATTATGTGCCTCAATTATCTTAGTCGCAAGAAGTCCAAATTTTTATTATTTTATTATCATTGGAATGATTAGAAAGACTATTTTTCACAAATTTCAGGCATAGTTTTCACAAGGTCCATCAACACCAGCTACATGTTTTCGAAGGGTATAAGACAATGTAAGTCAAGCAAACAAGTGTAATCAATCATGCAATTTTCTCGAGAAAATTTACTGAAAAGCAGCAAATGGCATGTGAATTTCCATGGTTAGTGATGTCTCGATCAAAATACAAGCTCGCCGCAAATTTTTCTCTATTGGGAAGTCATTAGAGCATGTTATCTCTTCTTGTTTGAATTGTTTTTTTTTTTTTTTCTATCACAGAATATGAAAATTTTGTAAAGGAGAATTATTTTTTTTTTGAGGGGGTTCAAAAAACGTCTTTTCATTTCATATAATTAGTATAATTTGCTAGATCAAGTGAAAGTAAACAGAACAACATAAGTGAAATGCAAGCTAAGCTTATCCAAATGACCTTCCAATATAAGAGACAACCTAGTCGGCTGCACTGTTCGCCTCCCGATACACATGAGCTATCTAGTAGGAAGTCAGCTCCCTCACCAATATGCGGGTGTTCCGTATCAACGGGTGGCCATTCTCATATTTGTCCACTCTCCGAATCTAGTCAATCATCATGAAGAAGTCACTCTTTAGGCATAAACAAGAGTTACCACTTTCACTCCTCTAGAACACGGAATTTCAGAATTCATAACCCCAATTGCTATGGGAATACCATTTAGTTGTCGGCCTCTAGCACCCGTCTCGCATACAGAATATCCTCTCAAGCTGCTTGTAGTTCTGCTCCCACTACGGTCAGATCTGGTGTGCTCCGCCCTCCTGCTGCAATAAAGGAGAAATTTTCATGTCTACATAATTTTAATATAAATCCCTCATGCAACAAGTAACAACCAGGGAGGTTCATGCATGGGAATGATATATTTTCATAATTGAAGGCACTATATTTTGTTTGTGGAGGAAGCAGTTGGAACAGATAATATCAAGTGATCTTATTCGTTTCTGACACTCCAGACAATGCCCAATGGATGATGGCTACCAACTATGTGGAGATGGCGATTGTATTCTTGGTTCGTACAGGCGAGGACCACATCAAATTTTTAGGTTATTGTATTCACATATGGTCCTCTCCTCCATACCCTGTGGCGGGACCAATTGCCATGCGCACTTGGATTTGGACCGCAAAGACTGATCGGTTCCTTTATCCTGACACTCAAAAAAGAGGGGCCTGCTGTGGCCATCACCATTCACCACACCCCTCTGCATGCATTCGCCCCCAACTCCATCACTTCCCATATTGTTGGTGTAATCACCATTTATCCTAAAAGCTTAAGCTAATAGAACAAGCAGTGATTTTAACATGGTATCAGAGTAGAGATCTTGAGTTCGAATATGTCTCCGTACAATTTAACTCTATAATTAAAATTTTTACATATTGGGCTCATCCATTAAAAGAAAGTCCGGATCATATGTGAGGAGAAGTATAAAAAAACCTCATCCTATCAGCTTAAGCTTTTAGGACAAGCGATGCTTTTAACAATTATTAGAACATCAGAAGCAACTACTCCAGCTGCAACTCCACCACAGCTCACCCCATCCTAGCCCATAGTTTTTTTCTGAATGGAACACATTGCTGCATCACAAGTCCCCTGTCAGGATTAGCTGGCTTTTCCAGCTGGGTTGGATAGAAAAGTGAGGTTGAAGATTAGGGCTAGTGTAATGATGATTTGGAAGGGACTTGTTACATTCTATGCATCGGTAAGGTAATTAACTATAAAAAATTAATTAGCGGCTGTAATCAGGTCATTACCTGATTTGCAGCTGCCATTTGTTGAAGATTTTATTTTTATCGCTTAATTTTGATAGTTATTTTATTTATTTTTTTTGGAAGAATAGTCATATTTTTGTTTAATCCTTAATTTTGTCGCTATGTGTGAATTTTTTTCACAATTGTGCATTGAAACAGGCATAACTAGGCAAAAAAACTGACTTGCAAGCGAGGTGACCATTGCAATATTTTCACTTTTGGACATACATGTAGAAGATCAAAAGCAACTTTGTGGCTCACTTTTCTTCAGCGCTCCAGCAACAAGCTACGCATCCATTTGTGCCCCACCACCTGTTTTGGTTTTTATGACCTTGTTTGCATTGCAACATGGAACCTTTGACAAATCCTTTTTCAATAAATTTCGCATGGTTCAAACGTCCCTTATCATCAAAATGGAACCAAACAAAAGACTATATATATTTTGCAGTTAGTTATTATTTTAGTTTCAAATAATTTCAGTCCAAACAAATTTGATGGCAATTATGACAGCTATTATGGCCTTGTTGGAATCACCCCTTGTTCATGAAATTCTAATAAAAAAGGAGTGCAAATTGTATGATCCATTCCAGATTTATCTTTTTTTTTTCTTTTTTTTTTTTGGTACATCAGCAGTTCGCACTAACCTCGCAAAAACCAAATCGCTTCACAATAGTGGAGGAACAGGTACATCTATGCACTTCTGCAGTAAACATCAGACGTTCTTTAAAATTGGATTCAGATTTAGCTTTTATTTTTTTGTTTTTTCACTTTTACTTTTATTGCTCGTCACCGTGGTAATTATGAGAGTGCATCCGCTTTCCATGTACTATATTTCTCACGTGGTTTGTTCATCCTGTGCTTTCCGACTCCTTGCGCCTTCACTCTCTCCCTTGCAAACTTTGAGTGCCCACACTGTTTCGAGGAACACGCACACAGTGCTTTGTCTTCTTGCACGTTGGAGTTATCTTCTTGGTCCACCGGCGCAAGTTGCAGCTCGCGGGCGTGACATCACCTCGATTCCTTATGCTGCGGATGAGCACTCCCGGCGCCTTCCTTTCGTCCTCTCGGCGGTGGTGTGATGGACTTGTCTCACACACCGAGGTCAAGTCAACACCATTTTGATATATCTTGCTGCCAAGTAGAAGTAGATTATATAGGCAGAGAATTGTTATGGGGTAGCATTAATTTAGTCAACATTTTTTTTTTTGGGGACTGAGATTATACTAAACATGGTACGACTTGATTTTATTGATCATTTGTGAATCTCACTAGCTCTTGCCAACAGTGTTGATGAATGAAAAAAGAAAAAAAAAATCTTGCGACCTTATTTAATCGTTTGTGCACGGCTATCAATTGATTCGAAAATCTTAGAATTTGGATCGGTATCATGTTAGCTTGAATGTGATCTATAGGCTTGAAATTAATTTCGAGTCAAACTTGGAAACCACTTGACTCGACGAGGTTGGGCCCAATGAGAATTCCAATTTAATTTTGAGTCAAACTTGGCAACTACCTGACTTGATGAGGCTGGGCCCAATGAGAATCCCAATTAATAAAGTTTATTATGATATGCATCAGCTAACATATTATATATTATTTTTATGAAGAAAAGCATGCAATCAGTTATTAATTTTAATCCAACAGTTGATTTTTAGTTTAGTC
This sequence comes from Phoenix dactylifera, assembly GCF_009389715.1. NCBI lineage: Eukaryota > Viridiplantae > Streptophyta > Magnoliopsida > Arecales > Arecaceae > Phoenix > Phoenix dactylifera. The sequence goes on along the minus strand of NC_052395.1, from coordinate 17,128,218 downwards.
AGCAGTTCATAATAATTTCTTGAGATAATAAGAAGAGGATTTTGGATGCCCAGCCAACTTATTGAGATAATAATTACCATAATTATTAAATAAAAGATAATCAATAATTGGATCAAGTTTCAAATGAGTTTGAATTGTGCCAGCGTGCTTAAATTTATTGCAACTCAATGAATATTATCAAGCTTCTCAAAAATGGTTCGTATTTAACTTGGTTTAAAAATAAAAAAAAAGCAAGCTTCATCGAACAAGAAAAATTAATTTCAAGCCAAATTTAGCTCTTCAGCTTGATATATATATTATTAGGTATGTTCTATCAATTCAAGCTTTCAAGATGATTAGTTAGTTAACATGATATCAAAGCTCAAATTTACTAGCTGGAGATTACAAGCTCTCCAAACTAATTATTTATTTAATTACTAAATATCGTCTTTAGTTACTCCAGCCTTGGTGATTTCTCTATGTGCATGATCCACGCTACATAATATTCGGTAGGTACGCCGTCGATGCTAATCAGAATAATATCACGGTCTCTGCTTATTTTCTCATGATGGTCTCTCCACGTGCACGATCTGAGCCACACGATACTCCAATGAGTATGCAAATCAAGATTAGTCACATGCATCCAATCTATATATGCCATGGTGCTTCAACAACTTTTGATCATGACCTCGAACTTGGTCAAATGAGGGCTCCTATAGTAGGTTAAATAGGAAATAAAGACATGCCACTTTAAATGGTGGTCTTATTTAACTGAGAGTGATGGGTAGGTGCTTGCAGAAATGGCGAAACAGTAGTTGTTTAATTGATTTTTTTTTTTCTTTTATAAGGCATGGCCGAGCAGTTGGCCAGCGCATGGATGGCCCTCGCCTTTTCTTATGTTCTCAGATATGGCAGGCTTCGCTGTCCTCCAAATTCCGAAGAGCCCAACTTTTCTATACCGAAGAATATTTTATTGTCTCCGGCCAATCGGAATTACGCCATATGTATCCGGGCGATTCTTTATGGGTTTCCGGATAACTACAAATCCCTCAACCCAAGCCACGTGAGCCATCGAAGTTGACGATCAAATCAAGTGCTGCTGGATTTTACGCTGGCGTCGTTGGCGTTACCAAACCCATTCCTATCATCAGTTACAAATTGGAATATATATATATATATATATATATACACCTTCACACATCATCCAAGTGCGTTGAAGTAGATATGTCCACTTACAGCTTCGGTCATACACTTGCTCTCCGCTAAAGCTTCTATAAATGAGTCGAGTTGATCCGTGACCCAGCTTGATCCGGTCCGAACGAAATATTAAGTCTAGGTTCTGAATTTAGATCGGTTCTGAATTTTATAAATTTTGATCTGACTTGATTCGTATACTTTATGGGATAGGCAGAGAAAGACAACGTATGAGTGAGAAAAGTGAGGCAAGTAGGATAAAAGAAAGTGAGACTATGCGTGGTTTGCAAGTGGCAACCCTAACCTAGTTGTGATAGAAAAAATCTCTAAAGATCTTTTCTCATCTTGACAAGATCTGACCCCGCAATTTGGCGCTTTCTCCTTTTTCCCTCTATCAATCCCTCCCTTCCATGCCTTTAGAGTTTTTCTAAGTAGATTCTTAGCCTTCGCCCACTCCTTCCTCCTTTTTAAAATTACGAGGGGCAAGTTACAACCCTATCCAAGCCTGGCCCAAAATTTTTATGGGCTACGGGGTGGTCCTAAGCCCAATTTCTTTTAAAAACATCAGCCTGAACCCAATTAGGTCGGTCCGAAGGACTAAGGATTATCCCGGCCCAAGACCTAGTCGAATTAGCAAAAAGCAAAATTTCTTTGCAACCGACTCCTGCCACCAGGAATGGTTCCGGTGGACTTCCCTCCCACACAGGATAATCAAACCTCTATTACTTCAAGGAACTTGTTGTTGGAAACTGAACCCGGAGGCGACCGGTCTGCTGGGAAGAAGGAGCTCCGGCGAGAACTGGCGGGCGGCGATCCGTCAACAGGCGGCGTCCTCCGCAAGTGGCCTGCAAAAAGCCGGTGGCCGGGGTTTCCAGCGCTGGCCCTCCGATGGCTAAATCAGAGGGGGCAAGTGAATTCAAAAGTGGGAGGGGAGAAAAAATATCACCCCGACTTCAGAGTCCAATCCCCCTTTTTATAGGGAGATATATGATTACCGGTGATATGACGGGGCGAAATTACCGTATGGTTGAGCATGTCGTCGGAATTAATGCACGATTGTATGTATTAATGGCTTGCCGTGTGAGATCAGGTCGGAACCAGGGAGCTGTCATGACGGATCGGACGTAACCGAGCTGAGTTGCCGTGAAGAGCATGGGGTTCGTGGATAACAGGAGTCGCGTGCATTAATTATTGAGGGAGCCGAGGGCCTGCAGAGACCATGTGCATTAATTGTTGAGCGAGCCGAGGGTCTGCATGGACCATGCTCATTAATGGTTGAGTAAGCCAGAAGTCTGCAGAGGTCATGCGCGTTAATTGTTAGCGGCGGTGATAGGGTATGGCTTCTGGTTAAGCTTTAGAAGGATGTGACCGTGGTGGATGGGCGGCGAGGTCGGGCTTCCGAGGTTGGCGAACTCCGAGGTCATGCGCCTGGTCGGGCATCAGGCCGGGCGTCCGAGGTAGGGTGCTTAGACCGAAGTTGCGTGTCAGGTCGGGCGCCTTCAGTTCGGCTGCCCTCAGGTCGGACACTTAGAGGTCGGACGTTCTCAGGTCGGGCGCCGGCAGCCGGTTCACTGGCCTTGGGGCTGTTTATTTTCCCCCAACAGAACTGACTGATTGTTGTTATAATTAATCTAGTTCTCAAATTTCCTTTGATTAATCTGACAACTGACACTTAGATATATGTACAAAAGCTTCTAAAAGTCATGAAATACCAAGAACAGCTATCTTCAAATCATAACGAGCACAAGAGTGTCCAGAATTAATTCCATCACTTCCATATTTCTTAACTACGCGATAAACCAATGTGCTTCTCAAGCACCGCTCCTGCCTTTAGCGCCAGAGTAAAGGTATCAGGCGTCGCAGGCGTGCGTCTCACAGCCTTCACTCCGAGTGGAGTGAAGGTTACCTCGAGAATGGACTCTGCATCAAGTTTGGAAGTTTCATAGTAGGAAAAAGGTATCAGGTATGCAAAATAAGATGGATATATTGTAATTTCTCAAAATAAGAACGGATCTCGTGGCTTCAGCCATATGGTCAATTACCAGAACAAAAAAAAGTGATATTAATGTCTTCAAGAGGCTGAAAACATTAAAGTACAATTTAGATAGGAGCTAAGAAGATGAAGAAAGATATTATAAGCCAGTAGAAATAGCATTCAACCTGGGAATTTATCTTCTGATACTAATTAGTCTCATACTCCTTCCCTAGAACAGTCGTTAGCAGTGCTTCAGACCTATAGTACAAGAAAGCACCAGAAACTGTCAAACCGTCAATGTAGCTCCATGAAGCCACTGCAACTCCTGTCCAAAAATTTGATGACTGCTGATATAATCCGCTGAAACACTCATCATCAGAAACACATTTAATAAGAAATTATGAAGTCAACATACACAAGCTATGCCAATTCCATCAACTAATGATAGACCTTGATTTAATATAAAGTGCCTAAGAACTTCCTTCGGTTAATGAAATCAACATTAATGACAAATTGATAAAGCAAATCTCCATATTTTTAAAATAATGATATAAAACTGAACATCTGTAGTCTAATGATATAAACATTAAGGTACAGATCTTTAAGCCCGGAAAGGAGGAGATTAGGAGAGCCCTCACTAGCCTTAGAAATGGATCGGGAATGGAAAATGGAATTGATCATTGGGGGAGAGAATAGACCAAATAAGAGTAATGAGAAGCCACTTGTGATTAGTGATTTAGCGCCTAGCTGCCCACGGGCCTGATCAGCCCATTTTGAATCCGACTGGGTTCGCGCCTGCATTTAGGCCTCATCCAAGATCGAACTTGGATCGGACCAATGATATACTCGAGCCCGATCCAAAAAAAAAAAAAACGGGCTCTATAATTTAACCCAAATCTGGCCTAAAAATGTTTGAGCCTAGACCGCAGCCCAGCCTAAGGTCGGCCTGACGTGATGGGCTTCAGTCTGGTCCAAGCCCATTTTCAGCCTTATGCCTACCTATCACCCCTCGTAGGTTGACTCCTACTCCCCCTTCTTCTGCTGCATCCCCTCTATCTCTCTCTCTAGCCCAACCTGCTAAACTGTATGCCCCGTTTTGACTAAGAGGGGTTGATCCTACTTTTTGCAACTTATACCCGCTCCACCCTTCTAAGTTAACTCTAACTTGAATCGAACTACTGGCCCTTGTCTCAGGTGGCAAGGGATGGCACCATTTGCACAAACTATGGGTGGTTAGTTGACTAGTGTATTATTAGTCCTTGCACACTTTTCATTTAATCTGTTTGGATTCATTTTTTTGATCTGGATCCAAACCCTAATCATCAATCTCTCAGACGTGGGCCTGTCCAAAGCTAATACATTACATTCTCAGATGTGGGCTTGGCCTGAGGTTCGCATGCGGATGTGGGCGGCGGCGGCATATTGCGGGCTTGAGAAGGCCCAAACAACACTTTATCGCTATGCGCGTGGGCTTAACGCGTCACTACTCGACGGCCCAGGCCTTCCCAATCTGGTCCCCTCCCTTTCTTGGCCCGAACCAGAAAGCACGTGGGGGCGTACGTGCAGCCCCGCTGCTTTAAAATTAAACGCCGCTAGTATAGTCGGTGGAAAGAGGGAGAAAAAAAAGATATCCTGCTGACCGCTGCGTGTTCATACAGCTCGGACCCAGGTCCAAGCAGCGGGATCGGGAAGGAAATCTCCACTTCCAGGTCGCTTCCTCCTTCCTCTCTCCCTCTCTCACATCTCTTCTTTCTTGCGAACCCTACGTCCGGAGCTAATGTGTTAGGTTTTGGGCATTCTTCGCCAAGAGAATGGGGGCTTTGGCGATTTTCGACGGGTTTAACTGCATCAAGTTTCTTGCCTTTTTTCCTCCTTTCTTCTTCTAATGCTTCGTCGTTCTTGATTTGTTCAAAAGTTGAAATTCTTAGGGTTTCTTGATTTCTGGTATGCGATTTGGCTGGGTTATTTCAGGCTTATGTGGACGTTCTTTGATTTCTATGATGCTAATGCGGCTCCAATTGTGCAAGATCCGAACCTTCCCCCCCTTTTTTTTCTTGTCCATCTCTTGTCCGGTCGTTTTCTGTCGCGTTTTACTATTCAAGAATTGGATGTTTAAGGGGTTTATGCGAGTTATCTGTTTCTTGGATTTCTCCCGTCCTATTTCTCCAAAAAGAAAACATGTCTCTTGAATTTGAGAAGGGATGCATCTTGGTTCTTGAGTTCAGCTCTTGGGATTTCTTTGAACTGCTTTATTTGTTGCTTGCGTGAATTGTTGCTGCTGCATTACAGGAGATCTTGTGGCCGAAATGAGTTTTGTTGTTTGATATCCAACTTTTTCTGGTGCTCATCCGATACAGTTGTGCAACTTAATCTCACCTTTAAGGATTTCTTGCAAATAGTTCGTTATAAAAATAAGATGGAAATTGAAATTATTTTGTTTGTGTTACTGTTTCTGATTGTTGAGATGTAATTGCTACTTTCTATTGAATTCGTCTACCAATGTACTGTAATTTCTACTTTCAAGCAAATTTCTTCCACTAATCTAGTGTAAGTTCCACCCGCTTGTGATTTATGGGTGCAAAAGGGAAAAAGAATATCAGCAGGTTGCAGTACAATCTGTTGATTCATCCAATCTACAAATGTAGAATTTTGACATGGTAGGCCACTAGGGGTCAATTGAGAATAGGACAGGAGTGCCGCCATACTGAGTTGAACACAGGATATCTTCATAGAGGAGAGCTGTGCCGAACGGCCAAGATAAGTCTGGTTGGCCAGGGTCAATTAGATTTGTAGTTTGTGTTTAGCCTGAATTGTGATTGATTCTTATTTTGCTAAAGCGAAAATTCACCAATTTCCCCTCTACTATTTTACTTTTTTCTTGATACAGTTCATCTAAATTGAAGAATTCTGGTGATTGCAGTACTGTTTCGAACAGATCTATTGGAACCTCATAGCTTCCGCACTCCATGGAAGAGTAATTCATCCTTCATAATTTTTTTTTTTATGCTTTGTCAGATTGAATCTAAGTCTTGCCAATGCTTTCAGGGAAAATATTCTGGATCTTCTCCAACGATATCGCCGCGATCGACATGTACTTCTTAATTTTATCCTTTCTGGTAGCTTGATCAAGAAAGTTGTAATGCCACCAGGTGCAGTTTCCTTGGATGATGTTGACATAGATCAAGTCAGCATTGACTATGTTCTTAACTGTGCTAAGAAAGGTAGTGAATCCTAATTGTTTTTCTCCATAAACCTCACAAAACAATACCAATTCCATTTAAAGTAAGACTAGAGGAGCATTTGGTGATGTAGGTGAAACACTTGATTTGTCGGAAGCCATTAGACTTTATCACGACAGCCTTGATTATCCTTCAATGGTAAGCTGTTAGATTATTTTGCATAACTTCTTGATCGTAAGCTTGAAGAACGCTTTGGATTTCTTTCACATGTCAAGGCTACTAACCATATTTTTATGCTACTTCCCAGCTCCCTAGGACATAACTTAAGCTTAACAACCATTTAAGAAAATATTGCTGTCAGTTATTTGGTTTGATCTGTGGTAATTTGAGTCTTACAATTGTTTAAGTTAAATGCAACAAAATGGTTCATGACTTACTATAAATTGTTTTAAAATTCTGTTTATCTTTTCATCTAAATTTATTATTTCATCTTGGTTATGCTATCATAGTTTTTTGTATGTTATTTTTTTTTGCCATAAAATTTAGTGCGCGGAATATTGATAGTAAAATAACTCCATTTTGGGCAATGAAATAGACGAGCAAGTCTGCAGCATCTGATTCACCAAGAAAAGCAGAAACATTGGTTGCCGAAAACGAGAGAAGAAATAGACGCCGATACAGCAGGTTCAGTACAATGAGAGAAGAAAGATGATGCTAAGCTCAGGAACTAGGGCGCAAAGTCATATCCTTTCTCTTTTCGTTGTGTGCATCTTCCTATTCATCTGTGGTTGGTAGAACTATAGGACTCCCATTAACTCATCCGCTTAGTTATTCAAATAGGCCCTCCCTCTAGCTCACCAATGGTGGTTCACTTAATCCCCTGGACTTCCTAGGTAAGCAAGTGCTCTGCTGCCTACACTTTTTACAGAGATTTAATCTAGTTTGGTAGGGACTCGAACTTTTTGGTTACACATATCAAGACAATTGCAATGGTCTTTTTTCTCAAGGAACTTCACTGTATGTTAAAAGTAACTTGCAAAGAATGTTGATCTGGTCAGCAAAGAACTAACCCTAGTTGCCTTGTGTAATCTTGACATTGTTGATTAGTCCCTCGAAAATTGGATAAAAAAGTTTATTGTTTAGTTTTTGTCAAAACTGAGGTTAGACAAGTGAACAAGATGTCGGAATATTTATATGCTTTTAAGAGATGGCATGATATAGCAAAAAAGGAGCCTAATGTGATAACAGAATTTTTCCATGCATCCCTACCCCCCCTCCCTTTCTGCAGGGCATCCCTCCCCACCTCCCTCTGCCTCCCTAATGAACAGAAGGCAGCATTAAATGAAACATAGAAGCTGGCATCTAGAACTTTCCAGGTTGAAAAATTTCAAGAAATTATAAAATTTCGTGACCGTAATCCTATTTCAATTTTTCATAGAGTCGAGTAACACTTCACATTTCACATTGATTTATGATACTATTGTTCTTATAACCTGTCCTTGTCGTTTATACATGCAGTTTCAGCTAGCCGTACTGTATATCTGATCAGCATCTAAATACTGAACTCGTAATTATCCTTTATGAGAAAATAATTGATCCATTGTCCATACAAATTATTCTGTATCTGTTCTTCCACATCTTTTGTTGGATGATAATGCACAGGGTATCAATGATTATTAACATGCTTTTCAAATATCTTTTATCAGAGCAATACAGGGTCTATAGAAGAGTTCTTTTTGGCTACAAAACCTGAATCTTCAGGGCCATCACCAACACGGATGCCACCACCAGTACCTGTCACCACACCATTACCCATTTTGACAAGTTTGTCAAAGTCACAGTCATTTCAATCTTCACATGAGCAGGAATTAACTGTAGATGATATTGAAGATTTTGAAGATGATGAAGAAGAGGTTGATAACTTCATAATTGCCAGAAGGCAACCAAACAATGCTAGCAGCTTTTTATTGCGATTGCCATCATTTTCTACAGGTAAATATGAATAGAAATCTTGAATCTATGTTATGTTTGATGGATTTGTACCAGTTTGAAACTAACACATCTGACAGGACTTGTGTGAAAAAATTGCTAAAAAGAGACTTTTCTCCTATGCAATATATGGGTGGGCATCTCATGCCCTTTTTTTATTATTATTTAAAGATCTTTTTTAGGCATTGGGCCACACAATGGGATAGTCTTCTCCTAGTACTCCTAAACACTCCAACCTTGATGAAGGCTGGATTCAATCTCGTCTCTTGTACAACCAGTCAACAACCAAGAGACTTTACCAGTGGGCTAAACTAGCTCCTCATTTGAAACTGTTGCTGTTTATGATGAACCAACTATCTAATTAGTTTGAGAGTTAGAGTTGGCTATAGGCAATCCATATCATCTAGGGCCTTCATAAGCCCAAAAATAGATTTAGAAAACACAATCTTATAGCTACGCTACTAGAGTTGTATTATCAAATGAATAGATATTCTAATGGTACATGATACCACAGGAAAGTTAATTGATTCAACTGCAATATTAGGTCTTTCTCTCAATTGCCTTGACAGACAAATTGACATGCTTCTCATTTTCACCATTGGAAGAATAAACAAGTGAGAACAAAGGAAAGAGGGGTAAAAGGTGGACATGAGTTTAAATTAGCACCTCATGGATCTAACCAATTAATATTTTTCTGCTTTTTTACATTTAGTTGTTCAACAATAACTAATGGAGAGATAATTGTTCCATCAAAAAAAAAAAGTTGAGGCTTCCAAGTAATCAAAACTATAAAACTATGTTTGATTACAAATTAGAACTATGATGTACTTCCAGATAAATTGATGGTGCTCCCACTATAAAGTGTTTGTTTGTTGATATCCTAATTTGATATAAATCACCCAGATTTTCTTAAAGATCAGTGGTTAGACTGAAGGCACACATGATGGAATTTTTGGTTCAACAAATTATATTGAATTATTATTGATGGAGACCAAGGGAACAATTGACCAACTTGGATTGTTTGATCTCAAATTAGGAAATCATTTCTTGTTCATAAAGTGGAATGTCAACTTATACATAATCATTTACTCACGAAAAGCCTTTTTCTTTTTTGACTAGCTGATTGTACTGAAAGTTTGTTATTGTCCACTAGTTATGGCAACATGGGTTTGTATAGTTAAGGATAATCTAGTAATTTTTGTTTTTGGTTTTTTAATCTGTGTTCTGATATCAAACCCAACAATTGGTGAATTTTTTTAGAATTTTTTTTGAAGTGTTGTTTTAAGTAATATTAATGTCTGATAGTCCATTTTAGGTATTTTTTGGTTGGGAGGCCCAAACTTTTTGTGATTAAGTTTTGGAAAGTTAGGTGCTTTTATACATCAATTTCCAGATGGATTTATATTCCTCATCTTGTTTCTTTATTTTCTTCTTAGCTGTTTGAGACTCTCTTCAGGAAAGGGCTAGTCTTGAGTCATAATAGGAAATTTTACTTGTCTACTTAGGCAGAGGTTTTGTTCAAATCCTTTTGTAATTTTTCTCAAGGTCACGAGGAACTGCTAAGGCCTTGTATAAGTTCCATTCCCCAAATTTAGAATAAATCCTGGATAATTCAATAAAAGTTAGAGGTTTTGATTTTCTTCTCCCGCGACGCGATTCCATGACTTGGAGGTCAAATTCCTTCACTCTTAGGTTCGATGTCTATATATTTTGTTTGTGCGATGTTGTCTCTTTCTAATATCTTTCTTGCAGCTTCCTTAAAACTTATATCTTATTTTCTTCTTCTTTGTGTTTCAAGCCACCCTTATATAAACCTTTTAGAACATCATCAAACCCATAATCCGTAATTTGTTTTGCCTCTATGACATTTTACCATCCATTTCTATCGTCTTTGCTCAAAATTTCATGTCTACTTAAAAACTAAATCTCAGGCTATTTTTAATTTCAGGCATACATAATATTTTCCTTATCTCTTAAGTCAAACCTTGAAATTAAACTGCAAGCATTTAAATTCTGAGCAAAGACTTACCTGCTATATAAATTTTGCAAGTGGATTCCAACTCAAACGGTACAAGTTGAGGAAAATTTTAGATTCAAAAAGAAAATCCCATAAGTGCAACTTTTGTTATTGCAATTCAAAATCCACATCAAAATCTTTAACATTCTTGTTCCTGGAACCTTCCTACATGATGTTTGGATGTTAAAAGGCTTATTTTTTTTGATCTTCCAGAATCACTCTCACTTTGAATCACATGACAATCTATCTCCATATCTTAAGTCTGGTCTTCATATACTTTGCCACTAAATATACACATCATGGCTTGATTGTCATAAAACATTCTTATGGAGTGACTACCATAATCTTATCCCTTCTAGTGAAGTCTTCAACTATACTACTGCATATGCCATATGTACAGATATAGATAAATGTCCAGTCAACTTCTGCATTGGATTTCTTGTAAACACTATATTTTTTTAATTCTTTCAACTAAAGGAACTTTTTATGTTTATACAACATACCATTTTTCATTTGCTAGAACAATAGTTACAACTAATAAGGGCCGATAAGGAATATCAGAATCCAGAAGAGCAAAAAATTGAAGAAAAAATATCAGATGAGCAAGAGAATGCAGATTGATCCATGTCCAACCTGCTCCACCCTTAATATGAGCGAAGCTCATACCTTTAGTTAGGTTCCATGAGCCTTGATCTTATTTTGATACCAAAAACCTGTGAGCCAACTATGTTGGCTCTAGATCTTGCAAAATTTGGACCAACTTTGCCTGACCTATTTAGACCTGTAACGACTCATCTTGAAATTGCCCGGGACTCTAGGTTTGACCCTTAAATTTATGTCTTTGAAAACTCTCATGAAGCAACCAAGAACCTTGATGGCTTTTCTAGAGAACTGTTATCTACCATGGTCTTCCTTATAAAGGAAGCTGTCTTTTCCAATTAGCTTTCTCTCTGTTTTTTATTTTTATTTTTATTTTTCAGTGAAATAACCCTGCGTTCTTCAGCTACTGTTCTGTTGACTTTAGTTTTATTTTAAAGCTCAACCTTGATAAATGTTATAAACTCCTTAACACGAGTTTTTCCGACAAATACTGGCTGACAAGAATTTTAGGAGGAAAACCTTGCTATTAGTAACTGGGTTTTTCATTCTTCTACTCTGTTGACCATTCAGTGGTATAACATTTTTTTTGATATTTTGTATAAATTGTGATTTAGAATTGTGAATATATTGTCAAGTAATCTCATAATTCTATAAACTAATTGTAGATAAGTCAAGGAACTGTTCTGTTATAAATTTGGAGATCATGGAGCTGGTGCCATGAGACTTTCTATATCATTCTAGTAGATGCAGATTCATGATGGCCATACTACCATCTCAGTTCCTTCTGGTCATTAACCTTTATAAATTAACTTTGAAGTCTCTGTTTACATTCTTTCCTAGATGGAATACTTTATTACTTATCTTATTTTGAACTTCCTTCAATTAATTTCCTCATGAAACCAACACTTCAGTTTAATCTTTTTTTGTTATCTACATATTCTATTAGAATTTCTTATTGCCTATGCTTTATGCAAATTAATTATTTCGTTTATGAAGGAGCATGGTTGCTGATGAACATCCTTGGTGAGTCTACAACAAATTAGACAATAGGTAGTGAAAAGCTGATGTCAGTTACTAAATCATGTAACTAGATCAGCTCTGTGGAAGATATCTCATTTTCATTGTACAACTGAGTGAAATGCACCAGAACTTTAAGATTTGTTTTTTGTCCACAATGCAACTCGCTGGTGCTTTATCAGCTGATCATGAACCAAAATAAAATCTGGAAGCTACTAGTATATATTGCACTCATCCCCAGAAGCACAGACTAAGCTGTCTCTAGATTATTAATTCGAGTTCCACATGCGTTGCCCTCCTGTTAGACCAACAAAAGGCTGCTTACACTAATTTCACGACCACCAGTCATGTAGCTATGTATACCATATCCATTAATGACCTAATTATGGTGGGCTCGTTATTAGCTTTAAAAGACCGCATATTACCAAAATGTAGAAGTTACAAGAAAACAAAAGAAATCTTTTGGAGTATTTTTACAAATTATATAAAATATTTTCTTGGGAGGAATGTTTGAAAATAAATATTTTCATGTTCTTTCTTTAAAGAAAAAATTCTTTCATGTTAAATGGATAAATGGAGATTAGCAAAAATGCAGAAGTCTTCCCAAAAAATCCAGGTCTGTTCTCAATCAGGACTCTTGGGTCATAGACGAATCGATTTTCAGATTCCATCTCTTCCTGGAAATCCCATGAAGAGCTACCCAAATGAATGTAATTTCTATTTCCTTTCTTTTTGTGCTAAAAGGGCTATATGTCATATCATTATCTTTCAGGATATGTTACATCTTTATCCTCCCTAAGGTGGCTTTTTAATACTCTGACAAAAAAGTCCTATATATTTCCAAATAACCATGTTTTCTGCTAAAATTTGCAATTCAGTGTGCAACCTGACAAGCATCTCATTGATTTAACTTCATTTAGCTAATCCATTTCTGAAATCATTATATATTTCCCTTGATGCATTTTCAACAAACCATGGTATTTTTTCCTTTCATTGTACCAGCTGCAAATAAACTTGAAAATTGGTCTTGAAGTCTAGTTTTTGACCTTTAATTATACAGTGCTTGCTTTAATCCATGGAGAATTCTCCCAGCTTTTCCTAGGGAGCTGAGGTTAGCTTCTAATCCCTCTACTGTATAAGCCCTTTATGCTTTCATTTGTTGAAGTAAAATCCATTCCAGCGATTCCATGCACTTATGTTAGAGATCCATCTTTATTGATTTTAAACCATCTATTTTCCAGTCTATTCCATTTTAGAAACTTGTCATTTCTTTCTCTCTTCATCTAATCTGTAAATTCTTATTGCCATTAAACAATGTCTTTTAATCCAATAATGTCTTCATACATGTTATCTCCCAAAACATCTCTTGATTCTCGTGTCTATTACCACTGACATCTGACAGAACTATAGAAAAAGTTTGACAGTAGCTCCATGATAGACATACAATGGACAAATTATTTGTTTTTATTATCAAATTCAAGTTCAATTTCCCATTTTCTAGAACAAACTTCTTGCAATTTCTGCATTTCCTCTTTCCTCCGTGTACAGTGAATCACCCTCATGCCCAGAGGCATGTCCTTTATATTAACTTCCTCTTGGGTAAGATGTCCAAGAAACAAGAAGCTCGACCGCTCGTGTTAGCTTGAACAAAATATAGCTTAATATAACACCAAGATTATGAAGGAAGCAGATTTTCTTATTGTTCTGTGGATATAGAAAGTTGAAATTGTAAAATTTTGTTTTGTGAGGTAGTGAAATTGTAAACTTCTATATCCTCATTAATGTATGCTATCTGTATTGAGGAGGAAAACCAACAGGCTTACCTTTCTCATTCTTTGTATGGAAGATAAACCCAGTCATCCATTATAGAACATGGTCTAATAGATCTTTCCAGAACTATGATAGATAAATTGAGTTTTAATAGTCGCTTATAGCCTATAGGTAGGCCTATTCATTTCTTCTACAGAACTGCAGAGATTACTTTTGGCTATAACACTGCATCATAACTTTGTGATGCTCTGGAGTTGGCCTCGAGAAATGGAATGAAGCCATCAGAGGGAAGCGCCATAAAACTTCGACTTCTCCTATAGAGATTAGTTAATGAATCATTGGGTGGTGAGGCATTAGGTGGGTGAAGAATAGGAGAGATAATAAGATGAAGGAAGTTTGGGAATGCTAGGCTATAAAAAGGAAAAAAGAAGGGTTCAACCAAGTGGGAAGGTCACCAAATAAGATGAATAAAAAAAATAGAGCCAGGGTAGGCAAGAAGGGATACTTAAGTGAAAATTTTTCGTTCGTGCTTTTAGTGTATGTAATTGAAGATGGGTCCTACAAGAGACCTACCATATGGATTAACCATTCCAAGGCTGGGTTTTCACCAAAACCTTGAATTATGAAAGTGAACTGATAGGAATAATAGCTTACATAATGTATTATCTGATTACAGGTATCACAGATGATGATCTTCGGGAAACTGCTTATGAGATCCTTGTTGCTTGTGCTGGAGCTGCAGGGTATGCTTCTGATTTGATGAGCTTCTTGCAAAGCATTTTTTGGTGATCAGAGTTTCATTTATCAGGAGTAAACTTGTAAGTTCTTATAAATTTCAATCCCTTTTTGTGCTTTTGATTTTTCTTTGGTATTTAGTGGTCTCATAGTACCATCGAAAGAAAAGAAGAAAGAGAAGAAGTCCAAATTAATGAGGAAGCTTGCTCGTAGTAAGAGCGAAAATGTCACACCCCAAACTCAGCATGTTCCTGGATTGGTTGGTTTGCTGGAGACATTGCGAGCCCAGCTGGAGGCATGTTTCTTTTCCTTTGCTCTTATCCTATTTGTAGTCATTAGCCAAAATGTTGTCTTAATATCCATTGAAATGCTTGCGTATATCAACACTCATGCGTATATCTTTCTATACATGTAAATGTTAAAATGGACTCTCAAACTACTATATGGAAGAAGAAGCAATGTGATGCCTATTATCAAATCGACCCTTGAATCCTTGTTAATTAGCCATAGTGCTGAAATGGCAATATGCAGATTTTTTTTTTTTGTAATCATGTAGTTGAGTAACCCTACTGTACTTCCATTCTCTAGAGTAGTATAACCTTTGGGGAGTGTTTTTGAATTCTTTGCTTTGCTATGCATGTATAGCATGTTCAGTTTCTTTATTTTAGAGTAGTTGACCCAGTATAACTGAAGGAGAAGATTAAAGATGGGAGTCTCGGCCGGTTCAGCCCGTATCGGACCGGTCCGGTCTCTAAGCGGTCCGGTTCCGCAGTGAAAAGCGGTTCTGGCCCCAATGAGGTCGGAATCGAGTGGTACAGAGCCCTTATTGGCCTGAACCAGCTGGTATAAGAGCGTACCAGACGGAATTGGACCGGTTCTATTCGGTTCGGCCTACGAACCAGATGCTTTAATGCCACTCTGTGGCATTCCACAATGCGCTACAGAAATGCCACTCTGTGGCATCCGGTTCGCCAAAGAGTGGCATTTGCCACAATGCCATGGAGTGGCATTTGCACTCTGTGGCCACAGCGCGCTGCTAGCCGGTTCGGTACCCGTATAAACTGGTCCAAACCGGTACTGTACCGGTCTAGTAGGCGACCGGTACATCATTCCTTGGATGGGACATATGTGAGATATCATGTTTTATGAAGATACCTTAATCCTTGAAAATCTATTATTGCAAAAAGGAAGGCTGTCTATAATATATTAAAAACTTAAGGATCATGGGATTTGTGTTAAGCACGATCATTTATCTCCCAAATAGTTGAAAAAAGGTTTTGATGAGAGTGATTATTGTGTCTCCAAGTGAACGAGATTATATAGTTCCTTTGTTATCTTACTTTGCTTATTTCCACAGATCTCAGAATCATTGGATATTAGAACAAGGAAAGGATTGCTTAATGCTCTTGCCGGAAAAGTGGGGAAACGAATGGACAATCTTTTAGTTCCACTTGAATTGTTGTGTTGTGTTTCAAGAACAGAGTTTTCTGATAAAAAAGCATATCTTCGGTGGCAAAAGAGGCAGGTGAGTATCCACATTCTGTATAACTAAATTCTGATTTATTTATAGTGACATCAGTCTTAACGTTTTAATACTTCATTTCTTCTTAGCTAAATATGCTGGAAGAAGGCCTTATAAATCATCCTGTAGTTGGATTTGGGGAATTAGGGCGCAAAACCATTGAGCTAAGAAACCTTCTGCGAAAGATAGAAGAGTCTGAGGTAACCTCTATTGATCATAGAGCGCACAATAGCATTTTACCTTTACACTTACATAATTGTTGTTATTATTATATTGGTTTCTGTATCTACAGTCACAAGATTCAACAATTTTTCTTGAAAAATGCATGGTGGATGCTCAGCTGAATCCTTCAGCAAATCATAAATTTATGAAAATCATAAACACAAATAGACAGTAAAATTCATGAAAATCATGAAGAATTCACAAATCCAAGAATTGTTGACTAGAGTGAAAACAAGTCCATGGCACAAACACTCCAGTTTTCAGGCACTGAGGCAGGTGTGGGTCTAGGGATGTGTGTACTTGACTTACTGAGATATTATACATAAATACATGCATACAAAGACATTATACATAAATACATGCATACATCCATACATACCTTTGTACATAAATGCATACATACATACATAATCCTACCTTTCCTGTTCTCCTTATCTTCTCCCCTTTTGTCCCATTCTTATCTCCATGTTTCTATTCTTGTCACCCTTTAACACGGCCACATCTTACAATTCTTCATGGCTTCTTGGGTCAGCGTTCACCCTCAAGAAAGCCCTTGAATATTTATTTTTCTTAAAATCCAAACACCAAGTTCACTGGATTCTTACCGAATGCGAAAACTTCCCAACCTTACTGCTTCTAGGTTCTAATTTATATAATTTTTGAATTGATACATGCATCCATGCATGCATGCATACGTACACTCGTAAATACATCCATCCATCGATCCGTACATCCATCCATCAGACCTACATGCATGCATACATAAATAATTCTACATTTCATATTCTCCTGACCTCCTCCCTTTCCCATTCTCATCTCCTCCTCCCTTCTCCCATTCTCATCTCCATGTTTCTCTTCTTCTCACCCTTTTACATGGCCTCATGTCACAATTCTTCATGGCTCCTTGGTTCAACCCACCCTCACAACTTCTTTACCCTCGAGAAAGCCTGTGAATATTTATTTATTTTTTAAAATCCCAACACCAAATTCACTGGTTTTTACCGAATGCCAAAACTACCTGACCTTGCTGAATTGTTCTCAAATCCCAAACTTGTGACTGTGCTACTGTGGTGTCTCTTACTGCTTCTAGATTCTAATTATATAATATCTGAATTGATATTGGCAACTTGCAAATTCATTGCTTATGCTGATAATGTTTTTTCTAGTCTCTTCCGCCATCAGCTGGTGAAATCCAACGTACGGAATGCTTAAGAGCTTTGAGAGAAATTGCTAGTTCACTTGCTGAAAGGCCAGCACGGGGTGATCTAACAGGAGAAGTATGCCATTGGGCTGATGGTTATCCCCTCAATGTCAGGCTGTATGAGAAAATGCTATGCAGTGTTTTTGACATCTTGGATGAGGGGAAGCTTACAGAGGTTGTCATGCTCGTCAATGCACTGATTCTCTAAAAAACTAAGATTATACTTGTGGTTACATTTATCTACTGAAATAGTCAGTTACATCTAATATTATCTTGTAATTGTAGGAGGTGGAAGAAATTCTTGAATTCCTCAAGTCAACTTGGCGAATTCTGGGGATTACAGAAACCATTCATGACACATGCTATGCTTGGGTGCTATTTCGGCAGGTAAATGAAAATAATAAAGCTTGGAAAATACTAAAAAAAGAGTAGAGATGAAGCTCTGTATGTCTACATTACATTTATTGATCTGATAACTAGCTAAATTTCATTGGTAAGAAAAATGCAGTTCTCCATCTTCCTGTATAGCAACCTTTTCAATGCTTTATCCTTTATTTACCTCTCAGGAAAAGAAACTGAAATTATTCTTGTTCTCCTGAACCTTTTGGCTATGGTCAGCTTACTAAGTGTGTTAATATGATTGGTTTACTAAGCTATAATTTTTATGGGGGTTTCTTTCTCCTAAGTTACTATTCTTTTCTTTTATGATGAGACATATGGTGCACACAATTTTCTACTTCAGTGGCATCTTTCACTTGGTGATAAACCTGCTTTAAGATACTGTGTGTACTTGTGATATATGCATAACCTATCTGCACCTGGGTTATTGACTTCTTGTTAATTGCTAAATGGTCTTTTCTTGTTTAGTTTTCTTTCTTTTCTTTTTGCATGTGTGCGCACGTGCATGTGTGCATGGGGTTGTCCATTGAGATATTATTGTTCTTTTTCTTTTCTTTTTTAATAATCAGACTTTATGTGCAGTCCTTTTTTTCTTGATGATACATGTAGCTGATGCTGCTTTGCTTGATCCAATTTGAATTTCAAATTGCACAGATTTCATTCCATATGAATGACATCTTGTCTTTAGGCTAGCTTAGACCTAAGGATCTGCTTTTGGAAGGCCCCATTATAATGATATGTCATTGTATAGTGATATCATTATTTGATTAATAATTCTTAGGCCTAAAGTTCACGAACCGTCATTTTCCTTTAGAAATATGTTGCACATGATCCTGATACTGTGTGCGTGCCCACTTTAACTGTTTAGAATCTTTGATCGCATAGCTAAACCACCCATGGTCTGCTGTGCCGGTACCGGACATCGGATTGGTAGCCCGGCGGCATGGGCTCGCGCCATGCCGTGCCAGGCCTGTATCGACACAGTAGAGGAAGCGGAGGAGAGGGTGAATGAGAGAGGAAAAGAGAGAGAGAGAGGAGGAGAGAGGGACGGCGGATGGCTGGTGCTTGGGTCCCCTGTTTCGTTTGAAACATGGTTCGGCCGCTTTTTAATTTCGCGACTTTTAAGTGAACGAAACAGGAGATCCAGCCACGATCTCCGTCTCCTGCCCGAGCGTCGGCCTCTGACGGCCCTCCGCCACCTTCCGTCGGCCTCCCTCCCTCTTTCTCTTCCTCCCTTCCCCACTCGCTCTCTCTTTTCCTCTCTTTCCTTCTCCTTCTTTTCCTCCGGCAACGGGTTTCGTTTCCGTTGCCGGAACTGTCCCTATTCACTGCCGGGATGGCTCTGTATGATGGGGCGGTTCCGCCGACCCTGAAACCACCCCATTTAATGGGTCAGATCCTTGTGCTTAGGATAACTGAAAAATGAAAATGATGTCCTTGTGAAACAATTTTGACATCTTTGTTCATGGTCAATTGTTTGTGCTTTGATAGTTTGAATGTCATATGATCTTGAACTTATGTATTTACCCAATTTTTCTCCCATTTGAAATTACAATTGATAAATAATAATACTTCTGTAATTTCCAATCTAAAGTTTCTTCATAGAAATGAGCATTGCTTGGATGTCGTCAATAGTATTATTACAAACTTGAAATTTTACTTTCTACTGAAGGCAACCAAATTAATCTTTGGATTGTTTTTATGGATGAGTATGGTCTGGGTATCGCTTTGATTAGATAAGGTCAACTATCTCTTTGATGTGCTTTGCTTTTGATAATATCCCATTTCATATGCATCAAATGGTTTGTTAGACATTTTAGGGCCTATTTTATGGATGAGTATGGTCTGTGTTTTATTTGTTTTTGATACGTCAACTACCTCCGAGGTCTTCCTTTTTCTCCCTTTAGGATTCGGGCCGGCCCACTCCAAAGCTATTTCTGGGCAACTATGAATATAGGCCTAGCCCAGCCTGTATTTCTGTGATTTTGTTGGTTGTACAATCCATGAATCCAATAGGATTTTCAGCCTAATCATCCAAATAGGTCCCTAGACTTGAGATTTTCTTCATCGAACTAATATTTTGTTCATGGCTTATCCATTTATAGACATATGGACCGCAGGTTCCATGTTCGTTTCTTGTAGCAGTGGCTGGCTATTTGACAAAAATGATGTTGAATTTCACTATCTCATACCATTTTTTTTTTCAAATGAACTTTCATATTGCTTCTCTTTTCCCATTATTATGGAGAACTACAACCTAGTAATCTAGGATTTTAGGTTGGCATGTACCAGTAATATTGGATCACACTAGCAAGGTAGGAAAACCGGTATGCCTCTTGTTACCAGCTTTTGCACCAACACGTGGTAAATCACCTCATTTTTTATGTGCTGTAACTGAGAGGCGTACTATGTTTTAATACAGTACCATACTGTTCCAGTGAGCCGTCATCAATATTTCAACCCTGGCAAGTAAGGAACTTGGAGAAAAGAATTGCCTATTTTAAATTTGAGGATAGTCATATGACCTGTCTCAGATAAAAGTTTTGATCCTGTATTCTCATGCTCTTTTCCTCAAGCATTTGTAAGTTGCTCTTTTTTTTTTTCTTGAGATGGAAGTATGCAAATCTTTACATGATAGAGCCATGGCTTTTTCCTGTCATTCTTTTTTCCTTTCAAATACCTCTTTAACCAGTCTTGCTTATGGATGTTTCTGCCAGATAACTGCCTAACCTGAATTTGTTGCCAAAATAGTTTGTTATTACAGGCGAGCAGGAAATCCTGCAATTTGTAATTGAGCAGTTGAGAAAAATTCCGTTGAAGGAACAGCGGGGTCCACAGGAAAGATTACACTTGAAAAGTCTTTCTTGCTCAGTTGAAGGTGAAGATTTCACATTTTTTAGGTCATTCTTATCACCAATTCAGAAATGGGTTGATAAGAAGCTGGAAGACTACCATTTGCACTTCTCAGAGGTTTGTTTAGTGCCTTGTTTAATGGCTGGAGTCTGCTTGCATTTTTTAGTGGCTTTTAACTTTTGGATCTTATCATGTCAAAGACTTATTCTGTATGGATGTTTTAAGCATAACATATGCCAGTTGATTCACAACTATTCCATTTGTCATACATGAAGTTGAAGTGCATGCTGAACTTGCAGGATAGCCATACTGCTTTAGGTGGTATTTTTATGAGTTTTCATCTGCATATTTTGATTTAGATTATCAAAATAGGTAAAGCTAGCTGCCTAGCCTTATGAACCTTGCTCGCTGTGAAAGAGGATGTTGATTGCATACTAATGACAGAAAAGAAAATGTTGCTGCTTTTGTTAATTCATGGTCTATGTGTTCTGTATTCATAATTTTCCATGTTTGGTATATAAAATTTTGTTATGATGAAATAATTCTTTATGTCGAGGAAGAACAATAGCTAAAAACGTGGGCATAAAAGTGAGGGAAAAATGGAAAAGGAAGAAGAATATGCAAGGAAGTTGTAAAAAAAAGTAGTCACAGAAAAGAATTTCAAAGAAAATTGATAAGAAAAAACAAATTATTAATTTCTGTTCAATTGTGATACAGAATGAAGTAAATATATTGGAAGCAAAGGAGAGTAGGCAAGGAAAATCATAAGGGAAAGACTAACAAAGTGGTCTGATTATGAACAGGAAGAAAAAGAACAGGATGAAGGAGGTCAAAATATTTAAAAGAAAATGTATAAGGTGATGAAGAAGAGGAACTGGGTGTGTGTTAGGTTTTTCAGAACTACAGTTAATCTTTGTTGGGGAGTTTCTTCTCATAGATATGCATTACCTATACTAATTCAAACTATGCTGGATGACTAAGTAATTTTATCTGAGCCTCTTTTGTTTTTGATCATGGACGCTATTATGCACATGTTCATTGGAATTATGAGCACTCAAACTGGGTTTACTTTGGAAATAAATTGACAACTTGTTGTTGGTGGTTCTTATATATTCTATTCACTGTTACATACCTCATGTCTCCATCATGTATCATCATATTTCTATTTTTTCATATGCAAGATACTATTTCTTACTTGGACAATCATGTCCAGCTCCTAGAAGTCAGATATATATCTGAATCGGATACATGTCGAACATTGCATAGTTATCAAAATTTATTTAATTTCAGTTTTTAGTAATTCATAGGGAGTTGATTCCTTCATCAATGAGCTCAACCCACTATAATAGCTTTTAAATTAGCTTTTTGTTCATTTCAGAGACTGGTTAAGCATGTACATGTTAAAACGATTTCGCAAATTATCATTTTCCTAAAATGCTCAAGCTAGCTAGGAAGTTCAGGTGAGAAACATTTATATTAAAAGACCACAAAAATAATATCTTTTAATATTTTCTTTTATACCACATTTAAATGTATAATTTAATCAATGCTAATTTTTTTTAACATATCCTCATCTCTCTTTTTTCTCATCTTGCGAAGTTAGACGCTTGGACACATGTCCGTGTCCGATTCTTGTGTCTGTGTCCATGCAACACTATTATCTTATTGAACATGATATTTTTTTGAACTATTTAGTATCTCTGAGGATTTTTTCAAAATCTTCTTTTAGGCTCTTTTAACTTAGTTCTTTTGTTCTCTTATTTTTAATATCTTGCATGGGGCTTGCAGGAACCAGCCGTGATGGCAGAGATGGTGACTGTGGCAATGATCATTCGAAGGATATTACTTGAAGAAAGTGAACAGGTTTTTAGACTTTCCCTTTTTTAATATTACTATTTAGCATAGATATGATTGACGAACTTGCCATAATCATGGAAATTTATCGTACCAGTTCATGCTTTTCATCAACATATTATTTTCCAGGGGAAAGTTTATCTTGCAGCATTGATTAGATAAGAATACAAAAAAAACTATTGAAGTTCAATATACAGCTATAACCTACAGAAGTTAAGTAAAATTCATATCTTTTCAAAGTAGGTGGTGGATGTGGCTGATCGAGACCAGATTGATGCGTATATTTCATCTTCTGTTAAAAGTGGCTTTGCAAGGGTGAGTTCTGTTCTGAATATTGTCGTTCTTGATTGATTTAGCTACAATTTTCTAGCAAGACTTGGATATATGCCTGTTGATATCTTGCAGTAACACTTATAAAGATCCTGGTCTTCCTTCTAAAAGAACTTGAAAAAATGTCTACTGCTTCTTCCTCTTTTCTGTTATACAATTCTTCTTCTGCCTATCCTATTATTATTATTTTTTCTTTTTCTTTTCTTGTGGTGATTGTAAGACCACATTTTCATCTTTCTTTTCTTATGCATGTCTTTAAAGCAGATTTTGGTAGTGTAGTAATCTTATTATGGCCAAAGATGATGTCTTATCCATCCTTTGGGTTTTAAGCATTTGACTTTTGTTTTTAATGTGAGATATGGGTTGGTAATATCTTTCTTGGTAAATTTATGAGATTATTTTTTTTGTGTAATGACTGTCATTGGGATTTGGCATCTTTTTTTTTTTTTTTTTTAAGTTAGCCTGTCAATACTGGATGTCAGAAGATGAATCATATTTTCAATGCTGTTACCCCCAGATTATGCAAGCTATTGAAGCTAAGGCAGATAAAGCTCATGAGCATGTTTTAGCATCCCTTGCTGAAGAGACCAAAAAACTTCTGAAGAAAGATTCAAACATCTTCTTGCCAATTTTATCAAAGTGGCATCAACGAGCTGCAGTTGTTTCTGCTTCCCTTCTTCATAAATTATATGGAAACAAGTTGGTAAGCTAATATTTGATTAAGGATGGTACCCTTCTGGTAACTTTTTGCTTTTTCACATGTATGAGAGATTTTGCTTGAATGGAGATTTGAGGGGCTTTGCTTGGACATGTTGTGGCAGAGACCATTTGTTGATCATGCTGAACATC
Source organism: Phoenix dactylifera (assembly GCF_009389715.1). NCBI lineage: Eukaryota > Viridiplantae > Streptophyta > Magnoliopsida > Arecales > Arecaceae > Phoenix > Phoenix dactylifera. Next base: position 17,104,533 of record NC_052395.1, on the reverse strand, counting down.
TTACAGAAGATGTCGTGTCTGTATTCCCAGCAGCTGAAAGTCTTGAACAGTACATAATTTCTGTAATTGGATCTGCATTGGGAGATGATGATGTGGAGGAGTACTGTAGAAAAAGATTAACTTTATACCAGGTTGAAATGATTTCTGTTTGTGTCTTTTGTTTTTAGTGTCATGGTCTATACTTTGATGCTCTTACAAATTTTCCAACTTTATTTGATTTATTGTCATGTGTTCTTTTTGTGGTCCGTGCAAATTGTTAGATAAAACTTTTATTTTGCTCGGTAAATTAGATCATCTAATGCAATCTAATTCTACAAGACCTTTTAACCAATTTTCTTTTGATGGTTTGCTTTTTCTATATGGCCGCACATATGTAATATTAATATATTACATACTACACAGTTCTTCATATGTTGCAATAGTTATTGCTTCTTTACTTAAATCTTTTATTGTTTCTATATAAACAAAACTAAACCTTGTATATGAAATTGTCGAGTTTTTGAAACAAATCTCTCTATTGATGCTCATGCAATGGCATGTTATGGTTGATATTAAGATAAATCATGAAAGTGGACCATGAAATTTAGATGCAGTCAGACTTCAATACTTGTTTTATAGAGTTGTATTTACATATTTGGACTAATTTGGTTCATCCGTTTTTCTTAGGTCGAAGATATATCTGGAACATTGGTTTTGCGCTGGGTGAACTCGCAACTAGAAAGAATTATAGGGTGGGTTAAACGGGCCATTCAACAAGAGGTAACACTTGCAGTTGATGGTGATTTGTTTAATAAGCTTAATGTCATATTGATTCCATCCAAATGGCATTCAACCACTATTTATTTGCTCACGTTTTTTGGTTTTATTTAGTTCTTTTTTTGATGCTAGAATTTTTCACAATTTCTTCCATTTGAATATTGTCAAACTTACAGAAATTTATTACTTTCTGAGTTCTTTGGTGCATTATAAATTGAACGTTCTATTCTACATTAAGTGCCTATGAGATTTAGGCAATAAAATAGCTCAGCTTTCACCCTCCTCATGAATTTTTTATGATGTGATTGTCCAATGGTGGAAGTATATGTTGAATTGCTAGAAAAGTATAAAAATTATAGGTATGTTTAAGGAAAACATCTACAGGCATTTTCGCTTTTTCTTTTTTTGTATATTCTGGTTAACGACCAACATAGGTGTGAGATATGAAGCACAAATTGTTCACTTGGTTGTGCTAACATTCATGCTTCAAACCATTTACTGGGTGATACAATTGTTAAATTATGGAAGCAAATTTTGTTAAATTTTTAGCAACATTTGAGAATGACTACAATATCGAAGGTAAATACGTAGGCACTTTGGCTTTATTACCTGTATCTGGTTAACCACCAAGATTATCCCATCATTGAGATGAGTTATGAATTGAAAAAAAAAAACTAGAATATTTTGCAGATGGATGGAGCATGTTTCTACTGTGCTGACATTCATGCTTTAGACCGTTTGATGGGTGGACGAACTTCCAGTATATAAGTAAACATAAACAAATAAATACTTGTTTCATTGCCTTGCAGTACTGTTAAAAACTGAAATTTCTTTTGCAGGTTTGGGATCCTATATCACCTCAACAACGACATGGAAGCTCCATTGTTGAAGTTTATAGAATTATCGAAGAGGTTCAACTTATGTCCTAAGATTTTTTAACCACCTTCTTGAGTCAACTTTCTATATGACTTTGCTAGCAATTCTATTACTCTCTTTCTGTCAAGTAGGCTACTTTTTCCAGAATGCAATCGGGAATAACTGTGGCCATGTATATAGATATTTTCGATGCTGTCATTTCGAAATGTCTGCTTCAACTGCTGTTTCACCTCCCAACCATTTTTTTTTGCCCGTCTTTTATGACAATCAATCTACTTTTGGAAGCAAATGTTAGGAGCATCTCATGCAAAGATCATAATTTTTCATTTTTAATGGAAAGAAGACAAAATTAAATAAATTTTTCGAGAATGTGTTAGCTAGTGAAGTGAATGGGCTTGCCAGATTCATTTTCCCTTCCTGACATAAGAGCCTGCTCGCATCACTATATTAGTCAAGTCTTGACTATGCCTTGCACCTTCACTTAAAAGGAAGCTGGCATGTACTTAACTAGCAAAATGTACTTAAGTCTGTTTAATCCCTAGTATGTAAGGCTTCTTTCCAACTACTTGGACTGAGTCTCTACCTTTCTGGTCTACTTTCTTTCCCTGCTTTTATACCTCAATAAATCCTATTTGAAGGTCTCATTCAAAGCAGTTCAGACTATAAATAAGCCAAAAAAATAGGGTTGACAATTCAGTTTCAGTCAAGATTCGTTCCATCAGACTAGGAAAATTGGATAGCCTATGGCAGGCTGGAAGAACTGATTTGAATCGAAGCAGATCTAGAAGCAAAATCTTTATAGAACTGATCAAACAAGTTATTGAGGCCCTGTTTATGGTTTTAGATGCAAGGGGGATTAGGGGCCAAGGAGGCTTCATTCACCATCCATCAATTCTATGCAGAACAAGACATGGCTACCTAGATATGTAAAGGATAGATCTTCATGCATGAGAGTCAATTGTATCTTTCGATAGAAAAAGTTTTAAAATAAACTGATAACAGAAAATAAGCTGATTATACTTCTAGTAGAAGGTACTCTACTAAAGTGTGGTTAAATAAGGCCCTTCTACAAAAAATAGCCAACCATCGAAGCAGAACAAACCGGAAACAGCATAGTGCACAATTTCTGACTTCTAATCTAAAGTACTATGAGGTTTAGGGCAGCATGAAAACGAAGTTTGAGATCCAAGAAACTACCTGAAATCTGGAGCATCCTAACTCAATAGAGGAATGGAAACAATGACATATTTCTGGTCTCAGATGTGACACAGCAATAAAGGGTTCGGAAGGTGCTACGAGGTCAAATCCTAAACCCTCACTTCCAATGCTTGGAACCCTTGGTGGGAGAGAGCGGCAGCTCTGGAGAAAGAAGAATGAAAAATGCCTGCCTAAAGATCCAGCCAAGGTACTCTTTAGAACTTGAGGCTTTCTTGGAGAAACCAAAGTGAAAACTTTCACCTAGTCCCATCTAATATCACTTATTTCTTTCCCAAACTCCTTATGACATAGTTGTTATAACAAATAGGATCAAGGGACCAAAATGATCCAGATTTGCCCCAAACATGACCTAACTAAAACTAGAAAACCAAAATGATCAAAATACTCCTGGACTCAGCTGACCATTAGGATTCCCCCAAAACTTTATTCTCTCTTTATGATACTATTGATAACTATTTATAAATTGTACTATTATTCTGTTGCATCAGTTATGTTCTATGCATGATTTGCCGTACCGGCCCGTACAGGACGGTACGGAGCATACCGTACCATACTGGTTCGGGGTATCGGTATCCGGTAAGGGTCGCGTACCGACACTTGGTACGTCAAAATGATTCCGTTTTGTACTGTACAAACATAGTGCTAAAGTGGCATCAGTGCGGGGTCCAGTACTGCGACGACGAATCTTGGTTCCATGTTTCATCATATTGAAGAAAATAAAGAAAAAAATATGACAATTAACTAAAATCAATCTCTGTTCAGTTTTTTTTATGGCAGATTTTTTGAGATGTTGAAGTCCCACCAATTGTTTTTTTATGCATTGAAGTATCTTTTCACTAGATAGTCTGAACATTGTTATCTTGATGCTGCGGATTTGGCATAAGTTTAACTCTTCTAGTAAGTAAGTGTTTTGGTTATTAAAATTTATAGGATTTACTATTTAATAGATAATCAACAAAATAAAGCAACTGACCGATCAGTTTAGTAGTTGCCTAGGTAGTGCAGGTATTTATGGGCATTGTTTGACCATGTTGTGCTGCATAGAATGGCTTCACTCCAAGGATTGAGTTATTCTGTGCCATGCTGTGCTAGTGCATGACTCCCTGTGGGCATGTGCCAGTTCAACCAGCATAGCTGGCATGCATGGATGCACAATTTTGGGTTTTGTTCTTTTAATTTTGACTACACTAGAATTCTTTCCACAAATGTTAGGTGTTCTCTCAAGTCTCAAGTCTCGTGTATAGAAACAAAGATGTTGAAAGTAAGATATAGTGCCATACAATCAATAATTATAAAATGTATGTATTCTGACAACTGTGCAGTGGGACATCTAAGTTAGCACGACACGGTATTGCAACCTAACAATGCATTAGCACTGCAAAAATGACATTGGATGATGAAAATGCAGTACTCATTTTTACGAACATATTATCATGAAATTTAGCTAATTCATTTTAGAGTTTAAATTATTTTATATATACTTATTTGGATTAATCAAATGCCTATTTTGTAGCCCTCACCTTAACCCCATGTAGAATGCCTGTTGGGTTCCTGCATGCCCTCATCAGGCATCAGTTTCATGCTGTAATTGTTGTGACATGATATTTTCAGTTTTTAGGAAATGACTCAAGCACTGGTCGCAACCAAAAACAGAAGTCTATATAGAAAATTCTTGCACTTCATAATTTCGAGTATTTATGTCATAAGGTGGAGAACAAAATAATGGCCGTCTTGTTAGTTACAATTGAAATCTCTACCTTTATTATGTGGTTTTAGATTGTGAAGTCATGCATTGCTATAATAACAAGTAATACACATCCCTTTTGTTGTAACTCCTGTTACAGACAGTTGATCAATTTTTTGCTCTCAAAGTGCCAATGAGGGTTGGAGAACTAAATAGCCTTTGCCGTGGTCTTGACAATGCATTTCAAGTTTATACACGTCATGTCCTTGAAAAGTTAGGTGAGCATCACCTTTACTTTTTTTCCCCCCTCAAAGGAAGTGTTTGTGTCAGTTTATTTCTAAATGTTTTGTTTTAATCTTTTGCCTCAATCATCATTGTTTTTGTTATGCTCATTAACTTTGCATACTAACAAAAAAAATTAAGCTTGGATTTTTATTATAAACACTACAAGTCAAGATAACATGTAAGATAACACTAAAGATATGGCCAATACCATAGGATGCAATATGTTTCTTGTATTTTAAGAAGCTCATGAATCATGGCATATCATGGCTTTTAACCTTGTCCATGATGTATAGATGTTCTATCTGCTAACCCTATAGTCTACAGTTGATTTCTGAAAACTGCAATCCCAACAGCAACCCGCCCCAAAACAAGGGGCAAGCATGATTGCACTTATGCCATGTAACAGACTTCTCTTTAAAACTACTCACAAATTTTATCTGGTTTTATGGACGTCAATGATTCACAAAGTTAACCTTGTTGCATATTCTTTTTCTCCATGCTGTTACGACAAATCCTTTATTTCATTAGTCCAGCGCCATGAATATTTTAACTTTATTTAACATTTCTATTTCTATTTCTTTGTATATCATGTCCCTGGATTTTCTTACAAACTCCAATGTTTCATTTTTGTGGCTTTTGTTGTTTTTCTATGACCTGCAGTTAATATAGAAGATTTGGTACCACCTGTGCCTGTTCTCACTAGATATAAGAAGGAAACTGGGATTACAGCTTTTGTGAAGAAGGAAGTAACAAATGTTAGATTGACTGATGAGAGGAAATCGAATGAAATTAATGCACTGTCCACAATAAAACTGTGTGTGCGCCTGAATACTCTATATGTAAGTTCTTTAAAATAAATAAATTAATGATGTTATTGCGTTAGTTTACCATACTGTTTTTTCAAGTTGCATTGTACTGATTTTTTACCTTGTTTCTCTTACTTTTTATTAATTCACTCCTTTTGTCATTGGATTTCTTCCTTCTATTTTTGTTGCATATATGGTGAAGCTTCTGTCCTACATTTCTTTGGGAAGGGGAGGTGGCACCAAAATATTTGTCTTATTGACATGTGATCAAAGTCAGAAATGTGAATCCTTTATACCATTAGATAAGGTTTAATGCTTGTTATATTAATAATTTGGAAGTATTTTAGACAGGTAGGATTGCTGAATGAAGATTAAACTTCACTATGATTGATAATTCAAACTTTTGAATTAGTTCTCTGACCAACTAAATAACTCAGGAGGTCACACTTATATTAAGTGTACTTTAAAGTTTACTGCAATATGACAAATTTTGGAGCATCCTGATAAAATGACACATTACATTTAATCAAATAGGAAAATAAAACAAAATTAGTTGCTCCAAGCTTGAAATATGACAAAGTTTGTGTACTCAGGGACTTCAAAGTTCAAATTCAGTGCATCATTTCAATTTAAGCCAATTACAGGTGCCTCTGTTGAAACTATATGTGGAGGTCAGCTGGTCATTTTTCTTGGGGGTATTGCATACATTTTATAGAGCCAAAAATGTGAAAATCGCTATGCTCACAATCAGGCTGGAACGGCATCATTTTTCTCCTTGTTCTCTTTAATTGCGTTGTGGGAGTCCAAGTTATTCTTCTTAATTGCATGGCCTTTAAAAGAACTTGTTGTGTCATGTGATAATAAGTTTTGTATAAGAATATACTGATGAGTAACCTGTAAATGCTTCCTCTAAATTATTATATTTTCTGTGGGAAGTAACCATGTGTAAATCTTTTTGGTTGATTACCAAGGAAAGTGTTACTAGTATTTCTGTTTTAGATGGTCGTGTGCAGAATGCTTTAACTTTTCTGGAGATATTTTACTTGATGGATAACATTTTGATACATACAAGGGACTTTGCATTGTGAGCAGTATGCAATTACTCAGTTAAATAAATTGGAAGACAGCATTGAAGAGCGATGGATGAGGAAAGAGCATGAGAATTTTAACATCAGTATGTTTCTAGAATTACTTCTTTCTGATTTTTTTGACTTTTTATATTTGAAAATTGTTTGTAGTGTGAGCTGTCAGCAGTATATTTTATAGTTTTTCTACATATTTTTACCATGTTCCTACATTGTTACTTCTTCTATCCTGTATCACGTAGTAGGCATTATCTCTGTACAATTAACTATTGAAGATCTATGTAAGATGGCATCAAATGTTTGTTTCTTCAAAGTTATATTGAACTATATCTTGTATTGAATTTGTTTGCGTAAAATGCTTGAGATTGATCTTTATTTTAATAAATGTGAATATATGTTTAAGGAAACTATGAATGATTAGTCATGAAGGTGAGGATCCACTTACACTATATTCTAGGTTAGATAAAGCATGAATTTTGGCATGCTGAAAACTATCATTTGCTTAATGTTATGTTGGCTTATGTGTGGCTTTTCAACAATGTTTCTTCCTTTTGAGTATCTGAGATTTGACTATTCTCTCTTAAGATCAAATCTATTTAAAATACTATTGACTTTTTGAGGAGAAGGGAGTTACCTTGGAACAAGTGGAAGAGTAAGAATGTGAGAGGAATAAGTACTTGCTCCCTTAGTTACATTTCTCTTTCTCTGTCTTTCTCTATCTATTATTCTCATCTCTTTTATATGTGCTTATATAGTCTAGATTTTCTGAGCAATCCACTTCAATCCTTTTATAACTCCGGTTCGGGTTATCTATGTGCTCCCTTTTCACTTGGGACTTAGAAATCATAAAATATTGGGTAGGGAGGCCATGCTAGTTGTAGTCCTAGTTAGGATAGTGATTATTAACATAGAATAGGGATTTTCCGGATTCTTTTTCGCTGGGGCTAGGAAGGGAGGACATAGATCGACCCTCTGCCTCTTTACATATGGAGCATCGTTTCATATCTCGGTTCCTGCACATCCCAACTCGTTCCTGTAAGAAATCAAGACTTGGGTCAGGGCCATGACTCTGATCCCTTCGAATGCAGGATCCCTTGCTTGTCGTGTAGTGTCTCGCCCAGGAAACACTAGAACCATAGGCGGAATGCATGTGATTGTCCATCCTGAAGCCAGTCTCGAATTAGGAGTTGTAGCACCCATGCTTGATTTTTTCCATGGGTTCTCCTTGTGCTCAATCCACTTTGCCACAATCGATGATGAAGGAATACAGACTCAAATGTTGGATTAGGTATCATGAAGCAAAAAGAGGATTAGGGCTTTGGTCTGCTAGGGTTTTAGAGTGAGGGAAGGAGAGAGGGGGACTTCGAATTTTTTTTTTTGGTGGGGGTGGGGGGTGGGGGAGGGGGGTGGTTGGGGGGGTGGGGAGCGAGACTAGGGGTGAGGACCTGCTCAAGGTGGTTGCTTCTAGAATATGCCAGGATCGGGTGCAAATGAGGATGTCAAATGAATTGAGTTGCTTGGGCTCATCTTGAGAAAACTTGAATCAAGCTCGATTTGAAGCTAAACAAACCAAGCTTGAACCACCAAAACAGGCTCGATATTAATTTCAAGCTGAGCTAAAAATCAACTAGGCTTGATTAAGCTTTGCTAGATAAGGCTTGAAGATATTTAAATTATATATTTTGTATATCTTGTGTATTTTATATATTTTATTTGGACGAGCCTTGCTGCAACGGTAAGGTTGTTCCTTTATGACCTTCGTCTCATGGTTTGAAACATAGAAATAGCCTCCTGCACATAGGAGTAAGGTCGCATACTTCTGACCCTTTCCAGACCCTATAGTGGTAGGAGCCTCATGCATTGAGCAACCCTTTTTTTTATTTTTTTTTATTAAATATTTAATGGATCATTTGATTAAGGCTTTAATCAATGTGTTCTTTTATTCATTGGATCAATTAAGTGTTGATTTAGGCATGATCCAAGCTTCAAATTAAAAACCAAGCTTTCTTTAAAGCTTGAACTGAGCTTCATGTAAGCTTGATTTAGGATTACAGGCTGATCAAGTAAGCTCGTGTTTGGCTCAATTGTTCCTGTATTTGAGCATTAGCTTTGTTTGGCATGACTAGAATCAACTTGGCCATTTTCCCCACTGGTTTCCTTGACAATCTCTGAGTTTCTAGAAAGCTCAACCTCTTTGATGGGTCAACACGAGAATTGTCAGCCTAAGAACTAGATTCATCAATTTTGAAATCATATCTTCTACTATATAAGCAATTCAGCATTATTGATGCACCTGAAAGAAAACAATCCACATCTAGCTTATCTCACAGAATGAAAAAGTTCAAACTCGTCAAAGTAATGACATTATTCTTGAAGTCCAAATACATTCATAAAACAAATAAAACAACAAAATCTTCTAAGAAAAGTTGACAAAAATGAAACAAAAATAAAAAAGGGCTTTCCAAGAAAGTATCAGGATGCTTTACTTCCTGAGTGTCAGGACACGGTGGGACACAACATGTGCCATTCTTGGGAATTACTAGGACCGTCCCATCTCCCAGGATTTGAATTATTGTGATGGAGATTGATGTGCCTTCAGGACCCACCAAAAGCGTTGACAAAGAATTACTATTCTATGGATGGAGGACGACTTTTTTTAAATGATGTGTGTTTTAGTTTCTTCATTCTTAGTGACTTGAATAGTCATTTTATTATTTTTGTTTTAGTTGAATCCCTTTATTTTGTAATTTATGGGGGATTGTGACTTCATTCTAATTCATTAGGGTTGCTAAATAAACATAATTGCCGATAGGGTCCCTTTATTGAAATTGCCAGTTATTCATATATAAAGTGGTCAATCCTAGGGTTTGAGTGGACACTGTTACGATGAATAAAGATATCAGATTTTCTTCTGTGCTGTTCTCTCTTTGTGCAAGATGAAGTCAGCATGAGGCTTCCACAGCAAGTGGCTTGTCTGACCTCTCCTCCTTGCTTTCCTCCATCCTGTTTCTCCCCGGCTGTCCAAAACCCTAAATCCTAATGTTGGTGTCTATCCCTGATGCCACATGATCCTTGTTAGCAGAAGCAGACAGCTCAAGGTTGTTGTAAGGCTGACTGCAGATCTGAAATCAGTCTGTTCAGTTTAGTAACAGCCAAAACCTGCGTATCTTTCTTAGATCTGACAGCCACCAAAGTGCTTTTCTATGAACCTGATTTTGCATTTGTTGTTTTCCATATAGCATAACCAGCACTATAGCAGTCCATCCTTTGCTGTCTTGGAGGTCTGATTAATGCTTCTGCATGCTGTTTGCTGAAATCTGTGTCTGACTCTGCAAGATTGGGACTTTCTGTGCATCCCGAGGAGCAGTCTGTTGTTGGACAAATCACCACTTCCATAGGACTTTGAATTCTTGTTTCTTGCTGGTATTTGTTAGTTGCATAATCATTTCATTGCTTAAGAATTTAAATATCAAATCAACTAGCATCATTCAGTGCATTAGATTATTTTCTATCATACCAAATAAATTTAGTTGGATTGTTTCTAGTTTACTCTTTGTTTATGCTTTAGTACAGTTTTATTTTCTATCATACCAATCAGCATTAGATTATTTTGCCTTCATATTTAATTTTGATTAGCTATGCTTCTTCCATTCGCATCATCCTAATGCATATAACTTTTCCCTCTAGATCTGTCCTGCATCATTCCAACTCCATCACTATTTTTGTGATCATCTTGCAAACATCCCTTGTAATATTTGTCATGATATTAATTTTCACATTACTTGATCAGTCCTATGCTCTGGTGATCATCTTTGAGAGTAACGGATGATATATAATAGACTCCTTAGTCCTTTCTGTATGCTAAGGGATCGTGTTTTTCTTTTTTTCATGTTTTGTCTTGCAATTTATGCTGTTGAGATGAGTCATGAACACAATTTCCTATGTCAAACCTTGCCATCTTCCCTGATTATTAGACATTTTTCAACCATGGGAAGTTTACAAATTGTCTCTTGCTGCATGTTCTTGATTTGTGACTGAGAATTGAGTAATAGGGTCTCCTTGTCTATGGCCTTTAGGTTTCATGGCAGTACCATTTCCCCTTAAAGTTCTTTGGCTTGAAATTTAACACCAACTTTTTAAGGGTTGATGTTAAGCATACAACTTCCATTCTCAAAATTCTGCTCGATGGAGCCTTCTTGATGTAAAGGTCTGCTAAATACTGATGCACAATTCGACAGAAGTTAATGATTTTTTCCTATGTGCTGGTAAGTTAAAAAAATGCTCAATATCATTCTTTCTGACTATTTATGTGACTATATTTTGTGTTACATAGAAGAATTTGAATTGTAGGTCTAGTGATGGATAATTATTCATTTAACCATTTGATAGGTCCATAAAGGCATACTCTTACCATAAGATATTTAGTTCAACTATTTGCATTAAATGTATAAACCTCATTCTATCATTCCTAGCATTTGCCACTCTGGTGTTACTGCAAGATAAATCGTTTTTTCATTTCCATCTAGGTTGTCTCTCTCCTCTTCCCACATCCTTTGACATAAATTTGAGATTCTCTTTTGTGTGTTCTAGCACCCCTTCATGTTATGATGGATGACTAAGTATTGTTGAAGTCTGTTTTTTATCATTTTTTTAACAAGGCCGTATGTCTTATGTGTTCATCTGATTATGGCTGGTGGCCCTTTATTTATCCTTCATTCTAAACCAAAACCCAAACATTCATAAGGAAATGGCATTTGATAACCAAATTAAATAGGATGTTTTGAAGTGCAGCTGTTTTTTGAGATTTATAATTGTTTCATTCTTCTTACTTTTAAGGGGACAAGCTGCACTTTTTATTGGAAGTTAACATAATAATTTAACACATGTTTTCAATTATCTAATTTTGTATCTAGGACGATCAATGAATGGGAAATCAAGAAGCTTTGTCTCGAACAAAAATAATGCATTCAATGGTTGTAGGAAAGACATTAATGCAGCTATTGATAGAATATGTGAGCTCGCAGGTAAGCATTTCCTGAATTTTCACATTCTTGTGGAAAACATAATATTTTCAATATACCTATCTTGATACACCTTTTTTGTTTCTGCAGGAACAAAGATCATATTTTGGGATCTGAGAGAGCCATTTATAGAGAACCTATACAAACACACTGTATCCCAGTCTAGACTGGACGCTCTTATTGATGCACTTGATGTGGTAGGCCATGCTTATAATTTATAGTTATTCAGAAATTATTTAATAAATGAGTGAAAATTTGATGGAGAAGGTGTTCCGGCAAGCAAAACTCCAATTATCTATCGGCTGTTTGCATTTAATGACTGTTTTTGAACAACATACTTAAATGTACATTGCTTTTGTTTGTCAACTTATACGTTATGCTACTTGAAGCTGTGCTTTATTTAATTCTCTTTTGGTGTTTGGCTGCATGGTCACATGTAAATTTTTCATCTTGTAATTGCTGCTCGTTTAGAATTTATATTACTATTGCCTTTAGCATCATCATTGTCTTTTAGAATATAGTGCAACATAAATTGAAAATTTAAGCTTATCCAAGATGTGCTTATTGAATCACACCATATCGACTGACAATAGTTGTTAAGAATCTTGTCATCCTTTCCAAAAAGAAAGTTTAAGACTTGACTTTCATTTGGTTGCAACTGCCCTGGATATATGACTGTTAATAGATTTATTCTATGAAAAAATTTATGGAGGATAAATTGATGGAGAAATGTAACGGCAAATGTTGTGAAAAGAGATCTAAAAAATGAACTAAAACAAAAAGGATAAATAGAAAAAGGAAGATAGAACATAAATCTCAGTTATGCAAAACTTTTCAAGAATATGCAGAAATTAGACCACCCATTTAGTAAAAGGCACCTGAAAAATTATATCTGGACTGATAAATAGTAGTTACATATGCCTAGATAAATAGAAGTTGACTAGGTGAACTAAACTGATATTAGAAAGTAAGCTGATTCCACTTATAATAGAAGTTAGTCCGCTAAACAGTAGATAAACAAGGCCTTTTCTTAAATAATAGCACAACATAGAAGCATAACAAATCCAAAACAACAAGGAAAACAACTTTTCCAGTAGTAACCACAACTAGTTCAGTTTAGAGCACAAAGACCAAGTCTTCTCTTAGATCCAAGAAAGTATCTGAAAAATTTAGGGCTTCACAGCTCAGAAAAGAAGAGGAACAGAGGCAGAATGCTGGCCTCTTGCATGTGAGACAGCGATAAAGGGATCGGAAGGTGTTGTGAGTTAGCCCTCATCTCAAATGCTTGAAACCCTAGCTTGGAGAGCAGTAGCTGTGAAGATAGAAAGAATAGAAAAGTCCCCTTGAAAGACTCCCAAACAAGGTTCGCGGTACCGAGCGTACCGATGTACCGGTCGGCTTTGGTAACGGTACGGTATCGGTGTCGAACCGAGCCAAACCGATACCGTACCGATAGGGCACATTCGGCATGGTTTCGACCCCATCGTCGTCTTTTTTTTTTTTGGAGTTCTTTCACTTTTGGATTTTTTTTGATGTTTTTATGTTTAGGTTTAATGTTAAAACTAGATGATGCAACTTATTACTTCCAAATGATTCAAATAATGAGATGAAGAAAATAAAATATCTTCAAATTAAGATACAATCAATTATATACATTTAAAGCACTCTCGGATATCTAAAATCGGGTCGAGTGGCGATGCTTCTCGTCAATATCTGGATCATCAGCATAATATGGAGGCAGATCAACTCATTCCTCTAACTAAGCGGCATTGTAGTCTTGTATGCCCAATCCTCGAGGAATGCGCGTCGGGTCATAAGAACTATCGGATCCCTCGCTGAAGTTCTGGTTCTAAGAGGTGTCTTGATAAGGGGGGCATCCGAATATGCCGGCACCAAAATCTGAACCGTAAGACCCTCTGGACTGCGCAGGGTAGTAGCCACCGGAAGACTCCGATGCACCATATCTATAGGCTGGCTGAGGCCGCGGATAATAGGAAGACTTGGAACTTGATACATCAATGGATCCGACTCCACATGAGAGGTCATCTGCAGCTTCATCCTGGCCTCCTGAACGACCTTGAGGAACTCTTTTTCGATATGCAATGGTATCCGACCGGCCTATATCAGATGGCCTATCGTGGTCTGTATCTTGTGTGGCATGCGTAAACTGAGACTCACCGGTGTATCGAAAATCTTTCTCCAGTTGTGTCTCATAAGTAGTACCATACTGTCCTCCACTCCTTCCATGGCTAGTAGATCCATCACCACCAGAACCTTCATCGCTACTGGTCCAAGTCTCCTCCTCGACACTCTTCATTGGGGCATTTTCCTTTCCTTTTCTCGTTTGTTGGGATTGACGCCCTCCTGATCGAGTCGACTGGGTACTAGAGCGTCCTCGTCCTCGTTTTACCTTATTTAGTTTTTGCTGGATTTTTCTTCAAGAAAAACGACGCTCTCCGACCCTTCTAAATTTTTTTCACACCTTTGTCTTTGCCTTTCTCTTCTTTTCCTCCTCTCTCTGCCTTTCCTTCACCTAAGCTGACGGATTTGGCTTTAGCATTTGGTCGGCTTTTATAGCCAACCGTTGGGGCACTGTGGCACTTTGAAAAGTGCCACATTTTGCCACAGCGTGGCACTTTCGACGTGCCTCACCGGCACTTTTGACGTGCCGCACAAAGTGTCGCACAAAGTGGTACTTTCAAAGTGCCTCTGGATGGAGTGCCTCTGGCCAGCGCTGTGGCACTTTCAAAGTGCCACAGCGCTGACACTAATTTTAAACATCGAACCGGTGCGAACCGGCTCGGTTCGCACCAGTTCGAGCTCATATCGGTGCGAACCAAGCGGTTTGCACCGGTTCGAACATGTACACGAAGCTCATACTGAACAGTTCCGAGCCAAATTGGGTCGGAACCGTTTTATACCCTTATACCGGACCGGTGCCAGTCGGTACGGCCCGGTACGACCGGTACAGGTCGGTTCAGCAGACCATGCTCCCAAGTACCCTTTTAAAGCTTGAGGCTTTTTGAAGAAGCTTCTTGTCTCTCAAGTCATACTTCTCACTGAACCCCATCTAACACTACATTGTTCTTTTCCAAAACCTGCCATAACATGGTTATTAGTACAGATAAGAGCAAGGGACCAAAAGGACCCAAAATCTCTCCCAAACAGGATCTGACAAGAATTGGGAAGCCAAATGACAAAAATACCCCTGTACCGACCTGATCATCAGGACATCCGCAAAATTTTAACTCTTTTAAGATGGTGTTGACAACTATCTATCCAATTACAATTACTATTTTGCTTCACCAATGTATATATATTGGTGCTGCATTGCAACATAGCTGGTGGGTTTTAGCCACATACATTTTTTGTGCCATGGCTGTACTGAGCTTCAAGTCTAGACTCCAGATTTTGGTGCTTGAGCTGATTTCTCGCTCAGTTCACGCACATTTGTGGCAGTCCATGGTAATTCGTGTAACTTTTTGACAACCACCGATGCATCATCATTTTTACCTTCAATGTTAAGATGTCCATTGGGAAGTAAATATATTTGCATATAGGGGATTTTACATAGGCTATCCTTGCTACATTCTCTTATGCACTCATTGAAGAATGCATGCATTGGTGGTCAAGTGATGCTAGATGCTAAGAATGTCAAATTGCCTATGCGAGGCCGGGTGGTGCAAGTGGGCTTGGCCTAGGCAGCCTAGCTAAATTAAGCGCCTAAGCGCCCAAGTGGCTGCTTTTAACAACACTGCTAGGTGCATGTACTGGCTAGACACTGTAATACCTATGCCTTTTTGTAATTCCTATTTCTTGCTTTAAATATTATTTTGTAAATTCCTTGTTTGCATATAATCCATTACATATTTCCACCAAGGAATAACTACAACTTGCTCCTATATATTAACCTTATCACTCATCTAGGATTTTTCCTGTGTCAACTTTTCCATTTGTAGTTCCTATTAATTAATGTATGACAACTGTAAAGCAAAGAATCATGCTAGTGCAAAATATGGACTCGTGTTGAACACATGGTTTACATTGTGGATTTCGAGGTAACCACTTTGAGGATATCCTTGTAGCTGACATATTTTACGCCTAGCCCCAAGCAGAATTTCTTTTTCTGATTTTTTATTTAGATGTTGTAAATCCTGAAAAAGGTTTGGAAAATTTTTGATGGATAGCTTTGATGGAAGAGGATCTTGACTCTACAAGCATTAGATGGTAGTAATTTGATTAAGCATTGCCTACTTATATTAAGAGATAATGGTAGCCTCTTGATGTCTTTAGGCTCCTGACATGGATATATGGTGGTAAAAACATATGGAAACTCTAGTAAAGTTGATTTCACTTTTAGAACAAAGGAAAATATTTAAATATGCTAATGCCATTTCCAAATTGACAACAGTGGCTTGTTTATATCTAAGTAATGTCCAACTAGCACAGTGGGATGGGAGACAAGCAAGGACATGATAGATATCTGGTTTTGACTTTGTAAGGGTGGTACAACCAAAGATCAATGAAAATGAAGCTATCTTACTATTAATGAAAAAGGATGTGCCTGATGATCATAATAACAACGGTGCTTCAGAAAGTATGTTGCAAGGATATTGTGAATACCTAATAGGATTGTAGCATGATATTCTATTATTGAGACTGATGCTGAAAGGACTGCAAATAATTGAGGGAAGGACCAAGTATAAGAAAACGCATGAAGATGATGGTAGATGAAACTAAAAGTAGCGTCATTTAAGAGCAAGTGCATAGTCACGCTGTGCTTAAAGTTTAAATAGCTTTTGCTTGTAACTAGGTTAAGTTGAAAGAAGTATCCAGTGAGGTTGGCTCAAAGATTTACTGATTTGTGCTTCAAGAATAAGTTAAAAAGACGGAGGCAAACTGCTATGGTATAGAAGATAATGGAAGTAGTTAGAAATATTCCCTAGTGGTCATTAAAAAGCTGAAAAATCTTAAGACTTACTATTCACTAGAGAAATCATATAGATTGATACAAGGTCCGCCGTACCGGTACCGGTCGGCGTACCGGTGGCGGCCCGGACCGGTACGAAACCGGTCCCGTACCGGTCCATACCGGTGGCGTACCAGTTCGTACCGGTCCGAACCGTGCCGAACCGGTCCCGTACCGGTTCCATACCGGTTCTTCAACAATAAATTACCGGTACCAGATTTTACGCTGATCCGGTACCGGTCCCAGGCCGGACCGGTACGTACCGGCCCGTACCGGCCGGTACGGACCGGTATGGCAGACCATGGATTGATATGCTTAGGATGTATTATACATAGGAAAATGTCAAGTGAAAAGTCTTACTGGGAATCCCCTTGTGGAAGCACTGGGAGGAATTGATATGTCTTAGAGAATTGATTCAGAGGGACTCAGAGGAAAGATTTAGTCTTCTTGACTCATTTACAGCTTATGTAGGGTGTCAAAAAAGAGCTAATTACTAAAGAAAAGGAAGGTTTAAAAGATGTTAGATGGTAAGTAGGAGCCCCCGAGCACCCCATGCTTCGCATTAGGGAAGTGCTCAATTTTCAAGCCACTGCCAATTGCGACAGTTGCAACCAGGGTTGGCAGAAATGTCTCGAACTGGATGGTTCTGGCTGTTCCGAGCTATACCGGTGGCCCACCGATATGGTTCCAGCAACGGAAACAAAAACCGTTGTCGGAGGCGGAGAAGGAGAAGAAAAAGGAGGAAAAGAGAGAGCGAGCAGGGGAGGGAGAGGGAGACGGAGGGAGGGCGGCAGACGGCCGGCGCCGGGGCAGAAAGGGGAAGCCGTGGCCGTTCCCCTGTTTCGTTCCCTCCCTCCCATGCTCTTTCTTTTTCTCTCTTGTTCTCCCTCTCCCCCGCCTCTTCTATTATGTCGGTACGGGCCTGACACGGTATGGCACGGGCCTGTATCGACTCGTCTTTCCGGAGAACTGGTACGGTGTCCTGTATCGGTTCCACCGACGTTGGTTGCAAGTTGCAACCATAGCAGTAGCTGCCACTTTTGGCTGTCTATGCCACAACAGCAGCTGCTGCTCATGGCAGTCATGACCACAACAACAAATGTGCTTGCTATGGACCAAAATTATTGTAGCAGCAGCTTAGAGGGCATACCTCTTGTCGACTCTTGCTGGTTGCTGCAACCGCCAGCATTGACCATCGTAAAAGATTGCCTTGTAGCTGTGGTTGCTGCTTTCCTTACCCTCCATCTCCACTATATCTAGAGCATGTTTGTAAGAAATAAAGGGTGATGGGGTAAAGGATTTTGGGTTAAACAGGTTTCACATGCGTGTTAGTGTGTAACCAGCCCTGTCACAGGAGAGGTAGCAGCGAGACTTGGACCTGCAAGATGCCTAGAGGAAGAGATATTAACCTCGAAGACTATTCAAGTTAAGCCACATGCCCAAATCTCAAACATGCTAATCCCTCTTAGGCGGGCATCTTGGGCTGAGTGGCTGCCCTAGGCTGAACAGGTGCCCAAGCACATTTCTTTTGGGACTGGGCTGCCTATATAAGCTCGCGAATCCCAGGTGTGGTCAAGAATCTGCCCTTCCTCAGGCAAAAGTTTGAACATTTTTTACAATCATGAAAGGATACTAACATTCATTTGACTATCCAAACTCGTAATGGTTGACCAAATTTATGATGTGATGAACTAGAGGAAAAGTTGAATACTCCAACATTTGAGGTATCAAAAAGTGGAGTGTTCATAGAATGAGTTCTAGGACAATGATGACAAATTGTGATAAGCTTTCAAGAAGCTATGGTGGACAATATAAGAAGATTGAATTGACACCCAACAACATCATAGTAATATTTTTATCTTACATGTGTGTGTATGGATATGTATGTCTAATGTATGTATGTATGTATTTGTTTGCATGTAAAGTGAGCGAGCTAGACTATGCAGTATACACTAAATGTTAAATCCTTGACAAAAAGATTTGACTATTCGAAAATAAATGATGGGCCACTCAAACGGAAGGTCTGCATTGTTGATTTGTGTTTCCATATGTAACAATGCCTAGAATGAGAAATTATATTTTAGAGATCTTTAACATTTGCATGAAGTGCAAAAATGGATAATACCAAATGTGCTAGTGTGCTGAAATGCATGACAGGAAATTTAATTGAGACTGCACATTGTTGACCATTCTCTCCATATGTTAAAATATGTATAAATCAGAAATCAATTAGTTTTGATGCTTAAATAACTGCAAAACATTGTATAGTGTCATTGAAGCCATTCATTTTTGCAACCACTTGATGCATAAGTTGGACCCTGCCAAAACATATGATTTTTTTTGTTTATAGGCATAGTGATGTAGATCACTGTAAATGGTGTGGATCTTCAATCTGGTGGCTTCATAATTGATTTTTGAAATTGTAAAGCTTGTATTGATGATCTAATATTAGTTTGTAGTCTAACACACACATGCGCACGTGCGCACACATGTATATGTGTATGTTTAAAACTCCTGGAATATGCATAACATCTTGGATGTTTTAATATTTGGTGTAGGAGACCTCAAGGATAGATAGAAGTGAACCATTTAAAATAGTAATGAAATGGTCCTAACAATAATGAAGAAAAAGTTAATGCAGATGCATCAGGCCATAAGGTTACATTCAACTGAATGATTCAGAAGGGGAAACTGATGGAATTGGTAAAAAAAGGTAGTAACCTAACATTAAGCTGAGATAAAAGTCTGGAATGATAATAGAAGCTGAAATAAGCACTACAGCTGAGAAATGTCAGTAATACCTATAAAAGATATAGTAGCTTTAATATTTTAAAATTGGGAAGGAAAATTCTGACAAGCTTTCAAATAATGATACGATGCTCATGTTTTTGCAAATAGCAACAGAAAAAGCTTTCATAGGACGAGAAGAATGAAAGTAGCACATGTTGATAATAGTCACTATTGGTGGTCGAGAATGCTGTAAGCTGACTAAATACATGCACCACAAGCAAGAATAGTGTCATAGCAGGCTTAAATTGGTCCAAACCATGGAATGCCGTACCGGCCGGTACGGGCCGGTACGTACCGGTCCGGCCGTGGACCGGTACCGGAACGGATAAAAAATCGGTATTTTTCGGTTTTTTATCCGAACCGGCCGGTACGGGTGCGTACCGGCCGGTTCGGGCCCGTACCGGTACGATTTTTTTTTTTTTAGAACCACAGCGCTGCGCGCTGTGGTTTTTGAAACCATCGCGTACCGGACCGGACCGGTACCGTACCGGTCCGGCCGGCCACCGGTACGCCGACCGGTACCGGTACGGCGGACCTTGGTCCAAACACTCTATAATAGGTCCGCTGTACTGGTACCGGTCGGCGTACCGGTGGCGGCCCGGACCGTGGCGGACCGGTCCCGTACCGGTTCTTCAACAATAAACTACCGGTACCGGATTCCACGCTGATCCGGTACCGGTCCCAGGCCGGACCGGTACGGCAGACTAGAGTCTAGATGGTTGTTCAAGATCATATGTAAGCCTAGAGGATGCTTCTTATGAACTGCTTAATATGGATCTTTTTGATAGTATCATTTTCATGAAGAGGTCTCATTGCAATGACTGCCACCATTATCAGAAGTCAAAGCAAAGTTCAATCTTCAATGCTTATTGCCATAAAGGAAATCTATTAATATCATGCCTCTAAAAGAACAATCATCCATGGTCTTTGCGCCATGGTTGGTCGGTTCTTTTCCTCTTGCTGGAAAGCCACGTCAATTCATTCTTTCTAATAAAGCATAGATGTGCTTTGGCCTTCCTTTCTTCTGAGGGAAAAAAGGGGAAAAAAAGCCAAGTCTGATTCGTATTTCATTTTGGCTTTTTTCCCCATCTGATAGTGCAGTTTGACAACACTGTCACATTGATGCTTTGATAATGCTATATCTCTTAGATAGGCATGCTGATTATCTGAAATTGCCAGTTATCTAGAAGAATGACTGGAAACATAAGAGCAACTGAACAAGTGTTGAATACTTTAGTTTTTATTGTTTGAAAGAAGCTTGGTTTTAAAAAGTACCTAGTCTCCATTTCATTTATTAAATTATGCATCTCTTTTTCCTTTGATTTTCTTTTTCTTTCTTTTAATCTTTTTAGCATGAACAAGTTTCAAGCATAAATTTTATATGATACCAATGTAATGAGTTGGAGCTGTCCATAGGTGCTAAATGAACTATGTGATATCATTGTTGAGCCACTCAGGGATCGCATTGTCACAGGGCTCCTTCAAGCATCCTTGGTAAGATCCATGTGTTTCTTGAGTGATTTCAATATAAAACTGTTGTATTATCTATATTGGTTTTATTTTTTTGTAGGATGGCTTGCTTCGGGTGATACTAGATGGGGGTCCTTCACGTGTTTTCCTTCCCAATGATGCTAAGCTACTAGAAGATGATCTTGAAGTCTTGAAGGTATGGGAATGCTTTCTTCTAGTTGTTAATGTGTGCATGCAGCGTGACACTGTAAATTTTTTTTCAGTATCTTGAGGATCTCCTAGTACTTTAAGGTTCATTAAATTATGTAGGATCTTGCTCCTAACTGTTAAATAATACTATCAAAATTAAGAAGCTTAATACTCTGCTGCACCTTGTCTGTTTAAGTGCTAGACTGGTTTGTCTTTTACCTATACCAAAAAGCATGTATCTGCTTTCAAATGATAGTAAAGTTTCTCACCTGCAGAATTCGTTGTGCATGAGACAGCCATATTAAAATGAGATCTTTATGCAGGTCTGTAGACTTTTAGAAAGAAAACTATCTAATCTCTGGAATAATTTGTTTATGTAAAATGCAGGAATTTTTTGTATCTGGTGGAGATGGATTGCCTCGAGGAACTGTTGAAAATTTAGTGGCTCGCATTCGTCCCATAATAAATTTGCTTGGCTATGAGGTATGACCTCTTTCTTCACTCCAAAAATCTTAGTGTCTGCAAGAAATTTAAATGACAGTAGTTGTTTGCTGCCCTCCAAAGCACGGTTACTGATAGAAGTTCTGAACAACAGCAGATATGGGCTAGCACTATTTTAGCCTGAGATCATTTGGCTCATCCTATGCCTGTGATGTGCCTCACTATGTTTGCCCACTTGGGTATCCTGTTGAATTATTGAAAAGGTCAAATCAAATTGAACTCTAGGCTTCATTGCCCATTTCATCATGAATTAACGTATTTTTATCATTACATGAATTGCAGACAGAAAGCTTATGTATGATATTGTACATGGTTAATGTTCAAGGAGATCCATCTCAAGATAACCAATGTAGATTTTCTTATTTCTTTTTTTGTCTCCAGAGCCTGATCTAACAGATCAAGGATTAACTGCAAGCTCTCTATTATGTTAAGAGTGATAATATTATCCAATCTATATGGCCATTTAAATAGCTATTACTGTTGATTCTGGTCCATGCTTTTCTGGATCTAATGTGCTCCTATTAGAGAACCAAGATCGACCAGTCAAATGCTCACGTCTTATTGATAAAACTCTTCCTTTTATCAATCTATGTAGAAAATTTTGCCGG
Source organism: Phoenix dactylifera (assembly GCF_009389715.1). Lineage (NCBI taxonomy): Eukaryota > Viridiplantae > Streptophyta > Magnoliopsida > Arecales > Arecaceae > Phoenix > Phoenix dactylifera. The sequence goes on along the minus strand of NC_052395.1, from coordinate 17,082,275 downwards.
GCAAGTTCAGTATTGATGATAACTTAGTCCAAACCTTGCCTGCCAAGAGCTGAATATGATGGCTTTGTTTTTGGTCCAGCCTGTTAGCAGCTCTACATTTATCTTTGGGTTTCCAAATTGTTATCTTCCACTGGATAACAGCCTATTAGCAGTCCGTGTAATGAATGTTGCTACGTTGACACTGTTAGCAAGTGGTTGGACTTTGACCTGTCTTCCTTTCGTTTTTATTATTATTTGGGTTTTGATTATTTTGCCTAACCAGATAATCTCAGAATCTCATATGTGTTTCGTTGTCAAGGAAAGGGAGGAAACTATTGGGAAGAGAATAAAATGAAGGGAAATGGAAAGAACATACCTTTAGTTTGATTTTTTATAGAAGGATTAAGGCATGAAATGATATCTGTATTTATAACAGTACTGTCATTGAACAAATGTAACCTATTAACTTGATATCAACCAGCAGCAGATGATTTTGTGTGAATCAATGTATATTATTTCCAAAAAATTCAAGGTATGAAATTGAAGACTACGAGCTATCTAGGAACGACACAATGCCAGATACAAACAGTGTGGATCCCATATACATTATCCTTCCACTAATTTAGAGTGTACAACACAGTGGGAAAGGTGGAGACTTAATTTGTATTTTTCAATTTCATGTTAGATGTTTGGTATAACCAAACATTCCACTCATGCAGAAATCTCGCCTTTGAGCAACAAAGGTAAACTGTGTTTCACCTGAAATAATTTTTTTGCTTGTTGGTGTTTTTAACTTATTCTCTTTTTTTTTTTTGTCAAACATTCATCACGTTCCACTCGTGTCGAGATCTCACCATTGAGGGACTAAGGGCAATTGGGTTTCACCTGATATATATATATATATATATATATAGTTTTTTAACTTGTGAATGTCTGTCCTTGTTATTATGTCGTTAAAAGAATTTCTCCTCTTGCCATGTATGTTTTATTAAAGCCGGTCATTCATGTTTTTGCAGACTCGCGTATTAATTGATGACTTGAAAGATGTAAGTCAAGGAGGCAAAAGCAAATTTGGGACTGATTCCAAAACTCTTCTAAGGATTTTATGTCATAGAAGAGATTCTGAGGCTTCTCAGTTCCTTAAAAAACAATTTAGAATACCAAAGTCAGCTGCTTGAAGAAGTATCAGAATGTGAAGAACGCAGAAAATAAGATTTTTGAAAAGAAATGTTATGCAGATATGAGGTACATCTAACTTGAATTTTAAATAGTTATTGTTATGTAAAATTGAATTGATTTATTTTTATTTGTTCTTGTTGGCCTTATTTATTGGACAATGCTGTTGATAATAAGCATAAGTCTAGCTTCCTGAAAGATTTGGTACGTTGCACGTGTGCAATTTTTTGGTTGTCGATTTTTTTTTTTTTGTCTACTTGTGAAGGTGATTTTGGCAATATACAGAAATACACTTAGGGGCTGTTGGTGACCCAAATAAGATCACCAAGGTGAGCTTAGATCACTAATGATTTTTATTCGGAGATAATCTGATCCCGAATAATCTAAGATGGCATGCTATGTTCTAGTGGTTAAGGATTCCAAGGTATTCGTAACCTGTCTGTTTGGTATTCCATATGAATTCAAGTTCATTGGCTATATAATACCAAAATTATCTCCGATATATTTTATAAAAAATATATATTTATTAATCATAAAAATATATTAAATAAAAATATATTAGTTATTAATATATTCCATAAAAATATGTTTATTGGTCCTATAAACTATTAATTCCATAAAAATAAAAGTAATATATTAAATAATTTTATTATATAAACATAAAGTATAATAATATATTTTTACTATAATTTAAAATTATCATTAGACAGTGATATAACAAAAATATGGTTATTAATATATTAATATAATATCTATCATATATATGATATATAATATTAATTTAATATAATATTATGTATGATATGGATATAATATATTGGCAGTATATTAATATACCAATTTTTTTAGCTAGATTGGGGGATATTTATTCTCAAATTTCAGTATAAGATGACTATCCTGAATGATCTTGGATTTCCAACATCAAGGGTGGGTAATCTTATCACTAGGTTGGGTGGTGGTTTAGAAAGTAAGGTTAATTTAGGAGCACTGTCTCATAGAATCATCATATGGTGCAACCAAATGTGGTGATTTTATCATCTCCACTCACATTGGATTTTGGGATGAAAATGCCTAAGACGAGTATGTCGACGAGTATGTCATGCCCGAAAGGCGGGGCAACTTGTATATTGGCTAACACTTATAACTGTGGGTATAACCTTTCAATGCTGCTGTTTCTCAGCTCTCCTTGATTCACAGCCAGTACTTGTAACTGTGACAATCGATTTCCTGCTTGTTCTACGGAGTACGGTTCAATCGAAGTTGGGGGTACTGTAGGAGTTGAAGTTGTAAAAGAAGTGCAAACGTTACGGGATTTTATTGGCTAACGTAAATCGACTTCATTCATTTTTGGGACGTCCAGTAGTACATTTCAATCGAAGTAGGCCGCTGTAGCAGAAGGAATTTCAGGAACTCACGGGTATTTCGAATCCGATCAGGCGGTCAGATTCAGTTGATAAGGTTTAGTGGCGTCGATCTGCAGAGAACTAAGCTACACGATAGAAAAACGCGACATGACAAACTACATGAAACTAAATAAAAGCATTCAGATGATCCGCGAGAAAATAAAGTAATCACCAACAACTAAAGATAAACGACAGTGAAAAGATAACAAGAATCGTATCATTTCAGAAAAGGTTCTAGTGAGAGAAACTCTGATTTTAGTGAGAGAAACATAATGGCTAGTCGGCTGGGGGTACTTCGAAGCCTAACGACTAGTCTCCGATCAGTGGGGGCGGTGATTCGACTGCCATATGGGTGCTCACGGCAGCCGTGGTGGTGGAAAGGTTATGTTTCGAGAGTCTCTGGTGGGTTTAGGACGGCCGGAAGGGGTGCCAGCGGTTGGATCTCCGAGGTGCGTCGAAGCCTCAAGGCTAGTCTTCGGTCGGCTGGGGTGGTGTTTCGACTACCGTGTGGGTGCTAACGGTAGCCGTGGTGGTGGAAGGCTTTTGTTTCGAGGCTGGGGTGGTTTGTGTCCATCGGTTGGTGGGTTCGAGACGGCTGGAAGGTGCCGGCGATCGGATCTCTGGGGTGCCTCGATGCCTCAGGGTTGGTCTCCGATCGGCCGGGCGGTGCTGCGACTGCCGCATAAGTTGCTCACGGCAGGCCTAGTGGTGGGATGCCCTTGTTTTCGTGGATCTGGGTGGACTGTGCCCATCGTCTGGTGGGCTCGGGGCGGTCGGAAGAGGCAGCGACATTCTGGTCGGGTGGAGTGCTCACGAAGATCGGCTACGTGCTTCACCTGTAGATCCAAAGCCGGGTCAGTGTATATTTGGTTTTCCCTAACCCCCTTTCTTTCTTTCTTTTCTTCTTTTTTGTTCCTCCCGGGTTCTACCAGGTGTTATCTCCTAGGCCCCCGGTGACCCCATTGAGCGGACGGCAGGTCCAGTAGCAGAGCGGATGACGGGGAAGAGGGCGGAGGTGGTAGCTCAACACAAAGGTATGGTATCGGGAAGCCGTGGGGAGAGATTTGGAGCCTGGGCGAGACCAGGGCCCTAGGTGATCTGTCGGCCTACGGAAGTGGAGGTGGCCTGATTGAGCCGCTGCTTCTCGTTAGTCCTGGAGCTCCCAGAGGAGCCTATCGAGGCTGCCCGTCGAGAGTGGAGGAACTGGCGGTGCAGCCTCGGCCGGCGGGTGCCGGCCGAGTGGGTGTCCGCTCAGCCGAAGAAGGCAAGGGAGGTGGCGGTGGTGACACTAGCTGACGACCATTTTGCCCTATGTTTCCGGACGACGGCGCATCGGGACCGCACATTATCGGAGAGGCCGTGGGTGGTGGCGGGGCAACTCCTCGCCACGGAACCATGGGTACCGGATTTTCTGCCTAGGGAGGACCTTGTAATGACCGGGGTGGTTTGGCTCCGACTACCTAGGCTATCGCTGGAGTACTGGTCGACCTCGACCATTCTCGACATCACGGCCCGAGCAGGGCGACCATTGGCCGTGAACAAGTTGACCGAGGAGCGGCGAGCCATGGGCTACGCCCGGGTGAAGGTGGCGATCAACGCCATCGAGCCTCTCCTCTCGGGGGCTTGGATTCATGGGAAGACGAAGGTGCTCTAGCAGCCCTTCGTCTTTAAGAGCATTCCGACGAAGGTGCGGGAGGACTGGGCACCCGACGTTTGTCTGCAATTCTCGAAACCAGCACAGACGGAGGAGGGAGGCCATGCGGTCGAGGAAGTTGGGGACGACCCTAGAGCGATGGGAATATGCCCCGGGGAGGATGACCCTGGGCCAATCTACGGCCCATGGCCGGTGGTGACCCGTGCTCGGCTTCTGTGGGAGAAATGGCCGCCGCAGCCGAGGAAGACGACAGTGCCCGTGGCTTAGTCTCTACAACTCGGCCACCCTCCCCGGTGGCTCGGCCTGGTCCTCCTGCATCCCTGCTAGATCTGGAGGGCCGACAGAAGCCAACCAAGGTGGCCCGTCGCCGCTCTCGACCAAAAGGGCAGCTGGAGGTGGTGGCTAGTTTCCCGATCTCCAGTATCCTGCCTGAGGGATTCCGAGTTGACCTGACCCTCGACTCGACCATGGGTCTGGGTGACTCGGTTCCCCCAGCGAGCGAGGCTGGGGTGGCGGGGGTGCAGGCCGGCCCGGTTGAGCAACAGGTTGGCCCAAACACTACACCAATGGGCCAGCCTGCGGGCCCATCCAACAAGCGGCCAAGGAACCCTTGGCTGCTATTGGATTTGGGCCCCGCCGTCGCGGGCCGGGGCCGGATGCAGGGAGCAAGCCGCGACCCGGCTAGGACACAACTGCGCAAGGCACGTGTGCCCCGCGTGGCATGTGTGAGGGGCCAGCAGGCCTGTCGCGGGGCTACGGACGCGCGGGCCCAAGAGCCTAGGCCGCGCGTACGTAACAAGGGGAGGCCCCTATGGATGCGGGCCTTCCGGAGGGGCAGATTCAGCTGGGCCCAAGTGGGCCCGCTGGTAGGCCTGGCTCGGGCCGTCTTGTGAGTGGGGTTGCCGGGCCCGCTGGGCCCCGCTCCAGTGTGTGGACCAACCCCGGGGAGTGGATCCCGGGGGGGGGGGCTCCATGACTCTGGGTCAGGGCATGCTCAGGATATTAGACGAGCCGGGTGATTTAGGAGTGATGGGGCCCCTAGAGGGCTTAACTGGGGGAGTGGCTGTGTTCTTCCACTTTACCTCTCTAGCCCTGGTGGCAGATCTGTTTCCTGAGATCTACACCTCTCGAGGCCATGTAGGGGTGTCTACAGTGCAGAGGAAGGCCGTCTCAGGCCGGTTTGGTGTGGATGGCGAGACCCGTTTGGCCGGGGACCAGGTGATAGGGACATCAGCTAGGCCACCATTTTATTTGCATATTTAGTTTATATTTATTTCTGGGCTTGTTTGCATTTTAGAAATTATTTATTTTGTTTGTGGGTTTATTAGGAGTTATTTCTGTGTAAGGGGGTTTTATGTTAATTGTGTTTATTGGGCCTATATATAGGGGACTATTTTTATGATTAGGATTTTTAATGAAGAATTAAGAATTTTTTCCCACGTCTTCCTCTTCTCTCTTCCTCCTCGCTCTTCCTCCTCTTCTCTTCTCCCTCTTCTCTTTCTCTCTGCCGCTTTCCCTCCCTTCTTCTCCTCTTGTTCTTCCTCCCTCTTTCTCTGTTCCCTATTTTAGAACCACAGCAGCCATCTCAAGCGTGAATTGTCACCATTGCAGGCATTTCTCCCTTCCGGTTCGACATCAACTTGGTATCAGAGTCGTCGGCCTTGCCCTGTCAAAGCCACAATCCATGGTTCACTACCCGTCACCTCCCCCACAGCAGCCCCGTTCATTATAAAAAAAAAGGAACGAAAGGGTACCTATTCATCTTCCCCGTTCGTCCGCCCGCTGCTGCCGTCGTCGCGGCTCCTCCGTCGTACGCCGCCCGAGCCACCGGTGCCTGCACCCGACGCCACCACCACCTGCAGCAACCGCCACCGGTGTATGGCCGAGCATTGCCGGATCCCCGGATTTCGGTGGGCGCACGAAATCTACGCGGTACCCAGACCACCGACGTCAGAGCGTGCTGATGGGCCACGAGCGATTCTCGTTGCCGGAAAGAAGAAGAGCATCGTCGCCCTTTTTTCGGCCCTGCCCCTCGGACCCGTCGAAGTACCCGCCGGCCACCGCGCACAGGGGAAATCCGCTCGCCGCCACGTTCGGCCGCCACCTGTCGCCGCCGACCACGGAGCCGCGGCCGCGAACTCCGTCGTCGTTCCGTTCGGCAGCTGCCACCGAAGCGACCGAATCGCCCTCCCGAATCGGTCGGAAGGTTGAAGAAGAAGTCAGGTAACGGGTAAGTCCTAAACCCGTTACCCACAACCTGGTGACCCGGGTCGAACGAGCCAAAAAAAAAAAATGTAGAATCACCTGACTTGCACGTGCCCAAAAAAAAAAATCTTACCTCTACCTGACGAAGAGGAAACCCTAGAGGGCTTCCGCCGCCGTCGCCATTGACGTTGCCGACCACCCCACGGACGACAAGCGCCGCCAGCCCTCGCCGTTCGCTTCTCTGGGCTGCGTCACCATGTCTGCCGCTGACGTTGCCGCCTCCCCTCCGCCGCACGCGACCCGCCCTCTTCCTCTGCCGCCTGCACGTAGCGCCGCCCCCGTATTGCGACCGCCTCCGCCTCCACCGCAGCCCCGTCCCCTTCCTCCGCCGCCCATACGCATTGCCGCCCCGTGCCGCGACCGCCTCCGCCTCCGAACTCCTTCCCCGAGCTCCACCCCTTCTCCCACTGCACCCTGCCACCGCACCCGCCGCTGGAAGACCGCCGCCGGCTCCCTTCTCCGAGCGCCACCTCAGCCGAGCGCCCCTCCGAGTCCGCCGCCTCTTCCTCCGAGCGAACCGCTTGCAGCGCCGTCGCCGAGCCCGCGTCCGAGCCGCTTTCATCCGATCCCTCAATCGGACGCCTCCGCTTTCCCTCTCTCCCAGCCGAACCAGTGCCATCCGATTCCACCCGAGCTCGACCAGCCAACCCCCCAGTTCGTGTTTAGCAGGCCGCCAGCCCATCTTCCATCATCCGACCCGCGCGCCAGTTCTTTGAGCGCGGCCCAAGCCCAAGCGGCCGAAGGTCCGGCTTGGCCCAGGCCCGCGCGCACGCTTCTTTGAGCATGACCCAAGGCCACTTGGCCGCAGGCTCCGTTTCAGGCCCGATCCAGAGTGTTCTTCAGCCTATTTCAGCAGCCCAGGAATCCTTGTACTGTAGATCCAGGTCCACAGCTCCCGCTAGCTCTGCCTGGCGCCGACGTCGTGTCCGAGACTCCACAACGGACGCTTCCGGTTGACTGCATCTGCCACAGGTAACAGGTTCTTCTTTTTTTTGGGCTTGTTTATCTAATTGTGTTCTAGTTCTCTTGCATGATAGCCATATTTTGAAAATTTACTTTCTTGTCAATTTTTAAAACCTAGAACATATATTACCACACCCATCCTATTCACCCTCTAAATCTAGATATTAAATTAGCGCACCCTAGCGACAGGATATTTCTCAACATCCATAGATCAGATTACTTTAGGATTAGAACGACCATAATACGTGTTTGCAACCTAACTTCTTATAGTGACTAATTTTCTATCTTAATTTTGAAATAACCAAAGTACAAATTAGTAATATTTAATTTTAAGTTATTTTGTGAAAATTTGCTGATTTTCGAATTAATAGTAAACTGTATTAGTAGGTTGTCCTGCATTACATTTGGTAAGTTAGGGTTCATTAGTAGCATTGCCTATCATATCACCTAATAGAGTCGTCCCTGCATGCCAACCCGTAGTGGTAGAGAGTATCTTCTCACTAACTCTCAGACCCCTTTAACCACCATGGACCCCAGAGTTATGCAAGATCTTATGGAACAAATCGCTGCATTACGAGTTGATCAAGACGAATTCAAACGGGAGATCCGCGCTCTAGTGCAACATCCTAGGACTCCTAAACCGTCAACCCCGATCGCAGCTTATCCCGAGCTTGGTTTGGCCACACCCCCTGTAGCTCTTCCCCATCCCCTTAGGAACCAACCCCCTCCCGATCACCAGCGCGATCTTGACGAGCGATTACTTCGTACCGTAAGAGTATATGCTCCCACATTTGCTGGTCAATTAGAGTCAAGCATGTACCTTGATTAGAGAGCAGCCATGGATAATTATTTTGAGTGGTACGAAATGACTGACGATAGAAAAGTACAATTCGCTAAAATGAAGCTTATTGGGCAAGCTCACTGGTACTAGCATAATGTTGAACATATGCGTGACATCCAAAGGCTTCCTCGTATCACCACCTGGAAGGATATGAAAGAAAAACTGAATGAGAAGTATCTGCCATTCTTTTACCAACAACGCCTTATGGATAGGTGGCAGAAACTAACTCAAGGGACTTCAACCGTTGCCGATTACATTGCACGATTTGAGGAGTTTCACATGAGGTGCGGTGTAATCGAAGAGGAGACTATTACTCTTTCTAGGTTTCGGGCAGGACTCCGCGAGGAGATCCAGAAAGAATTAATCCTCCGAGAGATTACTACTCTTGGCTAAGCATACCAGTTGGCTCAAGATGTGGATAGTTTCTTACAAATCCCTGTAGTAAGGCATCCCGACTCTCGGTCCATACCCCAAGAGCCCGACCTAATCAAAGCTATCTCCTGCAATCTAGACCATTTTCCAACCATCCTAACCAGCCCAGCTCTAGCCAAACATCGACTAGACCGTCCCTAATGCCTGTTCAAAGTCCGTCAACTGATAAAGGAAAAGGCATACTAGGTTCCAACTTGCCCTCAAGAGGCCAAACCCAGTGTTTCAGGTGCCAAAAGTTTGGTCATATCGTGTCCCAATGTAATGCCAAGACCTATCTAATGACTGAACTGGAAGTAGGGACCCAGGAGATTGAATGTGTCGAAGAAGTCTATGAACCAAACATCGAGGATTCTGTAGAAGACTTTGGAGACGAACAGACCGGGTTAGAGTTTGTCCAGCTTGAATCCCAATATGAGCCCACTGATCGAAATGACCAAAATTCTAGGCTTCATGTGGTTAGGTGTACTCTAGCCCAAACCAAGACCGAACAAGATTGGCGTAGAACCTCTCTATTTTACACACTTATTAAGATCAATGGTAAAACATGCAAATTCTTATTTGACAGCGGGAGTTGCATCAACACCATTGCGTCTGGAGTTGTTTTCCGTCTCGGCCTAAAATCTACCCCTCATCCCAACCCATATAAAGTAGCTTGGGTAGATAAGACGTCCATCTCGGTGTCGGAAAAATGCCTTGTCTCGATTCAATTTCTATCTTATAAAGACGAGATCTGGTACGACTGCCTTCCGATGGACGTAGATCAAGTCATTCTAGGGAGACCTTGGTTATACGATAGGGACGTCACACTTCATGGTCGGTCAAATTCGTGTAGCTTTATGTTCCAGGGTCGGAAAATTATAATGAATTCATTGCCTCCTAGAAAGTCCGCTCCTGAAAAGAAGAGTGCTACACTACAGAAAGATGAATCACTTCACATCATTACTTCGAAAGAGGTAATAAAAGATATCGAAAGCCAACCACCTATGTTCGCCCTTGTGGCTAGAGTTATCAATATGGAGTCAAATCCTGAGCACCCACCCGCAGTAGTTCCCCTGTTGGAGGAGTTTCACTCTATTTTCCCTAAGGATCTTCCAGATACACTTTCACCGATGCGTGATATCCAGCACGTAATTGACCTCATTCCTGGAGCATCCTTGCCAAATCTTCCCCATCATAAGCTAAACCCAAACGAGCACACTGAACTGAAACGTCAAGTTGACGAACTCCTCACTCGAGGGTATATTCGTGAGAGTTTAAGTCCCTGTGTTGTACCCGTACTTGTGGAGTGATTGATTAAAACCCCATTTGATTTTGATGAGCTCAAAGCATTTGAGTATATCTTGTGATTACTAATGAATTCAATTGAGTGTTTCAGTGAAAATCCTGTCCAAGTGTATCTAGATTTGGTTCATAGTATTTTGGATAAGTTAAGAAGTCTGCTGAACCAAAGTCTGAGACTCGAGTCGACTCCCGAGTATCACGAGTCGACTCCAAGCGTATCAAGTTCACTGGCACGAGCTCGAGTCGACTCCAGATCAGTACGAGTCGACTCCGACTGAGAACAGACAGAAGGACAGAAAGCTTCATCTCAGAACCTGTCAACGAGTCGACTCCTGAAGTGCGCGAGTCGACTCCAATGTTCACCGAGTCGACTCCAGGAAAGTAAGAGTCGACTCCAAGCAGTCACAGGCAGAAAAGTCAGAGAACGATTTTCGGACTCTGAGATTCGAGTCGACTCCCGCAATACGCGAGTCGACTCCGAGACTGAGCGACCATCGACAGACAGAAAACCATGTTACTGCCTCTGAGATTCGAGTCGACTCACAGACAGCTCGAGTCGACTCCGAGACAAGCTTCACGTCAAAAGGCAGAAGACCAACTTTCGGAAACTGAGAGCCGAGTCGACTCCAAGGAGGTTCAAGTCGACTCCAAGACTGGATGAGCCAAAAGATAGAGAATCGGGAGTTCGGGCTCTGAGATTCGAGTCGACTCCAAGGACAGTCGAGTCGACTCGAGTGGACAAAATTCAAAATTGGATCCACGGACTTCAGTGGATGAGCCGACTCCAAAATTGCCAGGTCAGCTCCAGAAGTTGGCGAGTCGACTCCGAGTCAAGACGAGTCGACTCCCAGTCGTGACGGCAACTTTAATTCAAATTTGGAACAGTTGCCGAGTCGACTCCGGAAAAGCTTGAGTCGACTCCCGCTACAGCCGAGTCGACTCCTGATCGCGCGAGTCGACTCCAACCCACCAACGGTCATATTGTCAGGCTGCGCAGAGTGTGCAGAACGGGCAGAAAAAGCAGTGTAACGGCTAGTTTCCGTAGGGGTTGGCTTAAATAGCCACAGAAGACTGTAGCAAGGCAGAGAACAGATATTCCACTCCAAGCATTCAAGTTTTCAAGCTCTCCAAGTGCTCTTAAACGAAAAAGGGGGGATCTGCATTTATTGCTCCAACAACTTCTTCCCAACAATCAAAGCTTCCTCCTCCTGCATTCAAGTCGACCACTCTTTCAAGAGGAGACCGGAGTTCCAGAAGCCATACCTCTTCACCAGCTTAAAAGCGTTTGAGGGCTTCTAACTCCTTTACGATTATATTGTTTTAAATCTGCTTTTTGAGAAGCTATTTTCTGTTTTCTTCTATCTCTTATATTTACTTGATTCAATTGGGGGATTGAATCAAGGGGTTTAAGGTTGGTTGGTGAGCCAAGTTAAAACCAACGTGTGTAAGGGTTTGATTGTGAGCCCGGGAAAACAATCGGGGTTGGTTCTAGTCGGTGAGCCTGGAAAAACCGACCGAGTTCGTTGTGAGCTCGTAAAACAACAAGTTTGGTTGTGAGCTTGCAAAACAACCGGCTGTAATCCAAGGGGGTTATAATGAAATTTCCAAGTGAGACTTGGGGAGTGGCGTAGGAGCAAAGGTTAGCTCCGAACCACTATAAAACTTTGTGTTTGTAGTGCATTGTCTCTCATCTTCTTCCCCGCACATTACTCACAGCACTAGGCTTTAATTAAATAACTTGCTATAGTTTTTAATTAATCATCCACAAAGTTTTAATTAGCCAAATTATTTTAAAAACCCAATTCACCCCCTCCTCTTGGGTTGTCTATCTGGGCAACAGTACTTCTCAGTCCCAAGAAAGATGGCTCTTGGAGGATGTGCGTCGATAGCCGTGCTATCAATAAAATCACGATTAAAGTTTTTCCATTCCTAGGCTGGACGAGCTTTTGGACTATATGTCTGATGCTACAGTTTTTTTCAAGATCGACCTAAAGAGTGGATACCACCAGATTCGGATTCGTCCTGGGGATGAATAGAAAACAGCCTTTAAGACCAAATATGGACTCTACGAATGGTTAGTGATACCCTTCGGGTTAACAAATGCTCCTAGTACTTTTATGAGGGTGATGACACAAATCTTTCGACTTTTCTTGAATAAATTTGTCGTTGTATATTTTGATGACATCCTCATCTATAGTCAAACTCAAGAGCTCCATCTCTCACACTTAAGTCAAGTTTGTGATACCCTTTAGAAAGAAATCTTCTTTGCAAACACCAAGAAGTGTGCCTTCCTGACTGATCACGTCACTTTCTTAGGGTTCATAGTGTCTTCCATGGGTGTCTCCGCTGATCCGAAAAAAGTAAGCGCAATAGTCGATTGGCCTGAGCCTAAGACTCTAGCGGAAGTACGTAGTTTTCATGGCCTAACTACTTTCTATCGCTGCTTCATTAGAAATTTTAGTTCAATAATGTCTCCCATCACAGATTGCATAAAGAAAGGAGATTTTATCTTGACTAAGTCGGCATCCCAAGCATTTAATGAAATTAAGAAAAGGATGACCGAAGCGCCTGTCTTGCGCCTCCCCAATTTTACTAAGGTATTTGAGGTCGCATGTGATGCCTCTGGTGTTGGCATAGGTGGCGTGTTAAGCCACGAAGGTCACCCTGTCGCATTCTTTAGCGAAAAATTAAGCGACGACAAGTTGCATTATTCCACCTATGATAAGAAATTCTATGCGGTAGTGCAAACTTTGCGACATTGGCGATACTATTTGTTACCGCAAGAATTTATCTTGTATTCAAACCATAAGGCTTTAAAGTATCTCAACTCTAAAAAAAACTGAACCATCGACACGGCCGATGGATTGAGTTTCTACAAGCCTATACTTTTGTACGGAAACATAAAGCTGGAGTTGAGAACAAGGCTGTTGATGCACTCAGTCGACGGATCTTCCTCCTATCTGTGATGAGCACTGAAGTAATTGGTTTTGATAGGATCAGGGAACAATATACCACCTGTCCCGATTTTAGTGATGTATACCTGACCCTACGAGATGGAGTAGAGAGAGAACAAGATGATTTCTTTTTACAAGATGATTACCTCTTTCGCTCCGACCGATTATGTATTCTCCGAACCTCATTAAGAGATTTTCTAGTATGGAAAATACACGCTGGAGGACTGTCTGGGCATTTCGGAAGAGACAAAACCATTGAGATAGTGGAGAGACGTTTCTTCTGGCCGAGTCTTAAGAGAGACGTGGCCAAAATTATCGGTCAGTGTCGCACATATCAACTAGCCAAACAACGTAAGCAGAACATTGGTCTTTACACTCCACTGCCCGTTCCTGATTGTTCTTGGCAAGATGTTAGTATGGATTTCATGTTAGGGCTTCCACGTACCTCCACCAAACACGATTCTATTTTTGTAGTGGTGGGCCGATTCTCTAAGATGACTCATTTTCTTCCCTGTTCTAAGACTTCTGATGCTTCTAGGATTGCGAAACTCTATTTTGACGAAGTCGTTAGACTCCATGGTCTTCCAAAATCAATTGTGTCCGATAGGGATGTTAAATTTATGAGCTACTTTTGGAAAACCCTTTGGCATATGATGGGCACCAAATTAAATTTTCCTCTGCCTATCATCCCCAAACTGATGGCCAGACAGAAGTTGTCAACCGAAGTCTAGGGAATCTTTTACGATGTCTAGTAGGTGAGCATGCTAGGACTTGGGATCTAGTGTTACCAACCGCCGAGTTTGTATATAATAGTTCGGTCAATAGAACCTTAGGCATGAGCCTCTTCGAAGTGGTGAATGGATATAAACCTAGGCAACCCATAGATTTGATTCTCATGTTTCATCAACATAGAGTCTCTGAGTCTGCACAATCATTTGCTTCACACCTGCATTCATTGCATCAGAAAATCAGCAAACGTATTCACTCTAATAACTTAAAATATAAATCCCTTGCTGATTTGCATAGACGTTATAAAGAATTGAATGTAGGCGATTATGTAATGGTGAGAATTAGACCTGAACGACTCCCTTCGGAAACATTCAAAAAGTTGCAATCTTGTAGTGCGGGACCGTTCAAAGTCCTAAAGAAAATTAGTTCGAATGCTTATGTTGTAAATCTTCCTAAAGACTATGGGATTAGTGCGACATTTAATATTGAATATTTAGTCCCATACAAGAAGTCAACATTCATTCCTTCTGACCCTTTTGTTGATACACCCGCTTTTGTTGATCATCCTGACCCAGCACCTGCTATTGAACCTCCACCTCCAAAGTTTTATGCACGCAGAGGACAAATAGAACATATATTAGATGAGCAGGTTATATCTACCAGGAGAGGAAGCTACCAACGTTACCTTGTTCGGTGGAAAAGTCGATCCGAATCGGATGTGACGTGGATTTCGCGAGTCGAGTTGCAGCGCCTTGACCCTGATCTTCTGGAGCAGTTCGACAGCCGGCCAGATCTGCACTCGACGGGGTCGAGTTTTTTTCACCCGGAAGGAGTTGATGGGGACACCAGTTTATTTGCATATTTATTTTATGTTTATTTCTGGGCTTGTTTGTATTTTAGAGATTATTTGTGTTATTTGTCGGTTTATTAGGAGTTATTTCTATGGAAGGGGGTTTTTATGTTAATTGTGTTTATTAGGCCCTATATATAGGGGACTATTTTCATGATTAGAAATTTTAATGAAGAATTAAGAATTTTTCCCTACGTCTTCCTCTTCTCTCTTCCTCCTCTCCTCTTCTCCCTCTTCTCTTTCTCTGTGCCGCTTTCCCTCCCTTCTTCTCCTCTTGTTCTTCCTCCCTCTTTCTTTGTTCCCTATTTTAGAACCACAACAGTCATCTCAAGCATGAATTGTCACCACTGCAGCCATTTCTCCCTCCCGGTTCGGCATCACCAAGTCATGGTGGGTTGCCCCGAGGGTGACGCACTGGTGGGTTAGGATACGTCTGCACTTATGCCACCTAGAGCAGGCGACCCGGATGGTGATGAGGGGGCCGCTAGAAGGCCAATGGTGGATCATCCGATGGTTGTACAATGGGTTAAGGTGGCTGTTATGCGGGTTGTCTCCAGAGCTAGTGTGGATGATGTTTAGCGGGGTGGCACTTATCTTGAGGTGGAGATGGACCCTGAGGCCTAGGGGGTAGATATGTTTATGCCGGACCTCTCGGACTTTTCTCCATTAAGATTCTAGCATGGAATTATAGGGGGGCGGCAATGCCGTCTTTCATGTCATCTTTCAGGAGGTTAGTGCTGATTCACAGACCAGAGATCCGCTTCCTCTATAAAACGCATCTATCCGATAGAGGCCTTCACCGAGTACAGCGGTGCTTAGAGGCAGACTGGGAGATCTATGCAGTAGAATCCCAAGGGTTGTCCAGGGGTATTTTTGGCAATGTAGAAGCAGGGTGTGGTGTCAATAGATATTTTCCACAACTGCTCTCAATTGGTTATTATGGTTATTTTGAAACCCAATGCAGCACTGTGGGTTTTAACTAGCGTGTATGCAAGTACTGACCATAGGACTAGAAGATTCTTGTGGGATGAAATCACCCATTTAATCGTCCAGAGGTTTCTGATAGCGGTGGTGGGAGATTTCAACCGTATCCAGGACGCTAGTGAGAAGAGGAGTGGAAGTGCTTTTACTGACACAGTGGATAGGAGAGAGTTCTATGACTTCATATTGCAGAACGGCCTAGTGAAGCTGGGCTTCTCTGGACCGCGGTTTACCTGGTGTAACAACCAATCCGGTAGAGCCAGGGTTTGGGAGCAGCTAGACAGGGATGTGGCATCCACTGATTGGATTATCCGGTTTCCTTTCTATAGAGTCAGCCACTTATCTCGGATTGCCTCGGATCATTGTCCACTGTTGATCTTGACGGCATCCGACTCTAGTTACTATTGCCCTACTTTGAGAAGGTTTGGTTGTCTTATCCTCAATCTTGGGACATTGTCCAAAGAGCTTGGAGTTTGCCGGTCCGCGGCAATGCCATGAAGAGGGTTTTTGAAAATTGGAGCTAACCAAGAGACGACTGTGCCGCTGGAACCGTGAGGTTGTGGGCGATATTTTTAGGAAGTTGGAGGAAGTAGAGGTCGCGATAGCCGACCATCAAAAAAAAGAAGATCTTGATGGAGCGCTCCCTGAGGCCGACATGGTACGCCTCCGAGGGCTTCTTGCCACTCATCACTCGATTTTGCGAGAATATGATATGTTTTAGAGATAGAAGTCCAGAACCTAGTGGATTAGAGAGGGAGATCGGAACACTAGTTTCTTCAATTGGACCACGGTCATCAGAAGATAGAGGAATATGATCTGGTCCCTGCGAGACGGGACGGGCCAGCAGGTGGAGGGGGATATGGTGGTTTGACAGGTCTTGCTTGATTTCTTTCGGTCTAGATGGACAGAGGATAGTGATGGTGATGAGGTCGGCTAGCTTCCGAGGGTCGACACAAGAATTGGTGGTGTGGAGAATGCGTTATTAGTCTGCCCAATGTCGGAATGGGAGGTGCGAGAGGCGGTCTGGGCCTTGTCAGAGGATAATGCGTCTGCTCTAGATGGGTTCCCGCTTTTCTTTTTTCGAAGATACTGGGGCATCATCCGGATAGCTTATGTGGAAGCGGTTATATATTTTTTCAGTCGAGCAGGGATGCTTGAGGACTGGAAGGCCACTCTCGTCACGCTGATACCGAAACATCAGGATGCGGCAGAGCCGAGTCACTTTAGGCCCATCAGCTTGTGCACTACTTTATATAAAGTTGTGGCAAAAATATTGGTGGAGCGGATGAAGCCTTTGCTTTCCAGTATTATCTGTCAGGAGCAAGGAGCTTTTGTGGGAGGTAGGAGTATCTTCGATAATGTCATGCTAGCTCAAGAATGATGTGGAATCTTCAGCGAGCCCCGAAGCGGCGAAGTCTAATG
The DNA here is from genome assembly GCF_009389715.1 of Phoenix dactylifera. Taxonomy (NCBI): domain Eukaryota; kingdom Viridiplantae; phylum Streptophyta; class Magnoliopsida; order Arecales; family Arecaceae; genus Phoenix; species Phoenix dactylifera. Next base: position 17,065,345 of record NC_052395.1, on the reverse strand, counting down.
GCTGTCAAGCTGGACATGGAACGAGCTTATGACAGGATCAGGTGGAGCTTTCTTAAGTGAGCCCTAGAGAGTTTTCGTTTTCATAGGATCTGGATTGAGTGGGTGCTGGGGTGCATTCGAGGTCCGAGTTTTTCTATTTTGGTCAGCGAAACACCTTCACCCTTTTTCAGGTCCACCATGGGGCTTCGACAGAGTTGTCCTTTATCCCCATACTTGTTCATCATTTGCTCTGACGTCTTGTCTCGGGCATTGCGGATTGCATGCGCTGGCTAGGAGCTAGAGGCCTACATCCCAGCTCTAGGGGCCCAGCCGATATCTCACTTACTCTTTATCAATGATCGTCTTCTTTTAACAAGGGTGCAGGTAGCGGACGCACAGACCCTCAGAAGGGTGTTGGTCGACTACTGTACTGTGTCTGGGCAGAGAGTGAATGTCCAAACCACCATCTCTTTCAACCCTAGCACGACGTTTAGGGTTAGACAGAGGATCCAGAAGATTCTGGGGATGCCAGAGCAGGTCGGTACCTAGGCATATCGATCACAGGCAGGCGATTGCGGGTTTCTGAGTACATTAGTTTGGTGCAACGGGTCTAGAGTACGCTGGCGGGCAGCGTCTCTATTTATGATGGATAGATTGACGTTGATCAGATTTGTACTAGGCTTTATGCCCATCTATCACATGGCAAACACGGTGGTGCCAAAGACAATACTGATGAAGGTTGAGCGGCTACTTCGGGGCTTCTTATGGGGCTCACATGGAGGTGGTCATGGGGTGCACTTGGTGGCATGGAAGAGTGCTTGCCTTTTCTCCAATGAGGGCGACCTTGGGGTACTGTCTCTCCTAGAGAGGCGGGAGGCACTTTTTGCCCGGCATGCTGTCCATTTCGTGTTGGACTTGCAGGGGTTCTGGAGCCGGACCATGGCTGCCCACTATGGGTGGGTGGGCCCTGGGCGCGGGCCCGGGGTGGGCGGAGATGTTTCTTCCTGTGGCGAGAGATAACGAGGTATTTGCCTACCGTATTGGTACATACCAGATGACTGATAGGTAATGGGCGGAGCATCAATGTGGCTAGTGACCCGTGGGTGGATGCTCTCCCCATACGACACTGGCCAACTATGGTTAGTGTCGAGGTAGCAGAGAGCCTGTGTGTTTGTGATCTCTTTATCCTGGGGGGGGGGGGGGGGGGGCGGCGGTGTGGAATGAGACTAGGTTGTTTCAGCTTTTTGGGGAGTATCTCGCGGAGAGGGTCCGATCCCCCCCGGTGCCAGGATGTGCAGGTCCAGATATCCGAATTTGGAGTACCTCGAATAGGACCAGCATCAGGGTGGGAGATCTTTTCCGTATCCTTCGGCGGGAGTATGAGCCAGGGCCAGACTATGCCTAGATCTAGCGCTTGGAACTCCACCCGAGGGTAGCACTGTTCCTTTGGAAGGTGGTCTGGGATCGTCTTTCGACGAATGCAGTACTCAATGCACGAGGGTTGAGGATTCCCTCGGAGTGTGGTAAGTGCGGGGTGGATGAGACGATGGACCATGCGATGTTTCAGTGCGCATGGGCGAGGGTGACGTGGCAGCTGGCAGAGATCCCGCGGGAGGTGTGTGGCTGGAGGGATCAGTTCCTACAGGCCATACGTCGAGGGTCGGAGTCGCCACTGCTCTGCTAGAAAGTGATTTCAACGTCCTGCACGGCCTACCAGATCTGGATGGCAAGGAATGCTCGATCTTTTGACGAACACAGTATGTCGCTGAGGTGCATGGTGGAGATCGCTCGGGCGCAGGCGGCGGAGATTAGTCATATCACACCCATTGAGGGAACTTTAATAGTTTGGAACATCTGGGGTTTCTGCTCTGCTCTAGCAGCACCTCGTATGGTGTTTTTCACCTGAAAGCTCCCACCCCTGAGCTCCCTCAAGGTCAACTTTGATGGGTCTGTCTAGGATGGAGGTGCGAGGGGTGGCGCGGGATTTGTCATTCGGGATCTGTATGCCAGGATGGTGGCTGCAAGTGGTGGTCAGCTATTCGACATCTCGATTTTCGGTGCAAAACTGAGGGTTGCTTGGGCGGGCCTTTGTCATGCTCGACGCGAGTTACAAGCTAGCTTTATCATCATGGAGGGTGACTCGGTCACAATTATTAGTTGGATCTAGGGGGTCCAAGGGATAACGGATGCGACCACCCTTTTTTCCGAGATATCTGGGCAATGTTGAGGGATGGAGGGGCCTTTCAGGCCAAGCATGTCTTCCGAGAAGCTAACGGGCTGCGGATTGGGTGGCTGCTTATAAGGCGAGTCATTTTGGTAGTACCTTATGGGCTGGAAATGGAGAGTTGCCCTAGGCATTTCGAGGCATTTTGTTTTCTGACTTTATTGGGTGCATCCGTACTCATCAGGTATGAACCCTTTCCTAAGTAACTTGCCAACTTGCTTTTGCAATTCTTGGTGCTCTGAAGGATTCATTCTATAATGGGGTAGATTGGGCAAGGTAGCTCCTGAAACTAGGTCTATGGCATGCTGAATGTCCCTTAAAGGTGGTAGGTTGTCAGGAAGATCTTTAGGAAATAAAGATCTACCCATTTTAGCAAAAAATAATAGTAATAATAATAATGAATAATATATATATGTATATATATATATATATGTATATATATATATATATATGTATATATGTATATATATATATATATATATATATATATATATATATGCATGCTAAAACCCCAATCCTTTCTCCGTCTGATCCCAGCTTGATCCCTGCCGCCACCATAACCCTTCCCCTTGGCCCCGCCAACTCAACTTCGATGGTCTATACCATGGCTATGCTATGCCAACACATAAATTTGGGGGGTTAATTAAAAAATTTTAAATTTTTAGGATCACTTAGTTTCTTGCTCAAACTTGAAGTAGGCCCATAGTTTTCTCAAAAATATTAAATAATTATTTTTTCTTACATGTCATGATATTCTTTCTTATTATTGTCATTTAGAAACTAATTATCCAGATGTCCTCCCCGTTCTCCATACGATGCGCAGCGATCTCCAAATCGTCACATGACGTCATCATGATGCATATTTTTCAATTTTATTAGAATTAAATAGATAAATATGATAATTGTACAGTGTGCTTTGAGATAGAGAAATGCGAAGGAAGTCAAAAGATTCTAATCTCTAATGGTGATGAGAGACAATATATTGGGGAATTCAATCTTCCAAATGAAGCATGCACGGTGCCGGGTGGGTTCTTCGTAAGATCTCAATTCTCAAGACAAATTTGGGCTGAGGTGGGCGTTTTTCCAGATGTAGATGGCCTTACAAAACGCAAAGGGCCGGCCGTGACTTTAAAGCCCAGAAAGAGACTCCTCACGGGTTCGGTTTCAAGCCTCAACCCCCATCATCCCCCGTGCCCTCACATCCACCCGATCCGAAACAGAGGCACGGTGCCCGCGAATCTAAATCTCCGCTTCCCTCCCAGCTTTCTTCAATTCCTCCCGCCCATCTCCGATTCGCGATCCCCACCCTCCCGCCTTTCCGAACCCCAATTTACTCAACTAATCCGGCGACGCTGTCCCACTACCTCTCACGGAGACGCACCGCCATGCCCGCAACCAAGAATAAGGTATCGCCCATCTCCTCCCTTTCTCATCGAGTCTTTGTTCTTTCTTGTTATCTCAAGGGATAAGAACACTTGAAAACACTGGTATTATGTATGGCTTGGTTCATTAGTTCCCCCCCACGAAAACCGAAAGAAGACTGAGGACTAGCCATTTTAGAACAAGCATTTTGTTTTTTTATTCTTTGTCTGCTCCCCCCAAAAAAAGAGAGACTTGTCGGAAATCGCCGGTTGGGTTGGTCCAACCAAGAAAGACATGGGATGCACTTTTTCGTTTCGAACCATGTCCCTCGGAGAAGCGCTCTTTCATCGATGGCGCTTGGGCTTCTTTTCACATTCTTTCAATGCCTTCTTGAAATTCTATTATTCGACTGCTGCACGCTAACCCTACTACAAATGTATTCTCGTTCGTAGGGTTCTTCTGTTATGCCTTCTATTGACAACTGAGTTAGAAATTTTTACAGAGGCATGGTAATGTTGTCTGATAAGATTATTATCCGAAGGCGTGTTTCGTATTTTTGGTGTTTCTGTATATGGCACAAACATCAAACTATAGTATGCGAAAAATTGTTAGGAAAGATGCGGTTTTTCTCTGTATGAGAGTGCTTGGAGCATGAGAGGCCCCAAAGGTCATAAAGAATCAGTATAAAAAGGGGTTTTTCTTGCAAGCTTTTTTCCTATTCTAGTCAGAATGTAAGGCTTGGGGTTGGGGAGGGGTTGGGGTTGGTTGCTTTTGTTCTGCCAACTGAAGAAAGCGTAGTTTCCCACAAGAAATGCAAGTGTAATGGCATATTATTTCCTAGTCATTTTTTTTAAACGTAATCGATAACTTTATGCCTTGAGAAGGATGGTCTACTAGGTATCCAGACTCCATTCACATCACTCTTAAGACCAGTGAGTTTGTGTTTGTGATTGCTATTACCTCAGGTATGGCATCTGGAATGAAGCCTTGCCTTTTGTCTTCGTCATGCTCTTCCTCTTCTGCAAGGTTGGTAATCATCTATTACCTTGAACACTCAAAGGTGCAATTATTACCTTGTTTAATTGACACAAGAAGTTCCACTGGGGTTAAAAAAATCCTGGCATCTTAACCATAACATAAAAGTAGGAAACTGGTCTTCATTACTTTAGGTAATTATATACCCAAGTTATGTCATAGCTCTGACTTGGAATTTATGGATATGTACTCCAGAGTTTCCTCTTGTATATTAAGTACGTCACGACCAATGTGAATACTTGCTTCCTGTCTTCTTCGAAAATATAACTCTGATACTATTTTGGTTTTCACCTGTCTGTGGATGCGACTCTTATCCTTTAATGAATGCTGGAGCCACATATAATACCCAGTGCTACTTCTTTCTTTGGTACTTGTACTGATTAAATATGTTTCAGATATTATTGTTCTTTAGTTTAAATTCAACTTATTTAATGATGCTTATGTTTTTGGATTGATATTCTCCTTATAATTGCCTTTGTTGTCGAGTTATTCAGGATTTTTTTTTCTTTGGTTCTCTTTTCTCTTTGCATGGCAGAGGAATGAACAATGCAGCATTGAATGTGTATTTGAAAAAATGCCTAATGAGCTTGAAGGACCAGTTGAATTTGATCTTCCATGCTGGCTGAAGAAATGGAAGCCTACACAGTACATAAATATAAAGCGCAGTATCCATATGACTCAAAATTTTGAACTCTTTAAGCAATCTTCTTCTTTCATACTGCATTCATGCTGTCCTTATTGCCTTTCTAAGATTAACTGTATAGGAGGTTCTACTTATGTATTTGTCCATTAGTAATTCATATTTCCAATCCTTTGAGTCATATCAGATTATGATGGATTTTAATTAACATATTCAACATGGGTGTCTACAGCTTCTAATGTTAATTATATGTACTGTAACCTGAATAATAGCTATCATTTTCTCTAGCCATTAACATGAGTCTGAGAAAATATCGAAAACCGCTGTTACTTTGTTATTACTTTAGTATATTGTCACTATTTCGGTACAGATATATCTTATTCTCCTGATAACTAGAAAAAGGACACCAGTAATGCTAGAGATTCCAGGATACTTTTCTTTATTAGGGATGATGACCATACAAAATGCCAACAGATTTACCATAAGTGGATTTTTTTCTTCATCCCTTAGGAGGAGAATTAGGTTGTGTGACATAACATAACCTTTCTCTTGGCATTTCTAAATTTTTCGGCCGGCAATTAACTTCCATTAATGAGCTTGACTCTTTAAAGATGTCTACCTTACTAAGAGACGCATTGAGGATGATGGCATTTTCTGCTTGTGTAACCCCTTATTGGAAGCATCAACTGTCTGTGATGGAGATTGCCATTGCGGGTAAGCAACAATACCTTCAGTCTTTGATGTCCTCTCATTTCTTACTTCTAATGTTAAAAGATATTGGAACCCTATGTTATGTAGGCTTTTGGATCTAAGTCATGTATGCCTAGGCATTTGTACTGAAATCGAAAAAGAACACCCTCTCTCATTCCCACCCCATACACTTTCATCCAATTTTTTTAGTTCTAAATTTTGCATATTTTCTGAAATTATATATTTTTTGGCAGGATGCTATTTTCTACCTGTTCATCTAGTTGCAAATGTGGCAATAAGTGTGTCAACAAACCTTTTCAGCACAGAGCCCTGAGGAAAGTGAAAGTAGTGAAGGTGCACTTTTTACTCCTTAACTTTTATGGCTTGTCCCTGAAAATTTCAATCAAACACAAAATGTTTGGTGTGGCTTGCTATTGCATAAGGCATATGATAAAACACGAAGATTATAATTCTGTTGTGCAAGCCTTCTATTTTCTTTCTAGAATGTACCAAAAATCTATGTTATAGGATGTAGGATTAGATTTGTTAAACACACTGTATCATAATTCTAATGCTGTAAGTAATTATCATACATATTATCGTATATAGTTGTATTCAACTGGTTTTCTTTCCATTCTCCGATTATACCTTTATATACTTATGCTAATGAAGAAATGCCTTGTTAATTTGCATATGTGGAAAAACGAACTCTTGGTGCTTTTTAATGTTAACATTCTAGACTAAGAGGTAGCTGTTGATCACAATTCTCAGAATGATCACAACTAGTTGTCAGAGAGAGTAAGTTTAGCAATATTTTGTTATTCTATTTCTCTCAACACATAAAACTAGTTGTTAAAATAAAATTTTAATTTTTTTGAAAACTTTCAATTGTCAAGGCCATTTTTTCTACGTTTTGCCTTTTATATGTTTTGCCAGAAAATGGAGTAAACAATTTAGTTTTGGTCGAAACACGTAAGAGCCTCGAATCAGCTAAGACAATCTCTGAAGCTAGAAGTCTTTTGTCCTTGCCATCTGCTCCTTTTTCAAACTCCTTGTGCATGAGATTTATGTGTTATAGCAAGCATGATGTTGGTATGCATAAACAATTCTCATTTTTAGGTGCTCACATTTAGTCCCCATAAACTATATAACGTGAATGTGAGAACTAGTTCTCTTGTAGGTCAACTCTAAGGCCATGTAAATGATTTTTACTTTTTAAAAGAAAAGCATGTAGTATTTCACAATTTTTAGTTTCAAGATCATGCTCCTAATGTCATCCTGAGAAACTTTAATCATCAGCTAAATAATAATAACGCAAATCAGAAAATTTCTACGTCTAAAAATCTAAAAGTTAATACGTATTGGCAGACTGCCAAAATAAAATCCATGACCAAACTTTAGAAGAATGATTGCGAAGTGTTTGATTACTTTAAGAAGCTGAACCATTTAGACACAATTTGATTGCTTACGATGTGTAATACTTCACATGGTTTACTGATTTATTCTTTTCCATATGTATATGCATATTGCTAAGTAGGATGTTGCTTTTATGTCGTGAACATGTCATAGTTGTATTGGTCAAGAAATGGGTGTACTGAATGGTTTATTGAATTTTTGGTTCCACTTCTCTTCATTGTAGTTAATGATTCTTGCCCCATAAACCTAGAACACATGGTTGCAGGGAATGACTTTTAAAATAATTGAACTCAGGCACTTTTTGTTTTGTTGATTTGATTCTGGCAATAACTGAATTCAGCCATCTTGCATTGTCAATGTTTAATCTTCGCTCTATCTATAATGTCATTCTAGCATTTGCTCATCTCACTGACTTCCATAAAAAAATGTTTTCTTCTAGACACAGAGATGTGGGTTTGGGTTGGTGGCTGATGAAGATATAAAACAAGGGGATTTTGTAATGGAGTACGTGGGAGAAGGTGACTATTTCTGTGCTCATTATTCCTCATTAGCTCTGATATGACTAATGCAGTGTCTGGACTAAATTGTAAAATATGCACTATTTTTGGAAGACTAATAGTTTGTGTCACATCCATGCTCATTACTTTTCCTTCTTACATTTTGCAGTTATTGATGACAAAACCTGCGAGGAAAGACTCTGGAAAATGAAGCACCGTGGGGACACCAACTTCTATTTGTGCGAGGTTAATCATGATATGGTGATTGATGCCACATACAAAGGAAACAGATCGAGATTTATAAATCATAGTTGCGAGCCAAATACTGAGATGCAGAAATGGTTATCTACAGCTCTCCATTTTCTCTCCATTTTATGAAATATTTCCTGTTGTTTATGTAAGTTATTAATCTAAGATTATCTTATTTCTAGGCGAGTTGATGGGGAAACTAGAGTTGGCATTTTCACCCTTCGTAACATACGAAGAGGCGAGGAACTGACCTATGACTACAAGTTTGTCCCATCATAGCAGTTCCTATTAGTCTGGATGTTTGGTTCCAATTGCACGTTCTTCCTTTATTTCTTCCTGTTCATTTTGCTTTTTTTTTTAACAGCCTGTTGTGCCTTTTGTACAGAATTTTTGGCCCTTGATGGTAGTTCAATTCTTTAATGTGATCTGCAGGTTTGTTCAATTTGGAGCAGATCAAGTTTGTTATTGTGGTTCTCTAAGCTGCAGGCAAAAGCTAGGAAACAAGCGCAGTAAGCAGTTTTATACTTCTGATGACTCTAATTTTTGTCTATGCCTTACATAACTGGATTATATTTTTCAATTGCAAACTTAGGAAGTTCAAATCATGTGGTTCTTTGCAAAAGGAAGACCCATTTACAAAACTGTGTTGGGGAACTTGTACGTGTGTGGCGTCCACAGGATAATAGGTGTGCTATAATGTTTTTTTTATTTATTTCTTATCTCTAATACGCTCATTTCTAGGATATGGCGAAAAGCTATGCGCTTCAAGATTTGGTTGTATGGCATTTATAGTGTATACGCATCATCTCATTCTTATTTAATGTATGTTGCATATATTGGGTTGCTTTGTTATTTGTCTATTGCACTAGAGTCCTAAATTAACAACGTATAATAGTCTCTTATCAATTGATCAACTTCATAACAACGGTGTGGCTTGTGGAATTGGCCTTTTTAGAAATTGGAGTTATGTAACCATAACAGGCTATCAGAGGTGACCCGGTTCTCCAAGAATGAGTGAAGCATAATGTGAAAACATATTTTATTTTTCACTTTTTTTCCTATATGTCATTTCTCTTTCCCACTTTTGTTAATAATGAATAGCTTCTTTATGAAGTTTGATGTTGTTTCACAATGAAGTACCTTGTAAGCGAGTTATGGATTATGATCAAGGAACCAAATCTTGAACATACTGGTTGCTTGGATGGCCTTAAAATATTTTTTCCCTTCACCATTAGAAAGTTGAAATAATGAGGGAGAGGGCACATCACTAACAGACAAATACCATGCTTATTTACATGAATATCATTTAAGTGAGTGCCCTCTTACCTAAGTTGTTACATGAAAATAAGGAACAATCTCCTATTTGAATTCAATACAAGTACTCAAAAAATCAAGTTCCTTAAATTATAAAATTAGCTTTATTTCAAATCCAAATTTCTTGGAGTCAGATTAAATTTCAATTTTTAAATTCTAATGTTATATCTTAAATTTTAAAGGCTCATAAATTTTTATTTATGCAAAAATTGGTAAAACCCAGGAGTTCAATAAGAAAAATCAATGTCTTAGTCGCTAAAGTATCTCACCTAAAATGACAATAAGCAAGACTTAACACTTCAGTGGAAATATATATACTCAAGTGTTACATGTGCTCACATACTTATTTCACATGGTGGGTTGTCTCGTTTATGTTATTAATGCATATCTCGTTGTGGCATTGAGTCAATAGACTAAAACATAATCGTTGTTGTTCGCTAATGTTAGAAAAATTCATTCTTGTTCACTAATATTAGAAAAAAAAATTCTTTGTTCACTTGTCAAATCAACACTAGTATTAGATTGTTTCATCTTGAATTTTGATAATCTTCATTATCATTCATTTGTTCAATGAATTCAAATAGCGTGATTGCATTTTTAATGGTCAATGTGTAGATATATGTTGTCAATGCATTTTTAATTGCAAATTATTTTATGTTGTGTAATAAACTATAAATAAAAAACTTTAACACCATCAGATAGGATGACTAGGGCACTTCAATCTTTACCTTTGTTTTGGACAAAATTTAGCATTAGAATAATAAAATTTAAAAAAATAAAAAACAATTTTGAAGGCCAAAATAGGTTGCATTAGGGGTGTATGCGCTGTATCAAAGCATATTAGTTGATATGGTGTGCAATATGGTGTATGTTGTACCAGCTGTCCATGGATATGAGATCAATACTTGAGATTTGAATCCTTGGCAATGAATTGTGATCCACCATAAACTTAGGCAAACCATTCGTGGATGTGGTATCCATATGGCTATGATCCACCATACTCAGTTATTGATGATGAACCCATTTGCTCTCTTTTTTCATTTGTTCTTTTCATTTATTATTTCTTCTTAACTCTTCTTAGTGACCCCTTACTTAGGGCCAATATCTTGGTAGCTATTTTGGGTGTGATAATAGGACATATTTATACATGGATCATATCTATGAGTTTCCAAAATTGATAGTGGCTAAGATGGAAACCATATTCCTGAATGCATTGAAACTACACCTTCAACCTGTAAGGTATACAAGTCCCAGGAAAATTGAAGATCTGTTTGCCTCTTCATTTCTTCTTTGTGTTCTTTTGCAACTTCTAGCTCCAACAGCAACCTGTAACAAATCCTTATTATATCTGATTGAACGGGATTTAAGGATCTCATAAAATTTAATTAGACTGATAAATCGCCAAGAATGATCGTATTTAATATGCAACTCATCCACTCTTTAATATGGATAGCAAAAAGGCCAAAAATATGCATATGTAGCTGTCATATATAAGGAGATTTTTGGAAGCTGCTACAGCACCCCAGGGGGTGGGGTTTGCATGTGGGCAATACGGTATCATAAATTTCATTGTCTAGTAATGAAATGGGTGCTCAGCTGTCAGTCGAACGGTTAGAGTAGTTGAAATAAAAGAAAAGAAAACTTATGAAGAATTTAGCATTTGTAGGTGGAGAAAATGGAGTGGAATCCAGAATATGGCCCTAGATTCTAGCATATGGAAAAAAAAAACAAAATTTGAACAGACTGAATTAGCAGCATAAGGCCTGTTGTTTATGATTTACACATTATTTTACTTTTTAATATAATTTACATAAATTTATACGAGCCTTCTGCTGTTTTCAAATTATTAATTTTGTTATTTGATTGGTCGGATGTGTCAGCATACAAGATTTTTACGTCCTACCCTTCAAGTTTTTCCTGGACTTCAAAGTTATGAAAATAATGCTGAGATAATATTTATGGTCAATGCCAGCACTAACATAAATAAATAATGCAAAACTTACGCCTATCTTAATCTTAATTTGTGCATACGTTATATTTTCCTCTTTTATTTGACCAGCTTGTTAATAAAGGGATTATACATCCTCTTATTAAGAGGAGTGATATTTTTTACTTGCTATTTGCTTAATTTTAGTGTTCTATGAAATATTTGTAGAGGCTAAACATATTCTTGTTTTATCTTCTTTCATTGCACATTAGCAGCTTTTGAAGTAACTAGCTGGTGGTTCTGTTTGAATATGCACATTTCCTTCCTGAAAATGGATCAATATGTTCCAATTTGCACTAGCTAAATGTGAAACTCATATAATGATAAGTTACGGCACAGTGTGCCATAAAGAATTGCAGACCTTGTGAAAATGTAGGTGTAACTTATCATTCAACATATTCTTTATGAGAAAATTAGAATTATTTTCTGACAGTTTTCAGAGAAGCACTGTGACATGTCTTTTAGATACTTTGTTTTAACTTTTAAGTAACATCTGCTTTCTGAATCGCCTCTGTGCAAAATATAATGCATGGTTTTTGAGAAAATCAGCTTAAATTGCCTTTTCCTTGTTGATTTTGGTCCAAGGGGAAATCCTAAATTTTGTTTTAGCCTTAACAAATTTTAGCTAATTCCTACGTCACTTGAATTGTTTGTACTGTTGTGCAAGCTCTGATCTTTTGTCATCATTTGGCTTGAAGCTTGATTCTTTATTGTTGTACTGATTTGTTGTACTTCAACTAATGAATGTTCAAAATGTCACTTGAACATATAAATGGCTCTTATTTTGCTACAAGTTCTGGTGTTTGACATGTTTTAAGTTGCTTAATAGCAGTGTTGCATTTTGCTTTGTTAAGCTGTCAATCCTTCTATGCAAGGATTTATAGAATAGCATTTCTGCACAGTTTTGCCTCAGATGGTTCGATTAAACTAAGAATATTCATCAACAATGCATTAGATCCTATTCTCTAATTTTTCATTTTAGTTTGTCACAGTGGTTAATAAAATTTAAAAAAAGCTGCACATTTTGTGTACTGTCTTCATTTCTTGCTGCTCAGGGTATGCCTGATTTTTCAGGTACTATGGAGGATTCATATCTGATTTTAATAACTACTCTGGAATGCACACCGTAAGTTTTGTGTATTTTGGTCATTGAATGATAATTTGGTAATATGTCCCTAACTTTATGCCCTTATATTGGCAGATAATATATGAGGATGAAAAAGTAGACATTCTTGATATGTCAAAAGAAGATTGGGACTTCCTATGATTATAACATGCACTCATGAGGTACACGATTTTGGTTCTTTTCCCGATAGTTAAAATATATTATTTGTTTTCCAAAAGGAAAATGCTCAGTAAAGTACCAAGTACCTGGGAGTGTAATCATAAGATGAGAATGAGTTTTAATCATAAAGATATGTTTTTATAAACTAACCTTTTGCTGCACCTTTGTCCGTACTTTTTGTGGATTACCAACTGGTGAAGGTCCAGGACTTCAGAAAGATGCTTTCAGTCATGAATTATAATTTCTTGATATTGTGATTTCCATGTCTTGCAACATTTTTATTGTCTTATACCTTCATAGTGCTCTTATAAAATCTTGCTGGTAAGCACATATAAGAGAGAGAGCCATGTAATGCCACTTGTTTAAATTTTTGTTCTGAAGCCCTACTTTTGTTATAATAAGAATTATACATGATGCCTGTAGAAGTTCCGATGGTGCTTCAGGAACAAATATTTTTTATATGCTTGAGTAATTGCATATAAAAATTTCTTTTGTTTGATCTTGTGATTTCCATGTCTTGCAACATTAAATTATTTTATGTTTGTTCATATTGATCTTATAAGCTATGTACTGGTAAATTAGTAAGCAATGTAGGATTTAGTCCACGTAGGAGAAAAGGCCATGTAATGACACATTTCTTGTTCATATTTATGCTCTGCAGCTCCTCTTGTTGCAATAAGAATTGTATACAATACCCTGCAGAAGTTTCGGTGGTGCTTCAGAGTACTTACAGCTCATTTTCTTCATTATTTTCCTATCAAAATTAAAATACTTTAGACTGATTTTCAGATGAATAGTGAGGGTCTCCAATTAATTGTAGCAATGAGGCGTTCAAATATGTTTCATCTTGTGCGGTTTCCATAATATTCTGAGATATTTCAGTTACTATTTTTTAACGATATTCTGAGCTGATGTGCAGCTCGAAATATTCCTATGGGTAGTTATCAATGGAGAGCCATGTAATCTGTAAGTTATTATCAAAAAGGATAGAAGGCAACTTATTTCTTGTAACTGTCAGGATTTGTTTCCTTCATTTATATTTGATCTATGTTTTTGATGTTTATTCACTACTCAAACACCAGGTTTTCACTTGTATAGTAAATAGGTTACACCACAAGCTTACCTACTGTAGAGAAGAATCATGTATTGCAAACACCACAAAAATCGAGAATGATCAAGTTTTTTCTCTTCCCCTCAACCTCCTCTTTTTGGGGAAAAAAAAATCAAGTTTTGTTTTGTTTTTTATCCTCTTTTTTTTTGATAATTTAAAGGCGAACCTAAGGTGACTGCAGCATGCGCCTGCATCTTTAGACATTCTTTTCAAGCCCCAGAAGCCTCAAAATTCAATGGATTCTGTAGCCGTGGCTGAAAAGAATCAACCCCCCTTATAAAACTGTTTAACCATCTCATGGCTCTAATTTGGTGGCTATTGATTTGCCTTCCAGAAAGAATGCTTCATAATCATTCTGCATAGTTATTCATCAGCTTGAAACTGTCAAGTATGGTGGTTATGTAATCGGGACCTTTGTTGATGCACCTGCTGTTATTTCCTGATATTTCCCCTGTTATAACAGTTCCTGTAATAATTATTATCGTAATTATAAATCACAGAAGATAGGACAAATAACAATTGTTATAACATTGTAACAGTCCATGATGGTTCCTGCTGGACCTCTTATAATGGAATAGTGCTTTTACTGTGATCTTGCTCCTTGTCGATTAAAAATTTTATTCGTCCACTGATTTCAATAGCTAGTCCCTGGCTCTGTCACTGGAAACTTTGTGGAAAATATTGACTTGCCTGTGTTGGGACATAATGCTAGTCATGTAAAAGCTAATTGCAAAATGGCAGTGGAATAAAGTACCGCTTGCTAAAGTTCTCCAATTCTATACCAAGCCAGCCTGAATCATGTAAGATAGTAAAGATTATTAAGGGCCACTTAATTGTGTCAAATAAGATTTAGAGTTCGAACCGCTCTCGTACATTCAAAAAATGTGGTTAATATTTTTGTTATATATATATATATATATATATATATATATATATATATATATATATATATATATATATATATATATATATATATATATATATATATATATGATAGCATGAGCAAATTAATAGGATCAGGGGTAACGTGAAGCATTTTTAGTGATTGTTTCATCGGCAGCCGGCACCAACAAACAAGATTCCAGAGAAATGTTCAGTTCTCTGTATCTATGGACGATAACCATCTGCTTAAATTGTCTAGCACAGTGCAAATTTTCAAAAATTATAATAATTTTTTTTTGTTTTTTTTAACTAACTAGGCGGTAGTGTGGAATTGAAAGGCTTCATCAGACATGATGCTCCAAGCTGTGCTTATAGTGGGTCTTGATGCATGGGAGATCCTATTAGACCAATTAATAAGATATTTCAACACCCAAAGGTGCCTCAACTCGTCTCGATCTCTCAAATTTCTCAGTCATCAGACTTTTTTTATTAAATCTTTCTCAATGCAACTGGAAGTTTTGCATGGAATGGCTACTCAGTCATCCAGAAAAATACTTCATATGATTCACTTGCAAGCATGCTCTAAAACCAATTGCTTCATAGGAGAAGGAAGAAAATCCACCCGAGAAGAAATCCATGTCTTTGTGTGGGGTGGTGCTTCGAGCTAGCAAGTTCATGAATGATGAACAATTCTGAACACGAAGCAACTATTGGTGGACTGTGGGTGGGCTCCTCCGACATTGGGCCCTGCAATTTTGCGTGGAAGGGAGCTGCTGTCGGGACCCCATGAGAGGCCTCCTGCGAGGTCTCCATCAACATCTATTATCTGAGAGAATCCTCCCAAGTGAAACAAGCGTACGTCCAGGTTACCAACCGGGCCAGCACCTGCGCGCTTGAGGAGAAAGAGGCGCCGATGCGGGCATCGGCGAGACACTCGTAACAGTGGCTTTAGTTCAACACCGGAAGACGGGCCTTGGCTTTTTCTGGCGTGGCCCTAAGCTGGCTCCGGCCACCTTTTCGCATTTGGCTGCATGGGTCCCCCACGCGTGAGGATGGTCGAGTGGATCATCCACTTTAGCCATCTCCATCTCTTCCGGAAGGAAAGGAACATGAAATGGAAACTTCTCTTGCATCTCTAGCTCCATGTATGATATTGGAACGGCTTTGAGCTTCCATACATATATGCTGCTAGGGATGGAGCTAGCCGTACACCTAGCTCCGGCAGATCTGGTTTGTGTATCTTTCGCGCGCGAGAGAATGGTCAATCTTCTTTCAGATGCCGATCGTCGGATCGTGCCATGCACGGATCTCAAAGCATTCCAAACAACTTTTGCACAACTCTCAAAGCGACCATCATGCAATCTAATGGTGGAATCGCATGAAGGATACAGCCCCTATATCCGGCCGTGCCGATGAGCGGACGGCCCGAAGTTTTGCCGATGAGCAACCATAAGAGATCAGGTTTTGGGGTCATATTTGAACTAGAGTTTCAACTTTCAACCTGAATATGTACCTGCAGCTTTGGTTTCTTGGGCTATACCGGACCATGGCCCGGTCGGGCTCAAGTGGAAGTTTAATGAATCCGAGCCGAGCCGCGCTAATTGTGATTGGTCTAGGTGTAATATTAGGTGCGGCCCGGTTTGTCATGATTGTTGACTGAATGTGCCCCAATGTGGATGATTCTTAGACTAATCTGGGTGTAACCTGTGCCCGGGCCCAGAAATCTGAATATTGGCCAAGCTTGCCCTTTAAGAGTCCGGGCTGGTCGAGGGCTATCAAATTTTCTGATACTAATTTATCTCGATCCCAATTAAATCCTGGCAAAAAAAAATAATTTGGGGCCATTAATGTTCATGACCCAATTTGCACTTTCAAATCCAAGACCTACGTACCTGCAAGAAACTCATTATAAACTTGCAATACCTTGCTTCATTTTCATTAGAATCGAATCTAACAAGAGACATTAGGCTAAAAACAAAGAATGTAGAATATTATTGTAATAGAGCTGTTCACCATTGAGGAGATCATAGCTTCCTATATATGAGGTTTGGAACTCTGGATGGCTATTGTCAGGAACTCGTCTCCACCTCTTCGCTCACAGGAAACTAAAGCCCATGTTTTCTGGTAGAATACCATACCATGCTCCAGATGGAAGCCTTTTCTCCTTAAATTGTCCTCTGCATGAATACATGCAGCATGAATGCATACAGGGGTGGCAGAATGATGGTAGTAGTACTCATTGCATCCGTAACTCGCTGCCATGGATGCTGCCATGCCGGCCACATGGAAGCCGTTCCCGTTTCGAAACGCACCATGCAATCCTGCGGCTTGGGCTGCATCCATCGCACCCAGCTTCCCATAATGTCACCACTACTTTTCCTACTCCCGATGAGGCTGGTATCTTCGTACATGGTACTCAAACGCATCCATTGCAACCCTTCGTACATGGCACACCGAGCATCGCTCTGTGGCATGTCGCGGCGGGAGTTTTGTTTTGGAGCATATGGAGAGCTTTGTCCCAGTTGGTTTCCAAGCTCCCTTTTCAACAATAGATCTAGAAGGTACTGCCCAGCTTTCCAGGAGGTAAGGCTGAAAGATATATATTTGCTTTACGCCATGCCATGCCACGCCATGCCACGCCACGCCACATGATGGTGGATGTTGATTGGTGGCCTCCCCTTCATACATACAGCATCGCAACAAATTAATATTCAACGTGTACGTTCATCTGATCATTATTATTTAGCAAATATTCAGCATGTTCGATCATGTTGTTATATATATATATATGTCGCGGCTGCATGTGATGCGAAATGGGCAAAAGCACGTAGGAATCCGGGGTTCTCTTTGCGTGCAAGCTTATGGAATCCGGGGGGCGAGGCATCTGGGAGCTTTCTGTGTAGTAGGAATTGTGTTTGTTGTTGGCTCAGAGAAGAAAGAGGCGAAGCCCTAAAAGAGCAGCGTCACCCCCCTGCGGTCCGCGGGCCGTACCCACCACTCTGCGCAAAGCGTCTGCGGTAACAGTAGTAGACGTCGGAGAACGATCGAGAGAAAGGCAAAGAGAGAGTGAGTGTGTTTGTCAGAGAGAGAGAGAGAGAGGGAGTACGTAGCCAAATAAATAAATCAGTGGCTGCAGCTAACTGACATGAGTGCAGACTCGTTTCAGAGACTGCCTATAGCTAGCGATAGATATATCAGAATCTCTCTCCCTCGCGACCACATTTATTGGCAAGAGTTTCCATGTTTGTGCTAACTTAGGGAAAAAAGGTTGATGCCACTTGAACTGGGTTTTTTGCTTTTCAGTTTCATCGCCGGAAAGCTGCAATCTGAAGCTGCTGCCAACTTAAGGGGATAGCTAAGTTGGGAATCTAATCTATATTATTGCTTGTTTGTTCCTATAACTTCTGCACTGACACCACATTTAGATTAAGAATGACAGGTCAGGAAAAAGTAAGTTAAAGAAAAAGAAACTCGAAAAAAGATCCCTTCTTCTCCTGTCTCATGCACAAGACACAATGACAGGCCAGTGAACAGTAAGCGAAAGCAAAAGATAAAGAAAAAGAACTCACGGAAAGAGACAATGCCTATCTCTCCCTCTCTTCTCTCTCTCTCTCTCTTTCTCGTACATATATATATATATATATAGCCTAATCTAATCTAACGAAGGGTTTCATGTTTCGAAAATGGATGTTTAGTTCACTAATTAATTACTAAGAAAGCATGTCACCATTTTCTCCATTTCCTTCCCCACCAACATCCTCCCCCTCCTCCTCTCCCTCCTCCTCCTCCTCCTCTTCCTCCTCCTCGTCTACACTGGTCGACTCGACAATGTGGGGAGCATGGCCGCCGCCGAACGAGCGGACGTGGTCCTTGAGGGAGCGCTTGTGCTTGAAGTCGGAGCCGCAGATGCAGAACCAGAGCTTCCCGCAGTTCTTCTCATGGGTGCGCCAGTCCCCGCGCACGGCAAACGCCTTCCCGCACCTCCTGCACCCGAACGGGCGCGCCCCGTGCTTGCGCTTGTAGTGCGTCTGCAGCGTCCGGAAGTCCTTGAGCGGCCTCGACCTCGGGTGCTCGATGTTGTTCTTGCACCCCTCAGCGCAGCAGTAGCATGGAAGCCTCATCAGCGACGATGAAGCCATCGTCTTCGTCGCTCCCCGCAGCGACTCGGAGCCTTTCCGGTATTGCGAGCCGTGCCCCCACATATGCATCTGTTCAGCGGATCACATAGCTAACTTAGCATGAGCATGATCGATCGACATACTCATATATAGCACCAGCTTCTGAAAGAGAACGTACGCATGCAATATATATAGATATATATCAAACCAAAACGCGTTAATTAGAATCTAGCTAGCCAGACCTGCATGTTGTTGAAGCGGTTGAAGGTCTTGTTGCACACGGTGCAGGAGAACTGTGTCGTGCTGACGAGGATCTCAGCCGCAGAGGGGATCCAGTACTGGGTCGGGGTGGAGTGAGGGCCGGCGGTGGTATTGGTGGCATTGGTGCGCCTGCTTGCACTACCGCTTGCACTGGGAGGGCCTATAGATAGGGCGATGGTCACGTTGGACTCTTCGTCGTCCGGCTGCTGGTTCAAGGGGTGGGAGATCAGGTGCTGCTTCTTGGAGTGGTGCTGGAACCAAGAAGTGGAACTGGAAGAGGAAGCCGATGAGGAGCAAGAAGAAGGGTTTTTCTGCTGGCCGGGGGGCCAAAGTGTGAGGAGCAGTATGGAGTGGTCTTCTTCCTCCCCCTGAGAAGAAGACATGGAGGCACCCCCACCACCTTTGGTGAAGAAGCCATGGCTGGGATAGGCGCTAGGTGGAGAGTGCATGACGATTAAGTAATTCCACAGGAGTAAGGGGAAGACTAGTTCTTGTGAAGGTTGGGGAGAGGAGAGGAGAGGATATATAGGAGCTTGGTGATATGGACGTGTATATATAATATGGGATGGGGAAATTCAGAAGAAGGGGAAGATTGGAGCGAATGATGGATGGATGGATGGATGGATGGATGGATGGAGGTGGGGAGCGTGTATAGGGAGCATGCACGTGCAGTGGAAGGGAATAGATGGGTTTTGGCGTGTATAGGTTGGGGGGTAGACAAAAGGCCGGCGAAGGAGGGGAGGTAAAGGCGTGGGACCGCGGCTGGGCAGGGGAGCCCCACCGCCCTCGCCGGCCCGATTCCCGAAAACCTCCTCCCCTTCTCTCACATCTTTTTCATTTCCTCTAGTTCTGGCTGCATTCAAATCGCCTTTAGTCCCTCCTCAACTCCATGTTTTCAATTCTCTCTCTCTTTCTCGCATCCACGCGCGTAGACCCAATTAGAAGCCGCGGATTCCTGGTCCACTTCTTGTAGAGGTTTTCATACAAAACGGACACGTGTGAGGTGATGGCTAGATCTGTTTTTTTATATATATTTTTCTATTATTTTTTATAGATAGATTTGCTCCATAGATAACCAAAGAAATAGAGTTGCTGCTTTTTATTTTTTATTTATAGAGAGTTGGCGCTTAAATATCATCATCTAGTCGTTCCGCATGGTGGAGGTTGTGCCTTGTAGGTGAAAGAATAATTGATCTTATTTTTTGGAAGCTGCATGATATTTTATTTTCCAATTTTATTGGGTGCATCTGTATTACTGTATAGGTGTTGTGCAGCTCTCAAAGGACTATAAATTTTTTTCATTTATATATCTGCATGGATCGCAAAGCGATTATTGCGCGATCCAATGATGGATTCATGCGAAGGAAGATGAATTCTTTTTCCGTGCAAAAGATACAACCTTATGCCTCCAAGGCAATTCTAATGGGTGAAACTTTGAGGGGGTCAACAAGATGGTAGGACTGTGTTAGGTCTGGTCTAAAATTAGACCAGCCTAGGATTTAAACCTCCAGCCGCAACTCAGCCTATCGCGTGGCTGTCCTGTTTCTGACCCAACTGAGGATGTCCTTTTTTAGCCGCAACAGGCCCAAACTAGGCGACCAAAATCCAAAACTCGGTCCGAGCCCAATTTAGACAGGCCATGCTTTCGAACCAATTCACCCCGATCTAGGTTTGTTAAAAGTGAGCTTTCTGGGCTGCTGGGCTCAGCCAGGCCCATTGACTGCCCCTTGGTTCTGCCATTATTTTTTTTCCGGAAAAAAAAACCCTACATTTTCTTGGTGAGCAACCAATTATTTTACCCTGCACATTCCTGTGAACCATTAATCAAGATGTGCCACGAGTTATTAATCAAGTCTAAAGATTCCCATCAAAATCATGCTAGCCGTGGTCTGCTAATACAATGCCATGAAGGTAGACCGGTCCGATGGATGGCTGTAAAACTTGATTTGTTATCATGAATATTTGGAGCATTGGTTAATCCGAATAACATCTTGATCCACATGTATAGTCCTTTCTTGATTTGTGAAAATAGTCTTCTACTCATCAATATATCGAATTCAAGTGTCGTTGCATTTTCGAAAAAGATGGTCCATCCTACAAGCATGAAGTGAAGAAATAAAATCATCGTCAATATTTCCATCACTATCATATTTTTATCATTCCAAATATGGATTTAGTGTGGACATTTCTGTAGTTTTGGGGTGCAACCATGTTTTCCGAATACTACTTAGCTATTTATTTTAAATTTTGAGGGTCTAAAATAAAGTCAATTGGCTTCAACTTGGTTACCTTTACTTATTTTCTGAAAATTAGGAATGATGTTCCCAATCATATAAGTCTTCATTCTGGATGTAGAGATCAGGAAGCAGCAAATAAAATTATTTAACTTATAAGTGACCGAGGTGTTGAGGATGGACACAGAGTATGCTTTGGACATAAATCTATCATTTATGAGTTTGGATAAATAAATTACGTAGAGATCCCGGGAGGTTAGGCACGCCTCTTAGTATTCAATAAATATTTAACTTTATTAAAACAGCATAAAGTTCTACACCTCAGCGGTGCACCGCATGAACAAACTGAGATATGGTAAGCTGAGCGTTCATTCGAAATAGTTGTACTATGAATAAAATCCATAAAAATCGAGACGTATGATTGGTGTAGTGCACCGCTATATGGTGTATATGGTGCAGGATATAATTTCTCTATATATACACCTACCCCATCTTTTGATTGGCCATCTCATTTCATGACATCCAACATAATATTAAAAATAATAGCAAAACACTTTTAACTCGCATACTTGAACTCTCGGCATGATCTATAATGATTTTTTTCTTAATAATTACATTTATTATTCCAAGAAAAGAGAAAAGTACATCTCACCAGCTCCTTAAATTTACAAAAAAAAAAACACCATGGCACTCAAAAAAAACCTTATTAGAGCTTTGATGATAACTTTAAACACAAAAGGGTCACAGAAGATTTGGCCTAAAGTGGTGGACCATTCTCTCATCACTCCACCATGAAATAATAAAACTATCGCAAAACTCATGCACAAAAATTTTAAGCATAACACAAAAGCCTAGCTTCATGGTAGCTTTTCTACTGATTATTTGACAGCCTTCATATTTTGGTTAACATAATGATGAATTTTGTATGGCTCGCCACTGCCGCAACGTTTTTGCTTCAAAAAATGAAGACCTGGCTCTCTTGGAACTGTTAAAGGTCTTGTTGACCTGTCAAAGGGAAATAACATAACAAGATAATAAGCATGCATTTTTTTCTTTAATTTATCATTATTGATCAAAGTAAGTCAGCCACTCTTTATTTCTCTTAGCTGCAAGTCCAGCATCGCATCCCAAAGGGTATCAAAAACTACTTTTGGATAGATTAATTATCTAAAATTTAAGGATCCTTCTTCAATTTCAGACCAAAAAACTCATAAGCCATCAACGAGTCGAGCAAGGGGCGAGGGTCCTAATTACATGGGATGGATTTAATTTGCTTCAACGAAAATTTTATCCTCTTTTCAGGCTTGTTCCGTTTGTGCTTACAGAATTGATGTCCATGAAAAAGTTGGACTATCCGAAGGGCTTAAATCAAACAATTTAGGATGTTTAATTATAGTAAGAAGAAATAAAATAGAGGATCGGCTGCTTGCAGTCTTCTATTTAAGTAATACTCCTGCATAGATCGATAATCAAATTAGCCTTTCACTAGGCCTTAAATAATTTAGGCTATAAAATCTTTTTGGTTTCTTAAAAAGTTTTTGAAAAAATTAATTAGGCTATAAAATTCTATTTAAAATAGAGGATCGACTACTTGCAGTCTTCTATTTAAGTAAGACTCCTGCATAGATCGATAATCAAATTAGCCTTTCACTAGGCCTTAAATAATTTAGGCTATAAAATCTTTTCGATTTCTTAAAAAGTTTTACAAAAAATTAATTAGGCTATAAAATTCTATTCAAAAGTCAAGAGGGAAATGGAGAGATAATATATATACATTCTGAAAGAGCAATTTCTTGTGAAAGTACATGGACAGTATAAACGTAGAACCTCGTATACTCTCTTTATATTAAACGGAGGAAAGGGTTTGAATTAATACGTTATTGGAAATATAAATAAACATACGTTATTGCCTCGCACAAGTTACTTTGTTAAAACATTAATCTATATATATATGGTACTTGATCATAGGTAATTCGGGTGGTTTGGGGACTTTTAAAAACCATGATTAACTCGGGTTGTTAAAGATCTTCAGATATTCTTCATGAAGAAGTAACTGCCCTTCTAGATCCCATTTTTGATGGTACTTGTGGGGATACATGTCACCTAAAAAAACCTTCCAAATCCAACGTTGTGTCAAGTTGAGTTAAAATATGGATCAAGGAAACATGGGAAAGTTCATGAGATGCGATCTTTGATGTAAAATCTTGTCTGAGGTGAGTAAGAAAAGCTTATAATAATCATTTGAGGGCCCATTATGGAACCACTATAGTTCTCAAAGATTATTCTCTCAGTCAATCATGATGACTCTGGCTAAAATTGTGCTTTGGCCTTTTTATAAATTTGTGTCTCTAAGTGCTGATGTAAGTTCAGAGGTTGCTTTCTTTTGAATGCTTCTTTCCATGTAGCCTCTTGTTGAGTTCAGAAATTTGTCCTGCATTATTCCTCTCCTATCCTAGCAAAAAGTCCTGCATAGTCATGTATTGACATTTGTTTCTATTTAGCCTCTTTGTGTCATCATCTTCTTTCCACCAATGTGGAAAGGATGACTTGTAAAATTTGAGAAATTGTTAACGAACGGATTCGTAATTATATTTCTAGTCAAATTTTTCATTACCGTTGTGGAAGGAATGGTCTGTCGAATATCGGCATCAGTTGCGCTTTTGGAACCATCTCCTTTCTCATAAGCCTTATCTCCTCTTCCTCTATAACCTGCATATTGTTAATTGTCTCCTTCTATGTCATCACTGCAATTGTGCACTTTCATATAGTATATATTGAATGATGAGAACCAGTATCATGATATAAACACCTTTAGGAGCTTCTCTTCGAATCTCCGAAGGATCTCCAAGGAATAATTTTTGCTGGAGACCTGCATGAAAAATTTAGCCTTAATACTGACAGGATATGAATTTCAGCTAAATCTTATCTTGGTCAGTATTTAACGCGATAATGAAGAGATATCATCAGACAGAAAGAAGATGACTTGATTTCAGAGTATATAGAGGCTTACTAGGTGATTGAATCCAGCACGCCTGGCCGCTCTTTGCTCGGTGTGTAGCTTAAAATTCAATGGTTTTGTCTGCTCCTTTACTGGCGGTTTTGGTAAGTTCTGTTGATCAAAATTGTCATCATTTGCCATGAAATAACTACAAAGATTGTCTGAGGGAGTGTAAGAAGAGAATTTAGGGGATGTCGGATTACCTGAGGTTTATCGGTTGTCAGTGGCAAACCTTGCGCAACAGGAATCCGTAGTTTGGCCTCCACAGCAACCAATTCTTGCACTCTCTTTGCAAATGCTTGCTCTTTTATCTGTCCTCGTTGCTGTCATACAAGGTGGAAGGCAAGATGCATGAGTCTGCCCTTCCTACTCTTTCTTGCAGCGAATATAAAGCTTAAAAGAATGGTATCCCATTTCTCAATTTTCTTTCGAAAAAAAAGGAGAGATTATTCTACTATGAGATTGTTCTATTGCTGTATACATAAATATCAACTTGGGCTAGGCTATCAACTCAGTGACCATGATAGATTGGAGAGGGTAGGTGATCTTCTTGCATGGAAATTAAAGTGGTTAGAATTCAGTCAGCAGCTTTGGTTGGTATACCCAAGAAGTGACTGGGTACTGCAGTTGCATATGATGTTATTGAACAGCATTACCTCGGTTTGGAGTCTAAAGGGTTGAGGCTGGCCACCTTTGACTCCCCTTTTGGTGTTCGAGCTGGGTGCAATCTTTGAAATCTTGAAGAGTTCAAAAAGAAAGGAGAAAAATAAACAAGTGGGGGGAAGATCAGCAGGTAGAAAAACTCCAAATGCTACTAAAAGTTGGAAGTACTGGTGTTGTTTCTGAAAGCAAAGCACTATGCATGGAAATGCTTCTCAACCAACCTTTGGGGAAGTAAGCTTGCCGGGGTCCTCCATTTTGGGGTGCTGAGGGAATCTCACGTGCATGAGCCTATTTATGCACATAAAAAGGAGGTGGTTAAGGGAGTAGTTTTCAGCTCCGCTGCCATTTCACCAGCCTTTTGGATTCCTTCAAGACCTCATTCATTGATCAAAAATTTCTAATAGAATTTGGTCCCAAGTCATACCAACCTTCTGATACAATCTCCCATCAGAAAAGTGCTCCCAACAAACTCACACTTTAAGTTGGGACTGAACTTTTCCCCACAAAGAGCACAAGGATGACAGATTAACGACTACGCGGTCTCTAATCAAGTTTGTTATGGTGGGGGCAGTCCTCTTGTTGCATCAGATTCAGCTGCCTCTCGAAGATATGCGAATAAAACCAAACTTTGCATTGCCAATGAAGGCTAGTTGTACCAATTCGACGGCGCTGCCGACATGTTTCAGACCCGAAATTTGTCGCTAATTAATCATGAAGCTTACTAATGGCATTGCTTAGAATGTGTTCCTGGCATAAGAAGCTTGAGGACATTGCTGAGTTAATAGCTTTAGGAATCCTTATCAACAATATTGTGAATGCCCTTGAGGCCACTCATGTTATAAAAAGCAAAACAACAGTAAGCCAATCGTTGGACAAACTTTTAGGACACCCTTCCTTTTTTCTTTCTTTTTTTTTGCAAATAAGAGTAATGATGAGTCCGGTGATGCATCTGCCTCACGTTCATGGTTTCTGGTGATGGACTGGCATCAAGAAAATTTTTATTAGACAATAGGTAACACGTGGTACTGTATCTCATATTAGTATACCTTTACTTTAGATAATAATATTTCATTAAAATCTGGTGCTAAGTATGCTTCTTCTGCTCGAATAAGTAAGGGAATTAAGCTTCCAGTTTGGTCTTAGGTACACTTCTTCTAATGGATCTTTACTTATTAGACTATGAACTAACTAAGCCACGGCTTATCAAAGATGGAAAACCATGGAGCACTTGATATCCCTTAGAGAAGAACAAATACAAAGAAAAGGATGACTTCCAATTGATGACAGAGAACACTAACTTCAAAGGCTTTCATAACATCTAACAGTATAGGTATTTGTTATATGTTAGAATCATATTTCACATATGTTCAGATTTTCTTTTAATGTTCACTAGTCTTTATTGTAGTTTAGACAGTGGAGTCCAATATTTAAGACGAAATATAGTCTTGGGCGAGCTCATTCTCTTAGCCTAGTAATTAGTATACAATTATAAGCATTTATAAAACATTTAATGGGCTCGTGTTTATCTCCATTTGCCCAAGATTGTCTCCGAGTCAACTTGGAAATGGCGGAGGATGCTTCTCAAACCTCCTCTGTTTTCCTCCAAATCGGAGAGCTACAAAGGGATGGCCCAAGCTCTTAGAAAAATAAGAACAACAGGTATTGGTTGCGGTGGAAGAAAAAGTGGATATCAACGGTAGAATTGGAAATGAACCTAGAGTTATTAAAATAAGCAAATCATTTTAATTCAATGTAAGCTCCTAGAGATGGTACTCTAACCTCCTCTTATTTTCTTCTTGCAACACTTACCATACTCCCATGCTACTTTATACAACATCTCCCAATTTAACCAATGGTTAACACTAGTATAGTTATGTTTAGATCGATCCATTGTTTATACTGAAGTCGCCAATTAGTAAAGCAGCCGCTCTCCAAAGATTTAAAGGCTCTGTCTCTCCACATTAATCCACATAAAGCTATCTCTGCCCTCTACCTAACTTACTATTGACTCCAGATCCAGCATCAAAACCCTCCCACAAGTGGCAGGGCCAGGATTTAGCTTGAGGAGGACATTTGTAATAATTTATTATCTTTTACAAAAAGGATTTTAAAATGTCAACCTACAATGAAATTTGTAAATGAATTTCTGCTACACATGTATTGTGTAGGAAGAATATGCATTACAATGCAATCCATTCTCATATGAACGCAAAATCAAACCACGCAAAAGTGGATTTTTTTTTGTTTCTTTTTTTAGATAACAATATGCACAAGATGATTAAAGGAATTTTACTGAAGTAGTTTTTGTAAAAAGAATTGAAGTGGAAGAAATTGAAGTGAAAGAAATTGAAGGAATGAACCTCTTTCTTGTTATCTAAAATGTACAAAGAGTGGCCAATATACAGACATGAGTCCAAAGAGTAGTACAAGTGTGGTAGTATAATGGTAGTACAAAGTAATACAAAGTAGTATAAGAAAAGTACAAGTAAAAGTACAAAAAAAGGGAGATATATGTAATTTCCATATACCCAACATTCCCCCTCAAACTCATGTCGGCGACGTAGAAGCCAACTTGAGTTTGCTAACAAGTTCACTGAGACGACTAGATGGGTGAGACTTCCTGAAAATGTCAGCAAGCTAATCTGCAGAAGTAACGGGTCGTAAGTGAAGAGTGCCAGCATTGATATGTTGCCGGATGAAGTGACAATCAATCTCAATGTACTTAGTATGCTCGTGGAAAACATCATTGTGGGCAATCTAAATAGCACTCTAATATCATAGTGAAGGGGAGAACTAGATAGCTGAGGGGCATCCTTGTCAGTCAGTAAGCATCGTAACCATAATAGCTCAGAAATGGTATCAGCAAGTGCGCGATACTCAGCCTTGGTGGTAGACCGTGCGACAGCTATCTGCTTCTTACTCCACCAAGAAATGAGAGAAGACCCAAGTAAGAAGCAATAGCCAGTAGTAGACCAACGATCTGTAGGATCACCGGCCCAATTTGTATTAGAATAGGCGCTTAAGTCAAGAGAAGATCGGGAGGAGAAGTGTAAGCCATGAAAGAGAGTTCCCTTGAGGTAGCACAAAATCCGAAGAACAGCAGCACAATAGAGAGAACGAGGCTCATGCATGAATTGACTGACCATGTGAACAACATAGGCAATGTCTGGCCGAGTAACTGTAAGATAGGTAAGACTGTCAACCAACTGCCTGTAGAGATTAGCATCAAACAGAGGCACACCATCGGTAAGATTGAGCTGAGCATTATACTCTAAGGGAGTACTGGCTGTCTTACTATCTATCAAGCCTACCCTCGAGATAAGGTCTGAAGCATACTTGGCCTGACAGAGATGATAACCATCGTTAGAGGAGGTGACCTCAATACCAAGAAAGTAGCCGAGAGTATCCAAATCCTTCAGCTCAAAGTGTCGGCTAGGAAAATCCTGAAGAGCACGAATGCCAGCAGCATCGTTACCAGTAATAATCATGTCATCGACATAGAAAAGCAGAAGGATAGTGCTAGCAGTAGACTTTCGGATGAATAATGCAGAGTCATAAGAACTAGGTACAAACCCCTGCTAAGTGATAATATAGCTAAACTTAGCAAACCAAGCACGCAGAGCTTGCTTTTGACCATAGAGAGCACGACGAAGGCGGCAAACTTTGTGAGGAGGGTGCTCATAGCCAGGAGGAGGCTTCATATAGACTTCCTCAGTAAGATCGCCACTGAAAAAGGCATTTTGACATCCATCTAAAACAACTGCCAATGTCGAGCTGCAGCAACTGCAATCAAGGACCAAACAGAGGTAAGTCTAACAACATAAGCAAAAGTCTTCTCATAATCAATACCGTACTCTTAAGTGAAACCCTTCGCAACAAGACAAGCCTTATACCGCTCAACTGATCCATCCGCCCGAGTCTTAATTTTGTAAACCCACTAACATCCCACTGTAGACTTTCCAGGGGGCAAATCCACCAGATCCCAAGTATGAGTTTTGGTAAGGGCATCTAACTCATAAGACATTGCTTTCTGCCAAAGAGGGTTAGTACTAGCCTCACAATAAGTGTGAAGCTCGTGGAGGGTGGCAAGGGCATAAAAACAATGATAATTTTGTACATGTGGAGGAAGTGTTCTTATCCAACTAGAACGACGAGGTGCGATGGCTTGGGAAGGCTCGGGTGCAGATGGAGGAAGTGGTGGGTCTGGGATAGACTCGAGAGCATGTGATGCCCCATGATCAACTGGCGGGTCAGAGTCATTGAGAGGAGCCGAGTACAGATCGCTTGAAGAGTTGGCATCACCTGCCAAAGGGTTAGTAGACTCGGGAAACAAGGCAATGGACGGATCAATAAATATTGGTGAGTGACTGGTGTGGACGGATGGGAAAGAGGAAAGACTAGTGAAGAACTTGTGTTCCCAAAAGTCCACATGATGCGATAGTCGAAGGCGCTTAGCTATGGGATCATAACAATGGTAGCCTTTTTATTCAATACTATAACCAAGAAAACAACACAGTCCAGAGCGAGGCTCTAACTTGGTACGTTCATGTGAGGGTAGGAGAACAAAGTAGACACAACAAAAGACCCGAAGAGAACGATAGTCAGAAATTTTACCATGTAAAAACTCAAAAGGAGTTTTGTTATGAATAGTGGGTGAGGGGATACGATTGATAGTATAGACAGGAGTAAGAGCAGCTTCACTCCAAAAATACTCAGGAAGAGAAGCAGAAATGAGAAGGGATCTCACTGTGTCTAGAATGTGACGATGTTTACGCTCAGCACGACCATTTTGTTGTGAAGTGTAAGGACAAGAGCGATGGGAGAGAGTGCCATTTTGTTGTAAAAACTCAAGAAATAATTTCTCATTATACTCTAAAGCATTATCAAAGCGAAAAATTTTTATGGTCCGAGAAAATTTGGTGTATACTATTTTTTGAAAACTTTTGTAAATCTCAAACAATTCAAAATGCTTAGACAAAAGATAAATCTATGTATAACGAGAATAATCATCCACGAAAATGACAAAATAGCATGATCCCCCCTCACTGGGAGTCGGGGTAGGCCCCCAAATGTCAGAGTGAACAAGAACAAAAGGAGCAAAAGAAGATGAGTCACTAGTCCTAAAAGGTAAATGAGTTTGTTTGCCTAATTGACAAGAAATGCAATCAAACTTGTCAAAATCTATGGAGCCAAGACGACCATTAGAAGCCAACAACTGAATGCGAGGCAAGGAAGTGTGACCAAGGCGAGAATGCCAAAGACTAGAAGAGGTGGTGAGAGCAACAATTGACGAAGATTCTATAAGAGGAATTTGCAAGCGATCCATCTCAAACAAGCGTCCAACCTTATGGCCTGTCCCAATTAACTGACCCGTCCGTGGATCCTGCACATCACAACCCTAATTAGAGAAGTGAAGCTCAAAAACTAACTCACAAAGTTGACGAACTAACAAAAGGTTCAAAGATAACTTGGGTACTAAATATGCATTTCCAATAGTATGGTTGGAAGTGGAGATAGACCCAATATGACTAACAGGTATATGAGAACTATTAGTAGTATAAATAATATGGTTAGGGTTAAGGGCAGTTTTCTTAGAAAAAAGGGTTGAATCGGGTGTCATATGATTACAACAAGCAGAATCCATAAACCAAGAGGATTTACCTGAGGTGACGAACAGAGTACGGGACAAAACCTGATGAATTAAAGTCTCAATATTAGATGCAGTGAGAGCAGTGGTATGAGAAGACTCAGAAGCAGATGAGCCAGTGGAAGCAATTGCAACAGTCTGCTGGAGGGGACCTCGGGACTCGCAAGCCTTCTTCTTTTATAACTTCAGAGAATCTTGAATCAGATGACCATCCTCCTTGCAATATCTACAGAAAAACTTCTTAGAAGATAACTGAAACTGTGGTGGAGGAAGTCTTATTAGCTACATCCATAACAATTTTTGTAGACTGTATCTTCATTGTGGAACGACGAGTTTCTTCAGAAATCAGTTCGGCAACTGCACCGTCCATAGTGGGAAGTGGTGTGCGATGAAGAAGTGCAGCCCAAGTAGATTCAAAATCATCTCGGAGAACCATCATGAAATGCATGAACTTTTTACGGTCGCGATACTTAGCAAATAGCTCGACGTCGATGGTACAATGAAGTTGAGATGCAGCAGCAGCCAACTCAACCCAAAGAATAGAGACTTGAGAATGAAAGTTTGAGATGGACTAACCTGGTTTCTGACACATCTGGTAAAGTTTGGTCTCTATCTGAAACTGAAGTGATGCATCGTTGGTGCAATTGTATCGGTTCGCCAAGAAGTCCCATGCAGCTCTAGCATTTTCAAGCATAGGGAGAAGGTTGCCAATGGATGGGGTAGAAGTGTTGATAAACTAAGAGAGAATCTTAAAGTGAACACTTTCCTATTCCTCTAAGAGACCAGCATACTCCAAAGCCGACTTAGATAGGGTCTTTTTAGGTTTAGAAAAATCCTTAGAGACATAATGCGGGACTCGCAAGCCTTCTTCTTTTATAACTTCAGAGAATCTTGAATCAGATGACCATCCTCCTTGCAATATCTACAGAAAAGCTTCTTAGAAGATAACTGAAACTGTGGTGGAGGAAGTCTTATTAGCTACATCCATAACAATTTTTGTAGACTGTATCTTCATTGTGGAACGACGAGTTTCTTCAGAAATCAGTTCGGCAACTGCACCGTCCATAGTGGGAAGTGGTGTGCGATGAAGAAGTGCAGCCCAAGTAGATTCAAAATCATCTCGGAGAACCATCATGAAATGCATGAACTTTTTACGGTCGCGATACTTAGCAAATAGCTCGACGTCGGTGGTACAATGAAGTTGAGTGCGGCAGCAGCCAACTCAACCCAAAGAATAGAGACTTGAGAATGAAAGTTTGAGATGGACTAACCTGGTTTCTGACGCATCTGGTAAAGTTTGGTCTCTATCTGAAACTGAAGTGATGCATCGTTGGTGCAATTGTATCGGTTCGCTAAGAAGTCCCATGCAGCTCTAGCATTTTCAAGCATAGGGAGAAGGTTGCCAATGGATGGGGTAGAAGTGTTGATAAACTAAGAGAGAATCTTAAAGTGAACACTTTCCTATTCCTCTAAGAGACCAGCATACTCCAAAGCCGACTTAGATAGGGTCTTTTTAGGTTTAGAAAAATCCTTAGAGACATAATGCCACAATTTTCTTCCTTTGAGAAAAACTTTCATATTGGAAGCCCATATACTATAATTGGTCCCATCCAAAATAATCTCAATAGGATGGATAACATCATTTTGAGAAAACATATTTGATGTAAGAAAGATAAAATAGAGGTCATCAAGACTTATGACCTGAACTTTGAAGTGGGCCGAAGTGGGCTGAGCTACGAACTGGCCTTCCAAATGCTTCGATGGGCATGAGACTTTGTCGGCAAGAAGATTGATGATAGACGAATAATCCGATGGCAACAGATTATCGAAGTCGTCTTCCAAATGCTCCAAAATGACACAAACGGCCTCGAAAATAGTAAGAACAAGAGCAAAAGAAAAACCAGCAAACCTGGGATGTGCTCTCACGAAATGAAGCTAAAAAGGGGCACCAAAATTCTCTGGATGCTCTGATACCATGTAAAAAGAATTGAAGTGGAAAAAATTGAAGGAATAAACTTTTTTCTTGTTATCTAAAATGTACAAAGAGTGGCCAATATATAGACATGAGGCCAAAGAGTAGTACAAGTGTAGTACAATGGTAATACAAAGTAGTATAAGGGAAGTACAAATGGAAGTACAAAAAAAGGGAGATATATGTAATTTCCATATATCTCAACAGTTTTAAATCACCCAATAAATGGATTATTTTATAAGTATAATTTTATGAATAAAATTTAAATGTGATAGGCAATAAATACTGACAATATAAACACGTCACAATCCACTAAAATTATCTTTTTCGAGGGTTAATGGAAAGTAAGGCACCACCGCGTATTTTATTGCGACGAAAATTAAGTACAAGAATGGTTTTAGCTATAAGGTGTTGTCCACTAATATTATTGGATCAATCTTTTTGCAAAAAATATTTTTAGCTAAATCATATTGCACATGATCCGATCGGAGAGAAGGAAGATTTTTTTCAAGCGGCTTAACTCGAATCTCTTGAAGATAACTAGAAGAAGATGGAATAATATAAAAATAAAGTTTAGGTCTCCTTTTTTTTCCATTGATCATCGAAAAAATGAGATACATAATCTCTATTTATAATATGAGGTCTACTCTAACACAATTTTTGTCGGATTGCTCTTTTTAAACCTAGTAAAATTCTTTTTTTCTAAAATAGACATTTATTGTAGAAATCTTTTAGTAAAAGCTAAAAATTTCGAAGAGGTAGATCTCGACTTCTACATCAACTCTCTCTTCTGTCGCTCTATTAGATTTTTATTGGGTAAAGAGCTATGCCCAATCAAAGTTTTATCCAAAAAGAAAATTTTCGGTTTGCCTAGCTCGTTTTGGGCTTCAAACGATAGAATTTCGACCTAATACCACCTCTTGGCCCAAAGTTGTAGATCTCAAAAAGATACCCAATTTCAAAAAAAAAAAGAAGATCATCTCAATCGGGCATCATATGACCAAATTATAGCCTTCTAAAATTTAGCCTATGACTGGCTTCCTGATGTATTGAATCTCGCTCCGATCTAGCCATGCTCATAGTGGTCAAAGTAGTTCACATAGAGTCTGGAGATCTTTCTGGATTAGGGCTCCTCCTGTTTAGGAGATTTAGGTCCCGCTAAATTGGAACTAAAGGTGGGGAAACACCTGCTTCCCCGTCCCATCTAACTTTAGTGGAGATGGTTTCTGGCCTAGCTTTTATTCTCTCTCGAGTCTCGGCAAACTATTTGCTCTGCTTATGCATCTGGACTCCGTGGTAGAGGCGCTCCTTGCCGTCCTTCCTTGTCGTTGACAACTACGGTAACTCCTCGATCTTGATCTCGATCTCGATCTCGATAGATCAGTTAATGGAACCAAAAAATGAGAGCTTCGCCTCTTATATGTAGTATCGGATTTTTGTACTATCATCACAAATTTTTTACTGGCATTAACAAGTCATTTTGCTTGGGCAGCAATTGCAAGGTCAATGTTATTTTGTGTTCTAGAGGCAAGGATCATGAACACATTTCCATCCTTTATGAGATGATACTTCTTCAGATGCCGATAAAAGACTGCATATCGATTCTAAAGGTATGGGCTCCCAAAAATAATATGGCAAACATTTAAAGAAACTACTTCACAAGTTACCTCGTCAATATACCTCTCAGTTATGGCAAATTTGAAGGTATATTGCTTAATAATCTTTAATTCAATGTCCTTTTGAATCCAACCAAGAAGATAGGGATGTGGATGAGGCTTAGTCTGCAACTCCAGCTTCTGAACCAAATTTTCAGAGATAAGGCTCTTTTAGCTTTTAGGATCTACAATAACCTCAATGAAGCATTGCTTCATTTGGATCTTCAGATGAAAGAGTTCCTCTCGTACCTCTAAATCTGCTTCAATTGTTGTCTCAGATTTACTCGTCATTAGGCTCAATTTAGAGTATGCTTGCTCAAGCTTACACAACTCCTCAACTTCTACGGTATTGAGAATCGCCTTTTCCTTCTTCTTACAATCATCTTCTTTTTGCGTCTTTCTCTTCGACTGCAGCTCGAGCTGAAGTTTCCAGCACTTCTCCTTGGTGTATCCACGAAGGTTACAATGATCACAATAAGTTTTTTGAGTTGTATTAGTGTGCCTCTTGCCTTGCTCCCTCTCTTGATATAGATTTCCGCCCTTTTTTTGAACTTGTTGCCCTTTTTACCTTTCCTAGACTGATTTTTCTCTTTAATCCCTATGACCTTCATGCTAGCTTTGTTAATGTCTTCAACTTTGAATAGTTTCAGCTTCTTTCGGATTTTCTCATGGAGACCTCTGATGTACTTTATAAAAACCACATGATTGTCGATAGAGATTTCGTGTGAGATCGTTTGCTTGTGAAACTCAGTGGTGTAGTCCTAGACAGACTGATCATACTTCTACCACATGTACTGCTACTTGATTCACTGAACCTTCTCATGGTCGATTGGATAGAAATGCTTATTAATTAGGCTTTTGAATTTGTTCCATGCCCAATTTGAAACATTGTTATCCCTCGTGTGCGAATTTTACCACGTAAAACATAGCTAGAAAGCTTGAGACAAGCAAAAACTACATTCTGGATACTTAAGTATCTATAGATAGTAAAGTATGTCTCTAACTGGTCAAGCCAGCTATCTAGCTTTTCTGCTTCAACAACCTTATCATATATAGGGATCTCAATTCGAGCCTCAACTTTAAACGATTGAAGAGAGAGATTTCTCATACCTCTAGGTCACTCCTCCTTATCCTCCT
This sequence comes from Phoenix dactylifera, assembly GCF_009389715.1. Classification (NCBI taxonomy): domain Eukaryota; kingdom Viridiplantae; phylum Streptophyta; class Magnoliopsida; order Arecales; family Arecaceae; genus Phoenix; species Phoenix dactylifera. The sequence goes on along the minus strand of NC_052395.1, from coordinate 17,029,989 downwards.
CATTGAATGGTGGATCTTCATCTCAAACCATAGGAGACAGCTTCGCAACATTAGTTACTGGTGATTATGCTGGAGATATCGCCAATATGAAGATGATCTCGGTGAGTTGGGCAATCTTCTCCTCTAATTGTATGAGATATCCTTTTATCTCATCATCACCCATTGAGGAAGAATTAGCAGCCACACTCATCTTTGTCTTTCGATGTACTTGAAACATGGATAGTCCTTCTCTTCATTCTTTATATTGTTCATACATCTGGACCATGAACAGAAGGCCCCACAAATATAAAGAACCGAAGCTCTGATACCAACTTGATCCGATCGGAGAGAATGATGATTTTCTTCAACCCGCTCAACTCAAATCTCTTAGAAGATAACTAAAAGAAGATGGAATATTGCAAAGTAAGATTTAAGTCTCCTTTTCTTTCATTGATCATAAAAAAAGAGGTACATATGCTTTATTTATAATGTGAGGTTTGCCTTAATACAATTTGGGTTGAAATTTTCTTCTAGAAATCTTCTACAAAAAGCTAAAAATTTTGAGGAGGTAGATCTCAACTTCTAAATCAACTCTGACTGTTGTCGTTCTACCAGATTTTTATCGGATAAAGAGCATCTTATCCAAAAAGAAACTTTCGGTTTGACTCGACCCATTTTGGGCCCCAAACGATGAAATTTTGGCCCGATACAACCTCCTAAGAGGTTGGCCCAAAGTTGTAAATCTCGAAAAAATATCCAATTTCAAAAAAATATTATCTTAATCAGACATCGTATAACCAAATTATGGCCTCCTGAAGTTTGGCCTGCGACTCAGCTTTCTGATGTGGCGAATTTCACTCCTGAACTCTATTCTACTATACTTGTAGTGGTCAAAGTAGTCCATATTGAGTATGAGGATCCTCCTAGATCAGCACATTAGAGAAATTGTCCAAGATTTGACATTCCCGAGTTGTCTTTTCCCTCCATGGTAATGCTCAATGGACCACCAGTTTCTATGTCATCGGCCATTGATTAATTTGCTCTCGAAGCAAGTAGCAGGATCTGATCAACACAAAACAAATGATAGGCCTTATCATTGTTCATCAAGCCCTCTGGCTCTACCATTCCTCACCACCATCTCGACATCTCTTCCCTGCCAAATCCTGCCATCTTCCCCATCGATACCTTCACCAGTAAGTAAGAGAATTCGTCCAATAAGACAAATGAATGTGAGAAACCTAGAGCATGTTAATTCATCTGTCTTTTTTATGCAACATCCAGTATACCAAGAGGAGGATCAGAACAGAGCACAAGAGGACATCCAGATTATGAACTTGAAAGAACCAGAACAACTTGAAGTGGATGATAACTGAGTTTGGTTTATGTTGGATCCAGCTGCCCAAGCCTTCAACCCAGCCTCAATAATTTTAGGGTTGGTTTTTGCCACCAAATCACCATGTTTTGGGCCTGGTGCTGCCCACCTTCCCCATGCTCTGTTCCAGATGCTGATCCAAGAAGAGTATGGCCAGCCATTACCTTATGGATCGACCGGTTGCGGCGCAGCTTCCTCTGGATTTGGTCTTGGATTTGGTCGGATTGGAGTGCCACTTGAGAGTGGTCAAGTTATACCGTCTCTCGTGTCAATACAAGCTGACGTAGATGCAAAGGTTTTGTCGTTTGAAAACAATTTATCCCCACCATCCCTCCTTTCTGCCCGCTTGGCCGGATGCTAATCATGTTATTCCATGTTAATCAAGGTAGCATTTCCGGAAATAAATAATGTACAGCCAAAAGGTAAGTAGGATCATTGTATGAAGATCGCTTCTTATTAGAGGTTCGATGGTGAGCCAAAAATCAGGTAAGTCACCTTTTGAGATTATCAGGGCGGCTCCTGCTTATTGGTTTGGATGAGATTTTTCCCTCCACTAAGTATCAGACGTTTGGTTTGGAAGTGTTGCTGGAATTTGGACCCGGGGGCGGCCGTCGGCTGAGGAGGAGGAGCTCCGGCGCGAGGATGGCGGGTGGCGGTCCGTCGGCGGGCGGCGTCCTCCGGGAGACCTGCAAGAAGCCGGTGGCCGGGCTCCCCGGCGCCGGCCCTCCGATGCTTAAGTCAGAGGGGGGCTTAATTTTGGAGAAGGAGATGTAGTTCGTATGTAGTAGTCCAAGCCAGAAAATTAGAGTTAGCCGGGGTCCCCATTCGGGAGGAAGAAGCCTCCCTTTTTATAGGGAGAGTGGCAGGGTTACCTGTGATGTGACTGGGCGAATTAATGGGTTACCGTCACGATTGGACGTGGGCGTGTAAAGTAATGAGTTGCCGTGGATGGCCCGTTCCCATCATGGGAGGAGATGGCGTGTAGCCAGAGCTTGCTTGTGGCGCGCAGTGCAGTACATTCTTGGGAATGGTGAGGCGTTGACAGTCGTAGCAGGGTATGGTTCCTGATTGATATGTCGGCAAGCAAAGCATGGTGCGGTGAGGCTGCTGTAGGGCATGGCCGCAGCATACAGACGACGAGGTCGGCCTTCTGAGGTCAGCTCGACCTTCTGTGCTCGGCCTTCTGAGCTCGGCAGCCTTCTGAGCTCGGCCTCGGCAGCCTTCTGAGCTCGGCCTCGGCAGCCTTCTGAGCTCGGCAGCCTTCTGTGCTCGGCAGCCTTCTGAGCTCGGCTCGGCCTATGAGCTCGGCTCGCTGTCGGATTTGGGTGCTTTAATTGTATTTGTGGGGTGGTCCATTTTTCCCCCCAACACTACCCCCCGACTTCCGAGTTCGAGCTGCTTTTTGGCTCGGGCGAAGGAAGTAGTCCAGTCGTCGATCATCCTGTAATATAGCCAAATATGTATAGAGATGTACGTGCCAAGTAGGATGTACCTCTAATGCAGTTGGAGTTAAGTGCTCCAGGTTGACTCAGCGGCCTTCTTTGGCTTGTGGTCGACTCAGCAGCGCCCCCACTCAGATCGGGGCGACGTTGGAGATGTAGATATCCGGAGACGACGGACCTTGTCCGTTGGCGACCGTGCGCCCCCACTCAGATCGGGGAGACGTTGGAGATGTAGATATCCGGAGACGATGGACCTTGTCCGTTGGCGACCGTGCGCCCCCACTCAGATCAGGGCGATGTTGGAGATGTAGATATCCGGAGACGACGGACCTTGTCCGTTGGCGACCGTGCGCCCCCACTCAGGTCGGGGCGACGTTGGAGATGTAGATATCTGGAGACGACGGACCTTGTCCGTTGGCGACCGTGCGCCCCCACTCAGGTCGGGGCGACGTTGGAGATGTAGATATCCGGAGACGACGGACCTCGTCCGTTGGCGACCGTGCACCCCCACTCAGATCGGGGCGACGTTGGAGATGTAGATATCCGGAGACGACGGACCTTGTCCGTTGGCGACCGTGCGCCCCCACTCAGATCAGGGCGACGTTGGAGATGTAGATATCCGGAGACGACGGACCTTGTCCGTTGGCGACCGTGCGCCCCCACTCAGGTCGGGGCGACGTTGGAGATGTAGATATCCGGAGACGACGGACCTCGTCCGTTGGCGACCGTGCACCCTCACTCAGATCGGGGCGACGTTGGAGATGTAGATATTCGGAGGTCAGCTTTGGCCTTCTCCGACCTGGTAATATATTGAATATTGAAATTATTTAAAGCCGAAGTGACGTCTCGTACCTTTTGTAGGCATTTTGACGATTCCCGAGCTTCGAAGTCCCTCAGGACTTAGCTCAGCACCGGCGGAGAGTCGTTGGAGACCCTTAGGAGGTAGGCGTTGAGTTTTGGGCTGCGGCACTGCCCCCCAAGGCCACAGAGTCGTTGATATGTAGTATATAGGAGCTATATTGAGCATCTTCTTCTCCATGTTAAGCTCGGCTAGCGGAGAACTGCACGAGGGGGTGGCAGATAGGGACCGCAGCTCGGAGAGAGCCTGGTCGGCCAATAATAGCGTTGAAGGCCGAGCCGACCTGGGCTACAAAAAAGTTTAGCTTCACAGTACTTTCTCGGGGCGCGCGCACAGCCGTGATTAGCAGGCCGAGAACCCCTTTCGCAGGTATGAGACCTTCTGTGCAGCCGGCCAGAGGGTTGCTCATTTTCTCCAGTTGTTTTACAACCATTGGAAGGCATCAAGATGTCCGTAGTGCTTTTATTATCCACAAGTCCTTTTACGTCAGACTTTGCAATAACTACAGCATGGCTATGAGGGGTTTCAACACCCTTTTGGTCTTCATAAAGGGAGCTCAGGGTCCCGTTCTTCTGGCTCCCCCCTTTTAGTCACGGACGAACCGACCCAGTCGACCTCGGCGGATGAGTGCCTCGATCTCGTCACGGAGCCGGTAGCAATCTTCCGTGTCGTGGCCGTAATTTCGGTGGAAGCGGCAGTACTTCTTCGAGTGCTTCTGCAACTCTGACGGCCATATTTTTGGGGGAGGTCGGAGGTAGCCCTGACCCTCAATCTCCATGAGGATCTCGGCTCGGGTGGATGTGAGGGGAGTGTATCCCTCAAATTTTTGGAGGGAAAACCTCTGCCGAGCTGGACTTTTGGGCCGAGGAGGATTCTCCTCGTGCCATGGGAATCTGCTACTTAGTTGGGAGCGCTCCTCGAGGTGCTTCTTTTGCATCTTGGCAGGTCGTTTGGCTGCTTCCCGCCGAGAGGCCATGGCTTCTTCAGCCTTGGCGTACTTGCGAGCTCGGGCCAACATTTCAACAAAGTCGGCAGGGAAGCTCTTCTCAATCGAGAAGACAAATTTGTAGGACCGAGCTCCAGTCTTCAATGCTGACATTGCAATTGACTGGTCGAGATCGCGAACCTCCCACGTTGCAGCGGTGAAACGGTCGATGTAGTCTTTAAGGGACTCTCCTTCCTTTTGCTTGATATTGAGGAGAGAATCTGATGTTCGCCGCTGGCGTCGGCTGGCAGCGAAGTTGACAGCGAACTGCCTGCCGAGCTGCTCAAAGGAGGACACAGTGCTCGGCTTCAGACCGGAAAACCAAAGCCGAGCCGCTCCTCGGAGGGTTGCAGGGAAGGCTTTGCAGAGCACGGCCTCCGAGGACCCTTGCAATGCCATAAGGGCTCGGTAGCTCTCCAAGTGGTCAAGGGGGTCGGTGGTCCCGTTGTAGGGCTCTATCTGAGGCATTTTGAACCTCGGTGGGACCGGCTCATCTTCGATCTGGCGAGAGAAAGGTGACTTGGTGGTGAACTCAAAGTCATCTTCACGCCTTGCTTTCTGGCTGTGGAGCGCCTCGATCTGCCGCTCGAGTTTCTCGACCTTTCTGCCGAGCTCGGGTGGGACTCTTGTTGCAGCTCGGCATGGGGCAGGCCCCGCCTCAGATGGGTGCTCCCGAGCTCGAGGCGTCAGGCTTCGGCGCGAGCTCGCAGGATAATGGATGCGCGACAAGCCCTCCCGGCTCGATGGTCGAGTTCGGTGGGAGCTTTGGTAGTGGCGACGCTCTACAGAAAAATGATGTTGCGAGCGGCGTCCTGAGGACTCATGGTTGTGAGGAGGGAGTAGAGGCTGGTCTTCTACTTGCTGTAGGCCTCGAACGGCCACAGTGAGTGCTTGTACTTGTTGAACAAGCAGGTTGAACTCCTCTGGTTGGACTTGAGGGACTTGATCCGCCGGAGGCCTTGGTGGCGAGTTCTGGATTGAGTGTCTAGGACTTGGTGCGGGACGCCGGGAGGCGTTGGAGGCCCCTTTGCTCCTTAGCTTCATGGTCACGACTCGGGCCCTTCCTCTAGCGCCAACTGTTGCTGGAATTTGGACCCGGGGGCGGCCGTCGGCTGAGGAGGAGGAGCTCCGGCGCGAGGATGGCGGGTGGCGGTCCGTCGGCGGGCGGCGTCCTCCGGGAGACCTGCAAGAAGCCGGTGGCCGGGCTCCCCGGCGCCGGCCCTCCGATGCTTAAGTCAGAGGGGGGCTTAATTTTGGAGAAGGAGATGTAGTTCGTATGTAGTAGTCCAAGCCAGAAAATTAGAGTTAGCCGGGGTCCCCCTTCGGGAGGAAGAAGCCTCCCTTTTTATAGGGAGAGTGGCAGGGTTACCTATGATGTGACTGGGCGAATTAATGGGTTACCGTCACGATTGGACGTGGGCGTGTGAAGTAATGAGTTGCCGTGGATGGCCCGTTCCCATCATGGGAGGAGATGGCGTGTAGCCAGAGCTTGCTTGTGGCGCGCAGTGCAGTACATTCTTGGGAATGGTGAGGCGTTGACAGTCGTAGCAGGGTATGGTTCCTGATTGATATGTCGGCAAGCAAAGCATGGTGCGGTGAGGCTGCTGTAGGGCATGGCCGCAGCATACAGACGACGAGGTCGGCCTTCTGAGGTCAGCTCGACCTTCTGTGCTCGGCCTTCTGAGCTCGGCAGCCTTCTGAGCTCGGCCTCGGCAGCCTTCTGAGCTCGGCAGCCTTCTGTGCTCGGCAGCCTTCTGAGCTCGGCTCGGCCTATGAGCTCGGCTCGCTGTCGGATTTGGGTGCTTTAATTGTATTTGTGGGGTGGTCCATTTTTCCCCCCAACAGGAAGCATTTAGCTTCTTTTTCTCGTATCCATTTCTTTCCTCTTTTGATAATGTAACTCATCTCTGCTCCTCACCTCTATTGTAAATACGATTAATCTTCAATAAAAGCCGGGTGGCTCTTACTGCCTCCCCTTTACATCAAAAAGAGATTACCAAGGCGTTTAAGACTATTAAATTCTGGAACCAGTCGTACCTCTTCAGTATTTTTCCTATGCATATAAATGTCTACTCACAAGCATCTTGCTTCCTATGCATATCAAAGAAATAAGCAGTTCAGTGTCAAATAAGAATGAACATAGCTCCCTTGTAATTGGTGTTTTTTGGTAGGAAAAAAGAAAAACACCAGCTACAAGGGAGCTATGTTGATACATATTCAACACTGAACTGCGAATTGATGTTTGATGATGATGTTCATCATAGATTTCTGCTCTGAAAGGATGCTGTGACAATCAAAAAAAAAAATACAGAGAAAAATAGTGGGCACATCAGCTAATGGATGACTGAAGCTTGACACTATAAAGTAGCAGACAAACAATAAAGGAGAACCCACAGAATGAACAAGAAGATCAAAGTGAGTCTGCCTCAAATTCAAGGACGGTATGGTTGTGATTTACAAAGAGCAAAACACCAAATTCTGCAGTGATTCCTGGCCCAAAAATTCATTCGAATTTTGCCGGAAATCCAGCATCCAAATGTATACCAGTCAGTGGACAGATACATTCCATTAGTAAATCCCTTACAAACGAACTTCAAATTTAAATGAAATAAAATAACTAATGATTCAGATCGGTGCCTTGTGCAGTAAAATTAGGAAGTTTTCTTGTTTCTCAAAGTTTTGGTAGACATGGAGACTTTCATTGTTACTCTAAATTCAATCAGATATCAAATAAAACGCTATCCAGCCGTCTCTTTTAAAAATCAGACAACAACTGCAGAGCTTAAGCTTCAAGCACCAGGGGTGAACAATACTTTCCATCATCAGTTACCTACAGAGGAAACAAATACTAGCAAGCCATACAGGAGTAATGACTGCCGACTGAAACCCAATATAAGCAACTACCCTAACTATGTCATCATCACGGATCACTCTTGTCAGGTTGCAATAAAATTAAACAGCAGACAAAAGAAACATGAATATCTGAACACGGATCAACTAATAAAAGTCAGCAAGCATGCGATAATTGACATAGAATACATTACGTAGTTAACCAGAGACATGGTGCAACCAAGACAAGACATAAGCATTAGTTGGAGCCATGGTTCCAAGATAAGACATAAGCATTTATCTCCAGCACATAAAGAGGCATGTGGCTGTGCTGGACGGAAAAAAAAAAAAAAAAAAAAAAAAAAAAGCATAAATATCCTCTTAAATATTGAATTTTGCATAAATACCCTTTCCAAATTGATATTTGCATATATACCCTCATAAAATACTTGTTTTGCTATTCTACCCTTTTTTTTTCCTTATTTTTGCATATATACCAACGTCATCTAACACCATTAAAAAAGTAACAGTTTTAAATTAAAATAACTAAAATATCTTTAATAGGTAAAAGTGCAAAAAAAAATATTTATAAGGAGATCGCGATTGAGGACAAAAAAATAATTTCAAAAATCTATTTTAAATTAAAATAAATGTGAATTTTACTAACGGTGTTAGAAAAACCGTTATATTAGAGGTATTTATACAAAAACAGTATTTATGAGGATATAGAAATAAATATAAATTTTAAGAGGGTATTCATGCAAATTTAAATTTGTAGAAAGATATTCATACAAAAAAAATCTAAAAATAATAATAAGTGAGTCAGTACCAAAATTTCACGTGTATCATGCCAAAATAAAATTAATTAAAATATTTAATAACTTTTCCTTTCAACTTTCCACGTCCTTTATTTTTATTTTTTTCTTGAGACCAGAATTTTCATTTTCCAGGATAAATATAGGTAGTAAGTAGCAGTGTCGTGTCAGCGATGTAAGCAGGCTCTCAGTCGAGCCACGGCTCTGGATTCATAGGCCCAATCCCCTTCATATGGTAGAAAAAATACCTGTTGGGCTCACAGTCCGCAACTAAGCCCACGAAATATGGATGGATTCAAAGTTGCATTGGATTCCGCAAGATGCGGGAAAGTAAAAGCAAGCACCATACGATGGGGTTGCCGGAGGAGGAGGATGCGGCGGTGGTCGCGGTAAAAGCTTGTGTGAATGCTTTGGAGTAGGCCAAGAACAAGAGCTAATAGGCATGTGCTACGCGCGCTAGGTGCTTCAGGCTAGTTCAGTCCTTTTAGAGAGTGATTCGGTTACAGTGATGAACTGGATCCGAAAGGACCCAAGCAGTAACGGAGGAGTCCATCTCTTGCTCTGCGATATTTGGATGATGGTGCATAAGGGCGACATATTTCAGACCATGCATATATATTCTGAAGCTAACGAGGCAGCCGACTAGGTGGCGGCATATGTAGCGAGCTACTCAGAAGGCGCCCTATGGACTAGAGAGGGAGAGATGTCCGGAGTACTTTGGGATCTTTTGTTTTCTGATTCTATTGGGTGTATTGATGTATGAAACGCCCATTTTAGCAAAAGAAAAAAAAAAAAAAAGAACAAGAGCCGATGCGGGCGTGGGGTTGAGACGCTTTCTGGTCCATCAGCCGTTCTAGGAGACGAGTCGCCTCCGGTGGTCCGCCGCACTGGACTGTTCTGCGACCAGATGATTGATTCGCCGGCGTGGCCAAAGCTCCGCACCAGCGGCCACGCTTCTGCTGCGCTTCCCTGCGACTCTTCTACTCTCTCATTCGGAATATCACTTCGGATAAAAAATTTAGATGGAACTGAGGCTGCCGTGGGTTCAGCTGCCGCTCCAACCGCCATTGTGAGATCAAGATTCCAGTGGGAGATTTTGAAGGAGTCCAAGCTGCCACGAGAGACGTTAAATTTGGATGACACAAATTTAAAGACTATTGCTTTATATTATTTTTTTCAGTTTCTAATATCCAGTTTTGAAATGTGGGATTTTCCATTAAATGTTGGGTTGCTGAGAAAAATGAAGTCAAATTGAAAGATTATGAGATGATAGGGAGGTAAAAGTTATGAACTTGAAGGTTAACCCAAAAAAAATTGTGTTGCTTGTTTGGTAAAAATTGAAGTAATTTAAATGATTTAACAATTTTTATTGTACCACCAAACACTAGATTGTCTTAATTCATATTTCTAAATTCAAAAAAAAAAAAGACATTCAGCAACATAGATAAGTTCTTGACATGCAAAGTTGCACAAACTCAAATTCACATTCCATTACCCATGCATTTGGTGGATTGTTTGGTATTTTACCATAATACAAAATTCCTTTGCAATATGGCTAATGGTGACCATGGCTGCAGCTTTGGTTATTCTAGAAATAACTGGCCAAAACATTGGTGAAACATTGATGACAATGTATCTCAATAAATAAATAAATAAATAAATATATATATATATATATATATATATATATATATATATATATATATATATATATATATATATATATATATATATATATATATATATATATATATATATATATATATATATATATATATATAAACTCTTATGATGACTTGCAAAATTAATGTGAAATTGTAAAAAGACATAAAATATTCTTAAAAATTATAAAAAGTAAAAATATTTTTGTTTACAGAAAAATAGGTAGATTGATAACTTACCATAACAGATAATAGGTTATAAATCCCCATATATATATATATATATATATATATAAACTTTTATGATGACTTGCAAAATTTGTAGTTGTAAATTCGACTGCCAATTACACTATTTCATTGCAATATACAATCTACCACTTTGAGGATAGAGTGTCTAAACAAATCATAATATAAGACCTAACAACAAAATCTCGATTGTTCATCCTTAATCAAAGTATCTTATATACTATATTTATCTAATTATAACTAAGGGTTTTACATTATTCGCATAAATAAAATTTAATGAGAAATCATGCAACCATAATTGGTTGGAAAATATTCCTTTTTGGTAGATATATCTTTCACAATTACTAATTTACATTCTGCTTCCAAGAGCCGGTATCTTGATATTATAAAAAGTATAGCTACCTGGTGCCACTTCATTTCTAACTCAACAATTATTGCTCCATAGTAGTTAGGGATCGATGCACTATGTTATGGGTGCTTCAATGTAAATCGAGGTCCACCATACTATACATTCATTTGCCGACTTCCATGTTGGATTGGTGTCTTAAACGAGGAACAAAATGGTGTCGTAAAATATTTCTCTATTATGATATAAACCCTCCTAATCAACTCCATATTTATCTGCTTCTGTCTACATGTTTATATCATGTATAAACCTTTTCATTTTATGATAAATGCTCAAATTTAATTTGCAGTACTCCATAGTAAAATTTCTAAAATGCCCACTTCTTAATACAAATGAGAATTCTTAATTAGCAAAAACAATGAAGGTAGTTAATGCACTTAGTTATTCAACCATTTATTCATTTATTTATATCATCTCTTTCCATCCTAATCAAGTTCTCTCTCTCTCTCTCACTCTCACTCTCTCTTAGCAATCCTATTCAACTTCTTGTTCCATAAGCAAAGTTTCTCTCCTCCCTGATTAATTAGAAATTACTTCTCCCTTCATTAAGCAAAAGAATCTCTCAACCGCTCTCTTTGTCCCAATCAAATTAGATAAAAAAATCTAAGGAAGGATCAAACCATTCACATAAAGAAGGCTAATTATTATTTATTATATATGCGACTGCCTTCATATCTTACAAACTTCATTTTTTTTCGGTTCTATAACTATTTGTCCAGCAAATATATAGATTTATGCGAATGAAACATGTGCATTTAATTATGCTATACTAAATCTGACTTATTGTCCCAATCCAATGAGGGATCCATAACCTTTTATTTTTTTCATCATTTCAAATGTAATTAGCATATGATTGCATATTTTTTGCATATCTCCAAAATCTAGTGTACCTAGTTCTCAATAAAGGAGCAAGAGAAGAGCACCAACAAAAAGAATTAGAATCATGGCTATCCTTCTTTTTTTTGTGTTTAGGATTTTTTTTTTTTTTTGGGGGGGGGGGTGGAATCCCGCTCGCGTAGCAACTTTTACTGGGCCTCCTTTGATCAGAAAATGTTCGATGTGGGTAGACGGAATGGCTATTCTTACTCATATTCTTTTCGATCAGTAGGTTACCCCACGTGCGAGTATGTCATTCCAATGCCACCTCAATACCGAATGACCAGATGGCGACTCCACCAGGTAAACCAAGTGAAGGGCATCTGATTTCCACATTTAATCGACGTCCGCATATTTTAAATTTAGGTCACTCTGGTAAAATTTTAGCTCCGTTTTAACCATGCTACCATCTTGGCAGATGGCTATCCATTTTCTCTTACATAAATCTTTCGCTTGCGGAGATATGTAATTATTGCAGGGAGGGAACATAGAATGGCACGCTTGTTTTTATTAGCCCTGGTTCAAAGAAGGGGACCAGATAAAATATTTAACTATTCTCACACCACATGGTTTCCATGCCGCATGTTTTTGTCGTGTAAAAAGTTTATCAACTTGTGCGACAGGTCATATCATCACCTCACACGTGGCAGGACGTCGCTCTTACAAATTACAAATATTTATTTATTTTGTGGAAGGACATCCATAAACAATGAGAGAAAAATAGTTAACCTAGATTAATGTACGCCTTCTTTTTCAAGCTACACTCCATACGCAAAGGAAGATGCATGCTCAGCAGCACCCAACTCGTTGCACCCGTCTAAGAACCCTCAGGGACATGCAGCCAAACTTAAATGTCGGGTCCACCCCAGGGTGCAGGTCGGGTGTCAAACAAGTGGTGCAGCGATGCCTGTATCCTATAACCGACCTACACCGTACGTTGGTCGGTGCGTGCGTACCAGGAAAGGCATCACATTCCATCATCCCCCCGAACCTGCGCCCGCATAAAAATATAAAGTGCGGACTTGAGCTTACCCATCCACGTGGCCAAAATAGATCTCGGACCCCGCGTATAACTTCGTACGCGGACTATCGTTTTTCTCGACTTTCCCTCCGTTAGGTAAAAGGAAGGCAGTCCAAGTGAAACGAAGCCTTCTTTTCCCATACCCTCAACCCTTCTCTCTATCCTATTTCAGGCGATATTTGCTTCTCCTTGCTCGTTTTTTGCCCTTTGTAATCTCCCTCCCTCGCCTTCTCTCTCCGGGATATAGAATCGATTACTATGCTGCGGAGGTTCGTGGACAACGTTCTTGCCGTCACGAAGGAGTCAGTTTTCTTTCTTGATCTCTCTCCGTATTTCTCCGTTCAAATTATTCCTCTATTTTTTTCCGTTATCGGAGTATCTTGTGTGAATTTTAATTTTCTGTCGGGTTGCGGCTGATTGTTCTTCTTGAGTCAGAAATTTTCCTAATTTGATTTCTTGAGATTGGGTTTACATTTATTGACTTGATTTGAAAATTTAAATTATTTATTTTGATGGGTTGATGTAATGAGTAAGAGGATCGAATAGGAATTTGTGATGGGTTAGTCGGTTGGGTGATGCATCGCCTAGCTCTTTGTACCAGACCGATGGGGAAGGTGGGTGTAACCTAATTATCTGATGAAAGATTGGTTTAACTCAAGATGTTCGAAAAAATATTGTGGAATGATATGTACTCGCCTCCTGCTTTATTTTTGCGTCGAATTTAATGCGCTCTGGATGCTGATCAGCAATATTTTGGATGATACATGGAAGCTTTCGAGTTTGAATGGCAGCCATCAGCGTTCAGGTATTAACTGCCAGATAAATTAATCAGATGTTACAGGTTTTTCTTTTCATGACCGAAGGAATGGCTTTCTGTTGTAGAATGTTATCCATTTCGTGAAGGCCGGCTTTCTACTTTTATGTTGATGCTCCTTTGAATTGGTACTAGACTGATGATGGTCGACGTTGTTTTCCGCTATAGGTATCTCCGTTTCATGCCTCATGATTAGTTGAAGGGCTATAATAGATGTCGATGACCTAGTGGGATCATCATGGACTTATATTAGAGATAAAGGAGGAAATATCAATGTTAAAGAAGTGAAGGAAGAAGGAGGAATGATGGTATGAACTTAAGAGATGCAAAGAGAAAAATCAACGTGAACGAAATTCACCAATTTCAGAAAGAAATGGAATATTTCAAAATCACAAGATTTGTTTGTTATCCATTGGTTGGTAGTTTAACCAGATCTACAAAAAATTGTAACCTAAAGATCTGAAATCGAAATAGCGGATCTATTTACATGATTTTGAGTCTAGTTAAGATATGATTGACTAGATTAATGATGAGTAACCAACAGAAATTCAAATCTATTCTTAAAATATGTTGAAATCATTTAACGAATTTTCGATGCTTAAAATGTCACAGTTTGGCATGTTATTTAAATTGTGCTGGCAAATCTTGGACAGACCTCCTAACAAGTGTTAGGTTGTATTGGTTTAATCTGTGGTTATCGATATACACATCTTGAATACTTGTTGGTTCATATGGAGTGGTCAATTTTGCCCCTTAAATCAGATGGACCTAGAGGCTGTCCTCTACTAGAAGTCCCTCTTCAATACAACTCCTCTTTGAGTTTGATATTGTTTTTTCAGCTTTTCTAATCATTCTTAACATTGTCTGAAAGTTCCTTAGTTGTATGTGCATGCCAGATAAAAAATGATGGCTTTTTCAGCTTTTGTAATGATTCTCAACATTATCTTAAAGTTCCTTACTTGAATGTGCATGTCAGATAAAAAATGATGGTGATGACATAATTACTGTTATTTTTTTCTTCTTTCAGTAGAAATGCTGCAAATCATCATCCTTCACATTTTGAAGAACTGGGCATTAATTCAAACATTATCACTCAAGGCCTTACCTCAAATCATGGTCTCTTCTAAGGAATTTGTGTTGCTGTTATTTACTTAATTTTTTGCTTGCAAGAAAGAGAGACAGAGAGACCTTTTCGCTCTTAGGAACTTGTTTGTTGTTATTTGACCGCATCGTTATTAAGAGGATTTGCTTGTCACCTTACAGTTAAACTCATTTCACCATCTCTATATAAGAAAGGTTCTTAACTCCTTGTGTATGAATAATCATGTTCCACATATTACAGCCATGATATTCCATCTGACATATCAGAACCCTGAATTCCACTAGGATCTTCTTCCAGTTGTTCATTCTCATCTGTTTTTGGAACTTGGATTGTAGAATATAAAGAAAGTGAAGATTTTATGCTATCTTTTATATTAGGCATAATGTAGTGGGTGTTTTAGTTACGCTGTAATATGAATTAGTGACATTTTCTTCTTGGATTTTTTTTGGGGTGGTTGGGGTTGACCATCAAGGATAAATGTGAAAAATTAAGGTAGAATGATCGACATAATTTCGTGTAAGCTTCTTCTCTTTTTGGGACTATGACTTTCCATATAGGTATCATGATCCTTAACTTTAGAAGAAGAACAATAGTTGAAGGGAACGAAGCTTTAAAAGAATATTTTTATCTTATGTTGGAAAGATATTTTCCCACAAGCATAAATCTTTTCCCATTTTATTGCCTTGATAAGAACTCTCAACTGGGAGTCCAGAATCATTTTGGAACTTTCACTTGTATGTCTCTTGATGCAGCAGGAAAAATGTACGGCACATGAATGAAAGATACAAGAGATGCAGAAGTCAAGATTGAAGAATTAAATGAAATGGAAAATGCATGGTCTGCATTAAAAATCAAGCAATATTTATACTAAATTTCTTAATGTCATAAAATCTTCCTACAGCCTTTCTTTTGACAGCTTAATAGTTCTCTGACAGATCTAAACCATGAAAGGCTTTGATGAACTACGATTTCTGAACATGATGTATCTGAAAAATATGAGGGAAATTGTAGGAAAAATAAGGTAAATTAAGATTGAGTAAATCAGCTAAAGAAGGGAAGGATTGCATAATGCATATCAAAAAAAATTCTCAAGATTCAGAACTTTTGCCTACAAGGCTGCAACCCTTTAATTGGTTACTGAAATTTATATTAATACTTCAAAATTTTAAAATAATCTCAATTTAGGTTCTACAAGCATATCTATTTTGAGGATTCCTATCACAATCAAGCTGTGGTTGGCTAGCTTGGGTAACCACAAAATGTTGGAACAGTCTAAAATGCATTTAACCTTGTTGCTAATTTGTAGGTCTTGTATTGGAGTTTGATGAATTGCTCTCATGATTCAGTCATGAATCTAATGAGGTATTATTCATGAATATAAGATCATGGAACTAGTTGTTAAGATCTTGGAATCTTGCTGGTTCATCTATAGTTGATTCTAACCCTTCGATCCTGAAAGCTTGAGTTTTTTTCAGAAGGTTCATGTATGTAACCATGGATTGTCCACTACTGCAATGTCTTTGTTAGTTATAGTTTTTGGACAGGGATGTGCGACTGGTCATTCCTATTAGTTTCTGTAAATATAAACATAATTTCAGCGCTGGAGGTTTGCTTCCGCCATGAAATTGAGACAACCGGTACCTTTGGATGGAAACTGGTGGGTAAATGACACTAACAAAGTTCTACCAGTACAGTCAATCTATTCAATGATTGTTATTTTGCTCAAAATGCTCCAATTTAGAAACAGGATTGTTGGCCAACTATAGTTATATCCTTTGATGAGATGATACAAACCATTGCATTTTTTGATGTGATGATTTTCTGAATATTCTGTTAGTGCTTGAATGTTATGATATAAATATGCGCAACTAAAAACCTCAGTTAAAGCAACATGCTTGCAACTCACTACTTTGTTAAGTTTTTTAGGCCCTGTTTGGGGGAGTTTTTGGAAGGCCAAAAAGCATTTTTTAGCCATCCAAAAGTATTTTTAGATGAAATAGAAGTGCTTGGTAAAAATTTTGGGAAGCTGTTTTAGTTTTCTCAGAAAGCTAAAAATAACTTTTGGGAGAAGCTCCATTTTGGAGCTTTTCGGAAAAGCACTTTTAGGCTCGGTCGGAAAACTATTTTTTTGACCAAAATACCCATGATAAAATATAACAATTACACAAAATGTCCCTTTAATAATTGTTTAACCAATTTTATCACATAATTAGAAAATTTGTTATATTATGAAAAAATTAATTTACGCTAATAATTATAGTATGTTATATCATTATTATTGTATTATACTATAAATATAATATTATATTACATTATATCATTGATATGTTATGTTAAATAATTTAATATTATATTAAATTATTATTTTATAGTATATAATATTATATTACTATATTATAATAATATTATATTATATTACAGTAATATTATACTATATCATATATTTATGTATTAATACATATTATATTTTATTATGCTCTGTTGTATAATACTATGCAATATCCTTTATGGTCATTTTGTCATACCAAAAGTACTTTTTTAATTTGTTTACTAAATATATATTAAAGTGGCACAGCACTTTAGAAATGTAGTTACCAAATAGCAAACAACTTTTTATATAAACTCTACTTCAGAAAGCTCTACTTTCAAAAGCTCTACTGCCAACAGCTCCCCCAAACGGGGCCTTAGTCATTGCAAAGGACCACTGTAAATACATTTAGGATATTAGTGTTGAATAGGGCATATTAAACTGATATTCTAATTACCCTCGGCAGATTTAACGGCTTACATTGTGGTCTGATAATCAATCAACATTTAAAGGCTAAAGGAAGACTAACGTCAATGTTCCAAGAGTTGTCTAGGCATAACTTGTCATTTGATTGACAGGACTTTGTACTTGGGCATTTTAGGAGTTTAGCAAGCATGTATCATCATGGTTTCATTTTAGGTCATCGTCAGTAGTCAATGCTAACCTTCTTCTAAATCAAGAATTTTCTGTATCTACAGTAGTATTGTTTAATCGGTTGAAATATGAGGGATTTTGGTGGGAGGAGGAGATATGGGGCCAGTGGTGTGTCTATGTCTTGTTGTCAGTATCTCAGTTGCATGAATGCAAGTAGTTAAGATGCTATGCAGTTTGTTGTATGTAGCGTGTGTCCTATATAATCCGTTTCACTCTTTTCATATCTTTGTTTTGATAAATAGAACATTCTCATCTAGCAGTTTCTTGTCTACTTTTTGTTGTAGTAGATGAAACAACATGACAATATAACACCCTACCTCTTCTTTCCTTTACCACTTGGATTTGAATTCCAGAAGTTTGTATGTTCCAGCATAGGTTTGAGTCAGCAGTTGTGTTTTGATCATTTACTATGTTGAAGGTGATTCATCTAATTCAAGACTGTAGCTGATGGTATGGACACTCCTTTGTCAGCCATATTCAAGATATCTTCTGACAAGGAGTTCCATCTAGCATTGCAAGATTAATCTATATGCTGATTCGTTATCGTTTTTGTTTTTTCCCAAAATAAAGACAAACAAATAAATTATAACTATCATTTTGTCCTGCTGACATTTTGCATATAAACTTGTGCCCTGTTTATTCGATATATAAATTGAAATATATTATATAATGCATTTTTCATTCTATTTCTTAGGATTGTGATGCCATATTGATTATGCTTGTGTATATGATTTTCTTTCTGTTAGACTGATTTGCTGACCATGTAACAGTCCACTCACTTAATGCCTGAAAACCTATTCTCTTTTTTGGGTCCTGCAATACTGAAAAATGTAGGATAGTATTAATTGGCTTTTTTATTTTGCAGATCAGTGAAGACATTCACTTATGAATCTTTGAACAATATTGCGAGGCTGATTAATGGATGTTCAGCACTTGTATTGACCATTCTGCCAGGGAATACTAGCATTTTAGAAGGCCTCCATGGCTGGGAGCTGAGACCCACTCTTCGCGGACCTCGACTTCCTCGTTGGATGGAAAAGTAAGTTAGATTTTGGCTTTTGTTGAAAATGATCTTCTATTCTAATGGATGCTATCTGACAATTGTGTCAAGTCTGTAATTGGAATTTCCTAGTAGACTATTTACAATTTTGGGCAGTTAATGATGGATGCTATTGAAACGAAGTGGAAATCTACAGTTGAAGACAAAAGGTGTGCAAGGGTGGACGAAGAGAATTCCATTCTTTTAGGGTTTTAGAGGATTTTCCCCCTTCCCTCCTAATTAGGCAAGCCGGGCTGATCTTTCCCAAGAGTCCACATTGACGGGAAGGTTTGGCACCCTGATGTCGTCTCTTTGCCGACTGTTTTTTGAGTTACCATGTTGATTTTAAGTCCTTATTGGGTGACTACTTGCTAAAGTTCTTTTTTTTTTTGAAATTACTTTCCTATAAAATGAAAAGACATATGTGCAATGCTTGTGATCCAAACCTTAGTTACAAGCATTGCCATGACTTGGTAGAAATCTCAGAAAAATTTTACATAGCTGATGGATGGCATTCTTGTCAAGATCTTTTGCTACCATTGACATTAGACAAACTAGAAGATGGACAGGCAAGGCAAGTGTGCAACTGATTCAGGTAGGCAGGGTGCAAGTGAGTCAGGCAGGCTTGGACTTGCTATAGCGCAACCTGATATGTTGCTCATGCTGATAATGAGAGGTATCTTCAATATTCGGGTGCACAATGGAATTTGTGTAAGAGTCACTTCCATGGACTTATACCAGGACTAGATTTTCTCACTTCATTTCTTTTTCACATGGTAATGGATACTTATTCTGCTTGCTGTCAACTGAATGACATCTTGATAGACAATTCTGGTTTGGAAATCCAGCTCCTTGTATGCTTGTTATTTGGTCTGGTTTTGTCAAGGAAGAAGTCTGTTTTTCTTGTAATATATTCTGGTCAATCTCTAACGATTTTTAGCACAATGATGGTTCTTTATGATGACAGTGGGGTTTCTTCTTTCAACGAATTCATCCATGAACTTTCTGTGGATGCTGAAACTTCCTCAACAGTAGATTCTATATCCGGGGAAGAAGATAATGAGGAAAGTATGTTTCCTGCCTCTCCTATGTCTCAATCTTCACGCTTATCCCATACAAGCAGTCTCAGCAGATATGATCGACGTGTACTACGTGTTATCAAGTGCCTGCTTTCCTGGATTTTGTGGCCTGCAACATTTCTTCTTAAGGTACCACTTATCCTATTTGAATCAGCTGGTGTATGGAGAGTTGGAACATTCCCTAAAAATAGCCCAAAAGGCCACCAGTCATCATGTTCTCATCTTACCAAGAAGTCAGTTCAACTTAAGGACCATGTTGTTCAGCGTGCCACTGACCGGAGACGTGGAGTTGTTGAGGTACTGTGGAGGTTCTTTTCTGTGTCATGCTGATTCTTTTGTTACCATATTTTAATTTGTTGTTTGTCTTTTAGTTTCTTAGGAAAATTTTCCAGTATAAAAATTCAGTTTCTTACATCTGATTTAACATTATCCAGGATCTCCAGCTAGCTATCGAGATATTTATTGAATCAGTTTTTGACATTTTTCACAAGGCAGCACATTTTATTCTTTCACCTTCTGAAGTGCGCCAAAGATTATTTGGATGGTTTTCATCCCATGAAAGTAGTGGAAGGGATAATTATGATAGTGACACAGATGTACCTGTTCAAACTGCTACTCTTGGTGATGCTGATCCAACTCCAACTGAAAGGCAGACTACATTTCATCAGTCTCTAAATACGGATGCTCGAACTTGTCAGGATGTCATATCAGAACTTGGGTATGAAGTAACTTCTCATTTTGTGTTCTTTCTTAGTGGAATTTGTTGCAACCTTGCCTAGATTGAAAGATACAAAGAGAATAATTCAGAAACAGATACTATTAGAATCAAACTACTATATGCAACCCTTTAGCCTGCAGGTTGGCAGTCTTATCCCATGCAAAAGAATCGGTGCATGTTTTCAATATCATTGATGGTCCTACTCATATATGGACAGATGCAAGATTAGTGTCGCTAGCAATTGTCCTAAAAAGGTTATACATATATAGATACATGCAGAAACATATACATGTACATGTATGTACATAATAAATATACTTGCATCGATGCATATTTTTGCATATTAAGTATAATAGACAAAGAAAGAAAATGTCAAGGTAAATTTATTTTCATATTTTTTGAAACTATAGTTGAAAATGCTGCTTTCGTAAAAGAGAAAAGAAAAAAGGGACATGATCGGATTTGAAATGAGATATGGTAAGATTATAATTGTTTCATGAACCCTGGGAAAGTTTTGTATGGAAACTTTTTAAAACTTAAAAAAAAACAGTACTCTGGAGTTCTAGTTAGCAATAGAGTCCAATGGGGTAGTTAAGATGTGGATGACAAGAGGAGAGAGAGATCAGGAAACATATTGAGGCATGAGAGTTTAGGTTTGTTGCTGGGAGATGACGAGGAATTCAGTTTCCAAAATTGCCCATGTTTGTAGTGATTATATAATATTTTTAAGGTAACTGATTAATATTCCATCAAACGTCAAATTTGGCATATCTAAAGGATCGCCTGACACTATTTTTAAATTTTAACATAAGGTGTGTTTACATATTATGAATGAAAGAGTAAGGTTTACCTCCTGTGAAGTAGGAGAGCAAACTTGAATGGCCTACCTGGCAGCCACATAATTTATCATATCCTCTGGCCTCATTAAATAAATGTTTATGTTTTGGTAGAAATTTGGAAGGTTTCAGCAAAATTTACAAAAACTGAGGTGTAAGTTGTGATCCATGTGCAGAACTCACTGAATTTTTTTTTAAGTACATGCCCTTTTGTTATTTACTAATTTAAGGTATAATCAGTATATCAAGATAAATATATCAAGAATTATTTAAACTTTCCATTAATTTAAAGAATTCAAAGCATGTGACAATGATTTCCATAAATTTCCATTAGGAAATGATTTGTTATGTTTCACTCTTTGCATCTCACTTGATTATATCATGAGAATGGCCATTTACAAACTCCATGCAAGTGGATGAAGTTTAGGTTTCAGAGTGGGCTGATTCATCCAAGAAAGTAACATTTTCATAGTTTTTGAGAACAGATCTCTTTCAAGCTGTTTAAGTGATAATTTTTTTATGCCGCAGGAGTCTATCAGTCACAATCATCATCATCCAAGCTTTTACCTAATAAAATGAGGTTTGCTTTACAGAATAGCTTTTAAGTTGGGAAAGGAAATAATCAAGTAGATTTTAACAGTCAACATAATCCTCTAAGAATTGGTTAAAAATTCTTGCCAGAGCAATTTATTTTCTTATTTTCCTATTGACATTTTAGCTACCATTTACATTGTCAATCTCTGAGGAAGCCATGACATCGTCATTATTGCATGGACAAATAACTCCAGCCCAATATTAGAGGAAAGCTAGTTCATGTGATCTGTTCCAAAACCAAACCTGAACTTGTTTTAGGTTGGGAAGTGGAGCTTAGTTTGATTATGAGCTCACAAACAATCACCTTGTTCTTGGTTTGGTTAAGATGGAATGCAGGTCTAAGTCGGCACTGCCTTATAAACAACCTCCTTATCTTGATTAGCCAAACTTAACCCAAACTGATAAATGTTATGTCTGATCACATATATGTGTATTACATGTATCATGTTGTGTGTAACATAGGAATATTTCAGTTGCTCTCGACTATCTTATTCTTAGATTTTGGTTTAACGCAAGTACCCATTTTGTTAGATTGTGATACCTTAGAGTGCCTATTGACCACATGACTGGTGGGACCACCAACTTATGCTAAAATAACCTAAATTGAACCAACTGGGTATAACATGAAATGTTTTTAGTTTATTTGAGTCTAGGGGCTTGGGGTTTCTTTTAGGTGTAGGTGGGTACAATTGGACACTTTGTTGATTGTGTTAGCTTGATGAGGGCTCCCAAAGTTGCATTCTTGTCAGAAGAATTTGAATGAGATAATGAGCCTTGTAACCAAGTTCTGCCTACAAAGTGCAAGTAGGACATTGCATGATAAATTTAGTTGGTGGTTTATTATGGGTCAAATGGCAAATAGTCATTATTAGAGGCAAATTGTCATTTGACCCATAAAAAAGCTAGGTTTAAAGTACCAATAGTGGTATCCTATCACTAAGTTACTAGTACGAACTGGTGTGGTATGAGACTGTACCAATACAAGGTACACCTCCATGCACTAGCATGACAAAAATTAGTGTACTTCATGTGCTAGTACCATTCTGCTATGAGCGGCGTACCATACCAGTAACGATACAATTGCATGAACTTGTACAAGCCAGTACTCAAATAGTCGAATCCTTGCTCATATGTTTTCATTTAAGAATAACTTGGCTCGGTGCATATATTTGTGATTCAGAAGAAAATATACAGAGAACTTGCGAAAAGGTTAAAAATGATTCAGGTAATTCAATAAGTGATACATACATGCATATATACACATATATGCCTATATAATTCATACATCCATATTTATGGAGGTGGACTAGAATTTGGTTAACCGGATTTCAGGTGAGATCCGATTAGTCTTGACTAGACGATAGGACATCGATGATCAAAGCAATGGATGTGATCTACTATGTCTAAATTGCTTATACATGAAAAGTCATGATTTGGATCCCCTTGGCCTATGCATCAAAATGGTTAAAAACATGCATTGTTTTATGTTATTTAAATTATCTATTTTTTATCACTTAATGCACAGGCTAGGGGTTTCCAAATCACTTGATATTTAGCGTGCAAGTTGTTTAAAGGTTGTAGATCACATCCAACAAATCGGATCATTGGTATCGGGCCCCTATCTTCTGGTCAAGGCTGACCGGATCTAATCTGAATTTTTGTCAACCAGATTCTAGTCCACCTCTATATTTATGCTTGTAGATACATGTATGTGTATGTATATATGTGCGCTCGCTCAATGCCAGGCTCTTTGATCTGACATGATCTTTTTGACAGCTTTACAGCAAAACCATATCAAATAAATTTTAGATCCTTTATTGTTCTCCTGTTGTTTTATATTTTTCACAGTTTTCTTGGCACCAAATTGCAAAATATTTGATAAGATGGTAGAAGTGAGCAAAATAGAGAAAGTTTGGGGTTGAACCAATTGAGGATAAATAATGGATCTGAAACAGCTTGTGACAGAGTTTAAGTTGTATTGCTGATCAACAATGAAGGATTCATAAAGCTGATGCTTAATTTTCTTCTCTTTTTTAAATCTTCTCATGATGGTTTCCTGCCCCTAATTTATTTGAATAATGAAGTTCTGTTTATCGTAGGTTTTAGTTATGCATCTATTTGCATAAGAAGATTAACTTTTGGAACCATGCTTTAATGTAGTCGAAGCTGACATTGTCTTTCTGGATTTAGGTATCCTTATGAGGCTATCCGGGTGGTTACGTCTGATGGATATGTGCTACTTCTGGAGAGAATTCCGAGGTTGAAAAGCTTTAATTATGGTTTAGTCGTTGATTCACTTGCTTGATCTGCTTAATATGCTGACGTGGGACATGTGGCATGTTACAGGCGTGATTCACGGAAGGTTGTCTATCTGCAACATGGAGTATTAGATACATCTATGGGGTGAGCTCTCTGTCATATGATGTTCTTGTTCATTGTAACGCAATTGTAAGCTCTAACAATCTGCGTTGACTATACTGGTTTCTATTTTATTAGTACATTTGCATATTGGGTTTGACATATTTTTTGTCTTGTATATTTTTGTCTTTATATTATGTGGCCTCATTGGTTTTATGATGTAATTGTTTAATCTATGATAATACTCATTTTTAATCATTAAATGAGTTTAATATGTAGCTTATTTTTTTATTTTTGGTGTCTTTGTGTATTATCTGAACTTCATATTATATTTGTGCTAAAACACTTTTATCGAACCTTTTCCCGTAAAGTTTTATCTGAACTTCGTATTATATTTGTAGGATGACTGTAAAGTTTCATGTTTAGCATAATTTGTGCTAAAAGCCTAAAACACACTTATCTAACCTTTTCCTGTATCTGCTTTTATGGTTATAAATCTTGCACTAATTATTAGTCATCTAGGGTTTTCCAAGCCAAAAAATTTCATCCATGAGCCCAGAATTTGGATATTAGGAATAACCCACAAAGCGTGTTATATCAGGACTGCACAAGTGGCCTGACTTCAATGAGTCATATCTTAACTTGTTTTTTAAAGTACAAAATAGGTCAGATTTGTGCAAGTTTCAAAGATCTTGAAATCTACTGTTGCATGGAATTGGTTTCACTCAACAATTCAAAGTGATTTATGAGATCTTATCAATAGAAGGTCAAAGGGTCATTGTTGTGTGTTTCACCCTTTTAAGCTCATTCTAATAACCCAAATAAGCACAACATATAGACATATGGCAGTTTAAACATATCAAATAGATATAATATGAAATTAAGTTTAGGAACATGCAGGGTATGACAAGTTACAACCATCTGCAGCAATTTAAACGTGGCATGACAGGTGGTTGAGATTGCCATTTAAAACACTAAAGGAGATGATTGTCAGAAAAGCAAGGGGGATGGAGGACATGTAAAAAAGGGAAGACGATTGATGGGAAATGAGGTTGCATAGCAAGAATGGTATCTCCAGGACCCTTTAATTTAGCCTAAGGTACCTGCACTTGACACTAAAAAATGGACATTAGTATTACACTTGGACACAGCTCCACAAGAAAAAGAATTCTCAGATATTAAGTGGATCCTACACCTAGGCACACAGACAACCAGCAAACGAACCCAAAACATAGAAAGCAAGGAAGATGCAGGTGTTGGAGGTGATGAAGTGGAGATGGGTATTGGGGTCAGAGGATTGGGTTGTGCGAGTCCCGGTTGTAATTGGATGTGATGGTGGGGTTTTTGATTGGAGAATGAGTCATTGTGAGTAACCCAATGAGGGGTTGGAGGCGAGGAGATTCATTTATCTTATCTCTTTTTTCTTGCACAGATCATAATGCCAATCAATGACTAGAAACCTGTGATATCTTAATCTCTTCATCTTATAGCTTGGTTTTAAATAACGAGTTGCATTTAATCTGACTGCGAAAGTGAGAATTGGTGGAGGGGAATAAAAAGGATGTGAATCTCACCTCCGGTGGCCATAATCCATTTGACCTATAACAAAAAAGTTAAGGGTTGCTATATAATATTTTTATGTTTTATTGATATGAGAGCATGAATCTCAGACCTTGTTGTAGGAAGTGTATGGACAAATAGTTGGCAACTAGTTGCATTATTTTTTTTTTCTTTCAATTTCTTTTCAATCCTGAAAATAAGCTGCTACATAGACCTGAAGAGGAGTGTCAATCCTTTTCATCCTTTCCTATCTTCTACAGCTATAACTCAGATCTCTCTTCTCCCAGAACATGGTCTTCTCTGTTGCCCTCCTCTTGGCCAATGCCAAAGCTCTATTGCCCTTCACTTTGCTAATGCCAAGGCCCTACTCATCTTCACTCTTACTCCTCTCTCTCTCCCCCTCCCCCCCTCTGTCAATGCTGACTAAACCTGATCACGCTACACCTCTTTCCTTCATCAACTTGCCGCCGCCACCAATCCCCCCCCCCCCAAATCTCTCTCTCTCTCTCTCTCTCTCTCTCTCTCTCTCTCTGAGATTTGCCTCCCCTCTTTTTGCTGCCCTTGTTGCTGCCAATGTTGATGGGCAACATCAAATGCCAATTAGGGTGATGGAGGTGCCAGTCATGATCGGAAGAGGGAGGAAGATGTAGAGGAGCACAATAATCATATTCTCATTTCTCACTCTTCCCTTTTTGTAAATTATACTCATAAAACTCGAGATATTTACTGTATTTGGGGTAGGAACTGAAAATATAGAACAACAGTTACCGGTTAGGATGTATCTTCACCAGCCCATCTGGGTCACCAGTTTCAAATTGAACAGTCAACATTCAAATACTATAAGTTAAATTGGGAGCCATTTCATAATGAATAGCTGGACAACATTTAAAGCTGTTCCATTTTTTGACATTTATCTTGACCATGCGAGAACACTTTTACTGCAATGTGATTTGTCATCCACGCATCATATGTAATAGTGCTAGAATAGAAGCATGGATGTTTGATGTAGTTAACCATATACAGTTGCATTACCAAAATCTGGGCTTTGTCTTGTTACTGATTTTGGTGAGTTGTTATTTAGAAAATGACATTTCAATGGAAAGAGTTATGTAGCCATATTAGGTTTTAAGATTATTAACATTACCAATATCTTCTGAAGCTTAGAAGTCATATTTTTAATGCTAAATTGTAAAGTGTAAACATATTTCTTCGCTTTCTTTTTGAGGAAAATTTTCTTTGTTTCATTGACAAAAAGAACATGGATTTCTTTGATGGCATTTCATGTCTAGTTGCATAAAAGGCATCATGAATTGTATATAAATCAAAGCATATCATAATCTAATTCATTTGTTTTGTTTTTTTCCTAGTTGGGTGTCTAATGGTGTTGTTGGTTCTCCTGCATTTGCGGCTTTTGATCAAGGTTGGTGTCATTTTATGTTGAAATGAATTGTATGACCCAAATAATCAGCCATGTATCCAATCTTGCAAGTTGGTATATAAACAGATAAAAGCAGTCAGTTCACTTTCATTATTCTCATTTTACAGGTTATGACGTATTTCTAGGGAACTTACGTGGTTTGGTTTCAAGGGAGCACGTGGACAAGAATATTTCCTCACGCAAGTAAGTTATGATATCAGCATAGTAATTGTAGACAAAATATTTCCTCTTGTAAATAATTATGATATTGACATAGTAATTTTGCTGTAATCAAATAACTGTTGATAATATACATTCTGGATGGCTATAACAATCACCCAGGAAGGTGTGTCTTTCTGGACTGTGACGTTCACAAGGGACTGACAATTCTTGGCAGGTGCTTGGTTTGAGTTGCATGGAGATACCAATCCCTTGAGCAACTTCTTGTTTAGTAGAAGGCTTGCATTAGGAGTAAGGGTGCTGTAGGCTAGTATTTTTGAGCAAGCTCTATCTATAACTTAATTTTGGCTTTCATTACCCTGAGTATAGTCAAAAGGAATATCATGGTCTTAATGTAACTAATTTATTAGATATTGGGGTCCTTGACTATTAGAGATTTGGTTGTGCATTGTAAGCACAAATCATTTAAAGACCTTTTTGCTTTCTAGATACGGGTGATTGGTAACCTTTAAACTTATTAGTTTTGACAGATGAAACCAAGGTGAAACAACTGTGTTGGAATCTAGGGCAAAAGCCAATAGATGGGCTTTTCAAAAAAGAAATGAAGATAGGGCATGCAATGTCTCGAAGGATAGGTTTCAATGGCCTTATCCTTCAAACCCTTGATCTGATTGACTAAACTAGGTAACTTAGTGAAACAAGTTGGGTCGATGCTCTAGCATGGTTGGAACACATGTTAATAACTTGTTGGGGGAAGTCTGGCTTAAATCTGGGCAAAGTTTGTGAATTGAACCCTAATCAAGTCTGACTTAAATCTAGGCTAGGTTCGTGACTTGAATCCCACCCCCAATAAGGTTGGCTCAGCTTTGACTGCCAGGTTTGATTATATGTTGCTGGAATAATTATACTTTTGATGGCCATCTAATTACCTAGCTCTCATTTTTCTTTAGACATAATGAATAGCTTGACATGATAAGGTGCTTAGTATGTCAACTTGAATATAGGGTCATAAATTCTCTCCACCCTCACATTTCTTTACGCAAAAATTAGTGGCTTAACACGAAAAATTGCTTCATATGTAAAACTTGAGCTCAGGTTCGTAAATTCTCTCCACCCTATCTATCTATGTGTATTTTATTTATGCAGTTATGCATGAACATATACATGTCCATTTGTCTGCACCAAACTAAAGTATCAATTCAATGTAGGTACTGGAGATATTCCATCAATGAGCATGGGACACAAGATGTACCTGCAATGATAGAAAAGATACATGAAATAAAAACGTCCGAGTTAAACATAATCTGCAAATCTGATTCAGAAGATGAAGTCTGTGATCAGCCCTATAAACTTTGTGCAGTATGCCACAGCCTGGGAGGAGCAGTGATGCTGATGTATCTCATAACACGTAGGATCGAAGCAAAGCCTCATAGGCTGTCAAGGTTGATCTTGTTATCTCCTGCAGGCTTCCATGAGGACTCTGCAATAGCATTTACCTTAATAGAGAGACTCCTCCTTGTGATTGGTCCAGTGCTTGCTCCAATTGTGCCCGCACTGTATATACCTACCAGATTCTTTCGGATGCTTCTAAACAAGTTAGCCAGAGACTTCCACAACTACCCTGCCTTGGGAGGTCTTGTTCAGACTCTCATGGGCTATGTTGTAGGGGGCGACAGCTCAAATTGGATAGGGGTGATAGGGTTGCCTCATTATAACATGTATGACATGCCTGGAGTATCGCTTCATGTGGCCCTTCACCTTGCACAGATAAAGCATGCAAGAAAGTTCATAATGTATGATTATGGAAGTGCATCTGCCAACATGGAAGCATATGGAACAGCAGAGCCGTTGGACTTGGGGGAGTATTACAACCTTATTGACGTGCCTGTTGATCTCGTAGCAGGGCGGAAGGATAAAGTTATTCGGCCTTCTATGGTGAGGAAGCACTACAGGATGATGAGAAGGGCAGGTGTGGAGGTCTCGTACAATGAGTTTGAATATGCTCATTTGGACTTCACATTTTCACACAGGGTGGAGCTTCTGGCTTATGTCATGTCCCGTCTACTTCAGGTTCTGCCTCCGAAACAGCACCAAGGCAAGCAGACGACGGTCAGAATCAGAAAACTAAACAAGGCCAGGTTAAACAACAGTGGGGACGATGCAGAGAGTATACAAATAGATGAAATTAAGCCTTCAGCCGAATGATGTTCCGTAGTTGCCTTTGATGTTTGAATAGCTCTTGTAACTTCACTATCAGTATAGTTTGAAGCTCAAAGTATACGGTAATGTTAGTGATGTGAGTGTAGGAAGGGGATTATTTTTGCACCCCTTGTTGGCCATACAGAGTGGTGAGCTAAAGCAGGCAAGTCATTGTACTATTATCTTAGTAGCTATCGACATCTGCATTTGAAACTAATACCTCCATCCAGTGTGTGTGGTTGCTGGTGGATTGATGTCTTGAGTAATGTCTTCTTCTGTAGTCTCGGAACATTGACTGGTAGTCATAGCATTTCTCTTGAAACTGGCTGATATTTGTCAACTATTCATGGTCGAGTTGGTTAGGCAGGTCTCGCTACGATGCTGGTCTTGCTTCGGGCATTTTAAAAGCTGTGTTCATGCTTGCCTACCGGTAGAGGGCGGATGGTGCAAAAAAAAAAAAAAAGGCAATTTAGAGCAGCTAGTCCCCATGTCCATATCGTCTACGTGCACATTCTCCGAAAATGATTTGTGTAATGGTTTACGTATGCGCCGTAGCCAAAACAAGAAAAAG
Organism: Phoenix dactylifera; assembly: GCF_009389715.1. Taxonomy (NCBI): domain Eukaryota; kingdom Viridiplantae; phylum Streptophyta; class Magnoliopsida; order Arecales; family Arecaceae; genus Phoenix; species Phoenix dactylifera. The sequence continues at coordinate 17,000,069 of NC_052395.1, read as the reverse complement.
AGATTTTTTTAACAAAAACCACGTATTTGTCATCCAACTACCTTGCGTTAAGAGCGGGCTATACCGGAACTCGTGTACGTAGAACAGGCTATTGCTTTGGCAAATAAAGAAAGGTTGTGGATAACATTTCCCCGATGTTTCAATAACGGCATTGCTCCGTTAGATTGGACCCAAATTTCACTTAATGAAAAATAGCATTTATTGGATGATACATATTCTTTCCGAGAAAAATAGTTACAAAGTTGATTTTTTCTACCGAAAAGTGAATTTTAAGAATTATTATATTACATAGAGATAGACAAACATGCAAACAACAGCCACTAATTATAATAGACCTCATGGCACTAAATAGCCTGTTATAATTCCAACCATCTTCTCGTTTATTTGAAACCATGACTATGGCAGTAGTTTTAAGCCTAAGCCAGTGACCGGAACGGAGCCGCCAACCCTCGCTTCAAGACCTTAAAAAAGCTCAACAGGGAGGGCAATTTTATAAAATCATCCATCATGCACAGGCAGCGGGCGTGGCCTCAGCGAGAACAACCGGAACGACCCGGGCGAGAGTAACCGTAAGCATTTTCCGGGAATTCTTGCGCTCCACCAATCGTGATACTCAACTGCCTTTCGGTACCCATTGGGTCCAAATGGGGCTCAGCAAGGCCCGGGCAGCGCCACCACAGGGTCCGCTTCCAGTGCTACATTAGTTTTTTTATGCACATATATCTGTTTGAAGGGCATGCGACACCAGATTCAACCACGTAAAATATTGTGCCTTTCCGACAAGGACGGATAGATAGGCTAGACCCACGGTTCCAATTTGCGATTGGGACTTCCAGGCAATCCTAAGAAACAAAATGACTGCAGCTTTTGGGACCATCAACCTACTCGGAAATTGGCATTCAAGAACACGCCTAGAATGTAAAATAATTTTCCAAAGGATCACTCTTATTAAGAAATCCTTTAGAAATATCACGTTGCAAGGAAATGAAGCACTAGCTATACAACCATAGTTTAGTGCAGAGTTCGCCCATTCAATACATAGACCATGCAGTCCTCGTAGAAGGGAGGAAAATAACTTCCAATAGCTTTAACTAAACTAGATAAAAGAAGCGTGGAAAAGTCTAATATCTTGCATTCACAATCAAGTTTATGGAACCTATTGGCAGAAAGGGATACCCACAGCAACAGGAATAGACAGATAAGCTTTGATACAAACATATAAACACCCCTACCTAACACTACAAGCCTATAAACACCCCCGTCCTATCCACACCAGTAATTTCTTTCCTTCCCGTGCATTGCTAAGGTAGGAAACCCCCTCCGGACATGTTGCCTGGCCCTTGTGTGGGCATCTTCCCTTGAGTCATGATTTGAGACCTGCTGTGGCCGGGGACGAATGTCTGACCCAATCCCGATCCAACCATCTGCTGCTGCTGTCCGACCATCTGCTGCTGGCCCATTCCCGATCCGACCATCTGCTGCTGCGACTGGCCCATTCCCGATCCGACCATCTGCTGCTGCTGCGGTTGTGCCTGCTGTTGTAGCTGCTGCGCTTGCAGATGCTGATGTGGATGCGCCTGTTGTTGAAGCTGCTGCTGTTGAAGCTTCTGCTGCTGGAGATGCTGATGCGATTGTGCTTGTGGCTGAAGTTGCTGCTGTTGCAGCAGCAGCTGCTGCTGCTGCTGGCTAGGCACCTGTGGTTTGAACACAACCATATCCTGGATCAAGGAAAGTCTGGATTAGTGGCAAAAATAACATAACCTAAATTGAAATAACCCTTATAGACTCCGTTAACATACCCCAGGAAAGAGCACTCCGATCAAGCGGCCAGCTTTGTCCGAGACTGACAGAAGCAAGGTTTGTGAAGGCAGCTGGATGACTGCACACTGAAATAATATTTATACTGCATCAAGGATCGCCCGTACCACACTTATCTAATTGCTGCTTAAACATAACTGAATTCCGACCGTGGTAAAAGGATTCAACGAATTATTAAGGTAACAAATATCATTAAATTACCAAAGCCCAAGTAAATGTCAGACAGGTCATAGTTTACACTTGTTACAAACGTCGCAGTTGGATTACAACTTTATCACATATATTTAAGAAGAATTACTGGAGTTGTGGACCCTAAGATCAATTTCTAGTATCCCAATTAGCATGCTGTTTATATTTCATAGTCAAAGAAACTTATTAGCTTATGAAATTTAACTAAAATTTGTGAAAATAGTGGGACTTGTTTTTAGTGCACCTGATGGAGGTTAGGCATCCATTCTTCTCATTGATAAGGATCACTAAATGACATGAACACAAAAAACTGAGGGGTAAGTTCTGAAACCCAATTGTTCTGCAAAAACATCAGCTTACAGAAACTAATCTTCTTTTTTTTGAATACCAATTTCCTTTTTCTAGGTGCCAAACTTAAGGAGACCTTAATTCACATTAAGAGCAATCAAGTCCACTCCCATTGATTTTATATATAGTGTCCAACAATTTTCTATGGCCAAGAAGTATTTAACTTAGTACCAGATAATTAACAAATGCTGTAATTCAAATTTAAAAAAAAACGCACAAGCTACAAAATTTCTGTCATTAGAAATTCACTCTTTCTTGTTCTACTGCTGCAAATGAGGCATTCTTTGAACGATTCTAGGTTCACTTCCAGTCAGCCGTTGACGTCCACTTTTTCTTCCACCATAGCAGGGCTCTGTTGTTCATATCTTTCAAGAGCTTGGGACCACCCCTTTCTTTTTCTTCTTAAGTTTTTGTTCTCTCATTGTATTTGTGCAAGCCTTATTTTGCCGTCCTCATCTCTAAACACTTTGCCCCTCCATCAAGGTAGTTGTTCATGCAACAAATTTTCCCTTGAGTATATAATCTGTAGTGTGAGACCTCAGGCCACCATATGGTATCAAAGTGATCCAAGAAACGATGTTGACAAATATGGTAGCCTAAACTTCCTTTCCTGCAGTTTTTTCCTCTTCAATTGATGTTTAATAATGGTCTGAACTAAGATCTCTTGTTAAACGTTCATCGATAAGATACACATAGTAGTTCTTGTTGCACTGAAGTCCATCTCTTTAATTGTCTTCCGATTAAATCAATATTGCCACATATACATATATTATGTAATGTTTCACAGTAGCAGTAGAATTTATAGTCCTAGTGTGAGCATTATTTGACTTGATTAGTTTACAACTTTACGTATATCAATATTTACAGATGCACGTGTAGAGGCTGTCATAAATTATCTGGAACCACCTCAAAGAAAGTATTAATTATCAATGTTCTATTTAGGGAGATTTTAGACATTACATATCTTTAGAAAAAAGAATATTGATGATTATCATGCTAATCATAAAGTTTTACTGTTTAGGCACATTGTTATGTAGAAGGATCTACAACATATGCCTAAACATAGCGACAGTAGACCCAGTACATGCGAGGAACCAACCAGAAGACGAGTTCTAGGAACATAATCCAACTTCAAGTAGTTGTGCATAATTAGCCATCATGTTTGGCCTCTTAATCCATTCCTTAATATGTTTGCTCCATCACCAGTTGTCTGTGGTTGGGGATGTTCCATTGGTCATCCATTCTGGTGCTTCAGATCATATAATTGGGACCATAATGTTTCCATTCATGAATCACTTTTTCAATTTGTTATTCTGCTCAATCCTCCACAATTGAAACTGCTCAACATTGTTCCACTTCAGCCTTTCTCTTGACACTTTTTGTCCTTAATTTGTCTGTGCATCTTCTTCTGTCCTTGAATAAACTGGCTATTGAGCAACTAAGTTAACTTTTCCATAAAGTTATGTTTCTAATAGCACAAGACTGAGAACATTATGGAAGGAAATAAGGATGAAAATGTTAATAATTTTTAAATGTTTGAAAAGTCCACTTTTCAGATACCTTAATCAATGACATTATTGCTTTGGACAGCCATCTTTATTACGAACTAATGTAAGTTTACTGTGAGGAAGAATGCTCATGGAGGCACCGTTTATAACAGTTCACTCTGATATTTAACAACAGCCGAATATAGCTAGAGGGGTCTTAGTACTATGTCATACTAATTTCTTTAGAAGTTGACATACTACATATACTTTTCGCAAGTTGGCATGGCTGTATCTTATCAAAGACCAATCTGAATTTTCAACATGTGTCACAATTTTCATGCTGAAATTAAAGCTTTTGACAGTTATATCTTGAAAATGAAAAAAAAAACACTGATAAGGCTTTATATATATACTCTAAAATTTGTGACTGATTTAATATTAATAATAAATTGGTGACTGATAAGCTTTTTTTGGGCGACTCGTCCAGGGAGTGAGGAGAAATCCTAAGCTTCCCTCACCTCTCCTCTCAATATTGTGTTAGCCCCACAACTCTCACTCCTTGACCATGGACGGTGGCCACCCTCCTTGACAAGTATCTCTCCTCCCTCCCTCTCCCTCCACCTCTCCCTCCTTTCATAACCATCACTAGTTGGCAATTCATTCTGATCCTCTCTCTTCTACCACCCAGTCCACACTTTCTCCTCTTCCCCCCACCCCTCGCCCTCTTCCAACAAAAATCTCCCCCCCCCCCCCCCCCCCCCCCCCCCCGAGTGGGTTAGAGCGTACGGGTTCCAGGTGGGTTAGGTCGGGAACAATCGGGTGAAGAATGAGCATGCTGGTCAGATTGGGCTTCGGCCCTCTCATTTTACATCGAATCGGGCTCTGACTCCGGTTTTCAGGACCAAGGCAAGGCCGGCCGATCTCAGGCCTGATAAATTTGTCTTAATATCAGACCTCGACCCTAGCAGATGCTCCGGTCTACTTTGCAACGCATTGGCTTTTGGTTAAAGATCAGGGTTCAATGTCCTAATGAGTTCAAATTTCTATAGCACATGAAAATATCAAAAAATGTTTCCCCTTACATGACTAATACCCCCATGGCATGCAACATCACCAGACTACTTTGCATTTAGTGCACCTTTATCATCTACTTCCATTCCTAAAAGAGCAATGAATACATTCTAATTCTCCTTAATAGTGACACAACATTAGCATAGTAAAATTGCAGGAAAATTAAACACAATTAATTGTGCAATGCCATGCCCATACCATCCTCAAACATTAAGGTTAATACTATTAATATTTACCTTTATTACCTCTAAACTTAAAAAAAAAATTGGTCATTATGTTTGTTGGACATATAAAATGCCCTTCCAATGGGAGACCTTGTAAGTGATGCATATACGAAACAATCTGCAAGTCTTAGGCCCTGTTTGGGGGAGCTTTTGGATGGCCAAAAAGCACTTTCTGGCCCTCCAAAAGTACTTTTAGATAAAAAATGATGTTTGGTAAAATTTTCGGAAAGCTGTTTCAGCTTTTGCGAGAGGCTGAAAACAGCTTTTGGGGAGAAGCTCCAATTTGGAGCTTTCCGAAAATGTTGTTTTCAGCTTTGTCGGAAAGCTGTTTTTTGGACCAAAATACCCCCATTTAAATCTCACTTTTTTTCCCCAAAACCCTCATCCCGCCTCTTCCTCTCTCACCCATCCTCTCCCTCCCTCTCTATCTTCTTCTTCCTCTCAACGCCGCCGCCTCTGCTCCTTCTTCCTCTTCTTTTTTTTTCTTTTTTTTTTTTGTTTTGAGAGCTTGTGGCTGCCCACGGTGGCAGCCACCATGCCGGCCACCACCCATGACCGGCGACCTCTCTATATTTTAATAAAATAAAATAATAAATAAATAAATAAATAAATAAATAAGAAAAATAATGAGTGAGTGGCAAATAATCTGATCTAAATAAATAAATAAAAATATTAGTAATTATTTAACCAATTTTATCACCTAGCTAGAAAATTTGTTAGAGAGATAAATGGTCATTAGAAGGATGAAAAATTAATTTACACTAATAATTATAATATTTTATATATTTATTATTGTATTATACTATAAATATTATATTATATTATATTATATCATAATACATTGATATGTTATGTTAAATAATTTAATATTATATTAAATTATTATTCTATAATACATAATGTTATAGTACTATATTATAATAAAATTATATTACATTACATTAATATTAGACTATATCATATATTTATGTATTAATACATATTATATTTTATTATGCTCTGTTGTATAATACTGGTAACGTCCTTTATGGTCATTTTGTCACACAAAAGTACTTTCTCAATTTGTTTACCAAACACATGTTAAAGTGCCACAGCACTTTAGAAATGTAGTTACCAAACAGCAAACAGCTTTTTATAAATGCTCTGCTTCAGACAGTTCTACTTCCAAAAGCTCTACTACTAACAGCTCCTCCAAACAGGGCCTTACTGTTTAAAGAGCTTAAGTTTGTAGGCAAAGAGAATTCATAAAGATGGGCTGAAGCAATCAGCAGAGGCATGATAAGACAGATTCTTACAGGTGATCTCATTTGGGCTCTCAAGATATCAAGTTAAATTTCTTGTATTCATGAATACTGCTTGTGGTCATATTAATGTTATGGAGCAGGTGGATGATATTATGGTTACTAGGTGATATTGGTGAATACAAAAGCTAGATTTGTGCTTACTTTTTAGCACGGATGCTTGAGGAAGCAAAAATGTCATTTGAGAGTTAAAGACTGTCAAATCCCAATACAAACAAACTTGTACCACAGAGCATGTGATAGTAGTTGCTTGGATCCAAAACTGTAAACACCGAAAAGTCAAAAGATCAAACACCATTCTTGTAAGCAAAATCCTTGAACATCCAAAGAAAATGAAAACTCATTCACCTCATTACCACTCAATTGGATATTTCATTTATAATTAGTGTTGTCCCCGTTACCATGAATAAATTTTACTTTCATTAGCACTTTAAAAAGGCTTGGGTATCTACAGGGCGCTTAAAAATGGTGCACTTCACAGAACAATAATGGGCATCTACCGATAGGTGGTCAGTCCAATGCTAATTGTCAGCTTTTCTAGTGCATAGGAGTTCAGCTATAAAATACAAAACATTTGTGGGTGAAAAACTGATGAGGAAAAGTAAGAAAAAACATGGTTGTTTGACTTGGTGTCAAATCTGAGTACCGGCTACCAATCTACAATTCATATATGAACTCATCTCAATATCGGCACTATAGGTAGCGATGAAGTCTGTTACTAGAGGCCCATAAGTTGCGCTTTGACCTTTTAGTTATTGTGTACAAAGTTCTTTATGTATTATATCATGAAAGAATAGAAGACACAAAATTGTAAAAGGTTAAATACAGGGAGAAAACGACCATGTGCATTAAGCCTACGGAACAAATGGCTGATATGTCCACAGAGGTTTTGAAGGAAAGAAAAAGAGAACATTTTCATAAGCTGTGCGATAAGAAGTAGGAAGTGCTAGCTTAATGAGTAGCCTCATTAACTTGACCACGTCTTCTAATATCTTTTATGATTAATAGGCAGCTATTGAGTGGGTAGGTGCACTTGAGCATTAAATAATAAGATTTGGAGACAGAGATATCGGTGTAACATATACAATTGGGTTTACTGCTGATTAAGCAGATCAAATGGGGAATCTGATCATTTATCTTTTGAAAAAATGTAACCCTAATTATGTAAGCAAGAGAATAAAGGGGTTCAGAATTTGGACAGACTAATGTAGCCAAGAATATATATTCCTCTTATTCTTATATATTCTTCCTTTCCTTTCTGCACTTTTTTTATAATTTTATTAGTCACAATCTCTTTTGGCTTTTTGTTTATTTCATCTCCAGATCTTTTCCTTTTTCAAGAAAGTTATTGACACATTTATCCATGCATCAGGTTTTCCAGAAAACGGATATCTAGTATAATTAGCAAACATCTCACAATCGGAATGTTTTTAGCTTAATACAGTCAATAATACATCACCACACTGCTAAGTCTTTGATACCTGTTCATTGTATTGTTGTCGTGTATAAATGCATGCATGCATGTATGTATGTGAACTGCAGGGTATATCATGAGACCAATTTAAAATCTCTCTCTTAAAGTACCAACTAAAAGAGACATATTTCCAATTTTATGCCGCTAGTGTGCAGTTTAAGATATTTCGCTTTAATGGTTTGAATGGACTATGAAGCAGCAGGCTCTTTTTCTTTACGTCATAGCTTGGTTAAAAAAAGCCTAGTTAATCCTCCATATTAATTTGAATGCTTATATGTAGCACCATTGACTTCCTTATCAATAATTTTACAGCCTGAAATTGCCAGAAATTAGAACTTAGGCATGGCAGAAATCACCACAAATATTCTAATTAGCTTATTAAAGGTGTCCAAGAAAAAAATACATGCAAAAACCTTGTAGACTGTAAATCCAATAAAATCAAAAGAAAAACGAGCACCATGGATGAGATGACTCACAAGCTTTTTTTCTTGCAGCTGCCCAAGGAATCCATGCTGATTTAGTGTCCGAAATACCAAATAATCTACTTTGCCACCATATTGTCTGCATTGAACAAGAAATGAAATATTACAGTCTATCTGTTTAGCATGCATGCAGAAAGATGAACAGTCCACATGTCATTATGCATAATAAAACACAGATAGATGGTTTGGGCATGACTTGTTACTCATATGCTCTTGGGCTATGAGACGAACAATTTGCATTGTTTGTGGCCAATCAGCTGCAAGCCTGAAATTATAACAAAGCAGATCACCAGCAACATGCTATAGCGTAGATCATTCGCAACATATAATAATAATTGTACAAATTTTAAAAAGTAAAAGCACTGGGTAGTTGTTCTGTCATAAGAAAGGCTGTGTCTTCCTCCTAGACAGAACAGGGAAACAGTGTGTGGTAGTCTGATTTTTTTCTCAAGATAAGCAGACACCATTTCTCAAGATAAGAGAGATATACAATTTTTTCCTCATGGAGACAAGTAAAAGAAGACAATTCAAGAAGACATAATAAACTTACGTTTCTGATGCTGATGCATTCCTGTAACCCTGTCACATAAACAGATTTTTTCATAGTTATGATTCAGTTTATTGAATATATAAAGTTCGAATATTTTGCAAGGGAGAGATATTGGCATGATGGATAATGTTGACAGATAGCATTTTACTTCTAGAAAGGAATCAAATGGTTGCAGGTAGTAAGAAATAATTTTCTAAACTTTTCCTTGAGACATTTTTATGTTTTTTAGAGATTAAAGACCCATAATTAGATGGGAGAAGACTTATAATTCCAAAATAAATCTTTCAACAAATAAAGTATCAAGACTTTAAGAATCCTGAGTTATAGAAGTCAGTGTGTTGTGTAAACAAGCTGCAAGTTCATAACATTAATAACAAATGTCTAATAAGGCCCATCAAAACATAAAACTACCATCAATGCTGACAAGAAGTCATGAATCAGTGTTTATCATAAGCATGGCCACACAAAGTTGGGAACTGCAAAACCCCTGGATTTCCATCTGCACTATACTATTTGTGACCCTACAACCTGAAATCATTATCAATTTGTATTTTCCATTCAAATATTAATATACGATTTAGTTTTTATTATGATTAATAGCACATACTATATCTGTTCCTTTATGTATATATACACACACACACATATATATATAAGTCAACTCTTATGATTAAGAAAAAGAAAATAGAAAAAGGAGAGGAAACTGGCCCTACCTCTGCTATGATTTCCTCTTCCAAGAGGAAGGAGACCTAGGCACCATCTACACCAAACCTGCTGTAGAAAGGAGAAAATTATAGGTTTACTGTGTGCCCTTGGCCTTGCCGCCTAGGTTCCTACTTGCCTTGCTCTGGCTGGATGCATAGCTCACAATCCTCAACCTTAGGTGCCTATTCAAGGATGGAAGCCTAATATTAGGTGGATAGTGAAGGTCAGCCTGGTGGGCCAACCCCTATTCCCTACTAGGTGGAAACTTCAAACAGAATCAGGAGTGTGAAAAAAGGGAATAAAGGATAGTAGATTGATCAAAAAGGGTTCTAAATGTTCATATTTTATACCAAAAACTGCTAAACCCAAAAGTTGCTAAATCTTAAAGGTATTTTTCTGGCATCAGCCAAGAGGCTAAATTGGAGGTGACAGAAGGATATGCTTTAAGTATACAAAGTAGATTGCATCAAAACTTCTCTAATAGCAAGACTTTTTCTTCTAGAATTATAGTCTCAAAAGCAGCACATCTAAATCTGCCTTTGTTCTAGTTAAATGTGAGGAAGTTATATTTTAAAGGGAGGCCTGAAAAAACGAATGTGTAGTAGCCTATAGGCCCTATCGCTTGAGATAATGAAACCAAGTTAACAAGCTAAAAAGATCCATCTATAGGCTCGAGCAATCTCGTGGGTTATTTAGTACGTCATTAATATGATTATGCAACATAATGTTTTTATCTTTGCAATATGATATACTAGGACATATAATCCTAGCTGTTACATTACAATTACTGGAAGTGGAAGAGATCAAGGAGACAGAAGAAAGGAATAATGTAAGCAATCTTGGAGCTGAAGAAGACATTCCAATTTCCAAGGGATCAGTTTATCTCAAAGGAGAATATACGTTAATAATCCTTTAGAACCAAGGTACGCCGTCTCTGGACCGAGTGATTAGCACCCCGGCCCACTGAGCTAAAATCCAGAAGATTTGGCCGAGGTTGGCCTCGGCCAAGACCAACCAGCGGGCCAAATCCACTGCTTAGAGGATTGCCCAAGCAGTGGCCAACCTCACCAGCCGATGGTTCAGCCCCGCGCAGGCCCTGCTCAGCGCCTGCGCAAGGTTCTGCGCCCATCACAGCCAACGCGCGGCCCTCCGCGTGCCCGACGCCCAGCAGCGCACATCCCTCTGCGCGCATGCACAGCTACGCGCGAACCTCTGCGCACACCAGCAACCAGGCCGGCCAACGCCCGAGCGCCAGGCCGACCCAGTGCCACGCACACCAACGCGCGTCCGACGCTTTGCACCCGCGCTCGCATGGCGCGCCCGAACCTCGCCAAAGCCAGACGCGACCGGTGCACTGTCAGGCCACCTCCCCATGCTTCCCCAGCACCCGGCACACGCACAACAGTGGGTTGCACGAATGCTAGAAGTGGGCATGGACATGGGCAGCAACCAGGGGCACCAACCCTTGCGTGCGCACTTGAGCGCGCACGCACAAAAGGCAGAGCAAGCGCAAGGCTCGGCCGAGACTGCATCCGGCCGAGCGCATCCAAGCCAATCGGGTCCAAAGCCAGCACACAGGACAAGCCCAATCAATGACAAGTCAATCAGTCCGAGCCCGTGCACATTGAACCCGGACCAGCCAGTGCATGCGCGCCCAAAGGCCAAACAAGGCAAGCCACGATCGGCTGAGCCAAAGGCACGGCCAAGGGACAAGTGGCAATCATCCGCGCGCGACAGCAAACAAGAAAACTCCCTACAAGACAGCACTCGGCCAAGGATAGCAGGCCGAGACACATGGCAGAAATCCAAGCGCAAGCGTGGGGATAAACATGGAAGGAGCACGCGCAGAATCAACGGAGGAGCCTGCAGGCTCTTCAATAGAGTTTGGCGAGCGAAGACATGAGCGACCGAGATGCAGCAGGCCGCGAGATGAACGGACAGCAGGAGGCTAAGTCACCAATCCGCAAGAGCAAGAGCAGCTGGAAGCACGTCTCGGTAAATCAGGAAGCGCGTCCCGGGAGTCTACCCGGCCAACCAACGAAGAGACCAAATCGGGCCAACCGCGGACAAGTGGTGGCATCCACATGGGACACGCGCCTCGGCCAACCGGGCAACGCATCCCGGGCGTCCACTCCATTTCAGCACATGGCCGAAGGGGCCAAACATAGTTAGACCCCGTGCAGCTAAGTTAGAATCTTTTTTGCATTTGAATTTCTTCCGCAAATAAGCCAAGGCACTAGGCCTATTTAAAGGAGCCATTAGGGCCCTTAGTCGGCATCTTTGAATCATTTGAATTGTCTTTGAATTAGTGTGTCAAGGGCCCCCTAGGTGGAAATTTCGGCCGCAAGGCTTGGGCTAGGGTGGGGTAGATCAACTCCCCTTAGAATGTTTTAGGCGTCGCAAGATCCCTTCCTGATCTTGCCAAGAGTTCTTGTAATCCGTTGCTTATTGGAATATAATCAAGTTCTTTCAATTTCAGCCCCATCTCTTTGGTTCTTTTCCACCGCCGGCCCCAATCTTGGATTAGCACACGGCGTAGTTCCAACGGCAGCAAGAAGAGGCACGTTACCCACATCAAGTCGGTCCCAACAACACAACATCCTTTGAACCTTGGCGCGGGGTTTGGGACCGCAAAGCCCCGCGGGCCAACACTGGTGCTTTCATTGAGAGTCTTCAACGGAGATCGTCGGGTGATCGGCTGCAGTCCAAATCTACGGAAGGACGATCTCAAGGGTAACGCTCCATCTTTTCAGATCTATGCTTTTCATTGCATGTGTTATGAGATCTGAAAATCAGATCTGAAATTAATTGTTTTACTTGTGAGATTTGATTGTAAGGGGTTTATTTCATTGTCTTGTTATTGTGTGAGATTTTTCCTTGTACGGGAAAAGAGTCCTCTTGTGTCTATTGTCTTCAATCTAGGGATAGTCTAATGGGGAGGCTACTGGTAGTACCCAAGATTATTTGACCTAACGGATTGGTTGTAGGGTATATTAGGGGCCGCATAAAGAGAAGCTACTGGTAGTACCTTGTGCGCCTTCCCCAACTACAATCTTTTCGGGAACACATAGATCATCAATACCTCTTTTGGGTTGAGAGATCATATCTTGTTTTTCATTCATACTTGAATAACCCAGAAGGGACATATTTTTGTGTGATGTAATCTTCTCATAAAGGAGGGTCGGCTCATCCTTTGGGTGACGACCGTAGGAGGATTGGTTGATTTTTGTTGGGTAGAACTTTCAGATTTTATAGAGTCGGGTAGTAAATCTGTTAGCCAACAAAGGCTCCTTGAGGTGATGAAAAATAACAATGCAAAAATCAGCCGAGTGTTAGAGCATGTGGTGACAACCTTGGCCGCCGTAAGGAGAGAAGGAAACGCCAACATAGAAAGGATAGAGAGGAGATTTGCAGAAAAAGGAAGTGATGTTAGTGAAGGAGGAAAAAAAAAGAGAGAAGTTAGGAGAAGAGGAGGAAGAATTGAGAGTGGTGATGATATTGTTGATAGATGGGCCGATGGTATCCCTATGAAGGATCGGCCAAGGAGCATGGAGAGGCATGGGAGTGAACCCGTGGGAAGTCCTTACCCTTAGAGGCCTCATGGCCGACGGGAACAAGAGGAAAGAAGGAGAGGAGATCGGGTTGCCCATGGAGATGACTTTAGGGTTTCGGGTCCACATGATAGAAGGGTCCGAAAGCCAAAGATTGATTTCTCATCTTTTGGAGGAGGTGATCCATACGAGTGGCTCAATAAGGTCGAGCAATATTTTCAGGTTTATGAGATCCCTCGGAAGGAAAGGGTGACCTTAGCAAGCTACCATCTAGAGGGGAGAGCCAATAGGTGGTGGAGGTGGCTAAGAAACATTTTTGAGAAAGAAGGGAACTACTTGGGGTGGACAGTTTTTGTATAGGAGTTCATGAATCAATGGGGACCGTCACCAACCGTAAATCACCACGGCTAATTGGCCAAGTTGAAGCAAGAAGGCAAGGTGCAGAATTATGTTGATGACTTCCACCAACTACAAACGATGGTTGATGGTTGGTCGGAAGAGGCCTTGCTCAACATCTTTATTGATGGGCTCAAACCTTGGCTTGCCAAGGAACTAAAGCTCAAGCAGCCCATACGCCTTCAAGATGCAATTAGGATGGCGGAGATCCTTGACCAAAGTGGCTACACCGACCGGCGCCCGGCCAAGGAAAGCTCCAACCGCAACAATACCAATCCGTTGCCATCCAAGTCCCAACCAGCAGCCGCAAGCACTTCAAAACATCAACCCCCATAAGTCAAGAAGCTCAACCGAGAGAAGTTGCAGGAGTACATCAAGAAAGGATTATGCTTTAAGTGCAGCGCCAAATGGGAGAAAGGCCACCGCTGCAAGCCCGATCAGTCCTATGTTCTTCACATCAATAGCAGCGGGGATGAAGCCGAGGATGATGCTACAACCTCCGACGGCAGCACCTCTGATGACGATCCCATCGAAGCCAACTCCATCAACCCCGTTCCAAAAGATGCTGAGTTGTCCTTACATGCACTCACTGGTATCCAAAGGCCTTCAACCATGAGGATGACTGCATGGATTGGCAAACATGAAGTGTCATTGCTCGTTGACAACAGGTCCTCCGACAACTTCATCAATTCGGGAGCCCTTCAACGGGTTGGACTTAAGGGGGCAGCCACCAAACCCTTTGAAGTGAAGGTGGCGAGCGGTGAAAGGCTTAAGTGCTAAGAAGTGGTCAAGGACATCCGACTCAACATCCAAGGTGTTCGAATTTCAGCCGATTTACATGTACTCCAACTTGTAGGCTTGGATGTGGTCCTTGGCAACGTATGGCTTCAAGGCATTGGGAAAGTAGTCACGGACTACAACGCCATGACCATGGAGTTCCGACATGGTGGAAAGAAAAGGCTATGGACAGCCCTCAACCACAAAGAAGTGTGGCCTTGCGAGGCCAACATGATCGAGCGCTTATGCCGAGGAGGGGCACTATGCTTTGCCATGATGCTGTCCAACCGAGGGGCTGCGGGGGGACCTCAACCGCAGCCAAAAGATGAATTGCAAGGCTTGCTGCCGCAAGTCCAAAAGCTCCTTGAAGCCCACCGTGGCGTCCTAGAGATGCCAACCGTGCTTCCACCAAGGCGCGCCTTCGACCACCCCATCCGCCTTAAGAGAGCAAACCAATCAATGTACCACCCTATAGGTATGCTCATTTTCAGAAAAGGGAAATCGAGAGGCAAGTGGACGACATGCTGAAACAAGGGATAATCCGGCCAAGTACAAGCCCCTTCTCATCACCGGTTCTTTTGGTGAGAAAGAAGGACGGGTCTTGGAGGTTCTGCACCGATTATAGAGCCTTGAATGAGGCTACTATCAAGGACCGGTTTCCAATCCCAACCGTGGATGAGATGTTAGATGAACTCCACAGCACAAAGTTCTTTACAAGACTTGATCTCTCGGCCGACTATCACCAAATCAAGATGCGCGACGAAGATGTCCACAAGACAGCGTTCCGCACCCACTCCAGCCATTATGAATACCTTGTCATGCCGTTCGGCCTTTGCAATGCACCATCAACCTTCCAAGCCGCTATGAATCAGGTATTCAAGCCGCACCTTCATAAATTCGTCATCGTCTTTTTCGATGACATCTTGATCTATTCAAAGTCCCTAGAAGAACACATGCGGCATCTAGATCTAGTCTTGCGCACCTTGGAAGAACATCATTTTTTTTATCAAGCCCTCCAAGTGCGTTTTTTTTCAAACGGAGCTTGAGTACCTTAGGCATGTTGTACTCGGAGATGGAGTACGTGTTGACACACGAAAAATTGAGGCCATGACTGATTGGCCGTTGCCCAAGGATATGTCAGCCTTACGATAATTTCTAGGACTCAGCGGCTACTACTGGCGGTTTGTGCAAGGCTATGGCCTAATTGCAAAGCCGCTCACGGCCATGCTGAAAAAAGATGGGTTCGAGTGAACAAAAGCAGCCTGCCAAGCCTTTGAAAATCTCAAACGGGCTATGACTCAAACCCCTGTGCTCGCATTGCCCGATTTCCGCAAGCCATTCCAAGTCTTCACCGATGCAAGAAATGATGGAATTGGCACGGTCCTAGCTCAAGACAAGCGCCCACTAGCTTATATTTCCAAAGCCCTTGGGCCACAAAAAAAGGCATGGAGCACGTACGCAAGGGAGCTGCTCGCGGTGGTACACGCGGTCAAGGTTTGGAGGCCATACCTACTTGGAAGATGCTTCACCATTGTCACCGACCAGCAAGCTCTTCGGCACCTTCTACAACAAAAAATCGTGACTCCAGAGCAGCAAAAATTCCTGGTAAAGTTACTTGGCTTTGAGTATGACATTATCTATCAACCAGGAAAAGAGAATAAGGTGGCAGACGCATTGTCACGAAAGGAGGGCAGTCCACTACTTGACGGCACCCTTGAGGACAAGAGTATTCTCCAAGAGGGGGGATGATGAGCACCCCGGCCAGCCAAGCCAAAATCCAAAAGATTTAGACAAGGCCAACCTCGGCCAAGACAAACCAGCGGGCCAAATCCATTGCTTGGAGGGTTGCCCAAGCAGTGGCCAACCTCGCCAGCCGATGGTTCAGCCCCGCGCAGGCCCTACCCAGCGTCTGCGCGAGGTTCTGCGCCCATCACAGCAGCGCACGGTAAACCGCGCGCCCGCTCGGCCACAGCCACGCGCGGACCCCCACGCACGCCCATAGCAGCGTGCGGCCCTCCGCTTGCCCATGCAACCTCAGGCACGCGCGGCCCCCCGCGCGCCAGCAGGCGCGCAGACTAGCGCGCGCCCACCAGCCCACGCACGGCGAACCGCGCACACACCAGCAGCAGACGCGCGGCCCTCCGCTCGTGCGCCAGCCAGCGCGCGGCCCTCCACGTGCACCACTGCAGCGCGAGGCCCTCCGCGCGCCCGACGCCCAACAGCGCGTGGCCCTCCGCGCGCATGCACAGCCATGCTAACCTCTGCGCGTGCGAGCAGCAATCGAGCCAACCAACACCCGAGCGCCAGGCCGACCCAGTTGCACGCACACCAGCATGCGCCCGGCGCTTTGCGCCGCGCCCGAACCTCGCCAAGGCCAGACACGACCGGTGCACTGCCAGGCCGCTTTCCCACGCCTCGCCAGCACACGCGCAACAGTGGGTTGCATGCATGCCAGAAGTGGGTATGGACATAGGCGGCAACCAGGGGCACCAGCCCTTGCGTGCTCACTTGAGCGCGCAAGCACCGAAGGCACAGCAAGCGCAAGGCTTGGCCGAGACTGCATCCGACCGAGCGCATCCAAGCCAATCAGGTCCAAAGCCAGCGCACAGGACAAACCCAATCAATGATAAGTCAATCAGTCCGAGCCCGCGCACATTGAACCCGGACCAACCAGCGCATGCGCGCCCAAAGGCCAAACAAGGCAAGCCACGATCGGCCGAGCCAAACGCACGGCCAAGGAACAAGTGGCAATCGTCCGCGCGCGACAGTAAACAAGGAAACTCCCTGCAAGACAGCGCTTGGCCAAGGATAGCATGCCAAGACACATGGCAGAAATCCAAGCGCAAGCGCGGGGATAAACATGGAAGGAGCATGTGCAGAATCAACGAAGGAGCCTGCAGGCTCTTCCATAGAGATTTGGCGAGCAAAGACATGGGCGGCCGAGATGCAACAGGCCACGAGATGAACGGACAGCAGGAGGCCAATCTGCGGGAGCAAGAGCAGCTGAAAGCGCGTCCCGATAAATCAGGAAGCGCGTCCCGGAAGTCTATCCGACCAACCAACAAAGAGACCAAATCGGGCCAACCGCGAACAAGTGGCGGCATCCGCACGGGACACGCGCCTCGGCCAACCGGTCGACGCATCCCGGGCATCCACTCCATTTCAACACATGGCCGAAGGGGCCAAACATAGTTAGACCCCTTGCGGCTAAGTTAGAATCTTTTTTGCATTTGAATTTCTTCCGCAAATAAGCCAAGGCCCTAGGCCTATTTAAAGGAGCCATTAGGGCCCTTAGTCGGCATCTTTGAATCATTTGAATTGTCTTTGAATTAGTGTGTCAAGGGCCCCCTAGGTGGGAATTTCGGCCGCAAGGCTTGGGCTAGGGTGGGGTGGAGCAACTCCCCTTAGAATGTTTTAGGTGTCGCAAGATCCCTTCCTGATCTTGCCAAGAGTCCTTGTAATCCGTTGCTTGTTGGAATAGAATCAAGTTCATTCAATTTCAGCCCCATCTCTTTGGTTCTTTTCCACCGCCGGCCCCAATCTTGGATTAGCACACTGTGTGGTTCCAACGGCAGCAAGAAAAGGCACGTTACCCACATCAAGTCGGTCTCAACAACACAACATTCTTTGAACCTTGGCGCGGGGTTTGGGACCGCAAAGCCCCGCGGGCCAACACCGGGCCCTGTGGTGGTGCCACACTATCACTGTGACGGTACGGTACAGTACAGTCACGGGCCGGTTCAGCATACCAAGTGTCGGTACATCCTCTGTACCATATACTGGTACTGAACTGGTACGGTATGCTCTATACCGCTTGGTTCAGTACAATACAGTACGGCAAAACTTGTCTAGAACACTATGGACCAGCTTGTCTCAAAGAGAATATATGTCAATAATCCTCTAGAACACTATGTTCTGAAACCCGTGTTACAAATAAAATTATATGCAAACGAGCATTACTTAGTGACACATAATGAAATATACTTTCTTTCCAAAGAATGAAAACTAATTTAGAGGTTATTGAAGTATGTCATATATATAGGCTACCATTGATATTTTCTTTCAAGTGTTTAGTCATTGTTAGTACAAATTTTTCAAGTTAATTGATGCATGAAAGAAAGAAATTTGGGTTTCTGAACTCAAAAAATTGTCGATACTTTGTTCTCACCATGTCACAACAGAGAAATAGCTGAATTCAAAGAAAAATGCAAACCGAAAATACCATGGTGATAAATTAAATAATATACTTTACAAGACAGAAAAATGATACACAATGATACAGATAAAGATGAGGCATACCAAAACAATGCCCAATAAATGCTGTGGGAAAAACAAGGATACATAAACTTTTAATTTTAAAGCTTCTAAAGGAAAATCATCAAGGATAAACATTCGTGAATAAAGTGAAGGAACTTTAATTCAGAACTTATGCAAAAGAAAGAAAAACAGAACAAACGATCTTCACATGAGAACTTTTTACTGGAGATCTTTCTTATCAAGAGGGAGTCCTTAAGATATAGAGAGAGAGCTGTACGTATTCATATACAGCTTCAATCGTCATCAATCTAATCCAACTGATAAGAGAAATTTGAACATTAGAAACACTAATTTAATAAAACATATCCAACTTACTTCAAGTTTACAAATGAATACTGGTTGTCCTTGCCTCTGTCCAGACAAAGATCCCTAAAAAGTTAAAATGAGGACACTGTCAGAAACTTTTCAATGCACCATAGCAAATTAATAACATATGGTCATATAAATTTTGGATACAAGCAATGGTGAAAATGGCAGATTTGTAATGTATAAAGTGAGGCCTTATGCAAGCACTAATGAGTACGAAATAATGATTAAATATTATTCTGACAAGAATTTTTACTAAAAGAAAGGAGAATTGTGTATTGGTTATATCCATGATCCGCCAAACCGGTCTGAACCACTACTGAGCTGAACCGGCATGGAATCGGGTCTATTCGTCTACGAAAATTGTAACCCACCCCCAAATCGGTCCGAACCAGATGATTCGGAGTGTTTTCGGTTCGCACCGGTTTGAGCCAGCATGCTATTGCATATTGTATGACAGTACAGTACCGAACTGGCCGACGACTTGTACGGGTCCCAGTACCGATTCAGCGGACCTTAGTTATATCCGTAAGAGCTTTTAAAAAGCCCCACTCAAACGAGTAATGTCTTGCATAATTTACATAACGCATTACTTAATTAGATGTTTCACTTTGCTCTTTTAATTTTATTCTAGAATATACACACATTTCAGCCTGCATCACACTCACTTATGAGAACCAAATGTACTACTGTGTCCAAGTTTAAAAGAGTTCATTTTTGTGTACAAGAAAAGAAAGAAAAAAATGGATTCCATGAGCCATCAGCTAGCTATTAAAGAAATTCCAAAAATCTTCAAGAACATACCATGCCTAATATCTTAAATTGTCTGATTAAAAATGATTATTTTATCATTCTTGTGCAATATACATTGATAGGATACACTTTATACATGGTAAACTTCTTGATGATTTCTACAGTCAATGATTTATCACGAAGACAGGAGCAGCAAAATTACCTCCCAAATTTTGACATACTTGGACTGAGCTTGTTGAACATTAGAAGGATGTTGTGACACAGGCATGTTCATCGTAGAATTATTGGTCACCCCAAGAGAATGTAAACCTGCTTGCTGAGACATTCCTGGTGTAGGAATCATTGTCCCAGGTCCAGAGGAGATACCGGTGGGCCCAAGATTGTTCATTGTGTTCTGGTTCATGCTAATCCCTCCTTGCCCAATTTGCGTACTTGATGCTAGATTTCCTTGTCCCACACCAGGTACTGATGTGCCCATACCAATGTTGCCTTGTAGATTAGCCAAAGCAGGTGAAATGCCAATATTTGAATTTCCTGACATATTGGATGTGGCAGATGCAAATGAACCAAGGGCTGAATTTTGTGCAACTTGTGCAGTAGCCATCAATGGCCCTGATCCAGCTACTGATGTAATCCCTGACATTGCAGATGATACCATTCCGGTAGATATCATATTTGACATATGCATTGCCATAGGTGTCGCACCCATTGTTTGAAGTCCTATAGAACTTGCTCCTGCTATAGAGGCAGAGGTCATCATTTGGCGGTGTTGAGAAAGATTGTTTAAAATGCTAACATTTGCCGGTGTTGGACCAACAGGACGTAGTGACTGTGAAATAGGATTTATTAAAGGTTTAATTTCCTGCACACCATCACTATTTGCACCCATCTCCTGTGAAGTGGGAGATGGGGCAGAATTTTGCAAGTTTCCCACTCCCTGAGTGGCAACATTAGAAATTGATTGCATATGGGGAAAGGCAGGTCCAGATACCATAGAGGACACAGTAGTTGGCTCCTGAAAATTGGAAAATAATAACACTGTTAGAGACTATACAAGTGATAAGCATCAAATCAAATAAAATATTTTATAATTCAACTTTGAAACTGTTTGCAACTCCTACCATTTTAACAGTTGCAGTTGGGATGTTTCCAACAGTTACTGGTGGGCGATTGATCATTGATCCATTCACTGAGAAAGTAAACAAAATATTTAAGTATTCTACTAACTGATATACCTACCAGTGTAGCAGCAAGCACAGATATGATCACCAAAATACACATTAAAAAAAAAAAAGTTATCCAGGCATCGTTACAACTAACAACCTGTATTCGATAAGTGAAGGCGTATGTAGGTGGAACATTATTAACGCATAATTAACCATGTTCATAGATACGATCATACAATACTAGAAAATATTCAAAACAATAACTGATACAGTTACACCAACAAGCATTGCAGCCAGCACATATATGATAACCAAAATGTATAGAAAAAACCATTATCCAAAAATCATTATAAATAGTATATGGAATTTCATAAATTCGGGTGCCTGTGGGTGGAAGATGGTCAAGGCATAATTAACCATGTTCCTCGGATTGAGTACTCCAACACCACACAACGTCCAGTTTGAAACACTCCAAGACATAAAACTAGTTGAGTATCTAAAGAACAGATTTAATCATAAGATGCAATTAAGACTTGCTTAAGCAAGCATGTTCTAAGTCTAACTGATCAGAGCAGAATAATATTTCAATACAATCATAATTTCTATAATATTTTGATACGTTTACATTTTCTTCAAGATTCAATGTTCCTTCTAAACTTCTTCATTTTATAAAGTATATTCTGAAAATCATGACAATTTAGATGGCAGTTTACAAATCAGGTAACCGAGGTTTTCGTCTCTATGACCAACAAGTTAATTTATGAAAAATCGCAGAAAAGTCAATCAATGTAAGCTAGTAATATACCGATTGCCTTCTAAAATCCACATTTTGGTTTCCAAGGACACCTGCTCTTTCAGTTGTGGTTGGTATTTAGGGAAATATCTTTTCAGAGTGCACTTATACATTGGTTGAGATTATACTAACAAAGCAAGCAGCTGATGCTCAAAAAAATGGCAACTTATATATGGATCTTTCATGTAAACAAATTATTCTTAAAGTGCACTCGGTCTGTTATGCTTAAAAAACCCATCATAATTAACCTGCAACTATGGAACAGTAGAGGGTATACACATTATCTAATATCGATTATTCTCACAACTCTAATATTTCAGCTAAATGCTCAAAAAGCAACATATTGTGAATTGATGGACAGCCTCCTCAGGAACTTGATTAAAAATTTCAATATCACTTGCAAACATTAGGTATGATGTAAGACCCAAGATGGTTTCCAGATGCTGAGTATATATATCAAAAAGGGACACAGGCAATTAGTCACCAACAAGGTCGAAGCTCATCCGGGATGTCATATGACATTGTTTTTTCCATGTAAACTGTACTACATTTTGATGCCTATGATAATAAAATAATGCTGGATAAGAGAGATGTGTATTGAAGAGTTAGGATCAAATGAATTAACTAAAGTTTCTAGACAAGACTCCTTATTGTACTATGAAAATCAATGACTATGATACAACATAAGATGATACATACAGCAGCGATAGAGCATCAATATATGTCTAAATACTTTAGTTATATATAGTTAATACTTTAAAGCAAGGTTTGCCGAACCAGGCCGAACCGCCTAGTTCAAGCAGTACTGAACTGACCCAGTACAAAATCGAGACGGTTTGCTATTTAAATTCGGTTCCGGCCCCTATGAGCCGGAATCACAAAGGGACCAGCCTGAACCGATCCTTTTAGGGCCGGAACCGGCCGATTTCGGCCGGTTCGATGCCGACTCGGTGCAAACCGGCCGGTTCGCACCGAGGCAAGCCGCACTGTGACAATAATGCCACAATGCCCGATTTTAGATATTGGTATTTATGTTGTACTTTAAATATATATAAGTGATTGTATTATTTTATATTTTTCATATCACTACTTAAATTGAGGATATTTTATATTGTTTCTTTTATGATTTGTATCATTTTAAAGCAATAAGATGAATCATTTAGGTTAAACTAGATCATAAAAACATCAAAAAACATCAAAAAATATAAAGAAAACATCAAATTAGATTTAAATTCATAGAAAAAGTTCGAAAAGAGTGATTACCAATTAAATATTTTTAAAAACTCCAAAATATATTAGGGCGTGCCGGTTAGTGCCGGTTCGGCAGACCTTGCCTTAAAGTATCTTATCACGATAAATATGACAGCAAGATATATTATCATTTGATGTTATTTTAACAAAAAATCATGCTGATGAATTCAACTTTGAGTTCCTATACACTGAGAAATAGCTAATAATGAATATCTTTAACCATCCCTATGTAGAAAGTACTAAACCAAACTAACATGAATGAGACAACTGAAGTGAGAAGTTGTATCTACAAATTGTAAATCATCAAGGATGCACGAAGTAGAGCTCCTAATTTCTATCTCTTACTAGTTAGGTTTGATGAGTCTAGGACAATTTCCTTATGCATAGTGTTTTACATGAAATTATTTGATCTATAGTGAATGCTGCAGACCCTCAGCTCGACCAGAAAGAAAAGAGCCCTTTACCATACCATTGTTTTAACTTATGCAACCGTGCACTAAATAATGACAAATGATGCTATCATTAGACATCATAAGGAGATGAAGGGCCAAAACTGAACAATCAGCCCGCATTTCACACTAGTAACAATCAAAAGTATATTGGTTACAACAATTGGAAATAACTTCTAGAAAATAATATTTTTGATATATGATGACATAATAAAAGCAAAATGAGGCAGCTAAATTAACAATATCGTAATGTCTAGAAGCGATACACACATACAGAGACATGAATACAAAGGTAAACTACTGTAAAGTTGACCAAATTTGACCTAAGATCCAGTTAGATGAAAGTTGAAGATCCAAATCATTGAATGTGTACAACATCTAAACAACCTACAGACCCGAAAACATATATTGTGGAGATTCTTAGCCTACGCATCACATAGTCCTAAAACAAAGGGTACAAATAGAGCTAGGGTCCTAAAATGCATCATAGGATACACGAACTGAAAACCCCAAAAGTTCAAGTTGATCTAGTCATCTTAAAATACAAGCAACCAAAATTCAACTGTTTTGGATGTTTGTAACCTATAAAACAAATAAAAACATTGTATATGTTATTTTATCTACCCATTTTGTGATGAGCTGATGTTTAGGCAAGGTTTCCAAAAAAAATGATTTTAGGCTTTTAGATAGACTAGAGGCAATAGATCACATTCAACAGCCCAGACTTTTGTTTTGGAACCATAATCTTCATATTTCACCTGACCAGATCTGAGTCCCAACCCAGTTGAGCTTATCATAATCTAACTCCAGACATGTTTTTATTATATGTTTATAATTTAATACACACAAAGAACAGCATCTGGTGGACTGGCATGAGGCATGGGTGCAAGCCCAGGCACCAACCAATCTACTTGATGCTAAATTATACCAGGTTGTATCAAACCATGCTGATTCCAAATGGCTAGGCATAGCATGACATTGAGCAGTACAAAAGCAAAAGGCTTCTGAGGTCTTTTTCTTTATTTCTTCCATTATTTCACAAGCATGGGAGATGGGTATCCCATTCTTGGCTTCAACGAGAAGCAAATTTGTGGAGATTATATTTTTAATTAACAAATAGTATAAAAAAGGCACAACCATTATAACATATCAGAATCTTATACCACAATCTTGGTACCGAATATTGTATCGGTCGATATAAACATTCAGCATGATGGTATGATAATGCCTTATCATGAAGCAATGTTAACATGGTACTAGCAGCGTACGAATCTTTGGCACACAGTCATGCCAGTGCATGCCAAGTGTGCTAGGAATTAGCAAAGTGTGCATGTTGCATGCCAAGCCAATATGAAGCCAACAAACTAGCAGAACACTATAACTCAATCCAAGCTACAAATACAGCATAGTTGTAGTAGCTATAGTACAACTTTAGTACTAGTGCAGTATAACTAAAGAATAAGTTTGGTACAACTATAATATACCTATACTTAAAAGTTAAAACTATAGTATAACTAGTACAACTAGAACATAACTAAAGATTAGTTTTTTCGCTATATGTGTTTGTTGCATCGATTCTTATGTATTCTAATTATTCAAAGTAATCTCTTTTTTTGTGTAACACACTAGTAAGATTTGAAACTGTACCATATTACTGAAATAGCATATTGCACAATTATCATCACACATATGCCTTGGTTTTTAGTTATAGAATAAAATTTGTTGGTTCCATTTCTTGTTCTTTTCTTTTTTGTATATAACAAAATCTGAGAGCATTAAAAGAAATTTGGAATACTTTAAGTTAAAAAAGAAAAAAACAAAAATTGCATATGTCATCTTGCCCATGTGTGCCAGTAAATGTTACTACAAGCCCCCAATGGCAACTGCATACAAAACACTAGCATGGCATAGCACAAGGCACATGTTCAGTCAACACCATGCCAACATGTCACCAACATACAGCACTTTCTTGTTCATGTACACCTTAGCAGTGATGGTTGTATGTGTTTGCAGTAACTTTGAGGTTGGGCTCAAAGTACCATGTATGGTATTTTCATCAATTTGCTTGCATGACTCACACTTTTTTCATAGAATTCAGGATTTGTCACATTACATTCTAAAGCCAGATACCTTTTATGGCATAAACCTAGATAATGCTTGCTTTTTATGTATAAATCTAACTTGAAGTTCCATGACAATATAAGGTAGGGTGCTTTCATCCTCTCATATGATCACGAAACATCAGGCAACCTCTTCACAAAGTAGACACCTTCTCTTACACCTGTTGGTGAAATCTGCATCACTCTTTTCTTTTATCTAAAAAGAAAGCATATATATCTACACTCTCCATCAAATAAAACCCATCACCTTTGAACATCAAATTGTGATATGTAAGACAGCAACAGCACAAACTACTCATGAACATATTTATTATAAATGACCTGTTGAGCTATAGAAAGTGGCATTTTTGGTTCATACCACTGCACTTCAACTTTCATCCTCCCAGTTCAGGCCAATTGCAATTTTATATCCATGACCATACAGAGAAAACAGAGAACATAAACAACATGCCTGTTGCAACTACTGAATTGCAAATTTATGTATCATTATTTGCCATTCATTTGTATTCAGGGTTACACGACCTGTTATTCTGAATCCCTTCTTGCAACTTCCATTCATGTTACTTGGATCTTCTGGTCCCCCCTCTCTTGGACCCAAACAACAGACCCAGCTGATGAAGCATCCTTGGATCTTTGAATATGCCCACACCATGTTGACTAATACCACACCTCTTCAATTGATGCAGCTTCTATGCTGCTTCTAATATATTTATTTTGCTCCTATTTCATTTCAACACCATTCCTTGGCCTTCCCTTCCCTGCTAGGTTATTTTTACTTGCTTATGTGACAAATGTGAGAAAACGAAACCATAATCTAACTTATAGTCCATGTGCTGACATTGTCTTACATCAGAAGTTAAAATGTATCGACTGGCTGCAAGAGCAGATAAGCCAACATGATCATACTTTATCTCAGTACAGCAAAGCCGATAGGTTCAAGAAAATACTTTTTCTTTTGGGTTGGAAAAGAAATTCTTCATTTATTCTAATTGAATGAATATGAACCATCAAATAGTTAATAATGACCTGCAGGGTTATTAGTTGAAGGTCCAGGAATAGGAGCAGCAGAAGCCCCATCCAACTTTACAACACCTTGATTGGAGGTTAAACTTCCAATTAAAGGGCGGCTTAGAGCAGCCCGAGCCTCCATAAAACTCTCCGAAAGCAAAACGAGGAACTGAGGATTTTTAACATGATCCACAGCTGGATCAGCAGCTCGAGGGTTTCGTTTTCCCTATAACAAAAAGAATTGTATTATGGGTGATGGACAACCATCATTAACAGCTGAGAACATTTATGATAAAAAGCAGTAGAATGTGCAATAAGCAGTAAGCAGGGTAGCAAAAAAGGATATACAAGAAAAAATAAATTGTAAACAAGAAAAATAAATTCCTAAGAAAGAGGGTGATATCTAATTTTAACCAATCAAATAGTCAGAAAAATTGACACCATCAACCACATTTAAGTTGTCAAATAGTCGACTAAACATTCTAAGAGAGACTGCACGTTGCATATATAATTATTTACATAGAAAAAATGACTTGGAAAAAAATATAGAAGTGCTTCCTGATCTTCATTGAAGGTTGTCAAAATAATTGAATAGTTCCTAAACACCATCTAATCATTAAATGCATAAATAGACTGCTAAATGGTTGAGCTATGAAATGAAACATTTATATAGGATTTATGAAAGATATTATTTACTAGTATATTTACATAATAAAGATAAACATAATAAACTACTTATAGATTTGCTCAACTTGCTTGAAACTAATTTTCAATCATGTTGCATAATTTAATAAAAGAAGCAAATCCTAAAGGAGATGAAGAAATAGGAATAGGATAAAAATATTAAGAAAAAGATAAAGACATTGAATTCACGAGAAAATCTTTTTCGTTCAAAAAGCAATCATCACAATACAATTTTAAAGATAATACAAAAAAAAAAGATGATGGAGCCCTAATGGCAGGGTTACAAGATCTAATAATACAAGGAAATAAAGAGGAGAAGAATAAGAAGAAAGATCAAAAGGCGGAATGAATCACAAGAAAACCTTTCTTCATTCAAAAGTCAGTCGTTACAATGCAATTTTCGGATCTCCCTTAGCTCCATATAAGAGGATATAACAACTTCAATCCAAAACCTTTTAACTTATCAAATTAAGATATTTTTGGCATAGATCTCCACTAAATAGAACTCCCAACTAGAACATTGGCTTTCCCAATCAAAAGGATTTTCTAACCAATTAAAGTTCAAAGTCCTGATTTTGTGGAGTTCAAAACCATTGGCTGAATGCATACTGTGGTTCCATCCCAGTGCATTTTAACCATGCTAGTGCTTGACATGCTCAGCATGCACTGGCACCACAACATATCAAGCATTGGCACATAGCAGATCCCAAGCTGTGCCATATGCCAGTAAGATACCAAGTTTGATATGTACAATATCGTTTCTGACATGCTGACTGGCAGTTCTGCCCATTGTTCTAAAACCACCTAAGATTCCCTTAATATTCTTCAATAAAATGAATGAACACAATCAATGGTCACAAATGTATAATAGCCATCCATCGTATTGAAAATGAATAAGATGGAACATTAAACATCACCGACTTGATTGTTAGCTCGACAATAAGATCTTGCAGTGAATTATCATACAAGATACGGATATTCTTGACCTTCTACATCTCAATAGTTTCAACAAGTACCTTCACAAATCAATGCCAGATCTTCTATGAGTTAATCATCCACAATCTTCAATTCTTATACCAAAAAACTTTCACCAAATTGAACACTTCAATTTTGGGTCCATGAACCGTGTGACTCTTATCATGATAACCGGCTAGTAGACCCTCAATGATGGATCCGGAGTTACCCAACTTGCTATAGAAATCATTAGTTGGATCTATAAGAAGCAAGCCTTCAAATGCCACGTCTTTTGCCCTCATGCCATTAATTATTACCTGTACACAAGCTTCTTCCAAAATGCCCAAGCTAGATGAAGAAAGTCTACATGAAGGTGTGAGACAAGGAAAAGATATTTTCTTCTAAAGCATGAATTTTTCAACCTTGCTGAATTATAGAATGTCTTCAAATGGCCTTTTAAAGGTTCTCGATCATCACAATCTCTCCTAGTGTGATGGTAGATGGCATGATTGTCCTCTTGGTTTAATAATCAAGAAGAGGCTAATCAAAGGAGTCCATGTCATTGGTGGCAGTTGTGTCCATGTCTGGTTAAGACACGAGCTGCGGATTGGCTCTCTTGCATATCTCAATGCACCCATGACATCGATTAAGATTGCCTCAATAAAATCTCAATATAAAATCAAGGTCACAAGGGAGTCACTCAATACCACTGTTCTGTTCATACTGGTCCCTGAAGCTGATGTACGAAATACTACTATTCAACATATGTCATGTAATATTAACAGGAGATTATAAGACAATGAAACTTGGAAAGAGGAAGAGACACAATGATTGAATAATTTAGAAAGTTAATAGAATATACACAAGTTCAAATGTGGACAAGAGTATACACATATACAACCCAAGACCACCACCAAATGATTAATGTCTAACTACCTTCTTTTTTTCCCCACTCAAAGAAGGTAGTGTATTCATGTAATTTAACTAAGAACTTCATACACCCAAAAATGTCTATCACATGGGCAAATGATGGCACATAATGCTCAATTAGATTATAAGAATGCCTTTATACTTTTTCAAGTTATGGGATAGAAATTAAGGGTATCCCAGGTCATTTGCTTGAGTAAAACCCCCTTTCCACCTTGTTCTTATACATACACACACACACACACACATGTATGTGCATAGATGTCTGCATGTATGTATAAACAGAAAGCTAACATCATGCATAACAATAGAGAAAAGAAGGCAAATAAGTGGTTAAGAATAGAATGATAACAGTACCGCATTATATATTGATCTCAGTTTCGGAAGATGTTTAGGAGAAATTACCGACAATGACACACAGCACTGCATGCAAAAAAAATGTAAAGATCAACAAGCAAGAACAGCAAAAACTTTAATGTTTAACATACGGGCAGTAAAAAATAATATAAATGATAAAATCTGAGCAATACCTGTCCAAATGATTTTGCAACAGTCTCGGCATCAGCAAGGCCTGCTTCTGTCTGTGCTTCAGCATTCTCAGGGTGCTCTAAACTCTGGATAGCAGGACGATATACTGGAGTAGGCAGAGGATAGGGGTTGCTAGCAGCAACAAGGATGCAATGCTTTTGTGCTTCAAGGTTTTGATGACTCTGGCTTACATTTGGAGTAAATGGGAACATCTGACAGAGGATATGCAAAAAGTGATATAAATGTTATTTGTCTAGAAAACAAGTTCAGATCAAAAGATATAACTTCAAATAAATCCCTTTCAAAGCATAGGAGAGCATCCTCCTTAAAAATATCACAAAACTAGCTAAGTGAACTCCTATAAAGCAATATATCCAACATTTTACATAACAAGTAAAAATCACTAATTCCAACACAGGTAATAACTAACCATGTGCTTATCATATCAAACTAGATAACGAACTAGCTAACAGATTTATGATACATTAAGAAAACAGAACAGTGCATTTTAAGTTTTACAGAAAGAATAAAAAGCTTACTGCTCCTTAGCATTTTACAGTAAACAGCAGTTAGCATCCTAAGGTTGGCACATGTTTATTGTACATATAACAGAGATAAACAAGGGAAAATCAAGGCAAATGCACAGAAGACATTAATGGACATGATTCTTCTACCTTCTTACACTAAGATGCCATTGACATATACATATATAAGTTTAAAATGAAAAATCTGGTGGAAATTTTCGCAGAAAATTTGACAGATCCAAGGATTCTATTCTTTTGATAGAATAGATTTAGCAAATAACACTCATCTTGCATACCATCAATGCTTCAGCAAGACCTTCAGCAATTGCAGCTTCACTAAAACCACCACCACTAAATGGTATTCCTGATAACCACTGAAAGAAAACATCCAAATCTTTTGTCCAACCACTATGGTGCACAATGAAAGCTGCAATGCAAAAGACATTATTAAGATCCAAATACGCCAGCAAATGTAGGATAACATAAGATAACTCTCCGACTCAAGTGCATGTCACATTTTCAAAGTATCATTAGAAGAAGCTGCGAAAAGCAGCTAGTTACACCTGGACCTACAATTTTTCAAACTTAAATAAATTTCAGCAAATAAGAAACATTCAGAAAATATTGTGTCAATTGTCAAAATTGCACATGCATGAAAATTTTTAAATTTAAAAATAAAAAATGGGTTTATTCAACAAAAAAATTGACAAAGCTTGCTTTCCTCATGTAGAGAAATTCCTTGTTGCTTAATTAGCAACCTACAAGAATGGTGTGGTGACTACCCCGCTATCTGTAATTTTGAAGCATAACTACCTCATGGAAATATCAAAATTTTATGACATAGTGCTACATGCAATTCCCGATATATAGGTACTTTTTTTTGTCTATTACATTAGGCTGAGACAAGGTTAATGTTATTGAAGAAAAAAAAGAACTTGATGAATGATCTCAAACCCATGAATCATATGGCTTGCATGCAAGTCATTCAAGAGAGGACAATATTTAATGGAAAGCTATGATCCCATGTATCAAGATTGTCTAGCAGATTTGATATATATACTCCCCATTTAGTATCGTGCAATTCTTTCTATTCATCGGTCATTTTAGAGCGAATATGGAGGGATGTATTTACTGTAAGAAGAATACACATAGAGATGGGAAAAGCGGCAGCACTGCAAGAGTCTACTTAAGAGATAACCAGAGGAACAAATAAATTGAGATGCAGAGACCCAAATATAGAAGTTTGGGTGGTAATAGTACAAGTATAGAAGAATTATAGATATATGTAAACAATGTGAAGCCTCATAAAATGATAGGGAAATAAGCAGAGATGCTTAGTCCCATTGCATAGGGGGCTCATGGTGGAGTCGGACTCAGAGTGTAGAGATGCCCCCCAGAAAGAGAAGAAAATCATGATACATTTCTCGGACTTGGAGTGGGTCCACCGTGAATTTCACTTGGACATGGAGCCATACACTTGAGAGTTTGCATTATATATAGAGAAGATAGTAAACATCTCTTTTATCTCTTCTGTTGAAAAAACAATGCAAGTATATCAGCATTCTCAAAACTCAAGTTATGACAGACATCAAGACTTGGGTCTGCATAGGACAAAAAATATATAAGTTTGGGTTCTTACTTGCAAAACTAGCTTGATAAGGCAACATTATGAGGGAGTGATATCACCAAAAACAAAAGATCAGGGGAATGGGTGGTATCGAGCGTTAAGTATCGATTTGCACTTCAAGCACCTAATTGGTGCCAATAAACCTAATTAGTTATAGAAAGAAAATCAAATGATCATGGCACATGAGAGATGATTTGATTTTAACGACAAAGTTATCATAAGGCTCGGTACTTCATACCAATAACAGTCACAGACAAATTAGTCTTCAAGTTTTTGAGGGATTCATTAGGAAATTACAGTATATTGACAATAATGTGGTCCTCACAGGTTATTTTTACATAGAATCCATAATATAACATTATATCATGGTGCTTCAACTGACAGCTATGATGTGCAGCAGTCATACTGAAATGGCTAGCACATATATGAAAGATTTATAAAAATATATCTTTTGTATCATGCTTTCCTCGTCATTCTTGAAATTAAAGTCAACTTACAGAAGTTTTTAATATGGACTAGGACATGTCTTTAGTGATATCTCATAATATTCTTTACAAATTCACTACATAATGCATATACAACTTGTTTGAGCATTCAAAAAATTTCCTTTTGTTAAATAAAATCCTTCTATGTCCAGCTAATATTCCAATGAGGTTTTATTTATTTTTTTTTGGGTGCATATTGTCATGTCAACCCTTGTCAAAGAAGTTTTTTCTAGATTTTCTTTGAACATAGACAGTTAAATAGTCCAAAGTCCAAAGAAAACATTGCAGTGTCTCATTCACTTGGATTCTTGCTAACATGCATATATCTGTAGATACAAATGCAAACATGCATGCATGCTTTTGTACATAGACGCATAAATACATGCATGCATGAAAAAACATACACACATGAAGGGATACTTAGACATGGATGGAATACTACACCGACCACCAAATTCAATGATGGTGTTGAAAGGTAATAATCTATCATGCTGTATGTGATATATAATGTGAAATTGTTTGAGAACCCTTAACTACACATCAAGCGGCCCCAAAATCAAGCCACTGGATCATGCAAGTAAAACTGTAAATTCTGGGCTACTAGATGCAGTAGGCAAGGTGTCTCCAGAATAGCAACACATGGAATATGTCTGCACATATATAACAAAATAAGATAAGTCATTTGGATGCTGCCCATTTTGGAGGCCTCTAGCTTGTATAAATACCAATGACAAAATCATAAATGTGAAGAAACCCAAGGTGTGTAGGACAGTCTGCTTTTTCTTATGTTTAGGAATGTAACACACAAAGGTTAAAAAGTTATTCACTAGCATTGATTAGCTGGAAAGATATTATGAGACAACAAAATGACCAAGTGAGTTCCAGACAACGCCGACAAACACTGTTCTGTAATAAATGATTTGAAAAAATGAAGGTACCAATATAACGGCCATAAGCAATCAGATGTGTACTAGGATCCAAACTATATTCAAGAAAATAGTTAATATAAGCATATGAAGCAAGAACTGGCACATACAACTGTGAGGTCCATGAGTATTGAAGACAACCAACGCAAACTCTGGATGTGCCCCAGAAAGCTTCTGTAATTCGGAAAAGGGAAGGGCAAAAATTATTAGCTTATCAAAAGATCTTAATATTGAACTTGAAGAAGTCATAATTGGCCAATCCTAGAAATGGTAAGCCATAAAATGATGGAAAGTTCAACATATTCTTGCATAAATAGTTCAAATCACAGCCAATGCACCTTAACTTGTATATATAAAGGCGGTGTGGTGATTCAAGTGTTGTTATTCGTATTTATATAACTATAACCTGAGCATAATGAAGTAGGGCTGGAAGTAGGTCAGGCGACATCTGACCAGAGTCGAATTTGGATCCAAACTGGATTACTTTCAGATATAAAAAATGGTATCCAATAAGACTTGGATGCAGGCTCAGATAATTGTTTAATATAGACATGGATACAGATTCTAAGGGTTTCTCTTTTTTATCTTTTTGATTTGGTTCTGATACGTAGAACTAGAAAAACAACTACTCGGTTCAATTAAGAGGCAAA